>NW_027397079.1:25665004-26000208 GCF_003265705.2 Callorhinus ursinus
GACCCTGGGTCCTGACAGAGAGCTCCTAAATCCCTTGGAATTTCCTGGGTAATAGCAATATCTTTAGTTCTAATGAGGTGACCCTTGGGGGCTCCTGGGTGGGGGCTGGTCACCAGAAAAACCAAACCACAATTAGAAGCTTGAAATTTTCAGCCCCATCCCCATTCCCCAGAAAGAGGAGAGGGCCTGGAATGGGATAATTGATTGATCATGCCCACGTGATGAAGTCTTTCATAAAACCCCGGAGTGTGGCATCTGGAGAGCGGCTGGGGCGGTGAAAACGTGCGGTGCTGGGAGAATGGTGCACCTGGAGAGGGCATGGAAGCGCCGCACCACTCCCCCACCCCACCCCCGTACCTGCTGCTTTACATGTCTCTGCCCTCTAGATGCTTATCTGTATTCCCTATCCCATCTTTTTATAAGAAGCTGATAAACAGGGGCGCCTGGGTGGCTCAGTCGGTTAAGCCTCTGCCTTCGGCTGAGGTCTTGATTCCAGAGTCCTGGGATAGAGTCCCAAATCGGGCTCCGTGCTCAGCGGGGAGCTGGCTTCTCCCTCTCCTTCCTGCTCCTGCTCTCTCTTACTATCTCTGTCTCTCTCTCTCTCTGTCTCAAATAAATAGAATCTTAAAAAAAAAAAAAAAAAAGCTGGTAAATAGTGAGTAAATTATTTTCCTGAGTTTGGTGAATCTCTGCAGCAAATTAATTGAACCCTCAGAGGGGATCACGGGAACTCACAATTTATAGCCGATTGGCCAGAAGAACAGATGACACCCTGGACCTGCTACTGGGGTCTGAGGGGCCGTGTTGCGGGACCCAGCCCTCAACCTGTGGGTTCTGAAGCTAGCTCCGGGGAGATAGTGGCAAATTGGAGTTAAATTGTAGAATTCCCAGCGGGCGTTGCAGATAATCTTTGGTGGGGGGAAATCTTGCACACATTCGGTGTCCCAAGTGCCGTTAAGTGAGGTAACAGCGTGAGAATAGGGAAGAAACACACAGGAGGAAGAGTTTAGGTTTTTACTGCACAACTACCATATTATATTTGTTAATGCTAATGAAAAATGCCACATGCTTTATAGCCAGGGTTATTATTATCATCACTTTTTGTACATAATTAAGTTGTGTTTCTATATCTTAAAATATTTTTTTTAACCATTTTATTTATTTGTTTTAGAGAGAGCATGATGGGGGGCAGGGAGAACAGTAGGAAAGAGAAAACCTTAAGCTGACTCCGAACTGAGCCTGGAGCCCAACGTGGGGCTCGATCTCATGACCCTGAGATCATGACCTGAGCCAAAATCAAGAGTGTACGCTTAACCAACTGAGCCACCCAGGCGCCCCTGTAGCTTAAAATATTTTTTATCATTGAGTATCAGTATAGAGTCTCATGTGTACAACTAACTATATTTGGTAATTGTCTTGCGGCCAGAGAGAATTAATGAAGTCTCTCCAGTGTCTAAGTTATTATAGAGAATTTGGGCATTGTCTCTGTTGGATATGGAGTTAAGTAGTCTTTGAGTGTAAAAGTTACCTAGAGATGCTCTAATATCATTCTGTAATTTTACAGATAGTTTTACAAATGAGGGAATTTGAGCTCAGAAAGGTGACATTAACTAGTGCAGAATGACCATTTCATGGACGAGCTAGATCCAGAATCCAGGCATTGGTCCCCACATGCCTCCTGCAGAGCAGACCTTCCTTGAATGTGAGAAATAAGTGAATGAACTGTCCACAATCAGATCCATAAATCAGGTGATCTGAATTAGGCCCGACCAGAACAACGTTAGGTAAAGCTGATGACAAATCAGCATTCACAACTTGAAGAGGCTGAAGATAGTAATTTTAAGGAGAGTAAGAAAAGTATATTGACTTGCTTTTAACAGCTCTGACTTTACTTTCTTTAAAATTAGTTGCATTGATAGCTATCACAACCCTAACCATCATATTAAAAACATGTTTTTATAGGTGGAGATCTTATTTTTTAAATATCTTCATCTTGTAAGCTGAAGTGCATTAGCTCTAAAAAAAATCAATTAAAATTATGTCTTGGTCCTTTCTTGTTATTTTGTTGTTTGGTTGGTTGAATGTTAGGCTGTCATTTATTTAGCCTTGTTTGTGGTCAAATATCAGTGTTGCCTAGAATATGGCAAGTTTGCTAATAATGCCAATTAAATTTACACATTTCTTTTTCTTTTTTTTTTTAATCATTGATCATCCGCCTTGATGTTGGACTGCTCATGATATCCCAGAGCCCAGAAATATGCTTCTTTTTTGTACATCAAGTACATCCACTTAACATTTAGAATTAGCATGGGTTTAGTTCCCTCTAGGCATTTTATGTTCAATGCTACAAAAGAACGACTAAAATAACCAAGATTCAAAAGGATTTTTATAGAGCACATATAATGAGCCTGATTCTCTGACTCACAGGTCACAGATGGATCCCACTGTCAGGCTAGCTAGAGAGGAAGAAAACTTTTTCTTGCCTCCTGGTCAGGAACAGGTAGCCAGCCCCTTATTTCTTCTATTTCTGGAGCCTAATGCGCACCTGAGAACAGAGCTGTTCCCCGAGCCCCTTTGATTTCCTGGCCTACTCACTATCCAGAGAAGCTTTTGTGATGCTGCCCAGAGGGCTACAGATGCTCAGGAGCCAAAGTTATAGAACAGCCACCAGGCAAGGCCTTGCTTCATTCACTCTATAGATAGGAGGGACTTCTCCGAGCTCAGGGAACTTGCAGGGTCACTGTGATGATCATTCCAGACAAAAGAGCAAGTTTGTTTTTACTGCCTATTCCTATGAATCTCTTTTGTGGTAGAGCTTGGGCTTTTATTTTATATATATATTTTTAAGAAGTTTTATTTAGTTTAGAGAGGGGGAGGGGCAGAGGGAGAGAATCTCAAGCAGACTCCCTGTCGAGCACAAGGTGGGCCTCGATCTCAGAACCCTGAGATCATGACCCTGAGATCACGACCTGAGTCGAAATCAACAGTTGGACGCTTAACAGACTGAGCCACCCGGGCGCCCCAGGCTTGGGCTTGGAAATCAACGTAGAAGATTAAGAAGAAGCAAAGGACCAAGGACCGAAAGACGGACTTTCCTAAGATCTATAACCAGCCAGTGGCAGGGTTTGCATTTATTCTTCTTTATTCCACACCACCTTTCCTTTCTGTTTCTCTGCAGTTTCTAATTTCTACTAGTTGCTTAGTAATTGTTACTGGTTTAATGTGATTCAATTAAGTTAATCATCATGCCCAAAATATGCCTTTTCCTAGTCCTGATTCTGTGTCTTATATTGCCATTCCTTAGGACGTTGATTTGTCATTTTTGGATTACAATTTTCCCCTCAGAATTCAATTGCTTTGTTGTATTTACTACTGTATAGAAGACATGTGAGGCCAATCTAACTTTTCACTTTATTTGTAATCTCGCTTTTTTCTTCCTGGACATTTGTAGTACTTTAAATTCCATTCCAGAGCTTGAAACCCCTCATGTCATTTCCAGATGTGGTCCTGTCTTCATGAATTTTACCCAGTAATCACTATTTAGTGTTCTTTAAATATGTTAACTTAGGCTTTTTTTTTAGCTTAAGAAAGTTGTATTAATGAGCACTGGGTGTTATATGCAACTGATGATTCACTAAATTCTACCCCTGCAACTAATAATACACTAAATGTTAAATAAATTGAATTTAAATTAAAAATTTTTTAAAAAGAAAGTTATATTATTTCTTTTAATGGTTGTTTCTACTCTGACCTTCTGTTATCTGTCTGGATTTCCTATGCATTATATCCCTTGTGTCTAATGTATCATTTTCCATCTCTTCAGTCAGTTCTAATTCTTCTGGTCTAGCTGAAAGGACAAAGAAAAATTTTGATTTACTAATAACAAACATCAAATTTGGAGATCCAGCATCTTGGAGAGAGGTAGTGGGAAGTACTGTGAGCAATCTCAGCAGCAAGCTTATGTTCTGTACCATTTCTTCTATACATTTTATGTGACCACTTATGCCAATATTAAGCCCCAGTCAGTCTTACTTGGCTTTCTGTAGTGCCCCCCTTCCTACCTGGTTGATTTACTAGTGTCAGGGATGAGCCCCTTCCATGCCAGTTTTGGTCTGCATTTGGGTCATCTCTGCTGTTTACGTGGCAGCCCCATTGATCAAATGCTTTGACTCATAGAACAAAAAGTACCTAGAAGTTGTTTATCTCCCAACGTTCCCTTAGGCATGCCCTTGCCTCTTACTCTTACCTTCTGAGTGACAGAGTGTAAGGGGATTCCTCTAGGATCTCTCAATTTCATCCCTAAGCACATTGCTTTTTTCCAGAAGGGAGTTTCACGCTATCTCCAATGCTCCCCTCCCAATCTGATCCCACCTGTACTGTTTTTAGCTGAATTTCTTGACCTTTTTGACATGTGGATGACACTCTTCCCTAGTTTGTACAGTAGGCAAGGTAGGCTCTACAGATGTTTCCCCAGGCCTGGATGAAGTCTTAGGTGTCCTGTATGATGCTCTCACCCCCTATATATTACTGCTGACGGAATTTCTTCCATGAGGTTGGGTATACAAAATGGGATCTTCTGATTTCTCTTTGCCACATAAATGGAACGAATAAGTAGATGAATGAATGATGAATAGCTGTTAACCAGCTGAAGAATGGAGCAAGACATTTTAGGCAGAAGGAATAACGTTTATAAAGAATCTGAGGACAGATACTGGCAGAAAGTCAGTATGGGTAGAGTATGGTAGGTGAGGGTGTGATGGTTCACTTTATGTGTCCATCAAGCCAGGATGCGGTATGCAGAGATGTGGTCAAATATTATTCTGGATGTTTTTCTGAGGGTGTTTTTGAATGAGATCAACATTTAAATAGATAGTCTTTGAATAAAGTAGATTTTTCTTCATTCAATTTAAGGCTTGAATAGACCAAAAAGACTGACCTCCTCTGAGCAAGAGGGAATTCCACAGTAGATGGCCTTCAGAGTTGACTGCAACATTGGTATTTCCTGGGTCTTCAGCCTCTACCCTGAAGGTTTTGGACTTGCCAGCTCCCATAATGAGCCAACTCCTTAACATAAATCTCTTTTTTGTGTGTATGTATATACACATATAATCCCATTGATTCTGTTTCTCTAGAGAACTATTACAGAGAAGAAATATGGGTACTCAGGGTGTATGATTTATATACTTTATTCAAAGATTAAGGATAAGAGACATGATCTGATTTGCATTTTAAAAAGGTCGTCTGGCTTTAGCGGACAAATCAGATTCAAGGTATATTTTGGTGAGGGACTGGATGTGCAGGATAAGGGAGACTCAAAGGTCACTGGCTTATGCAACTGGATGGATAACAGTGTCATCACTGATGCATGGAGGTCATGGGATAAAGTTCTGGGGCACTGGGGATTATGAATTCAGTTTAGGATATGTTAATTTTGAGATGCCCATGAGGATGTCAAGAAGATAGCTGGACATACAGGTATGGACCTAAGAGGTGAAATATGGACTGGAGCACTTGCTAGACCCAAAGCTTTATATGCTGCTCTGTACTTTCATCATCACCAAGGATGAAAAGTATGTCCAAAGTTCATAGAAGATCTTCAAATACAAGTGAGAGATTCAAAATAATATCTATAGGAAAGGTCATATCAGTGGTTCCCAAACTTTCAGATATCACAGACCAGTGAACTTAAGACAGATGAACAATTGGGAAATTGCCAACTTTTGTCAACTAAAGACATTTAAAAAATAAAATGCTACCCACCATCATCATAATGTTAAAGAATAGTTCCCATTCTCCCCCTCCACGCCCAAAATCGAGGAAATATATATATCCCTATATTAGGTAATTCTCTTGAAAAGGAATAAATTTAGCTTTATGAAAGCAATATCCTTATGTTTATTATTTTTTGTAAATCTGTGAAAACTTCATTTCACACCAATACTATGGAAAAATGTTTGACAAGCCATGGGATACAGGACTTAAGATATTTTGGCTTCATGAGAAAAGAAAGATGAAAGCTGATGTGTTCATTAATTTCTTCATATGAGCTACATGCAGCTTCTACAGTCCCATCCCCCCCCCCATGTCTTTCTGTCCATTCCTACATGATGGAGATCTAGAGATGTTAGAGCAAAGGAGAAACCCCTGTGACCATGTGACCAGCCTTACTGGGTTTTGTTCACCTCCTCCAGGAGCTCTTCATATACTCCGGAGTGTGGAACTAAAGCAGAACAGTCAACTCATTTGATGAACCAACATTTTCAGGGTCCCTCCTATGGGCTTGCTCTGGTGTTATGCTGGAAATACAGAGATACAAGACATGGCTCTTTTTTCCTTCGAGAAGCACAAAGGATAGAGGCATGTGAGTGCTGTCCAGGGCCAAACCTTCTGTAGGCCTGTTGATTGGGATACCAAATTGCCTTATCTGGTGGTTGGTAAAGCCTGGAGTTCCAGGCTAATGTTTAAAAGGCAAGTTCATGAACCTCCCACCAAGCTCATGACTGGTGATTTCCTTTTCTTACCCAAGACTCCTCTTGGGGCACCTCTTGTGAGGACTGGGTGAGGCAGTGGGGAGGTGAGGCCGCTACCTCATTGTCTATACCTCTTTCTGTGACACAGCCTCATTACTGTGAAACAGGAAAACAAAAGTAAAAGCAACTGAAATCCTAATTGTCATTCTTCCCATCTTTGATCTTGGACCAGCTGTTTATGGCCTGGTGCGGTTCATTGGCAATCAGTAGAGTTGGCAAGAAAAAGGTGCACTTTAGCAAGAATGCAAAGTGTGGGGTAAAGGCCAGTCATCCCAGCCACCAGGGAAGGCTGCTTTAGCCCACAGCATTCTGGCCCAGACCAACTGGCACTTGGGGAGGAGACTGAGGTAGAAGACCGATTATCCACAACCAAGTCCCCCTGTGGCCAGCACCAAATGGAAGCAAAATCCAGACGCATTGGAGAAGGTTTGGGTGGAGGACATGGCTCAGGTTGCCAAGTTGGGAGGAGAGGCCTCTCCTTACATGCCGATGGTGGCAGGGACCCCGGCTCCTTCCTGAGCATTCTTCCAGCTGCTGATTGTCACAGCCCCTCTCTGAAGCCCCAGGGGGCCCTCCCCATTCATCCCATGGAGACAAGTCCCAGCAGTGGTGACTCCTCCCCTCCGAGGACTAGCATCACACCTAGACTGGTAGCAGCAGCTAACGCGGAACTGTTCACTAGCACTGTGACCCGGGACAGGCTAGTTGGCTTGTGGGAGCCTCGCTTACAGGAGAGATGCTGTCATGATCCACTTGTGGAGCTGGTCAAGTTATGCCCAGAGCCCTGGCTTTGGAAAGAGGCCTGAGCCGCTTTGTTAGGGCAACAGGGGCAAAGGGTGGTCATAACGATGTCTTCAAAGCTGCGTCAAATTCAAGAGCTGAAGAGATCCAAGGTTAAGGAGAGTATGCCTTTCCCTCCTGGGGGCAGGGATGGGAAGCCCTCGTGCAAAATGAGCCTGAGCTAAGGAGTAAGGAGCACAGGGCCTGCAGTCGTGCCCTGGTAGTGAGTGGCCAGTGATAGTGTGAGCTGGGCACCTCACCCGTGGGTGCCCACAAAAGCCCCCAAATTGAGGCGGCGGTGACAGTAATGTGCTTTGTCTGGGACAGAGTGGAGTGCTGGCATGGCTCTTCCCCCAGAGACAGGAGAGACTGAGCCCGTGGCTCTGAGCTCTCCAGCCCACACACAGGCTTTCTTAGCCCAGGGGGACCATTGTCTCTGTTGCTTGAGATGCTCTTTGCTGATAATGAGTGAGGCACCAGGGAGCAGCATTGCTACTCCATTGTACCTTTATTCTGAATCCCTTTTGCACCTTTGCTGGCCCTCAACCCAGTACTGGGGTTTTGAGGTCTGGCAGAGCACAGGGGGGAAGCAGATATGTAAAGCAGAAAATGTTTCAGTATGCTAAAAGCTGGGTTTAGAGACCCACACCTGCTCTCACGGAGGCGCGTGCCAGTGACGCCTAACCCAGTCTGAGATGAACAATCTGAGGTTCTCGACTGCCACGCTGAATTGTGGGGAGCAAAGAGAAGTTAGGTGGGGGTGGAAAGGAAGGATAAAAGCATTCCAGGCTGGAAGAACAGTGTGAGCCCGACTATGGAGTTCAGGGACCAGTGGAGGAGTTTCTCAGCCTTTATTTTCCAAGTTGGTAAATGCATCTCAAGACTCTCGGCAGAGTTTCTAGAGAGAATTGTCTATTAATGCATTCAGTCACTCAAAAGACACTTATTGAATGCCCACAGAGTACAAGGCAAAATGCATTAAAAGATTAATAAGGCTTGTCCTCAAAGAACTCAGTTTAGCAAATACTATTTATCAAGAGACAGGTGTGATGATAGAGGTTAGAACAAAATGTTACAGGATCATGAGGAATGGAGTGATTACTTGTGATTAAGCAGGTCAGGAAAGCTTTGCAGGGGAAGAGATTTTGAAATTATGAAATAGGATGGGAAAGGGCCATTTGTATTGCCAAGATGTTTAAATACGTCCGGACTTATTTTAGTTTGCCCTATTTGCAAAAATGCCTCAACTGCTGAGATGCCTATAAATTAGATGTTAATTAATGAAGTGAAAATGATGTAGGGAACAGATCCAGATTTATTTTGGATGGAAATTGAGCTCCTTGTGAAAGTCAGGTTATGCAAATAAAACTAACTGCCTTTATAATTGTGAGAGAATTGGAATGTTTTTTAAATATGTTAAATATATTCTAACAGATAGTGAATATTTATAATGCCAACTCATTTTCTCTTCAAGGTAATATATAACATCATGCATTTCTAGTTCTTTTTTGAGAAAATTTTCTCCTCAATATTAATGTTTCTCTTCTCCTGTACATAAATATAGTATATTTGCTATAGCACATTTTCTCAAACGGGAGGGATTCTACTGTGCTTTTACTTTCTGTCCTTTCTTTAAAAAAGATGTTTCTATTGAGTTACAACATGCAAACCCGCACAAATCTTAAGTATGTGGGTTAATTAATCTTTACATCTGTATATGTTCGTGTAACTATCAGTCTGATTAAAATAGAAAACACTTCTGGCATCTTTGAAGATGCCTTCATATCATCTCCCAACTAATACCCAACCCTGCAGAGGTGACTACTGTTCTGGTTCTATCTCTGTAGATTAGTTTTGCCTGTTGGTAAACTTTATTTAAGTGAAATCATAGAGAACACACTCATTGGGGTCTGGCTGCTTTAGCTCGACATTAGTATATACTGCAAAATAAATGTTCAAATTCCAGCAATTGAAAGCCGTAGCAACAGAGTATCAGAGACTTGGTATTCTTAGCCTTTTTAATTGTAGCCATTCTGAAGAGTGTATCACAATGTATCTCGCTGTGGTTTTAATTTTCATTTCTCTGGTGACTAATTACATTGAAAACCTTTTCATATGCTTATTGGCCACTTGGACATCCTCTTGTGAAATGTCCGTTTAAATATTTTGCTCTTTTTTAAAAGTTAGTTTGTCTGTCTCTTGCTGACTCTAGCAATTCTATTCTAAACATAGGTCCTCTGGCAAATAAACGTGTGGTGAATATCTTCTCCTGGTCTTCAGCGTGCCTTTTCACTCTTTTCATGGTGTCTTGTTTTTGTTGAAAAGAAGTTCTTCACTTTAATGAATTTCAGATTGATCAATTCTCTCTTTTGTGGTTAGTGCATTCCATGTCCTCTTAAAGACATGTTTGCCTCCTCAAGGGAAAAATTGTAATGAATGGAAAAAATGTTTTAACATTTCTCAGAGAACCCTCAGATTTCCATGAATACCAACCTAGAGGGGGAGGAAGGATCCCACTTTGAGATCCATACTCTAAGACACTGTTATAGAACATCCTGTGGATAGATAGAGCCCCAAAAGTCAACACCGAAATACCAACATGGGATGATTCCATTTTTACACCAAATGGGCAAGGAGTTTTGACTTTACTAGAGAAATATTGGAGATATATGTATAGCAGTTAGTATAGAAATATTACATATTAAATAAATATAACATATATAATATATATGTTACATAAATATTTTTGCTTTCTTGTGTTTCAATAATATGAAAAAGTTTGGAGAAAAAAAAAGACTGTGAGATGAGAAAATAAATTCACTTGGAAGCATTGGAGCAAAACTCTGGTCCTTCCTCCCCCTCTCTGCCCAGTTGGGAATACTAGTCTCTCCCCTTGACCTACTTTTTATCACCACTTCAACACACACACACAACACACACAGAAGATCCTAGTCCCAAGGCAAGAACATGACTGTGCTATTTATGGCTTCTGAAACTTGCTCTAACTTGACGGTTCACAAACATAACAGATGGTCTATAATGACTGAACTATTGTTGGATTTGTCTACAATGGCTAATTACACACCCATTTCTTAAAATATGAAATACATGGAGACTCATTATTCTCACCAAAGGAATATAGTCATATTTTCATATTTAGTAAGTCATGTTATATAATTTTATAAACAGATTTCAAATAATTAAACATATTAAAACACAATTACCATTTGCCATAATGAACATATATTTTCCAATTATCAAGTCTTTGTAAAGCTTATAAACATCAGAACCTTAGGTAGTAGCATGCCTTTATTAAGTAATACCACCAAATTTCTCTCTCCAACAATGTTCCAGCTAGAAATAAAAAAGAGACATATTAAGTTTATATGCCTTACTAGAGTCAGAGCAAATCATTGAAATATCTGAAACTGTATTTAAAAACTTGACAGAAAGGCCTTCCCTCAGTGTCCAGACTAAGACAATTTATAATGCTAAGACTCTATTTACTTTTTCTCTTTTTTTAAATTTTATTTATTTATTTGTCAGAGAGAGTGAGAGAATGCCAGGCAGAGGGAGAAGCAGGCTCAATCCCAGGACCCTGGGATCATGACCTGAGCCGAAGGCAGACACTTAACTGATTGAGCCACCCAGGTGTCCTTGTTTTCTTTTCTTTTCTTTTTTTTTTTTTTTAAGATTTATGTATTTGTTTTAGAGAGAGCACATGAGCAGAGAGAGGGACTGAGGGAGAGGGAGAGAGAATCCTCAAGCAGACTCCCTAACCCTAACCCTGAGCATGGAGCCCAACAGGGGGCTTGATCCCAGGACCCCCAGGTCATGACCTGAGCCGAAATCGAGTTGGCTACTCAACTAACTGAGCCACCCAGGCGCCCCTAACACGCCTGTTTCTTGAGTTTGATCTTTTCCCAATGTGTCATGATTATTTTGGAGAATAAAAAACTGTGCAAGAATATTAAATTTAAGATATTGAAAATGAAGACACATTCTTCTTCATTTGTTCATTCAATTTTTTAATTCCTCATTTATGAAAATTTTTGTTCACATGTAAACAATAAATACAACAAAAGGGTACATGGCTTTGTTAAAAGGGGGTATGGTGGGCCTCACATGAAGAAAGCCAGTTCCACTTGGGGTGGGAAGGGCTTTAGGAAGTCTTTATAAAGCCATAAAATAACCTGAAAGATGAGTAGGCTTTTTCTCTTCCCTCCATGTATGCTCTGGTTTTATTTATTTTTTTTTTCAGTTGTACTCTTCACAGTTGATCTGTTTTCCAAAAAATGTTTTCGTGGATGTTGTATCACTGGTGCAGCCAGTGAAGGTGGAAGACATTATCTGGAAGATTCCTTTGGTCTCAGTCTGCAGAATTCATATCTGCCCTGGGCTCAATGTCTACAGATCACTCACCAATAACAAACTACTTAAGAGACTGCTTAGGATAGATGCTTGCAAGATCTCGGATTATAGAGATACCTTGTATTTGTAGGAGAGCTCTGGAAGCCTCACTTGGGTGGCAAAGATACAGAGAATTCAGTCATCTTTGGTTTAGCTTTGAAATCCTAATGAAGGTTGGGTTTATAGTTCTTGATTCTGAGTTCTTAAGTACATCTCATTCTGTTCTTTGTGGAGTCAGACTGCAGTTCAAATAGCAAGGAGCCCAATAATGCCATTTTTGAACAATTAGATAACCTCAGGAGTTTTAGTTCCATAATTAGGATGGATGTCCAGTGGAGTCCAGGTCAGTTGCTCTTCCTCAGGTCCAGTTCACAAGGATACTCTGTTTCCCAGTTCTCTACTATGTTTTTTTTTCTGTTAGGCTTTTTCTGAAACTTTACAGCTAACTGTTAAACAACATACACAGCAGAGTGATTCTGATAACTAATTTATGTCTCTTTACAAAAGAAAAAAATGAAGAAATATGGAGAGAGGAATCTGAGCTAAATAAATTATGTATTATTCATCCAAAAACAAAAATAACCCTCTTTATTATTTCTAGCACAATGTGCCAGACTCATTAATCCTGCCAAGTTATTTTTATTTTTAATTCTTTCCCAAAGGGTTATGTTGATTTTTTTCACATTGTATCAGCCACATTTCCTACTTCAAGATTATTTCTCAGTAGTTTTAAATTTGGAAGACATTATTATTAAGTAGGAAAGAATTTAGGGTTTTTTAAAGTTTGAGTGTCTCAATCAGTGGGAAGCCAGGAGTTAAGGGAGTGAAAGAGGAAGGGAATGTCTGTGTGTTATCTTGACAGATGCAGGGATCAAGTACGGGGGAAAAGAGGCATTTTCAAAAAAACTAATGATGTAATGTATGGTGATTAACATAACATAATAAAAAAATTACAAAAAAAGAGGCATTTTCAAGAAAATTACAGTTATGATAGGCCTTTCTCCCATGGGTATTTAAAAAGTATGGATCTTCTTATGGTATAGTATTGTCTAGATATGGGGTAGTAAGCTATTAGAAACCAGTGGTACCTAAGGTCTTTGATCATTTCCCTGTGTGAAGGCATATAGACTAATGTGGAAACTTTACAGTCTCATTTCAATTACTTTGCTCAAAATACGTCTTTGTTCAAAATATGTCTGTATTTCTATTGCCCTGGTTTATGGTGTTCTCTCTTAAGAGCCTCAAATTAAAATCTCAATATTGTTATTGTTACCAGAAAATACCTAATGCATCAGTAGATAATTATAGTCAAGATTCAGATACCCAGTGTGGGTCGAAGGGTAAGTCCCCATTTTGGTGTGCTACTCCTGACATTTGCTCTAGTTCACAAGGTCTCTAAGGATATTATAGAACACGTGAGGAAAGACATCTTTACCTGTACATAAGTGAAGTCAAAAGCCATCTATTCAATTAAAAGTTCAAAAAGTTCCCTTCTTTTAAATATCCTTTGCATTGAGTTGAATTTTTTCTTTGTAAAAGCTGATGTTCTTGCCTATGGTTAACATTTTCCTGAAAGCTTTTGAGTTTGTTCATTGTTTAGTGTCCTCTATTAGCTTGGTTTCCACAGTTGTCAACTTTTCTGAGTTTGGTGCTGCTCTTTCATGATACCGATTTTTCTGAAATGTCAGGCGATTTTTAGTTGTTTTTCAGTATTTATTTATATCTGTTTCAGGATGAATGGGGTAGGAGCATGTAGATGCAAAAGATTTGTCCCTGGGTGAATGGTTGTTGGTACTGACCATACACGTGGGGTTCATCAAATGCTCTACTTTTAACATTTGGCAATATTTGTTCCAATATGTTCGTTGTTCTTTATGACCAGTTTGCCATCTGTCTTGGGGTATGGCATTCTCAATAAGAGGAAAATATTTCACTTGAAGATGAAGCTGGCTTTGATGATATGAGTTTGGGTGAATGTGGCAAAGATAGAATAAATTAATGAAGTCTAATGGATGGCACAGACCAGGACTCTTCCTTTTAAATAAAAATACTATCAACCTCTTATTCATTATTTCTTACTAGCAAGGCATTTCCCTGCCTGATCCTTTTCTAGTGACCACTATGTGTTCTCTCAAAAAAATTTACATGCCTCATTATGAAGAGATCCTAAAAGAATAGCTTTAAAACAAATGTCATTGCTGGTTCAAATTGCTATTTTGTATGAGCAAATGGGATGTGGCAGTTTATTTTTTTTAAAGATTTTATTTATTTATTTGACAGAGAGACGCACAGAGAGAGGGGGAACACAAGCAGGGGGAGTGGGAGAGGGAGAAGCAGGCTTCCTGCCAAGCAGGGAGCCCGATGTGGGGCTCGATCCCAGGACCCTGGGATCATGACCTGAGCCGAAGGCAGACACTTAACGACTGAGCCACCCAGGCGCCCCAGGATGTTGCAGTTTAATATGTAAGGTAATATTGAAGATCCTGGTCTTTTGTTAGGTCTATTTCCTACAATATCTCTTTGAAATGTGTAGTATATTATCTGAGGCACCTAGCATCCAGAGGCTACCCAGATTAGTTACATCTTCTTTGGTAGAAGGGTACTCCAAATAGTCTTTAGAAAATTGAATTTGGGGACAGAGACAGTGATTTCATCCCTGTCTCTGTCAGTCAGACGTCAGTTAACATTTCAAAGAGGAAAATATACATTCTTAGTTAATATAGTCCACAAAAGGGACTTCCACAGGGGGCCAAATGATATAGAACCTTCAAGGCCAAAGCAAAAAGACTGATTTTTTTTCCAAGTGTAAAAGGGATTTTTTTCATATATAGGTCTATAGGTAAGAAAGTGATCTGATCTGATTCAGGGCTCTTTTAAGGCCTTGTACCCAACTTTGTTTTTGTAAATTCGTATTCTTTTTTCTAAAGAAGACCCCCACATTGTATGTTTTAGACCTACAAAATCCTGGATCTGCCTGGTGATATGGTATATAAAGGGCCTAGCAAAGTGACTGACATACATGGGGTCCTCTATAAATGGAGGTGCTCCCCCTTCATCTGTCCCTTGCTCTTGAAAGTCATATCTCACTCTATCCTTTTATGTTGTCTAATTTCTAGCTCAGTGACTGTCACCGTATATAAATATTTGTCAAGTGACGAATAGAAAGCAGGGCAGGAGGAAAGGAGAAGCAATGCATTGGTGTTTTCCTTCTCATACCACTAGAAGTACAAAATAACTGACTTTTTGTTTACTTTAAAACTTTAGTAAATGCAAACAAAATTCTATTAATGGGCAGCAGAGCCTCCTCAATATGTATGACTGTGGTTTTTAATGGGCAGAATGAGAAGGAATGAGAAGTGGTAGACATGACTTTTATGGGGCAATATATTATTTCTGATTTTTATCGAAGTGCTGGAAGGAAACAACATTAATAAATGCAGATGATTTTGTTGATTATGAGGCTACCAGGCTGCCAACCTTTTGAGAAAACCTTCATATCTTTTCTAAAAAATTACCTGGAAGAAAATATGAGAACTTCCATTTCTTTTTTTACTCTGGGTAACATATATTATGTCCAAAAATAAATAAGTTTCAGACATTTTGCAAACAGCAATCAATATTCCTGCATCCTAAGTAAAAACTTTAAAAATTAACCTGTCTTCACAATGCGTTCATCCAGAAATGCTGTGACCTCCATCTGGGCAGAAATACACATTTGGTTTTAAATTTTTTTTAAAAGTTTCCTCTGACCTTGACTTCTGGGATCCTCACTTTTTCCTACCTTTCTATTATTTCTTAATCCCCTTTATAGACTCCCATATTTCTTTTTCTTTCCCCTTTAAAAACCGGCATTTTCTAAAGGCTTATGTCCAAGGATTCTTTCCTTCTTTTTATGTTCTCCCTGTAAAAATTTCACCCACTTCTCTAGCTTCCTCTGCCTCCAATGTCTCCAGATCTCTACCTTGAGCCCCAAGCCCATTCTTGATCTCATGAACCTTTCAGTCAAGAGCTTCTGGGAGTCTAAGATATAGAATGCAGAGGTTCATGAATGATGGTAAAGTCATCTGGTTTAAGATCTTGGAGAAGGAGTGTTGTGTTCTAGTCATGAGCCCCTGATGAAGCTGATGGTGGAGAAATGAAAGTATGCAAAGCAAAAAGGTGTGCAACAAATTGTCTTTTGGTGAAATGATATGAAGGTGGATAATGCTTTCTAATTAGTTTCTGTAATTGAATATGATAAAATTTAAAAAGTTATTTCTGTTTTTGCTAATTATCAATTGACTACTCCCCATTAATCTGAATTATAGTCATTTTTATTTCCAGTCTTTCCCTTCAAGATGGATTTTTATTTTTTTAACTTCTATTGAAAATGTTGTACCTACAAGTCCTGTGAAGAACAAGCTGAGGACATGGTGTTCCATCTTAAAAAAGATGCACAAACATCAGTTTAGAAGATAACTCTTTCATTCCAAAACTTTACTAGAATGATACTCAAAAGAATTTTATCCAATTAAATTCAGGTCATTGAAAAAAGTTCAATAAAGAACATTTTCTATCTAGCATTTTCATTAGATTATTAGTTCGGTTGGATTTCATCCATTTTAAATGTTGATTCTAGTATCCTCAGATATGTTTGGGTATTAGCAATCTTAACAACATATTGATGGCAAATTAGTCATAAAGGACGGTAGTCCCTACCTGTCTTTAAGGTTTGTCATTAACACATCTCACATATTTTCCAGTTCCTTCCATGATCAATACCTCCAATCTCGATGAGGCTAGGGAAAAACTCACAATTCACTTGTCTTCACCAGAAGATAAAATTTTCTGGCATAGTCACCCACCCATGTTTGTTATGCTCTCTGTTTCCCTATAAATCGCCCTGCGGTGTAATACAAGTTTGGTCCCAACAGTACCTCATAATGCTTCAGAGAATAAAGTCTGCAATGAGCATCTGGGCCCAAACTCAACTCCCACTTACTCATTGAGTGACCTCCAACAAGTTATTTAATGTATCTGACCCATTGTTTCTCCACCTTAAAAATGAGAATGAACATATGCTGTTGTGAGAATTCAATAAAACAATATGCCTAAAGTATCAAGTGCAGGGCCGGAGACATATAAGTCTGAAATAAGTGATAGCTATTATGATTATTGCTATTATTTTGTACACGGGAACCAGTGGTCATTATCACTAGTAATTGCAGCAACAGCTGTACCCCAAGTACCCTCTCCCCAGCTTGCAATTTGGGAGGTGGTCCACATAATCCAAACTGCCCCTTAGAAGTTCGACCCACTTCCAAGTTAGCTTAGGTCTGCATGAACCACGACAAGTTCATTCATTCCACAGATATTATACCTGAGTGCATATTATGTTCCAGGTATTCATGGAGGCACTGAGCATTCAGGAGTCAGCAAGCAGATGGTTCTGAGACTTGACTGAGGACTTTTGCTTTCAACCATGTTGAAGGAACTAGTGCCAAACGAATGCTAGTGTTGCAAACAACTAGAAATCCAGTCAAAATCCACGAGTACCTGTTTTCAGATACTGGACAACAGGCAATGCAGAACTGTGAGAGAAAGGAAAGAGAAGAGAAACGAAGTGACCACAGTGACTGCCCAGCTCTCTGCCTGGAAGGGAGGCGTAATTACGGTGGAGCAGTATCCAAGTGGAGCATGGCTGCTTATTGAGCTGAAGAGATAAGGCCAGGGCTCAAGGAAGTTGAGGCAGTGGGAATGGCAGGCAGAGTCCTGGAGAAAAGGGATGTACTCAGAGAAAGAGCTCCAGGAATTGGCAAGTGGGTCCCCTGAAGTCTTTAGCTGAATTACAAAGCTGTCCACGCATATGGTGAGACTCTACAAAGATGGCCACTAAACATCATGGAAGGAACAAGTAGGGAGTTAGAAGCTGAACAAATCCTGGAGCTTACATGGGGCTGAAAGACATTTGAGTTCCAACCAGCCACAGTGGAGATACCTCGCTGAGCATCTGCGCATTCAATTCACCCCTAAAAGCCGCATCTTAGGGAGAAGAGCTACACTTGTCCTGACTGAAAACTATTCTAGACCTGTCCTAACAAAGCTTAAATATGAGCCTCAGAAAGATCAAGTGGATCCGCATAAGACGTAGTGAAGAACTCCATTGTGATTCATTAATAAATGAATTGAGGTGAGTTTCCAAAACTGTTTTAAATCGGCAAAACATACCGTCTCCAAATCCAGCTGGTTTTGCCGACAGTTCTGAAAGATAGTTGCTGTACATAATTCTCTGAGATCTGTCCCTCCATCATAGAACTGTCTTTCCAGAAGAGTAACACAGCTGAGAACCTGTTCAGCCTTTCTAACCAAAAATATATATGAGGGGGTCCACCAGATTATCTCTGGGCACATCCGACTCACAAACCCATAGAGGTATTGAAGCGAGACTCAGGATCTGGGAGCTTGATGGCTATCCTCTAATAGCAATTGAGATTTTTCTTCAGGGCATGATCATTTTATAGATGATCAGTAAACTGTGCTGAATACATTGGATCATGTGAAAAAGATAATTGGGAAGGATAAACAACTAAAAAAAGAGAAAAGACAAGCACATGCAAAGACAAGCATGTGCAGTTGTATTACAGAACAAAGGCTGAACAGGAATCAAATGCAGCCTGGAATCAGAGGGTGAAGAGCAATTTTGAGTGAAGAAGAAAAGGGAGCGCTGCAGGAATGATTCATTCGTTCTCAGCATCTGTACACTGCTCTCCGAGGCTACTTTCCTCTCTCTTCTCTGCTGTGTCATTAAATAAGAGGAGGGTGCCCACACAAAGAGAGGTCTGTGAAACACTTTACAACTCAGGCCATTAGCCAAAGTGAAATTAGCCCTTGGGAATGGCTGCGAGCCGCACAGGAAAACCTTCCAGTTCAATCAAACCAGGAAAGGGCTATTCTTCTCCCTTCAGAACATCAGCGACTGAGCAGAGGGTAAAACATGAAAACAGGCAAAGATGTGCAGGCTCATTTCGTAAAGCCCCCTGGGGAAAACCAGTATTCTAACCAAATTGAAAACTCTCATCTGGAAGAGATTGCCAATCGTAGTTTTCAAAAAAATCACGTCTACAAATGGAATATGTATTTAAGAATAGGAATAGGAAATTAGATTAGATTGAAAAAAAAACTTGAAGATAAACTAATCTTACATATGACATTTTTAGGAGACAAAATATAAACAGCAGTGGAAGGAAAGTAAGTTTTTGGTTGTCAGAATAAATAAAATATATAAGAAGTTCAAAAAAATCCACTAATGGCTTAGTAATTTTTTTATTCTAGAGTCTTATAATGGAACCATTTAAAATAATATGTTCGGCTCTTCCTACTAAATTTTACTTCTTTAAGAAATTTCCTCCTCAAAACTAAAGGTCTGAAGGAATTTGCAAAGTGGCTATTAACAATTATTGAAAAGTCATGAATTTTTTAAAAGTCTTTGATCACAAGAGACATGAAGACCCAGAAGGACTTGATGTAGAGAGATTGCTTCTCAGACAGAAGAGGAAAATTCATCTGAAAGGCAAGAAGGAGTGCCCAGCCCACACTCCTGCATGGTGATGCACTTATCACCCCTGACCTCTCCGTCTATGAAGTGGGGCTGTTTGCACCAGCAAGACAAGACATTTTCTTGATTTTCTTCTTGCTTCCAACAAGCAATCTGTCAGTCTCTGCCATAGGTTCTTCCAACTTGGTCCCCTGTGAAAACTCCTTCCTGGGAAACATATATTCTTCTCTTTGGTCCATGCTCTAAACTCCAATTTAAAAAAATCAAATCCCATGAATATTTTTATGTTCTGGATTTTCCTCTGTAACAACACATCTGTGAGGTTTTAAACTATGCATATACAGTGTGTAGAAATATTCTTAATGAGTAAAAGTGCTGGAATTATAGTTGTGACCTTAAGATGCTTTGAATATTTTCATCCCGGCGGGCAATTCATCCAAGATGGCTAAAAGATTGCATTTCCCTTCAGGATAGAACTCCACTACTTACTTTTTAATTGAGTGGTATTTAGAAGTGATTGGCAGGTGTGACAGACCTCACCATGGCAACTCATCTTAAGGGAAATTGACAGCTGAGCAAATTGAGGGTTTGTGTTAAGAGCATAATAACCACCAGGCTGTCCTTTCAGGGTCTGTAAGTTACTGAGTTTAAGAGAAGGGATAATGAATCAAATATTTTATTAGTTCAGAAAGGCTCACCCACAAAATATGTATTTATCACTTCAATTTATTCTCTGGGTGCCACACAGTTTAGCATGATCATTTTTTTTTCCTGTCTGTGGCATTTGGGTCAAGAGCTCTGATCAAAATGATGGGTCATGGCTAGCTTCCTGTCAACATGCAATGGGTCAAACACTGAAAGGGTCACCCCTCTCTTCAAAGTGTCTCTCCCTCAAGACTGGCTACATCATTGGAGGAGCTCGGTACAAAATAAAAATGTGGAACCATTTATTGAAAAATTAAGAATTTCCAGAGGGCGAGAGCAGGGCATTAAGCCCAGCCATGGCCCTTCCAGCCAGCGACGCAGGTTGCACGCCTGTGATGGCAGCCAGTCTCCTCCTGTCTCCTTGCCTTGTCCTTCTGTCACCAAGACTGATGTTTCCTCTCTCCCGCTCACTTACAATGGAGGGAAAGTAGTTAGAACCTTCCCCAAGACGTAGAGTCTTCCTGAGCCTAGTCATCTTATCTTCCAAATTAGAGAAAAGAAAAAGCCTCACTCTCCTTGGCAGATTTGATGAAAGCAAACTCCGTTTCTGAGTACCGGCTATACAAAATTATTAGCCTAAAAGAGTCAGAAAACATTTTAATGAAAGTAGCCCTGTCTATGGGCACCTGGGTGGCTCAGTCGGTTAAGTGTCTGCCTTCAGCTCAGGTCATGATCCCAGGGTCCTGGGATCGAGCCCTGCATCGGGCTCCCTGCTCAGCGGGGAGTCTGCTTCTCCTTCTGCCTCTGCTGCTCCCCCTGCTTGTGCTCTCTCTCTGTGTGTCAAATAAATAAATAAAATCTTAAAAAAAAAAAAGTAGCCCTGTCCTGATTGAGGGATGAGAATGAATGGCTTTTTGGGTTTATTCCAGCTTTTACATTTCTAGAAATCTGTAAACATGTGTGAGTATACTATATACTTATACTAATCCTGGGCTCTAATTGTTTTAATAATAGGAGAAACATGTCTACTCTTTATAGCAAGCCATTGTCTTTTTCCCTCAAGTACATGAACATAAATAAGAACAAAATGAGAAGCACTTTAAAAAAAGAAAACTATATGAGAACCAGTCTTATCCTAACACTGTGCTAGGGATACAAGAAAAGCAGTCACGGTTGAGGGATTTATTTCTCTGATGGAGGATAACTCCCTATTGCTCTAAATGTGCCAGGCAGATTGCCTAGGTTTCCAAGATAAAAGGACTCCCCACTCCAGTAAGACTAGGAAATGCTGCACTAGAGAGCCACATCAAAGTTTCCTAGATGCCCTACGGTTTACAAAGGACACAAAAGCACAGAGAAAATTATAACCCATTTATGTCCTCTTTGTATAACCCAGTTTCGCCCAGACACACTTATCTAATCACAGAATCCTTTCTTTGTGTAGTGACTATTAAAATCCTGGCGTTGAGAACTGGCGTGGAGCGAGCACACTTTGGGAAATGCTGATTTAATGAGTTTATGGGGATCATTGGATCGTAAGAAGGGAATTCATTTGTCCAGTACCTTCTAGGTTCCAGGCACTATTTTATGCAACTGATGTGTCTTTAATCAATGAACAGAACAGCCAGCCCCCGGAGGTGGTTATCATGCTCCCGATTTATATATGAGGTGAATACGGTAAGTAATTCCCATGGAGACGCGACTTCCAGGGGTGTGGGATTTTTGCACCGGGTGTCTGATTCTGGAGCACAATGCCCCTTCCTCTAGAGCACTCATAATTTGCTAACAGTGAGAAGAAAACAACATAAAGTATTTATAACACCTTTTGAATGCAAGCTCTCAGTTCTGAAGGTCGAGCCTTACATAAGACACATGGAATTTTCTTAACAGATTTTTCACCAATGAAACAATGCCAACGCTTTTTCATGTGGCCTGCCATCTGTTATGTGGCCAAAGCGATCAATCTTTCTTTTCACAACAAAGCGAGGCTGAACAATTGTACCAAAGAACTAAGATGCAGAAGGCAGAATACCTCCGCGGAGGCCCAGAGCTGACGGGCTGGTCCGAGTACTGTTAAATTAAACAAATACCGAGAATGTTCGAAATCCCACTCGGCTCATTCTGGAGATGTGTTAGGAGCTTAGCCTTTAAAAGGGGTATATAAACTTTTATTAACCAGCTACCAGAGGCAAAATGGACTTTCAGGTTTCCATTAACTTCTGCTCCCATCCCGATTTATTCTCTGTTCTTAAAACGGAAACAAATTTGCTGCGGAGCTTTTTTTTCATCCCATCTGAATAATTCAGTGTTTTATACTTGGTAGCTCCTCCAGATTTTCAGGAAACACTTAATCTTTAATTGGTGAATCACTGCGCATATTAATATTAAAGGAAGTCTTCCATAAATACAGCCAATGTGGATCTGAGGCTGCATGGAGTCGACACTTGGGAGAGCAGACGCAGAGAAAGAAAAACATGTGGTCAGAGGGGGTAAACTAAAGAACCTGCTTGGACCAGAGCTTACGGTGAGAGAAGACCCATTCGAGAAAGCCCACTTTATGTCGGCACTTGAGGGAGAAGCGGGGATTAATTAGAGACACCTGGCGGGTGGGCTGTAAGGCAGTCCACGTGAAAACACTGACCTGTAGCTAGTAACCAGCGGACCCACGACCGTAAGAGTAACCCCTTCTTCGAGCAGTTGCGGGGTTGGTTCCGCGGATCAGGGAGCAGCATCCCTTCCCTGAGGTGGGTGTTAGGGTAAAAGTAGCAGTCACCCAGGCAGAACGGTTCCCCGAAGAGCCATAAGACCACGAGGCACCGCATCAGAGGCAGCAAGCAGCAAGGGGTCGAGATGAGAGCGACAAGAAGAGTCAGAGAAGCTCATTCTGGAACACAGGGGAGAAGAAGCCCTGGCAATTCTCAGGAAGAGGTGAGAGGATTCTTGAGAGTGACTAATTTCTTGGCAAGTGGTCAAGGTGGGACGCTACCCGAGGTGTAAGTCGCTGGTAGAGTGGCAGGCTGAGGAGGTCCATCGGAAAATGAAACCCTGTTTAACAACAGAGTTTGGGTTGTTTTGGGTGGACTGGCTATTGCTTGTGTGTCTCCAGCCCGCACACCTAGAGCAAAAGCCTCTCCACCTGACCATAGGTGCGGGCACATGACCCTCCTTTAGCCAATCCCAGTGTGTCATGCCCACGTGTCCCTGTGACTGGTACACGCGTGAGCACATAACCAAGTTCACTAGAATATACCCTGGAACTTGTTTGAGTCTGCATTCAAATAGTAACAAAATGTTTATAATATACTTGGGGACATTTAAGTGCTGACGGGGTATTTAATGATACTAGGGAATCACAATTAATGTTTTCTGTGTGATGGTAGTGTTGTCCTTACCTTTTTAGAGGTACATACAGAAACTTTTATGGATGGAATGATTTGAAATGTGATATCTGGATCAAAACAATCAGAATAATTCAAGGAGATGAGGGTAGATGAGACAAAATTGTCCATGTTGAAGCAGGATGATTGGTACATTGGGGGTTGTTACACTCTTTTCTCTACTTCTGTGAATGCTCAATTTTTTTTCATAATTATAAAAGAAAAAAAAAGAAATTCCTGAGATTTTATCCGCTGAAGCTGTAGGAGAGAAGTGCTGTCTCCGCTTAGATCACTATGCTCAGAACTGCCGGGCAGCCATGTTCCCCATCCCTGGACAGAGCCCATCTGTAGTAAGGGCTGACCCGTCCCGCAGCGGGAAATAGAGCTGGTGGGCAGAGAGAGCGGGGGCTGAACTCTTATGTGCTTTCCCGGGATTTTATTTATTCACGTGGGGAAAGCTGACCACCAATGAAGCTGATCACACATGATCCTTTTGCATCAAATATGCATGTGCTTATATCAAGAAATATAGGTTATCTGTGCACAGAATACAACACGGAGGCTCAAAATAGAGAATCATGTAACTTTTTGCCCCCAGATAATTATCCAGACACCATTTATTGAATCATTCACAATTTTCCCACCAATCTGACATGCCACTTTAATCAAATCCCAAATACTTAGGTCTGTACAATCCATTATGCTCTTTTGAGCTGTTTTCACACCTTTGTCATCACTATGCTTACTATTTTGCTCTACAGTATGCTGCAAAATCTGAAAGTTCAGGGTCGTCTTCGAAGTTATTCTCATTTCTCAGTATTTTGATCTTGTCAAGTTTTTAAAAATTCCGCTGAGATGTAGACTGTAGTTGCATTATAGTTATATATTGTTGGGGGGGGCAGGGTGGTGAGATTTAAAGGATTTGGAGTATCGTAATAAGCTTTCTGAAAATTGCACAGTTAATGTATTCTAAAAAGCCTAGATATGAGAATTCAAAGTACATACTATTTCCAATTTTCTTTCTGGAAAAAGTCACGACCTTGTAAAAATCTGAGTTCTTTATTTGATGTTTCTATTAGATTTTTTGTGCAAGGTTCTCCTTTGTTTCCAGCAGCACGGGTAATGCATATTTGTTCCACAACTATTACTTTATTTGAAAAGCCTTATCTCCATTTATTTCAAAGGTATAGTTGAACTTCTGACACATTTTAGGAAAGCCAGCGCCTATATTTTTCCTTTGCCTCACTGCTGTAGTCCAGAAAAGGCGAGCATATGTTTGGGAATTAGGCTCCCCCTGCTGGTCAATTTAGCCCCTTATGATGCATCTTCTCAGTCTTTACAAACCCAATTGTGTGTTACAGCATCTTGGACCCAAGAGATTGAAGTGTCTGCTAAGTTCTCTGCTAGGTGATCTGCATTGATAAGATTTATTGACATAAAACTTAGAAGACCATAAAATTAATTCTAAAATGTACAAACCAGGAACTGAGAAAGAGGAGAGATCACAACAGTTTGAAGACAGTTATGTACTGGTATACACTTAGCAACTCGGTCTCCGACAAGCACTGATTTTTGTAGCATTTGCTCATTTTTGTGGTGTAAATACTTCCACCATGGTGCATTCTGCTGGTGCTCATTTCATCGGTGACTGATGTGAAGTCATTGAATGTGGAGCTAGGTAGAGATGCTCATAGTTGGCTCCCCTAAGCCACTGTCGCTTGGAAGATGTGGGAAGGCTTGCTCTGGATTTTATATTCTGCATAGAATATGTGAGAGGCAACAGCACATGGTAAAAAACAAAACAAAACCAGGTGCTTTAAAGTTAGATAAATTTGAACTCAAATCCCACACCACGGCTCTCTGGCTTTGAGCGATGTGTTCTTTGAATTAAATGTTCTTGACTCTGAAATGATTTGATGATACCCACCTTGCAGAATTTTTGTTTTTTTTTATGAAGATTTTATTTATTTATTTGAGAGAGAGAGAGAGCACAAGCAGGGGGACTGGCTGGCAGAGGGAGAAGCAGGCTCCCTGCTGAGCAGGGAGCCCGATACGGGGCTCGATTCCAGGACCCTGGGATCATGACCCAAGCCAAAGGCAGATGCTTAACTGACTGAGCCACCCAGGTGCCCCTTATTGTTAAAGTTAAATAGGATGATGTATATAAATCACCCCAACAGGACATGTATTTTTAATAAATGGCAAGTTAACTCTCCACAAAGACTCAGAGGAGGAAGGACCATCTGGGCTAGAGTACAAGATAACCAGACACAGATATGCTTACCATGTGCTGAAATTAGGGCTGTCACACCCAACAGGCGTTCATATTCTCTGGTGGCAGAGAGTTTGTAGTCTAGGAAGAGCTGGCTGCTTAGCTGGCTGGGAGGAAGTCATTCTGATTATAATTAAGGATACAGACTGGAGGAAAATGGAGCAGGAATAGCAGATAAATAATACTGTAGTTTGGTTCTGGTTTTTTGCATAAAAGGCAAGAGAAAGCAATTAATTCTCAAGTCATGGGGAACACATTCTCTCAGGATGTCTGGTCCTGGCCCCACAGCAGAAGGAAGCAGACATACTTGCCTCCTTGTCTTCTGCTGCGGTGCTGGATTTATTTCTAGACTTTGCTTTCAGTAGGGGAGGAAGCTCACATAAAGTGAGAACTTTCACTTGTTTCCAACTTGAACCTGACAAAGACCCAAGGCCTCGTTCATCTCCTGTCTCTGTTTAGGTATTAAAGAGATTCCCAGGGATGCTGAGGACAGACAACCCATCAGCATCCCATAAGCCCGTTGTGTCTGGGCTTCCATCAGAGGACTCGAGGGAATGGCCCAGGGAATTGAGACAGGCTCTCAAAACGCAGGTGTGCCTTCTCTTCTGTAAATTTCATCTCTCCACAACATTAAACTCACAGGATGTCAAAACTTTTTTTTCTCCCTCTGATAACTGTGTTTGGGGAGCCAGGAATGGGTTTCAGGATCCTTTTCCCTAGGAGGATTTCGAGCTGGAAAAGCTAATAGAATACTAAGGCATTTTTTTAAGCTTCGTCTTTTTAATAAAAAATGAACTATGACAAGCAGTTTTCTGAATCCCCAAACAAAGGAAGGGGGAGAGGAGAGAGGTCAAGGCTCAGGAAAGATAAAGGCATGAGCAAGTTTCCAAGATTACCCCTGTCATTCTACCTAGCCCACAGGGGATCACAGTCTGCCTCAACTGAAGCTGGAAGGAAGGTGGTCAGACTTCATCAAAGACTTCCCAGGAGTCAGAGCTGCAGGATGGACAAGGGAAGCAGGAAGGCCAGCTCTCTATAGAACCCTAGAGTCCCCTGGGTTGGGGGGGGGAGTGTTGGTGTCCAAGGTGAAGCTGTTTTCAAAGCAGAGTCTCCAGGAGGAGCGTGTTCTATTATGATTGTTTGGATGTTTGGTGTCCATTACCATAGGGTCATCGAAGATATTTTTAACACATCCCTAACCCCCAGTAATAAGGGGGTTTTCAGCTATTTCAACTATTACTTTTCAACTATTCCAGTAAAAAGCATGAAAAGTTACCTGACATGTTTACCTAGTCATCTCCCAATGCGAATGCCCGCAAGACCAAAGTACAGTATTCAGAGAATTAGTTCTAGACTGGGTATTTTTTTAAAATTTATTTTTCAGTCAAACACAGATCATTTTGGAGGGCCCTGAAGAACAGAATACTATGAAGACTCTAGTATTTTCTTCAAATCCCCATTGTCACCCTCAGGTTGCTTTCTCCTCCCTGGGGATTATGAAATGCAGCGGTGGGTGGAGGGCTGGATAGGGCTGTCTGCCACCTTCAGAGCTGTCTTTGGAAAATCTCCCCTAGGAAGTTAGACCTTAGAAGGCTGCACACAAGTTTCCATGTAGATCTCAGCTCTGAGGAGCCCTTAGGTCCTGCCAAATCCTTAAAAGTTCCTTGATTTCAAAGCCCACAGAGGAGAGGGAAGCTTATTTAGTGCATCCAATGGTAGCTCTTTGTAACTGGGCTTCTGACCAAGTAGAATGTATGTTTTTATTTTTTAAAAGAAGACTTTTTCATTTAAAAGATGTGTTTTTTAAAAACTTTTGGGGGGGTTCAGAAAATGTAGGGGGAAGCCTCCTTAAGAAAAAAAATCAGTTTGTATATTTGTATGTTCTTCTGATTGTTTGTTTTAATTGGAAACCGAGCTTGGTAGATTTTTTTTAAAAAGCATTTGGCAAACTTTTGCCTTAGGGCTTTGGGCTGCTATTTTGTGGCTTATTTTATTTGAAAACTTTGTTTATTTGTTTAAAAACTGAGGCTAGGGGACTTTAAACAAAATCCAAACAAAATGTCCTCCTTCCTTCCATATCTGCCCCCCCACCGCCCCACTTTAGGTCAGAAAATGTGGTAGACAATTTCTGTAAAGAAACTTTTTTTTTTAATTTAAAAAAAATTTTTGTTTTACTTTTGGACTTCAGTTTGTTTGTTTTTAATTGAAAACTGGGGCTGGAGATTAAAATTATTTTTAAAGCCATATCTACATTTTATAGCAGAGTCTTCCCTGATATTTTTGTTCCTTTATCAGAGAACTTTAGTTTCCTTAGCTTTTGTCTGTTACTTTGTTTTCTATTGGAAACTGTGGCATGGCATGGGAGTTTAAAACATCATCACATATTGGAAAACTTTTAAAAACCACTTAAAATTGTACAACCAGGTTTTCGGCTACATATTTATGCTATTTTTGTTTTACTTTAAAGCAGAAGCTTTTAATTGCACTTTGTATATTGATGCCAGATATTTTAGTGTGAGTCGTGGTTAAATTCATTTATTCTTTATTTTATTCAACATATATTTACTGAGCTCCTCCTCTGTGCCAGGCACTCCCTTGGGCTTTGGGGGTACAGTAGTGAGCAAAGTCCCTGGCCTCATGATGCATGGATTCAGGCAGATGCTTGGTAGGCATGTTGTTTGGGAGTAGGGGCAGGATTTGTGACTGAGCAGTAGATGGAAGGACAAGGGTTTCAGAGTCAGGTTTCCAGAGAAGTTGGAGGTGGGGTGTTAGTTGTAAAGTTGGGGGGACAATGGGTGGCTCAGTTGGTTAAGTTGTAATGTTGGGGGAGGGGGCTGGAGCCAGAAAGAATATGCTAGAAATGGGAGACTAAGGGAGAAAGGAAGGAGTCTGGTTTTGGGTAACTGGATTGGGAACTATTGGAGCAGGGTTTTTCTGGATGTCACCCAGTAGATGATCTGGTAGAATGAATGCACCCCCATTTTTTATAGGTACTATGTCTGCTTAGTACTGACTAGAAGTCTAAAAAGGATCCCGCTATAAACATGTAGAAGTGTCCCTCCCATCCAGAATATGTACACCCATATGGGAGGGTGGGGTAAAGTCATTGAGTCTTTCTTTTGGCAAATATTTACCGAACTATTTACTTCGTGCCAAGTATTCATCCAGGCTTTGGGATATGGCAGTGAACAAAACAGGCAAAGTCCTTGGCCTATGATGCTTTGATAAATGTCAAAATCTTGTTCTTTTAAAAGATTAATAAAATATACAAACTTGAGGAAGACTAATGAAAAAAAGACAGATAAAAACTATTTTTCATGAAAAAGGGGGCATACTTGGCAATGCAATAGCAAGTTTTAAAAAGGCATAAGAAAATACTATGACCAACTTTATGGGAAGTAGATTTTACTGTGTAGACAAAATGGGCTATTTCCTAGAAAATCATAACTTACAAAAATGATTCTAGAAAAAAAATAGCATCAACCCTGTTTAATATCCATTTTAAGTTTTTAAGGAAAAATCTAAATCTCAATATTTTATAAACCATGGCACTGAGTAGAAAAAAGAGGAAGAGACTGAAACAACCTTAATACCAAACTAGACAAGAACACTAAAGATAGGAAAATTATTGGAAAATCTCGCTTATGAACAGAGATGCAAATAAATTATGTCACCAAAATCCAACATGATACTTTGAAAAACCCACCAGAACCAAGAAGTTTTCGGGGCACCTGGGTGGCTCAGTCGTTGGGCGTCTGCCTTCGGCTCAGGTCATGATCCCGGGGTCCTGGGATCGAGCCCCGCGACCGGCTCCCTGCTCCGCGGGAAGCCTGCTTCTCCCTCTCCCACTCCCCCTGCTTGTGTTCCCTCTCTCGCTGTGTCTCTCTCTGTCAAATAAATAAATAAAATCTTAAAAAAAAAAGAACAAAGAAGTTTTCTTAGGAAAACACAATAAGATGCCCTTAGAAAATGTAAAACTCATCACAGTTGTGAATATGAAGAAAATTAATAGATTCCAGGAAACCACTGTGCCAACCTTCAGCACCTATTCATAATATAGCCTTTAGCAAGTCAAGAATAGAGGATTCTACCTTAACCTATTAAAGCAACTATCTATGAAAAACCTGCAACAAACTTCCAACTTGGTGGTAAAATTTTAAAATTATTTTTTCTAAATTTAGGGATAAGACAAAATTCTTAGTTAACATTTTACTCTACTTTGTTGCCACAATAAGACAATGAAAAAATAGAGTCCATCATCTCTCCTGGTTCGTCCCCCCTCTGACTTACTCCCCTTCATTCTTCCTCTCCTGCTATCTTCTTCTTTTTCTTTTTTTCTTAAAATATGTTGCGTGATTTGTTTCAGATCTGTGATTCAACAGTCTTACACAATTCACAGCGCTCACCATAGCACATACCCTACCCAGTGTCTATCACCCAGCCACCCCATCCCTCCCACCCCCCACCACTCAGCAACACTCAGTTTGTTTCCTGAGATTAAGAATTCCTCATATCAGTGAGGTCATATGATACATGTCTTTCTCTGAGGGTTCTGGAGGGGAGGAGGGGAGGGGGATGGGTTAGCCTGGTGATGGGTATTAAGGAGGGCACATTCTGCATGGAGCACTGGGTGTTATGAACAAACAATGAATCATGGAACACTACACCAAAACAAATGATGTAATATATGGTGATTAACATAACAATAAAAAATTAAAAAAAAAAGAAAAAAAAAGACAATGAAAAAATAAAACAAAAGGGATAAAGATTGAAAAGAAAGAAACAAAATTATTATCAAACACCTATTTAGCTACCTAGAAATTCCAAGTGACGATACTGAGAATCTATTAGAGTTTATGAGTTCACCAATGATGATAGAAATAAAATACACAAAACACAATAGCATTCTAAAACACCAACAGCATGTGATTATAAAATGTAACTCAAAACAGAGATGTGGCTTGTAATTAGGAACAAAACTAGAAGGTATAGTAGAATACATCTAACAAAGAATTGCAAATGATTTTTTAATAAAGAAAATTATTTTTAATGCCATAAAATAAAACCAAAATGAATGGAATTAAAGACCTATTATCTTATAAAGCACGATTCTCCTTACATTGAGCAAACCCTTCATGATTTCAGTGAAATTTCCATCAAAATCTGAAGAGGATTATTTTTATTTATTTTATGGAATTTGGTGAGATCCAAAAATTCGCATGCAAGAATAAAGAACTGAGAACAAGCAAGACTTTGAAGAGAAATCAGAAGAATAGGAAATTCATACCACAAAGATCTGAATTAACTATAAAACTTTAGTTTATTAAAACTCATATTGTCATGGGAATGAACATGCAGACCAACAAAACCACGAAAAGAGAGCAGAGAAACAGAAGTATAATGCCCCCTCTGTAAATATCTGTAATAACAGAGGAGGCATTACATAAGTTAACTGGGAAAGAACACAGCACTGACTACATGGTGCTAGTCATATAGAGAAAAATAAATGAGATTCCTACTACATTCAGCCACAAAAACAAATTCAAAATGGATCGAAGACTTGCAGGTGAAAAGCAAAATAATGAAACTTTTAAAAACCATAGGAAACTTTTAAAAACCACATCTTTACAACATCAGGTGTGAAAATTTCTTAAGACCTTTGTCAAAAGCCTAAACTACAGAAGAAAAGATTTAAATTTACACTTTCTGGTGACAAAAGATGCTCAGAAGTGGGGTGCCTGGCTGCCTCCGCTGTTTGAGTGTCTGACTTCAGCTCAGGTCATGACCTCAGGGTCCAGAGATGGAGCCCCATGTCAGGCTCCCTGCTCAGTGGGGAGTCTGCTGGTCCCTCTCCCTCTGCCCCTCCCCCTCCTCCCTCCCCTCTGCTTGTGTGCCCTCTCTCTCTCTCATAAATAAACAAATAAGCTCAAAAGTGAAAAGCTGAGCTGTATGACTAGAGAAGCTATGTGTAGCCTAGTAACCAACATCAGATTAAAGTAATTGCAAATCCCTTCCTGACTTAGCTGTGTTAAAATGTCATCTCCTCAATGAGGTCCTAACTGACCACCCTATTTAAAACTGTGACCTCCCCACCTTGACATTCCCTGTCTTTTTCTTATATTGTTATTCTCCGTAGAAGGTAATACCTTCCAATATGCTCTACAGTTTACTTGTTTATTTTACTTCTCGTCTGTTTCTGCCTGCAAGAACATGAACTCCCTGAGAATAGAAATGTTTCCGTTTCTCTCACTGCTCTATTCCTATCACCTAGAATGGTCTGGGGTCCATAGTATATGCTCAACAGATACTTGCTGAATGAATGGATGAATGGATGGATTTGTTTTTGTATTCAGTGATTATTTTTTAAGTCCTACTAATTAATAAGAAAAAGTCAAATAACTGAATGTGAGTGAGCAAAATATATGTGTAGGAGTTCACAGAGAAAGAGACCCAAATAGTCAATAAACATGAAATATTCAACCCCATTAGGCATCAGCAATTAAACTAGTAATTAAAGCAATAAGACTTAACAAAGTGAATAAGTTAATGTGAGGTGTTGCTGATGATGTTGGGCAGTAAGTACCCTTTTCAGTGGGTGGGTGGCGGAAGTAAAATTGGTACAACTTTTGAAACCAGTTTCATGGTAAACAGAAGTAAGCTGGAGGGCGCCTGGGTGGCTCAGTTGGTTGAGCGACTGCCTTCGGCTCAGGTCATGATCCTGGAGTCCCGGGATCGAGTCCCGCATCGGGCTCCCTGCTCAGCGGGGAGTCTGCTTCTCCCTCTGACCCTCTTCCCTCTCGTGCTCTCTATCTCTCATTCTCTCTCTCAAATAAATAAATAAAATCTTTAAAAAAAAAAAAAAAGAAGTAAGCTGGAGACGCGCACAGTTGACATTTCAGTAATTCCACTCAGAATGTATAGTCTAGAGCACTGGTTCTCAGACAGAGAGATTTTACCCCCAGGGGACATCTGGCAATGTTGGGGACATTTTTGGTTGTCACACTGCAGGGGGAGGAAGGGTCACTGGCATCTAGTGCACACAGGCTAAGCATCCTACCATGCCCAGGCTGCTCTACAACGAAGAATCATCCAGTCTAAAAACGTCAGTAGAAACCCTGCCTCAGAAGCCTGTCCAAAGATGTTCATAACAATACTATTTGTAATAAGAATATTAAGTTTAAAAGTAGAAACAGGCACAATTCTTAAGATGGAGTGCCATGAAACAGTTCATTTGAGTAAATTACAAATATGTATCAACATGATACATACAACACTATTGAGTAGAAAAGAAGCAGATTGCACAAATAAAAATTACATAATTCTATTAAGTTTTGATTTTTTTTAAAGATTTTATTTATTTATTTGGCAGAGAGAGAGAAAGAGCACAAGCAGGGGGAGAGGCAGAGGGAGAGGGGGAAGCCGGCTCCCCACTGAGTAGGGGACCCGATGTGGGGCTTGATCCCAGGACCATGACCTGAGCCGAAGGCACACGTGTTACCCGACTGAGCCACCCAGGCGCCCCCATAATTTTTAAACCTAAACACTAGTGTGGACAGTCCATACAGTAACTGGGCCCCTGATTTAATACCCTTAGCCATTGGCACCTGCCCTCATCAGGTGTTCCTCTTTGCCTTCCTAACACGATGGGAGCAAGACCTCACATTTTATGTAATTCATTTTTTTGACACACATTGTTATATCCATATATGATAAAAGCAAAAAGGAAAAATACATGGAAATGATATGTTCAAACTTCCAGAGCCTGTATCTCTGGAAGGAAAGGAAAGACTGGGGTAGTGCTCTGACTGTACCTGAAATGTTTTCTTTCTTTTAAGAAGGCAAAAAGATTGCTGAAGCAAATACAGCAAAATATTGACATTTCCTTAATTTCCATGGCCGGTATTATAAATACCTGTTCTATCTGGGCACCTCAGTGGCTCAGTCAGTTGGGTGTCTGCCTTCAGCCCAGGTCATGATCCCAGGGTCCTGGGATGGAGCCCCCTGCTCGGCGGGAAGCCTGCTTCTCCCTCTCCCCCTCCCCCTGCTTGTGTTCCCTCTCTTGCTGTGTCTTTCTCTGTCAAATAAATAAAATCTTTAAAAAATATATATCTGTTGTATCATTTTTCTGTATTTTAAAATAGTTCACAATGGATAACTTAGAACAAAAAGAAAGAAAAGGCATGAAAGACCGGCACTGGTTTTTAGAATGAGAAGTAAATACAAAATCCACAGCTCTGCCCCTTTCTCTGTACAACCTTGAGGAAACAGTTCAATGCTCCTGGGCATCTTTCCATATTTGTAAAATGGACTGACAATCCTTAGCCTCCGGCATTGTCTTCAAAGTTCAGTCATTCTGTACTGTTTCACCATCTCTGCTGGCATTCCGTCGTCACCTGTGCTATGTGGCAGCTCAGTGCACAACCTAAATCCACATTCATCCTTCCTGTGGTCCACATGCCCCGCTCTGGAAAACACTGCTCTACTGTTAGCAACTCTGTGGAAGAAATGAAGCTCCATTTGTGGGAACACGCAACCAACCATGTTTACATTTGTTACGCATTCAGCGAGTACAGCAAACGAGTGTTGAATCTTAATCTGTATATTTTATGTCATAAATTACTTCTCATAACTTAAAAATAACTAATACAGTCATCCTAATTTCACATTTTAAAAATCTGTGATTTTATTTATCTAGGAAACAATACTTTGGGGTTTTTTTTTTCTTATTTTTTTTCTCTGCACTCGGATATAGTAAATATTTCTCCTATAATCTTATTTATCACATTAATTTATGATAAATTTGTTATTTATAACCAAATGAATGAATGTGAGAGGTTTGAAAGTGTAGGTTTTATTGAATAATGACTCTTAGGTGTTCCAGAGGTGAGGGGTATCAAAGTTCCACACTTCTCTCCCCACCCCCTCCTTTGCTGTGGCCCCAACTTTGGAGCATTACTGATGATTCTTTTGGAATTTGATTGAGCTGAGAAGTAAGCAAGCAGTGTCACAGATGATAACTCCAGCTATAAGTCAAAAAAACATCTCATGAGAACAGGTTACAAAACAAAATCGATTATAGGGAGACGATTTCAACCACAATGAGAATGAAGGCCCGAGGGTCTCACACAAGCAGGGCAGCCTGCAGCCTTACTTATGGGATGCTGGATGGAGATATTGTTGTTTGATGAGGTCCTTTTGTTCATGGCCTTCCTCGGATAGGCTCCAAGCTAGAGACCTGTTAGACTAAAGTTCTCACTATGATCCCTGTGTGTTCTCAGTGAGGCCATCAGGATGCAAATAATTTAAAAGCACTGCCTTTTAAAGAATGACAAGAAATGTACTCTAAAATCATCTCCTTCTCTGTCTAGGAAGGCCTTCTTTAAAGGTTTGGTAGAAGAGAGAATGGAGAGCTGGAGAACATCTAAAGGTTAAATCATCCAGGCTCTCTCTGTTCATCAGCGGGATGCATGAATGAAAAATTAGCACCACATGTCGGGATAGCACAATCAAAAAATATTTTAATGGATTAAAGACCTAAATGTGACATATGAAACCATAAAACTCCTAGAAGAAAACATAGACAGTAACTTCTTTGACATTGGCCTTAGCAACACTTTTCTAGATATTTCTCTTCACGCAAAGGAAACAAAAGCAAAAATAAACTGTTGGGATAATACCAAAATAAAAAGCTTTTATGCAGTGAGGGAAACCATCAACAAAATGCGAAGGCAACCTACTGAATGGGAGAAGATATTTGCGAATGATATATTCATAAGGGATTAAAATCCAATATATATAAAGAATGTATATGACTCGGCACCAAAAAAAACCCCACAAACAACCTGATCTAAAAATGGTCAGAATAGCTAAATAGATATTTTTTTCAAAGAAGACATCCAGATGGCCAACGGACACATGAAAAGATGCTCAACATCACTAATCACCAAGGAAATGCAAATCAAAAACACAATGAGATACCACCTCACACCTGTCAGAATGACTAGAATCAAAGAAATAGGAAATAACAAGTGTTGGCAAGGATGTGGAGAAAAAGGAACCCTCATGCACTGTGGGTAGGAATGTGAATTTGTGCAGCCACTGTGGAAAACAGTATGGATATTCAAAAAAACTTAAAAATAGAAATACCATATGATCCAGCAATTCCAATACTGGGTATTTACCCAAAGAAAACAAAAACACTAATTCAAAAAGATCTGCACACTCCTATGTTTATTGCAGCATTATTTTCAATAGCCAAGATATGGAAGCAATCTAAGTGTCCATTGATAGATGAATGGATAAAAATGAGGTATATATACACAGGGGACTATTACTCAACTATGAAAAAGAATGAGGTCATATGATACATGCCTTTCTCTGATTGACTTATTTCACTCAGCATAACACCCTCCAGTTCCATCCACGTCGTTGCAAATGGCAAGATCTCATTCCTTTTGATGGCTGCATGATATTCCATTGTGTATATATACCACTTCTTCTTTATCCATTCATCTGTCGATGGACATCTTGGCTCTTTCCACAGTTTGGCTATTGTGGACATTGCTGCTGTAAACATCGGGGTGCATGTACCCCTTCGGATCCCTACATTTGTATCTTTGTGGTAAATACCCAGGAGGGCAATTGCTGGATCGTATGGTAGCTCTACTTTCAACTTTTTGAGGAACCTCCATACTGTTTTCCAGAGGGGTTGCACCAGCTTGCATTCCCAGCAACAGTGTAGGAGGGTTCCCCTTTCTCCACATCCCCGCCAACATCTGTCGTTCCCTGACTTGTTAATTTTAGCCATTCTGACGGGTGTGAGGTCGTATCTCATGGAGGTTTGGATTTGGATTTCCCTGATGCCGAGCGATGTGGAGCACTTTTTCATGTGTCTGTTGGCCATTTGGATGTCTTCTTTGGAAAAATGTCTGTTCATGTCTTCTGCCCATTTCTCGATTGGATCATTTGTTCTTTGGCTATTGAGTTTGATAAGTTCTTTATAGATTTTGGATACTAGCCCTTTATCTGATGGGGGGTGGGAGGGAGGGGGTGCCTGGGTGATAGACAGGGGGAGGGTATGTGCTATGGTGAGCGCTGTGAATTGTGCAAGACTGTTGAATCACAGATCTGTACCTCTGAAACAAATAATGTGGTATATGTTAAGAAAAAAAAAAGAAGATAGCAGGAGGGGAAGAATGAAGGGGGGGGAATCAGAGGGGGAGAGGAACCACGAGAGAGGATGGACTCTGAGAAACAAACTGAGGGTTCTAGAGGGGAGGGGGTGGGGGGATGGGTTAGCCTGGTGATGGGTATTAAAGAGGGCACGTTCTGCGTGGATCACTGGGTGTTATGCACAAACAATGAATCATGGAACACTACATCAAAAACTAATGATGTAATATATGGTGATTAACATAACAATAAAAAATTTAAAGAGGAAAAAAAAAAGAATGAGATCTTGCCATTTACCACAACACGGACAGAAGGTATTTTGCTAAGTGAAATAAGTCACAGAAAGACAAATACCATATGATTTCACTTGCACGCAGAGTCAAGAAAACAAAACAAACAAAAAGCAGAGACACACTCATAAATGCAAAGAACAAACTGATGGTTGCTGGAAGGAGGGGGTGTGAGGGAGGTAAAATGGGTAAAGGGGAGTGGGAGATACCGGCTTCCAGTTATGGAATGGATAAAGGTACAGACCAGGGCGTGTAGTCAGTTGGTACTGTAACAGTAGTTGTACGGTGACAGATGGGAGCTACACTTCTGGTGAGCAGAGCAGAAGGCATAGACTTACTAATTCACTATGTTGTACACCTGAAACTAATGTAACCTTGTGTTGTCAACTGTATTTCAATAAGAAAAAGTATAAATTTTATTTAAAACAAAGCAAAAGAATAAGAGTTTACTCTGTACAAGATATCAGACCAGGAGCTTGGGAGCATGTATAGAAGACCAAGCTATGTCCCCTGAACTCACAGAGTTTATATTACATTAGAAATATATGTGAGGGTAAAATACGGGTGTGCACGAGAGATAATCAGAAATTCTTTTCAGCACTTTAAGAGATACTGTAGAATGCTTGCATGCAAGAGTCACTCCCAAATAGATGGTAATGGTAATAGCTTGAGAGGGCTCAAGCTATTCTTCTTACTGCTCACTGTTTGAGTGCCTACTTTGTCCTAGGCATCACATGCAGTGCTTCGCAAATGGAACTCAGATGCTCCCAAGTCCTTCAGGTTTCTCTGGGTATGTTTCCCTTGCCCTGAGTTTCCATCCCTTATAATGTGCAAAATCCAACACATTCTGTGATGTTTTAGAGGCTCTCTGACTGTGTGTGCATGAGAGTGGGTGATGGGTGTGACATTCTCCTGCCTCCTCGCTCAGACTCCCTCTCCCTGACTCTTGGTCACCCCCTCCCAGCTACCCGTGTATATGTTGATCCTCCTCTGCCCTCTTCACCCCACTCATGAAACACCTCCCTTCTTTCTTCCTGGAAACATCACTCACACACATGCGTTGTAGCTACAAACTGTCATGAAAGTTAGGGGGAAACAGTAAAGTGTGTTAGGTGCACAACAGAGCAGAGAACATTCTAAAATTGCGTGTTGAATATCTTGCATCTAATGCCTTTTCTTCTTCTCTCCAAAGATGCCTTCCACTCAGTCCCGCTCCCCTCCAAATGTCAGCCTCCTCAACCTTATGTCCTTTTTCCTGACTATAGATAACTGGTTTCAAAAACTTTACTAAGCGGAGAAAATCAATTCCTTTGAATTCAGATCTAGACTTGGTGAGGGAAGGAGTGAAAAAAGTAGTTTTGCCTTTTGGGCCCAAAGACACATCAAGATATTTTCTAAACAAAAGAACAATTCTCTCCTTAAGAAGTATTGTTTGGGGCACCTGGGTGGCTCGATTGGCTAAGCGTCCAACTCTTGATTTCAGCTCAGGTCATGATTTCAGAGTCGTGAGATCAAGCCCCAGGTCAGGCCCTGCTCTGGGCATGAAGCCTGCGTGGAGTTCTCTCTCCCCCTCTCCCCTACCCAGCCCCATCTCTCTCTCCCTCTCAAAAAAAGAAAAAAATTATTCTTCTGTCTTCACCAATGATCCAAATGGAAGTAATCTGAAAATAATATTCTTGCTCTCCCCCACTTCATAAGCATCCACCTATACACCTGGAACAAGTGATTATTCTTCCCATTTTACCGATGAAGAAAATGGGGCTTAAGGAAGGAATTGATGTACACAGTCCCTCCAGTTTGTAAGTGATGAAGTTGGAATCCATACCTGGATTTACTGACTCTAAAGTGCATCACACTTGACTACTTTATTATATCTCTCTGTTACAGAAAGCAAGGGCAACCAGCATTCAAGACAAGTCAGACTGTGGCAGAAAGTAGAGGAAGGGAGATTTCTGTTGGAGGAAGAGACATGTAAGTGAGAACCAGTCCAGATATGAAGCTATAAAGATCTGAAGGGTAGCAAGGAGTGAAGATTTTGGCCGTGAATGCGGAGCAAAGAGAGAATTCAAAATGGCTTCACATTTTCTAGTTGGGATGACATTCATTCAATCAACAAACAAGTGTTGCTGTGGCAGACACTATATATGTCAGGCATTGTGCCAAGTGTTCGAAACAGTAGCAAGAATAGGAAAGTCCAGGATGAGAGGATCAGGTGTCTATAATCAGACATGAAGGGGTTGCCGGAGGACACACTTCCCCGTGTAACGTCCAGCAGGTCGCCGGAAATACCAAACTCATTTGCCCACAGATGGAGGCACGCAGAGACCACCAGGTGGCAGCACGGGCTTGGAAGTTAAAAGGAAGCCGACCAGCTAGTATCCATTAAGTCTCCTATTTGACATCTGAAACAGATTAAAGCAAAATACCATTATTCTTAGGAGAGTACTTTTTAAAAATTCATAAGTAATGTTAACTAATTAAATGCTTGTTTAAACATTTATAAACCACCTTTTACTTTGGGAGGGGTAGTTTGTTCTAAGTACATTAATATTTCTTGACTTTTACATAACATAATTTATCAAAAATATCTAGCAGAAACACACATATGATTAGGGCAACAGTCTTCCAGCTGGTCACATATTCCCAATATTACTGCATTGTACATTACCGTGTTCACAGCGTCTAAGCTAAATGCTTCCTATACTGGCAGGGATGGAAAATACTGTGACTGTGGGAACCCAGAGGTTATAATTCTGCTCTATGAAGTGACTGTTTTGTTACATAATTAGCACATTACATTCCCCAGTGTGTTTCATGTAGATCTGTTTCTATATTTAGCATAACCCTTCTACCCATGCTTTGTGTCCCATCCCGCCCCACCTTCCCCGAAGTGAAGCACACTTAATAACTCCTTGCTCTCAGGTTGTTTTATCTTTCTTTTAACATTAGTTCTCTACTTTCTCATTCCATGTACTCATAAGTCTCCCAGTAATCCAACAGGGTATTGCTGTTAAGGGAAGAAACCAGTGTGAGGGCTCAGCATCAAGCCAGCACAGCGAAGGAGGTCCCAGGCAGAACAGAAACCGTACCTTCGTCCTCCACGCTAAGAGCTTCACTGGAGTGTTAGAAGGATACAGTTAGTAATGAACGCCAGGCTCACATGGCAGATATGATGGTTTGCAAGTCCATGATTTGTATTTTGCAGTGTAAAGTTATTTTGCATTGTTTAGTCAAGGGTAATAAATAGTTCATTCCAACTGTGAACTCAGTTCTTCCCAATTAATCCATTCTGTAAGTCTAAATTATTGAAATTCTTCAGGTATTGATCCATGGTTCATCCAGCAAAGTGCAAAAAAAATCAGAAGAAACTTACATCGTGAACAATTCACCCATCAGAACAAGTGTCTGTTTCTGGTACTTGGTGGAAGTCAAGACGGCAGAAAAAGAAGCGATTTCTGTAACACATGGGAAAACTGGCACAGAAAAGGGGAGGGGCAAGAAGAAAAATGATCCAGACAAAAACATTATCCTGCCACGGAGAAGTATTTTACAAAACAACTCTCAGTATTATGAAAGGCAAAGAAAATTGGAGGAACTGTTCCTGATGAAAGGGACACGACACCTAGATGTGCTGTATGAACCTGGGTTGGATCCTGCACTAGGAAATAAAGGAAATTATTGAGATAATTGATAAGATGAAAATATGGACACTCTGTTGTATCAGTGCTACATTTCCTGGATTTGATCGTTGTACTGTGGTTATATAAAAGAACATCCTTGTTCTTAGGAGACAGAGGCAGAAATGTTTAAGCGGAAAGGGGCATGATGTTGGCAACTTAGTTCAGAAAAAAAGAGAGATGAAAAATCAAACACCATAAAATGTTATCACACATTGAATCTAGGTGAAATTTAAAGGCTTTTGGAAGCTCTCTTCACTGTTCTTAAAACTTTTCCATACATTTGCAGTTACTTTAAATTTAAAAGTAGCAATGATGGGGCGCCTGGGTGGCTTAGTCGGTTAAGCGTCTGACTCTTGATTTCTGCTCAAGTCATGATCTCAGTCTTGGGATCAAGCCCTGCGCCGGGCTGCACGCTCAGCGATCATGTGATCGCTGTAGAACTAAATATGCTCAAGTCTGTGTCTGAAGTTCACATTAAATATCTTCTGTTTCAATTTATTTACATATTCGTTATAATTTATTATAATATATAAGATATAATATAGAGTGATATGTTTTTATATAATTGTTATAATTATATATTTTATATATATTATAATACATAATATTTGTATATATAATTATAATTGTATATAAATATAATTGTTATTAATTGTTATATATAGTTTATTTATAACATAAATATATTATTGTTATATATAATTATAATTGTTATTATATTACATATTCTATATAATTAACAAATTACATATAATATAATATATATGTTATTACATTATATATTATAATATAATTATAATTGCTCTTATTATTTAAATATTTTTAAGAGAAATAGTGCAGGAAAAAAGAGACCTTTTTTCTGAATCACTGAGAGTAAGTTACCAAACTGATACCCCGTAACTGCAGAATATTTCAGTGCGCATTCCTACAAACAAGGGCAGGATACTTCAGTGTGCATTTCTTACAAACAAGGGCATTCTTCTATAGAACCATAATACAACCACTAAAATCAGGACATTAACACTGATACATAATTACCATCTGATTCTCAGGAGCCCCCCCCCAACTATTGTGCTCCCACTAATGTCTTTTATAGCAAGTGGATCCAGTTCTGAACTACACGTTGGGCTTAGTTGTCTGTCCCTTTGGGCTCCTTTATTCTGGAACTGTTCCTCAGGCTTTCTGAACTTTCATGGCCTTGGGACTTTTGAAGATAGTATGTCAATTATTTTGTAGAATGTCCCTCAGCCTAGTGTTCCCTCATGATTAGCTTCAGGTCATGCATCTTTGGCAGGAACATCACAGATAGGATGCTGTGTTCTTCTCATTGCCCAAGAGTGGTGGCTCATTAGTTCAGTTTGTCCTGTTATTGGTGATACTCACTTTGATCACTTGACCAAGGTATTGACTGCCAGAATTCTCCAATGTGAAATTCCTCTTTTTCTCTTTGGAATCAATAAAATCCTATTTTATTGATTTGGGATAATTTGGGATACATCCCAAAATTTATCCTAAAAGTGGATAGGATAAATATCCTAAATTTAGGATATTTAGGATAAATATCCTAAAATTTACAATTTATTCATCTGTTTATATCAGTATAAACTCATAGTTGTCAATCTTATTCAATAGATTATACTTGACTAGTAATACTCTTTATCTTAAAGCACAAATTGTGCCAGACTTGGCTAGTGGGAGCCCTTGCAAGCTGGGCCTGTGTTCTTTTGACATATCCCCAGCATTCTTTGAGCACTTTCTTAGTCTTTGACACACACAAAAAGACTTTTCTGTCTCATCTCATTTGTTCCCTGCCCCATCCCTGGAATCAGCAAGTTCTCCGAGACACCTGGTTCCTTTTTTATAGAATGATATGGAGACGAACAGATCTGAAGGCTGGGAGATCCATCCACTGTTATTAGGGCATCACTTCCCCCAGTGGACAGAGTCAGACAATGCACACATACCTGTGTGTATTCTTAAATCTACTTATATGTCTTTATCTTCCTCTCTATTTACTGAAAAACTATATGTTCACGCTGTTACTACCAACTCCAATCCAACACTCCCGGGTCCATTTTGTTTTCTCCCCGTCTCTGGCTGTGAGCTATCTATCTCCCATTACCCTTAATATATCTACCTATTTGATCAATTCCCCAATATATGAACCATTTCTGCTGCCACCACTCCCTTCCCATCTGGAAGCTTTCCTCACCACGCCTCGGCTCTAACATCTCAAGGTTTGGCTGCCACCTCCGCTTCTTCCATGGACCTCATTCTGATGCTCTTAGGGCTCTGATTCCCCCCAGGCTGCCACCCTGCTGCACAGATACTCTCCTGACTTAGTCTGGGCTCCAAGACCCCGTGCCAGGCCACCCTTCCCTAAGGGTTTCCTTCCCACCCTGCTCAGGTTCTAATACATCCTCCCTCCCTCCCCGCCCCTCCAGGACACACCCATACAGGGATGCCCTTCTCACGCTGCCCAAAGGTGGGGCTCCTTCTTCTTCCAGCCAATTTGTCCCTTTCTAATAATCAATGAAAGTAGAGGCAAAATAAAATTTACACAGAGGAATCTCCACACCATGGCAATGTGTTTACAAGCTTAAATGAAGCAGGCTTGAAATGAATTATGTAGCTCTCAAGATAATAGCCCATTAAGTTTTAAATTCTCTGAACTCAAATCATAAGAAATTTGCCCAAATAGTGGAGACTTGGTAGACAGCGTGGGATATGGAAGCCAGAATAGCAGGATCTGCTCTTTCTTCACGAGATTATGGAACAATTTCCAAGTTTCCCAGATGACATCAAGAATTCAGAGAATGTGCCTCAAGAGCTGTTCCATGTTAATGAAATCAGCAGTTGATTCTGTTTCTCTTAGTAAACAAGCAATCAGATGTACTGGGTCTTTTCTTCTACTGAGTGGCCAAGTATTTACTTCAACTGTCAGGACCCTAGCCCACCTGGCACCAGGGGGGATGGGAGCCACATAGGTCTCTGCTCTGTCCCTGACTTTGAGTCCATGTGGATGACGCCGTTTGCTTGGCCACTCTCTGAACTCCTTTCTTGGCTCTTTGATCTGTATCTAAACTTCCAGCTCTTCAGCAGAAGCAACGGAGTTCCCAGGGAGAGAGGGTGGGCTTTGGAGCCAGTCAGGTACAGTTTGAAATCTAATACTTAGGTAAAGCTTATTTTTTTTTCATCTAGAGAATGAATGAATAGGCATCAAAGTTATCAAAAGTCATGCCTATTTTGCTAACTTTTGGTGAAGACTTGGGATAGCAGAAATATAATGGGGGAAATAATTTGATAATTATGTGTGTGCTTTTTTTTTTTACTTCTTAGTTTCCTAGTACATGGCCTTGGTCCCGGGACACTCCAGGAACCCATCTGCCTGAGGGAGGGAGATTAAGATTTCTATAAAAGGAACACAAAACAAAACTAACAACAGCAACAACAAAATGACGGATAATGTTCAGTTGCTGTCATTTAAACTGTGATTTAGTTTAAATGAAGCAAAACATTTAGAGCTGTAAAAAAAGAAAACATTAGAAATGTAGCGTAAATGAAGCAAAACAAAGGCCTTTCAGGTGAGGCTTTGCCACAAGAAAAGATTGCCTAAATTCGTGTATCTTTTTCATTAGCTTAGAGTTTTATGTAAGAGGGCAAACAGGGCAGAGGAGCAGAGAGACCTGCCTTTTTTGTAGAGGACACAGGGAAAGAGAAGAGTCAGATAGTCAGATGGATGTGCCCTGATTCTTCCCTCTGAAATGTGTTCTATAAGTTGAGTACATGGGCTCTTATCTGGCTACTTGTCTGGGTCTCAGGAAAGAGGACATAAGCAGCCACGTACCAAACAGGGAACAGTCTAGCCAAATAAACTTGGGAGTGCGGTGTGGTCAGATAGAGAAGTGCCTTGAAGTATAGCTTCCTGGGCTACTCTCCTTCCCATAAGACCAAGGACACTCTTAAGGCCAGTGGACCTCTGCCACGGGGATTGCCATGATAAGGCAAAGTGACCCGCAGAAGAGGCTAAGGGTGGACGGTCTGGGTAGGTGACCACATGGAAGACAAAACAGAGACACAGGAGCCAGCAGGCAGTGAGAGATGAGAAGCTAAGACAGTCTGTGAAAATAGACTGGCTCTGCCCAGAGGCATTGCCCAAAGGAAAGACCCATGAGCTCATCAGCCCGCAACAGGAGTTTTTGAAGGAGGTGATCAAGCAACACCATTCTAGAGGCCAACAGGTATTGCCAGATGATACTCCAAATTCAACTCAAGACCAGAAGACCCCTTTCCCCCCAAACCCAAGAGGTTGTGTGGTCACCCCATAGCACCTTCTACACCAAGTACACTGTCTTACAGAGGAGGCAGAGAGGGAATAATCTGAGAGAACATTTTTATCCAAATGGGAATTTTTTTTTCTAGAAAGGATTGTTTTATTTTTTAGGTTGGACTAAGTTTAAACTACGTTAGAGATTTGTTTTGTTTCATCTCCCCACAGAGTGGAGAAAGGTGAAAGTCTATAAAAGGTCTTATCCTTGGTCATAGACTCAAGCCGCTACAACGCATACCCTGCTTGTTCACACGATGCTCTTGGGCCCAAGTCAGTGCTAAGGTCTTCCACCAGAATCAGCAGCCGAGAAACTCAAAAGAGGGTCCGGACACAGACAAGTCATCTTCCAAGAGTCGTTATTAACGTCCCATCTGTCACAAGCTCCCTCTGCCAATAGTGAGAGAGTATTGCCCATGGCCAAAAATGGGAGACTATAAGACAGCAGTGGGTTCCAGGTCTTTTGTTGATCATACTTAATCAGTATGCTTCTCTTCTATTTCTTTAAGGGTAGGATATTAAGACTCTTGAATTTCGTGGAAATGAGAGAAAGTATTAGGGAAGTTTTCATAAGCTAACCTAAGAAGACTTCTGCAACTCTGTCCATGGCGGGCCAACATCAGCTATTCTGTTTCCAGAATTTTCAGAGGAGGACATCAGGAAAAGGCCTATATACCATATCTGAGTAGAGACTTACTTTTTAAACAGAATCCTGTGCTCAACTGAATTCTTAGGACTTGACCCAAAAGAAGAAAACACAAAGCAAAACATGAGAGGAAAGTGTCCAGGTCTAAATGTTTACTTTGTGCCACGTGGAACTGTATCATAAAATAGCAGCGATTCAGCTTATGAAGCTACCTTGCCAAAACAGTGCCCTTCAAGGTACTGGGAACATAATTTGTGTTTAATTTTAAATGAAACTGATTAGAAGCGTGTGTTTTATTTACCAACAAGGCCAAATTTCTCACTCGTGTGAGCTGTGTTTCTGCCCAAGCTTTGCAGGTGCAGAAGTCTATACAAAAAAGCCCTAACTCTGGAGGCAAAATAGGAATTTTCCTGCTGGCAGTTCCCTTCTTGGTTAATTAGATGGTATTAGGAAGAAAAAGGTTGGCCATATTATCTAGAAGAAAGTATTATTAGAGATGGCATTATATCCTAAAAACATTTAATACCCTGTGTTCTGGTCGCTAACGTGCCATCTGGAGCAGCTACTTGGGGAAAATTACAGCAAATTGGTAGGAATATAAAAAATTGCCTTGATTTATTAACAAAGATAAAACTCTCTGGATGCAAAAAATAAGCATGTCAAGTGCCGTTTATGAGTCATGACTTGACAGACAACAAATACAGAGGATGAAGAGTCATGAAGACTGGTTTTTATTAGAACCACCAGCACATCTGTACTCTTAAAAGCCAAGGAACTTCTGAGACCCATTTCTTTTTTTGTAGAATAGAGATATTTTTTAAAAATAATTGTATTTGTTTACTTCTTAAAGATTTTATTCATTTATTCAGAGAGAGAGAGCAGGCGGAGGTCCAGAGGGAGAGGGAGAGAGAAGCTCAAGCAGATTCCACACTGAGTGCTGAGATCATGACCCGAGCTGAAATCAAGAGTCGGCCACTTAACTGACTTTAAGTGGTTAAGGCTAGGGGCACCGACGTGCCCCTCAAATGCCATTTGAGGTGAAGATTTAGAAGCTAGCTATCAATTCCTAGGTCTCATACTTCTTTAATTTTCTTTCTTAAACAGGGATAAGTGTTCTGATTAATGAGTCATTATGTTTATAAAGTCCAACATAAATAAACTTTCATTACAATAACCTTGTTTCAAAACACTCATCATGCTTTCTACCAGTTATGTTAGGATGAGAAGAAAGTTTGAAATACTTAAGAAATGGTTCTCCAAAACAAACAAAAAAAAAAAACGAAAAAAGGGACAATGGTGAATATACCTGCTATTTGCATACTTCTTGCCAGATGCTACAAAATGAGGTAGAAAATGAGGACAAATTGCTGGTCCCACAAAGATTATTTCAGCTCCATTGGGGACCACAAGGAAGTCAACTTCAGCAGAATCCTTTTGGATCCAGAAGGAGAGCAACATGGTACCTTTGTGGTAAATGCCCTCCATTTTTCCTTTAGAAATGGCTTCGGATTTTTTTTTTTACAGTGAGTGTCTGCAGGTTTAGGGATGGAAATTTCTTGTGGTGTGATTCATTTCTGGTTTTGTTAACAGAATTACTCACCATGCTGAAGCCTAGAACTTGCTTAAAAAGTGGGAACAGTGCTAACCTCAGACTCATAATTTGGAAGCCTAAAGTTTTGCAGCTGTATCTAGTTTCCTTTGAAAATTCTCTTATGAGTAAATAAATGTTGGAATGTTCAGTTGTGAAGAAAACAATAACATGAGACCAAAGCATTTTTCAACCACCTTATTAAGGTATGATTGACATGCAAAGAGCTGTATATCCTTAATGTATACAACTTGACGTGTTGGGAATTAAGTATACACCGTAAAATCATCATCACAATCTGTGCCATAAATGTATTTATCATCTCTTCAAGCTTCCTCCCACCTTCTTTATGTATTATTATTACCTAACATTTCACATAGCATCTACCTTCTTTACAAAATTTTAAATACACAATACAGTACTGTTGAGCATAGGGTCTATGCTGTAGAGTAGATCTCTAAGATTTATTCATCTTACATAATTGAAACTTTGTAACTTTTGACTAATACTTCTCTCTCTCTTACCCATCCGCCCACCCCCCCCACCCAGTGCCTGGCAACAAACACTCTCCTCTCTGCTTCTTTGAGGATGACTCTTTTAGATTCCTCATATAAGTAAGACCAAGGCGTCTTTTAAGGTTAGTGATCATGTGATAGCAAATTGGAAAAACAAATTCTAGAAGGAAATAAAAATAATTATGAATCCAGTATATGTTGGTACAACCAAAATTCCAGGTTTCAGGTAGACAATAAGCGGTGCACAGTCTATCCAAAACAAAACTTTCTGAAGGAAATGCGTTCCAGCCAAATAGTTTTCAATGTGGCTAAAACTATTGTCTGAACCCACAAGGAATGCCTAAGAGAAGGCTATGTACTCTAACTTTTCTGAGCCATATTTAGGAACTAGCCCCATCTAAGGGAGATTGTTGATCCCCAGAATGGGATGGGAATAATTAAGCAGCTTCAGGCTGGGTCCCATGGTGCTTGCTTGTCCTGACATACCTGTTGGGTTCCTTTACATTGATGACATTCACAGCCCCCATCTTCCTCACTCCCACCCTGAGGAGGTCAGTCACTGACCCTTGTTTGACAAATGTGATTATTCTACAGCCAAAAGCACTTCATAGCTACACAGAAAGGGTTCTTTTCAGTGCATGGGATACTAGTTAGTGCAAAGGTACTTTGATATCTTCAAAGACTAAATGCTCTTTTATCCTATCTGACTTCAAAGTTTTAAGCCATTCATGAGCTTCCATGATCTGGTCTTACCATTCCTTTCCAGATTGTTCACAACACCCTCTCCCGTTACCCCACAGTTCGGTATCGCTAGAATACTCGGAGTTTTGTTTGTTTTGTTTAATATCCCCACATTTTCTTTTGTTTTACTGTCAAAAATTTCTTTCTCCTTAAGTCATACTAATTGTTTCTATCCCGCCCTCCCTTCTTACAAGCTGTATTTAAATGACATTTCTTCTGTGAAGCCTTCCTTGCATCTCCATCAACCCCTAGCTAGATGTAGTTTCTCCTTCGCTGCTGCATTCCAACAGCAGTTAGCTAGTACATCTTTTATAGGAGGCTTTGTCATATTCTGGTCCATGTTTGTTATTTCCATGCAGCTCTCATCTTCCCTAATGGTGATGATGACAATAAGAGCAGCTACCATTGCTCTGAGGGCTCACTGTGCTCTAAGCACTGTGCAAGCTAGAGCTTGAGTCTTGCAGTCACTCTATAAAGCAAGCATCTTATCTATTTCACAAATGAGCAAACGGGTTTAGAGAGAGTAAAGCAGCAGGATCCAAAATCCCAGCACCAGCAAGTAGTAACACTGGGACTCAATGAGACCTCCGTCCAACCCCAGAACCCCTTCTCTTAGCCACTGCCCTATCACTAGATGCAGAAGTTCTTTAAAAGGGAGGGGGAGGAAGCTCACCCCTGAACACCTAAACCGTACCTGACACTGGAACAGGAACTTTCACGTGCATTCTCTCATTTATCCATGACTTACATGGTATAATCTGCACTTTGGAGTGGGGAAAACCAAGGTTCACTACCAATGTATTTTTTGAAAGGGAACTGACTAGAATAAGCCATCTATAGTGCATATAACTGGCGAAAGATTGAGAGCCAGAATATATAAACACGTCCTACAAGTCAACAAGGAAAATAAAAACTACCCAGCAAGAAAATGGACAAAAGACATGAACAGGGCAAAGACATTCAGCCCAGAAGAAACCAGAATGACCAAAATCACATGAGCTGACGTTTTGACTAGTTCAGCCTTACTAGAAATAAAGGGAAATGCAAACAACCCCCACGAGATGCCATTTCATGCCCATTGAATTGACAAAAATTAAAATCCCTGACCACCCCGCATGTTAAGGTAATAGGAAGTTTCGTACACCGGAAGTGAGGATGAAAATGGCACAGCCATCTCAGAGAGAAGTTTTATAATGCCTAAGGCACCTAGCGACTTCACTTCTACATATATTCCCTAGAGAACCTGTCCTCAAAATGAATACAGGTATGTTCACCTCAGTACGGTTTGGGGAATGGAGAGACTATGGTATTGTAATATAATGGAGTATTTTTTTTACTGTGTTAAAAAGAATAATCCAGGTGCACCTGGGTGACTCAGTCCGTTGAGCACCCAACTCTTGGTTTCAGCTGGGTCGTGATCTCAGGGTTGTGAAACTGAGCCTTGAGTTGGGCTCCTCACTGCTTGGGATTCTCTCTGCCCCCCCCACCCCTCCCTCACACCCCTTCTCTCTCAAATAAATAAATAAATAAATAAATCTTTATATATATCAAAAATAGATCAGTCTTGACAACCTAATACTGAATTTAAAAAATCAAGTTGCAACATTTAGGAAAAATTTAAAACAAGGATACCAAATACTGTTTATGGATAATACACACCAAACCTACATGAAGTATATGCAGTAAAAGTATTTTTTAGGTATAAAAAGTATTTTTTAAAGTACAAAACCAAAATATTTAAGTATTCACATTAAAAGTAGATTGCTAGGTCCCAAAGGCATTGCAAAACCTCTCTCTGAAATGGTTGTACCAATTTTCATTTCCATTTCTATTTCCACTATATGAAACCTCTTATGACTCCCCAACATTTGGAGTTGTCAGGTGTTTTAATTTTGGTCAGTTTGAAGAGTGAGAAATGGCATCTCATTGTTTCAATTTGTATTTCCCTTCATCCTAGCAAAGCTGAATATCATCTCCTCTGGGGAAGGAAATAAAGGATGAGATTAGCCCTTATACTAGCTTTCGGTCTCTGAATAACAACACCACAAATTTAATAGCTTAAACCAACACCCATTTATCATCTCTCAGTTTTTGTGTGTTAGAAGTCCATGTGAGGTTTTGTTGGGTTGTCTGATCAGCGTCCAAGGTTGAAATCGAGAAGTCAACCAGAGAGGGCCCACATTTGGGAGCTGGACTAGAAAAGAATCCAAGCTCTGTCAGGTTGTTGGTTGGGTTCATTCTCTTGCAGCTATAGAATCATGGTGGCCTGTTTTTTCAAAGGCAGTAATGAGGAGAGAGGTTCTCTGTTGTTGCAAGTCTCTGACTTCCAGATGCTCTTTCAAGGGCTCCGTGATTAGACTGGGCCCAAACAGGATAATCTCCCTTTCAGCAAACTAAAAGTCAGCTGATTAAGGACTCTAATTATAGCTACGAAATCCCTTACCCTTTACCATTTAATGTAACTTAATCAAAAGAGTGACATCTCATCATCTTTACCAGATTCTATTAATTAGAAACAAGTCAGAGGTTCTATGACTAAAGGGGAGGGGACTATACAAGAGTGTGTGTCATTGGGTATAAACCTAGGGCATGTCCACCACAGGGCTAGAGCCTTGATTTTGTCTAGAATATGTTCTCTCTCCAAAAAATGAAATCTAAATTTTAACACGTATTCAATCTTGATGTTGCCTACACAGATATCTGTTATATTGTTTCTGGGACTTTTCTTTATCATTGAAATAGTTCAAAATGTAAGCAACAAAATTTTTTTTAAAAATAATAAGCTCACCAATAAAGGATATTTCAAAAGACCACTAGAACAGAAGAGTTGGGTGCAGAAGGGGTCAGGTTTGATGCTATCATCACTTTGTCTAAACACCGGATTCTGAGAGCTCTTGATTACTTTTTTTGGCCTGTTTTAAAAACCAGTGGGCCCATGGATCCAATGTCTGCCCTTCATGCCCAATTAACAAAATGCGTCCGTGTTATGTTTTTATTTGATGAAACAGAAGATGAGCTCCTTTGGTTCCCGAATGCTGATGTTAGTTACTGGACAGCATCTGGCTTATTGTCAGAGTTGCCAGCTAAGAGCTACTGCAAATCCAAGAAGACTAGGACTCAAGATCATTAAACACATTTTTGGTCACGTTCCTGTAAAGAGAAAATTAACCCCACCTCCAGTAATTTGTTGACAAAGTGACAGAAATTGATTCTGTCAGGGAAACATCTAGTCAAACGTGGCTTAAGTCTGTGGCCTAAACTCTAAAAATGCATTTACTTTACTATGAGTTAGCAAAGCATAACAAGTTTCAACAAGATCGGAACAGACTGGAGGCTTGAATTATATAAACACATTTTGGTGCCAAGAGAAAACACTGTAAAGTAGTTTAAGCAACTCAAAAGAATAGAGAGTCTGAGTAAACTTTTAAGCAGGGAGGGAGAAACTTCAGGAATGGTAAAGATGTCAGTAACTGATTTAGCATTTTCAAACTCTTTCTTGACCCCCTGCTTATTTTAAATTGCTTATTTGCCATTTTATTTTCATTTACCTTAAACTGTTTTCTTTTGTTTGTCTTACCTCTTTCAAAAAAAAAATTCAGTGAAAACAAACAGAAACATTGGAAAGTCCTCATCCTCCCCTTCCTTTAGCTCCATCCCTATGGAGATTCAGGGGATCAGAGTCCTCCATCTCTAGGCATAAATGGGGCCCACAGAAAAATCATGCCATGTGGGCCTCTCTATTGATTTCTGTAGGAGATAGGTTTTCTTTGAACAAGGATCATCTTAATTGGGAAAAGAGGCTGCAACAGAGCATCCCGGTGGCGGGGAAAAGAGTATGTAAAGGAAGTGGCAGTCTGACCTCCTTAATCCTAGTTCCAGTTAAAGGGTTTGAGCATTGATTGCCTATCTATGAGTTTCCAGTGTTTTGCTCTATGCGTGGCACAGGCACTTCCTCTTCTCCTATTGGAAATTTTGCTGAACTATTACCCTTAACACTACTATAGTAGTTCTGTATTACTCTGTTAATAAATTACCTCAAAACTCAGTAGTGTAAAACCATAAATCTTTATTATCACACCTCATTTCTAGGCTCGGGAATCCAGAAGCAGCTTAGCTGGGTAGTTCTGGCTCCGGGTCTCTCAGGAGGCTCTAATCAAGGAGTTGGCCAAGGATTCAGTCATCTGAAGGCTTGACTGGGGCTGGATGATCTGCTTCCAAGATGGCTGCCTCATATGTCTGTTGGCCAGAGGCCTCAATTCCTTGATAAGTGAGCCACTCTATAGTCTGCTTGAGCATCTTTCTGAGATAACAGTTGGCTTCCCCCAGAGGGAGTAATCAGAGAGAGTAAGGCAAAACCACAATGTCTATTATAACCTGGCTTTGGAAGTGACATAGCATCCTTTCTGCAGTGTTCCACTGGTTGCACAGACCAATCCTGAAATGATGCAGGAGGAGATCACACAGGATATGACTCTTAGGAGGCAGAGATCACTGGAGGCTATCTTGTAGGCAGGCCACCGCAACCACCTGAAATAACGATGTATTGATACTTGCTTCAATATTTCTCTCTCCGCATTTCAAGTGATCCCTTTTCTTCAATACATTGAGGTTTTTATTGTCTTTGGAATTAAAAAAGAATCTGAAACTATATAAATGTTAGGGCTGGACTTTATATGTTGGCTCTCTGGAAGTATGTTTACTTTATTTATTTATTTTTTAAAGATTTTATTTATTTATTTGAGAGACAGAGAGAGAGAGCATGATGGGGAGGAGGGGCAGAGGGAGAGGGAGAAGCAGACTCCCCGCTGAGCGCGGAGCCTGGTGCAGGGCTTGATCCCAGGACCCTGGGATCATGACCTGAGCCAAAGGCAGACACTTAACTGCCTGAGCTACTCAGGTACCCTAAGAAATATGTTTACTTTAAAATAGAGTTTTCTTTGGGGGTGAGGGAAATATTCCCGAACAAGATAGTGGTGATGGCTGTACAACATTATGAATATATTAAAAATTATTGAGTTATATACTTTAAAATGCTCAGAATATGTGATGTGAATTTCATTGGAATAAAAAACAATTTTAATCAAGGGGATCTGATAACATTCATATCAAATTTGCTGATCCAGAACGACTTACAGTTGCTTTCAGCTCTTTATATTCTGTTTGTTCTCTCAGCTCAAAACTTAAGAGTATGATTAATCCAGAAACTATCAGGTCCTGGGACAAATGATTTATGGAGCTCACACTTAGCATAGTTTGGAGTCTACTAGAAGTAACAGTAAGTACGAGGGCAGTGTAAGGGCAACTTTTTAAGAGCGCCATTGACTCACATTCTTGTGATCCAACCCCCATGATCCTTCCATCAGGAAATACATGCAGCATATCTTATTCTGGCCTAGCAAATGTTATCAGTACATTTGTGTATTCTTTGAGCATTTCCCCCAAAATCACTTATGTCAGGGCATTTTTTGCATGATTTGTGATTTCCCTTGGCAATTGTTTTCCATTATATTGCATTGTGTCGTCAGCTACTTGAAGAGGCTCCAGATTTTTTTCCAGTATTGAATACGATTTGTGGCTATGAGACCCAAGTCTGCCAAAGACCCCTGATCAGATTTGTTGTCATGCGTGCACCATCCTTATCAGTAATCAGGAAGACAGAGTCAACATCAGCTGGTGCTTATGGTCACTGTGTGCCAGGCGTCACATATACCTCATCACCGGATATTAGCCAACTGTCCTGAAGAGTTCTTAGTCTTGACCCTCAGACTGGTTGTATGACTTTCCCAGAGGTCATCCAATCAGTTAAAAATATATTATCTAAAATAAGGCGCTTAGACACAGAGCGTTCTGCTTTGAAGCAATTCAATAAATTGTAATTAAATTCAACTGAAATGAATGAAATTGACTTCTTCTGACTTGACATGTACAAAGATTGTGTGCTAGCCGCAACTTTCCCTTCCCATTTACCAAATTCTTCAGGACCTGACCCTTATCTTTCTATGATTCAGAGGACGATACATAGGAAATAGGGGGTCAGTGAGCATGTGACTTTCAGACAGGTCCTGGTCTTCTCTTCTCCACCTCTCCCTAACTCTGCTTTCCCTCTTTCTCAGGAAGGCCAGAGCAGAGTCGTTAGTATGAGATCAAAGCATGACACGGCCTGTACATGCTGGCCAAAGTCATGGGGTCAACAGAGCAGATCTGCTCAATCCTCTCAAGGCCCTGTGAGTGTTCTGTCTCTTGGAGGCCTTTTCCAAGTTCTGGTTTTCAGGTTTTCTGTGGCAACTGTAAAATAGGGAAGTATTGACTCCAAAACTGGATAGATCGATCATGTGATAAAATGCTTTGCTTCTTCCTGTTCTGCGTTGATATCTTTTATTAACTAGACTCGTAAAAGATCTTATGTATAAGCATAAGTTGAGTAATAACAAAACTTTCATAATCACTGAATGTTCACGCCTTGGAGAGAGTCAGGGAAATGTGTCTCAGGGTGCAATGGTGCCCAGCTATACTGACATAAGGGAATTTATGTCAACACTAACGTCAAATGAAGAGAGACACAGGATAGTTCAAAACATCTCACAAACCACAGTGAGCTGCTCAAATTTGCAAAGAGGTGGCTAGAAAGACGTTCTAGAGGTAGAGGGTCAGAGAATTTGTAGAACTCTGGTCCTTCTGGGAAGTGAAGAAGGGAATATCCAGAACACATAAGGCTTGTCCTGGGGCTTGCAAGCAGAGCCTTCTCATAATCCCAAAATAGCCACTGTGACCTGAATCTGCTCTTTGGGACCTTTTACAGATGAATAATCCTGGGGTCCAGCACAGCCAGAGCCCAGAAATCTCTCTGAAAGGAACACATTGCATATTTCTGTATCAACAAAACCCATAATCCGTGGTAATCCCCTTTCCCCAGGACTGAAGAGGAAAGGAGGAAAGGAAAAGGAACATAAGAAATTACTCATTTTTTACGGTTATCATGATAAAGAGGTATCTGCTTTAAGAGCCTGGATATCAAGAGTGTTTGAGTGTCTCCACAGTTTGGGGAGGAAGTTTGAAACACTCTTGCATGCCAAAAGCAAAATATGCTCATTGGTAATGTAGTCTTTTAGCTAAGGATAATATTAAAAATATTTCATATAATAACCAGCAAAGTCATAGAAATTGATATGTAAATTTCAAAATCTAAAAACATCACTTTATTTACCCTCAGGAAAAAAAAGCTAAAAATTCAAGTGTTTTTTTAAAGTCACTTGCCACGTGATTGAGTTGTGATAGAATTCTTTAAATCCACTCTAATAATTTCCGGATTATTTATTGATTTTTAAATATTGTTTATATGATCTTTTGTTTGACATGGCTGTCACGAGCCACATGATGGCCCTGTCAGAGCTCAAATTTATTAGACACATGTTCCCTCCATGTCAAACTCCTCACAACTTCCCTGTTACACTGATCATGATAAGGTGGTCTGTGTAGCTGTGAAGTGCATGAGGGTCACTGTCTCTCATCTCAACTCTCAGATCTCCCCAGTGTTCTCCAGGGCTTTACTCCTTTCTCAACATGCCCTCTGACCCCACATTATCCCAGACAGGACTGCGGGGCCAGGTTGCCCACCAGGAGCCTGTCCTGGTGAGAGGAAGTTAGGAGGGAAAGAGGGGGTGAGGTGGAGGAGGAGGGCTCATTTGGTCACCAGGAGTCTGCCTCTTTTGTCTGCCCCCCTCCCTCACCAAGGTGGTGGAAGATGGTGGCTGCAGGTCCTATGTGGGTCAACCTGTGGTCAGCCTGTGCAGGTTGGAGCTCAGCTACTGAGCAATATACAAAAGGGGTAAGACAAAGGAAGGAGAATAAAAGAAATGCAAATGGAAGTTACTAACAGGTTGGGCAAGTGCTTTGGCATAAGAGGGAGTCAAGAGAGCTCTGGCTGAGGCTCAGTCTACCTCAGGAAGGAGAAGGCAAGGGGATCCCCTCCCACCCCATGGATCTGGAGAAGGTATCAAACAAGTTCCCCCAGACCATCTGAGAGAACCCAAACAAATACCTGCTATGCAAAATAGCTCCCCAGTTGCCACCCGAGTCTGTACCATTCTTCATCCCTTGGGCAACGTTAGCCATTGTTTGGGGAGTTTACCAGAAACATCTTCCTCAGCTCTGCTCTGTGTCCATCCTCTCCCACCCAGTAATTTTAAAACTAGAGGGAATTCTCCAACACATGAAACAGGACATCTCTGGCGAGGTCCGTAACCCCGCTCTTCCATGTTCAAACCAGAAAAATGTGTTAGAATTGTTGTATGTGCAATTTCTGAGACTATCTATGTATGCTGGATTTATATTATTGGTTATTGCTTCCACTCATCACAGTTACTGTTATACTAATAATCAATTGGAATTTATACAATTCAACATTCTTATAATCCCCAACCACGCTGGTTGATGCTAGCTGAGTCAGCTCTGCTATCAAATACAAGAGCCTAAAATTCCCTCGATTAGCCATTTCCCAAAGAATGTTCTGTGGATTCAGCAAATCTATGCAGTATATTGGGGAGTAATATTTTGGGGATGTTAAACCAATGTATTTTTCTGTTATTTGAAAGGACTAGTTTCTGAGTCACTCCATGGTTCTCATAGCAAGTGTCACTCCTGGACAGCTCAGACCATAGAACTGCTTTCATGGTATAGAGGGGATACCCTTACCATGTGAACGTTGAGTTTTCATGAAGCTAAGTATCTTTTTTTTTTTTTAATTTATTTGACAGAGAGAGAGCACAAACAGGGGGAGCGGCAGGCAGAGGGAGAGGGAGAAGCAGGCTTCCCGCTGAGCAGGGAGCCCCATGTGGGGCTCGATCCCAGGACCCCGGGATCATGACCTGAGCTGAAGGCAGCCGCTTAACTGACTGAACCACCCAGGTGCCCCGAAGCTAAGTATCTTGAAGGAAAAATCTGGAAATCTGGAAATCAGAGAGGACTATGAAGGGAAAGCCAACTTCTTCTGAATCAGATGGACTCTGGGCGGGGGGGAACAGAAGACAAAGGAAAGGAACATAGGAGGTCATCACTGTTGTTTTAACCTCTCCTCCCCTGGCCAAAGTAGCATAGAGAAGAGATGGTATAGATATGATTAGGGGAAAACTAAAATTGGAGGGATTTTTAAGACCTGTACCCTTTTTGGACCTCCGAGAGAAAAGACCACAATGTGATGTGGCCTCAAAACATTGTCAGCCAAGTTTCCTGGGCCAATATTAGCTGCATTGCTAGCAGGGACATCTGGTGTTCAGTTCCACTGGTGTTATCAGTCTCTCCTGCAACATCTATGCTTGGCAGTGACAAAGGTGCTATCAGCACCAGTCCCGATCCAAAGCAGGATTTGGCCCTTGTTTCTGGCTAAGTGACCTCTAAGCTTAGCTTTCTGGCTCTCACAGAGATTCTGTGCCTACTCAAAATCCTTTCACCATATTCCTTTTCTGTGTAAACAGTATGGAGGAAGGTTTTCCTTATTGACGACTATAAGCTGTGGTTAAATCATAAAATAACACAAGGAATGGGATCCTGTAAGGAAAAAGCCCGAACATGTGAAATTGATTAAGTGGCGAAGTTAGGGTACCCTTATTTGAGGTTACATGACTCTGCAGCTGTAAAACATTTAATGAAGATATCACCTATTGTACTTTTGGTCACAGATAGGACAGAGTGTAGTATTAAAAGAAATGGCAGGAAAGATTTAGGATGCTTTTGAGGATGGTCTATTTTTGTAGCTTTCACAAAGTCCTACAATAGAAATATGGACCTAGGCTGAAGATGACCATCTGAGAGCAGAGAGGAAGGCTGGAGACTTGGAGGAGATAAAATTGGAGTGAAAGGCAAGCCTAATCTGCCACACATTTCCTGAATACTTCCCACTAACCATTCTCTAGCCAAGAAAAGAGAATACAGTGTAGGGAAATGCTGGATCATGGCTGGTGCCTTGCTCACATAAGACTATTTATTTTGAACAAATTCAAGGCAGATGCCATTGATTCAAGACCAAGAGAAAAGACAAGGCCCAGAGAATCATGGTTATGGAGCACGGATTCTCAGACTCAAAGATGATACAGACACATGCTCTGGCTGTAGTCATTAGCTCACGAAATGGATAAGAAACAAATCAAACCTATGCCTATGACATTTTTAATGGAATCATTCTCTGGAGAGACCCCAGTATTTGCCAACATTAACCAGCAATTGTTCAACTTCTTTGGTAATCTCCACACCACTAAATCTCTGTTTAGGATGCTGGATCATGAGATGCTATATCTGAACCTGAGAAGACCTCACAACATCCAGAGACACTAGAGTTGGAGTTGGACATATCAACTGACAGACATTGGGCTGTTTTCCTTTAAGAAAGCAATAATTGTAATTCACACAGGAATGATTATCTTTGGAAATGTAGATAGAAGAATGTGTTTAGATGTTGAGTGACCAAAGGGATCGTCTGTATGTGGCAGAAATAGTTATATGCTTACCCTACAGCTATTTTTACCATTTTGTTTCTGTTCAGGTAGACACACTTACGCAAAATCATGATCCAAGTAGGAAATGAGCCTAGTCTTAGGAGCAATCTAAGTGTATCATGGTGGTCCTCTTCCGTTAACTAGTGATTGATTTATACAAAGACATGGCATATAATTCTGGCCAATGAGGAAAGAGGAAAAGTCTGGTGGGGAGACCTTTAGTCCTGAGTAAGATACAAAAAAGAAACAGTGCTTCTTCCATTGGATATTGTTTATGGACATGTTACCTGAAACTGTAGTTATCTCTTAGCCAAAACACATGGAGGGCAGAATCATACAGAAATGGACCCAGAAATACTGATCATACCATGAATGGTGCCATATCCCCTTGAACGGATTTTTTGTTAAGGGGGACAACAAAGATCTTTAACATTTAAACCTGATGGTTTGAAGTTTTCTGTATTTGTATCCCAAGTCATTCTAATGATACAGTTCACAAACCTAATGTATCATCAAAATCAGAAGGGACTTTTTTCACACTGAGTGAAACAGATCATTATACAACACCCCCCCTTTGATCCTTCTCTCAAGTTGAGAATAGCTGATTATAAATTTTTATGAAAATACAAAGAGCCAAGAATAACCAAGACAGTCTTGAGGGTGAATAAAGTTAGAGGACTTATTCAACCTTATATCAAGTCTTATTTTAATCATCCTGGCCTTGGTACATGGATAGGCAAATAAACAATGGAACAGAACAGAGAGTCCATAAAGAGACACAGACATACATAGCTGTTTGATTTATGACCAGTTACTCTGCACTGCAATATGTTAAGATGGTCTTTTGAATAAATGGCATATGGATATCTATATACCATTTGGATGTCTGGATATCCATATAGAAAAATCAGATGGTATTTGGATACCATGCAGAAAAAAATTAATTTCACCTCTTTTTTCATAGATACACAAAAATCAATTCCAGGGGCCCCAGAGATCTAAATAGGAGAGAGCAATAAAGCTTTCAGAAGGTAACATAGGAGACTATCTTCATGATCTTGGGGTAGAAATATTTTTTTAAATGGTACACCAAAACCATAAAGGGAAAGATTGACAAACAGGACTACATTAAAATTAAGATCTAAAAGACAGAATTAAGAGAAGGAAAAGTCAAGCTACAAATGGACAGATGTATATCTGACAAAGATATATAGAAGATATAAGACGTCAGACATAAGATGCTTATCTGTAAAAGAATATATAAGGAACTCCAACAAAGCAATAAGCACAGATAACCCAATAAGAAAATGCACAAAAGATATGAAAATAGACACCTCCCAAAAGAGATATCTAAATAGCGAATAAACACTTGACAAGATGCTCAACATCAGTTGTCATATAGGAAATGCAAATAAAAACAACAATATGACACTGCTACGGATGACCCAGGACTAAACTTAAAAGCAAAAAAAGTACTTGCACATGAGAAGCAACTGAAACTCTCCTATATGCTGATGGGACTATGAATTTGGAAAACTCTTTGGGCCTTTCTACTAAAACTGGACACAATCATACCTTCTGACCAGTGGTTGGCTGACAAATGTTTCACCCTCTACGGGTGTATTTCCAACATAAATGTTGATTGATATTTTTGTTTATGTTAACAAATAAGATAAGAGTGAAACCAAAAGGACATATTTTGGAACTTCACTTACTTGTCTATTACGTGAGTAATTCTCTGTTAAATTGGATAATAGTTTTCAAATATTCCAAAATATTTTCTCAATGTTTATGCTATTGACAATGTAATGGCTAGAGATAGGATAAACATTTATGCTTAATCTGCATTTTTCATAGTTTTCCCTTCTTTGTTAAGTCTGATAATCAACAAAACACTAAGTCAAATTCTGATTTTTAGTGATTGCCAATTTCCATAGTGTATTTATTGCTACCAAAGCCAATGTACTGTGACCAACAGGATGCTCTTGAATGCAGAGTTTGGAAGAGATGCACCTTATTATATTCTGTTTCTATCATGAAGATATAATAAAAGCAAATAACCTCAGGGTAATAGCAAACTGCAGTAAAAATTAGGAAAGGAAGGGTTTTGAGTATCTATTACTATTGTTTTTTTAAATTACTTACTTAATTTTAAGTTTATATAACTTAACTTCTAATAATGGCTATGTTTAACAACTGGATTGCAAATTTCTTCAGGAGTTAACAGTGGGTTCTTATAAGTTGGTACAAGCCTGTTCCAGCACACCACTGTTTATGACCCAGAAGTTACACTTCTTCATATATATTCACAGAAATAGGTACACGTGTTCTCTGAAGCACACCACAACAAGTTTTATTGTAGCAGTATTCTTCATAGTCATGTATTAGAGATAATCCAAAGGTCCGTCCAAGATAGACCAGAAAATAAATTGTTGCATTTTCATATGACAAAGTATAAGTAAGCAGTATAATTGAACAAATTACAACTGCTTCACCAGCCTCAACAAACAGAATGTTGAGCGAGATACAAAAGAGTATACGCTGTCTGATTCCATTTGCATAAATTTGGAAGAGAGGCCAAAATAACCTATGGTAATAGAAGTCAGAAAAATGCTGGTTTTCTGGGGTGGCGTAGGGTAGGGAGTGACTGGCCAGTGGCCTTAGACAGGCTTCTGGGGTGCTGGCAAAATTTGATTTTTTTTCCTAGGTGTGGCCCCGCATGTGGGTTCAGCACATCTCATCTCACTGAGCTGTACCCTTTGGGCTGGTATGCATGTATTTCACTTCATAAGAAAGTTTACATCTAAAAAAGTCACTCAGGATGTGACTTTTCTCATTGCACATGCCCTCCGAGAGAGAATAGTATGTGATATCCCCTACATTTAAGGAAAGGAGCTGATTTTCAGACAAATCTTAGAAAAAGTAAAGATGTGGAGCTGCTTGTTGTTGAGTCTCTGGATGAAAGGGAAACACCCTGGCCCCTACCTGGGAACATTTTGCCCAGAGGGTAAAAAATGCCTGGTTATAAGAACATTGTCTACTCTCCAAAAAAATATATGATAAGATCAGATTAAATAAAAATTTAGAGAAGGAGATAGAAACCACCCAAGAAAGGTCAGGGATGCAGTTTTAATTGATGTTCTCAGGGATTCCAGAGTGTGGGAAAACCCTGTGGGATTATCACATCCTGAACGAGGGCAGATTGCTTCAACAAATGCAGTAGAACATCACTGTCTCCTTATGGGGAACGTTTTAAGTGAGATCTTTCAGAAATGGTGATTCTGCCCTCCCAGCTTTGTCTTGCTTTAAATACTCTATCATGAAAGCATTCTGCCTTGTCCGAGGTTTTCTTGAATATATAAATTATTCTCTGTAGCATTTCGGCTCTGTTTATTCACAGTCCTGAGAACAAAAGGGGGCTATACAAAAGTGTTAAAATGATACAGGACTTCTGAAATGTTAAAGAAATTGACCAGCCAACTACATTTTAAACAGTGGAATATTCAGGAACTTCTAGAAGGTCATCGTTTAAAGACATATAAGTCAAGTAATGGGTTTGAGTAGAAAGAGAACAAAGCATTTGGAAGACTGCCTTGCTTTGTCAATGTTCGCGAAAAGAGAGTTGTAAGATCAATAGTCACCCTTTCATGTACTCTTTTCTTAACATTTTAACTACCAAGAATTGCTTATTAAAATTTCAATCTCCTTCTATTCCCATATTTTATAAGATTCTGTATATCAAAAAAGTATACATTATAAATAATTGATTTTCATTTATTTAAAAAGATATGATTGCAAAGAGAACATCTACCCACATGACGAACCAGTACAATCAAAATTCTATAATAAATTCAATCTGAAGGGAAAAGAAGAACATTTTAGTTATACTGTACTAACTCAATAAAAATATGACTTTAGGGATTTTTGCAAAATTGAAACTAGCATGCAAATTCCTATTACTACCCCAGTGCCTCTAGAGACTTGGGACGCCGATGTATGAACCACAGCCCTGCTTTCAGTATTGTTGCATCCAAGACTTTAAAAGTAGTGGTTTATATCCAAAGGATGCAGGGTAATTCTGGATATACTATTAATATCTAGTCTTTAAAAATCTTCCACTGGCATTTTTCAGTCTCTTACCTGGAGTTAAAACACAGAATTGTTATTAAAGTAAGATGGACATTTTTCCATGGCTCAGTGCTTCATATTCAATTTGCGAATTGGTTCCACTGACAAGGATTCTCCTCACCACCTAAAATCACTTAGTTGACAGTGCAAGGGAACCAATCAAAAAATTCTTATTCTTGCAGGTAGCTGGCTGAATGGGGCAGAGGTGCTATCTAAAGTAAGAAACGAATGGTGATTAACATAACAATAAAAAATTGTTAAAAAAATAAAGTAAGGAATGAGATGATATGCCAAATTTCAATTACCCACGTTAACTATGTTTCTCCTTAAAGATAATAGCAACACATCTATTATCATGGAGTGGCTACAAAGCAAACTCGGAGCTCTGTCCACCATGACATCAGGCCACCCAACAGATAATTAAGGGTTCTTTAGTGTGGTGATGGCTTGAATTATATGCTCCCAAAAGACATGTTGAAGCCCTAATCCCATAAAAAGGGAAACGCCACGTGAAGACAGAGGCAGAGATTGGAGGGGTGAACACCAGGATCAACAGCCACCAGGAGAAGCCTGGAAGGGGCAATGAGAGATTCTACCCAGAGTCCCCCGGGGCAGCATGGCTCTGCGGCCACCTTGACTTCAGACTTCCAGCCTCCAGAACGGGAAGCGAGTAAATTTCTGTTGTTTTAAGTCACCCAGTTTGTGGTCCTTTGTGACAAAGATCCTAAAAAACAAACACAAGTGCGAACACTTACATTTTAATTGAAGACCAGAAGCACGGGGACTCATTATTTCTCTGTCATGAAAATCTGGCTCCCATCAGTGAGTTAGTTTATTTACACAAGCATTGACAGGAAAAGGTCTTTTATGCAGAACCACTTTTCCATGGTGGCTATAACTTTCCAAAGCCCAGTATCTAAAACCCTCCTCTTGGGGCGCCTGCGTGGCTCAGTGGGTTAAGCGTCTGCCTTCAGCTTAGGTCATGATCCCAGGGTTCTGGGATCGAGTCCCACATCGGGCTCCCTCTCCTTCTGCTGCTCCCCCTGCTTGTTCTCTCTCTCTCTCTGTGTCAAATAAATAAATAAAATATTTAAAAAAAAATAAAATCCTCCTCCTGGGAGATCAAACCTCACTGTGACTCCGGGTCCCTTGAAGACACACCCTTTTTAATCCACAGCTGATCTAACACTTCATACAAAATACTCCTAGCTGGTGTTGGAGACTCAAGAGAGAGGTCAGTGTCAATCTAAAAATGACAGTGTTATTGGAATTAAAGCTTACTGAGCAGTATCCAGACAGGGAGCAACTTAAAAAAAGAAAAAAAAAAGAGGAAGAAAAATCACCTTGTTCCACGAATGCTAAAAAATAAAACACATAGTTTGCCCTAAGAGATGGTCTACAGATATTTCCCACTGAGACCTCCTGAGAATTTCCAAATTATGCTCCACAGAAAACCAGCCCATGAACTACTCTTCATCCTCAAAAAGGTGGCTTAGTCATTGGATATATTTCAGAAAGACAGTATCCTCTTTCTCTGGGAGAGTCTCTATGTGTATTTGCATATTAAATCCTCTCAGAGAGATTGTAGTTGAAAACATAGACAAACATGTTTTAGCTAATATTGTATTTCCCCAAATTATTTTACTGTGATGCTCTTTTTTTCTTATCACCATTAATAGCTAGGAATATACTTTGAGAAACAATGGGCTATTGCATTCCTAGATCCCACTGAGCACACGAAAGTTCCCTAAAGCAAGAGAAAACTGAACTATTTACTGTGATGTGTATACAGCTGAATTTCCAGAAGAAGCACGGGTGAAGAGATTTATTGACTTACTAAGTGTGGGTTTAGGGCCGTGGGGCCTTATGCAACTGGGGGAAGGAGGGCAGGGTCCTTTAAGGAAAAGAACAAAAATGACCACAGAACACAACACCATTTCTTTCCTATTCCTTGGAATAGTCCCAGGCAAGTGAGGGTTTCTGAACCTTATGCTTCATTAGCTTTGTGGAAAATCCACCTCTGCTTCAAATATGGTTGGGCTATATGAAATAAAGTCAAAACTCAAATTAGTGGTGGCATAAACAAGAGGGGAGTGGGTTTCTCTCTCAGGTATGAGTCCAGAGACAGACACTACAGGGATGGTGTTGTGGCTGCGTCCTGTGAGGCTCCTTCTATCCCGTTACCCTGTCATTCCTAGAATGTTGCCTTTGGCACCAAGTCCCTGGTGCAGGCAGCAGAATTGAGAAAGAGCTGAAAGAATGGGAATGCCCTGAACTTTAGGGACAGGCTCTGTGAGGTGCATCTAGAGCTCCTTCTTGCATCCCATCGGCCAGAGTTTTGTTACGTGGCCTCCCTTAGCTGTTTACCTCCTTAGAAAGGAAGTCTGTATTCCAGGTGGTCAGGTAGCTCAGGTAAATGTCAAGGGTTTTATTATCGTGGAAGAAGAGGAAAATCCGTACTAAGACAGCTAGCGTTTTCTGCCTCCTATCTCTCAGTCTCTGTCTCTCTCCTGGTCTCTCTCTCCCTCTCCCTCTCACTCTGTGTGTGTCTCATTCACTTCTTTTCCAGCCTTTTTAAGGTATAATATCTCTCTCTTTAATATTTAAATGGACAAACTCAGAGCTTTATCATCTAGCATTACTATCTTGTGCACTGAGGCACTAATGTCCCTAAAACCATCAGAATAGGCTTATACAGTCTGTGTTGTTTTTTAGAAAATCAAAGGATGAAGGAAATGGAAAATAAAGTAAAATAGAAAAGATTCAGGGTGGCTCAGTCGGTTAAGCATCCGCCTTCGGCTGGGGTCATGGTCGGGGGGTCCTGGGATCGAGTCCCGCAAAGGCTACATTTCATCTCCCCGTGAGGCCCCACAAGACCTGACTGGGTGTGAGGTGAGGGGATGCGAGTGAGAGGAAGCAGCCCCAGGAGGGGGGCCACTGCCAACCGCAGGCCCACCCCGCCCCCACCCTTGGATTCCAGAGAACTTGGGGGGTGCAGAGGGAGGGGCACTGACTCCAGTTGGCTTAAAAAAAACCTCAAAGCTTTTATTTTTTCAGGATGGAGGGAAGTAGGAAGGCACTTTACTGGAGGAAGGTTTAAGCAAGAAAATCTATCCTTGGATTGCTTGGAAGAGAGGCGCGAAGTGGAGAACAGTCTGAGAAATTTGAGCAGGCTGATTTCTGACTGTCTGAGCTGTATCGTTCCTATGGACAGCAGGGTCTTTCTACTCCAGAGACTGTTAGCACTTCAGTCTGCAGGGGAAGTTTCCGCAAATCCTCTTTGGGCTTTTGGCAGGCTCGCCCAGCGCCAACTGTGCGTCCCTCCAGCCTGTAGGGGTCGGAATCCCTCTTTTAGAAGTGCATCCTGCAACAAAGGGGCCCTGTCTTTGACCTCCCACTTTTGGGCAAATCTTTGCCTTTCAAGATGGTGTAGAGTTAATGTAATGCAAAATTCCTATATTCACAGTTTTTGTTTTTTTTTTTTTTTTCCAAACTGAGCTTAAGAGGCATGCAGTGGAAACTAAGACACACAAAAGGGATTTGTCTCCTCCACAGAGATGTTCAGACACCATTCCAAACCCAGATGTGGCAGAAACCTGCCCAGAAAAGCAGAAAGGTACAGGATATGGCCTGTAAAGAATCATCACTACCCTCGATTATGTAAGACATTTCAACAAACTTTATTCATTTTTTAAGTCTATTAAACTATCTTGATAAGAAGAGTGTTCTCTAATAGAAAAATCAGATTAAAATCTAAAGAAAATAATTCTTAACCAGGTGGAGGGAAAAGTTTTGGCAAGGTCTGAACTTCTGGCAATGGCCAAGCAAAAGTTAGGATAAATGAATGATTCGTAGGTTATAACACTTTATTCAAATAAAGCACCATTTTTAGAAATGCATTTTATATATATATATATATACGTATATATATATATATATACATATATATATATATACACACACACATACGTAAAGTTAGGTCATCTGATATTTTGAGTAAATTAGTACATGTAGTGTTCTATGCTATTGATTAGCTAATTTATATAGTGCCCTTTTTGGGAATAGCCACAGATGATTTAGTATGATATGAACTGCTATAAAGAATCAAGTCTATTTTGGCACACGTAAGTTCATTGCATTGATCAGTCGTATATTGTTTGTGTGCACTGTCCAAGGCACTGGGGTAGGGATGGAAGGGATATGAAAATGGGCAGCTCGGGGCGCCTGGGTGGCTCAGTTGGTTAAGCGACTGCCTTCGGCTCAGGTCATGATCCCAGGGTCCTGGGATCGAGCCCCGCATCGGGCTCCCTGCTCGGCGGGAAGCCTGCTTCTCCCTCTCCCACTCCCCCTGCTTGTGTTCCCTCTCTCGCTGTCTCTCTCTCTCTCTGTCAATTAAATAAATAAAAAAAATTAAAAAAAAAGAAAGAAAATGGGCAGTTTTTGTTGCTGCAGCAGCAAGTGAATTATCCAAGGGGAGGAGATAACTCGGGTCCACAAATAAATATAACTCACCGTATTTTGGAATTGATGCTAAAGCATGTCTATAAGCAATAATAGGAAGCGGTCTTCTTGGTGACTGACTTCCTATATGCCAAGCATTATATCATTTACTTAACACAGATTACCATGACATGATGCCTATGTGATAGTTGAGGAAACCAAGTCAGAGAAAATGGTAGGTAACTTGCTGAAGATCAAGCTCAAAGGCTGGGGAGCCAGGTTTTTAGACTCAGACTGCTAAATCTTTGCTCTTTGCACGATAAGACAGGCTTTGGGCACAGCAGTGAGGGCTTGACTCCTTCTGGTTGGGGCAATTCTAGATGATCACATGGAAATGCCATCTGAGCGAGGTCCCGAAGGATACAGGAGTTTATGACAGAGTGGTAGGAGGGAATGAAGTGAGCTAAGATGTAGAGACAGAAAAGGATAGAGGCTGCTTAAGGAACTTAAAAGAAGTCTAATTTAGTGGCAGCTTGGCAAGTAGTGGGAGGTAGAAAGACAAGGCTGACTCTGGGTGGGAGTCCAGCAGAGTCCAGTGGTGACAATTCATGTATTGAATTGGGCCCGGGACAAAATCTCAGCTCTCTGGCCTGATTTCCTCTGGAGAATAGGGATTGAAGAGACTCCTCAATTCACTTTCTGATTCTGTGTCTGTGCTTCCCTGTCTGGGAACGTTTATTCCCTCTTGCTACTTCCTATGTCTGTCCACAAGGGAAGTAAACACTTCCATCTCGTGCCCACCCCGCCCCCCCTCCTCCACCAGCTCCTGTCCAAACTGTAGCACCAGTGGTTTCCTGTCTGGGGAGCACATGAGACTCCCCCTGGGCCACTTTTTCCCTGTGGCCAGAATGCCTTTGTGGTAAAGGACCAACCCACCTCGGTTGCTCTGCTGCTGAATTCAATCTCCAATGGAGGGCTCTTTGCCTCTAGCCGAGGACCTCGATGAGCCCCACTGTCTTGCAGTAAGACCTTCTTGTATCTTCCCAGATGTGTTTTTGGAAGTTAAGTGGATTTCCTGATACTCACAGACTCAGGGACAGGGAAAGAAGGAGAAATTTCCTTAGATTTCCTTGCTTAAACCTCCTTCTACAGATCTGCCTTGCATTGGGATTACTGAGTCCTTGCCCAGCTATTAATGAATTGGCATCTTGTTTTCCTGTTGGTTTTTGTTCTTTATGTGTATAGATTTCTTGGTTAGAATCTCTACAGAAGGGGGTAGAGGGAAGAAGAAGGAGGCTGGGGTAGAGGAAGGGAAGAGTCTCGTTATCAGCCTCAGGAAAGGCAGAGGCTTGAGGGTTGATGCCTGGGGGAGACTGGCAAAACTTTCTGGCTTCATGTTTTTGTTTTTGTTTTTTTTTTGGTTCCATATCCAAAAGAAGGAAAATTTTCCAAAATTCAACTTAATTCAACAAATACTTACTGGGTGCTTAGGACATGTAAGAAACTCTTCATAGATATTGGGAGTGAGTTACCAGGCAAGGAGAGGAAAAAGACAAAACAGCTTCCCTCAAGGAATTCAAGCACAAAATTGAGTGGATTTAGTTTATCACTGAAGTTTAGTAGGAGCATTCACTTCTTCCAATTTACTGCAAACTCTACAAAATATCAAATGACAAATTGACTCATAAGAGCTCTTAGGAGTGAGAACTGGGTGTCTTCCAGGGGGTTATATAAGATAATACCATTTATAAAAATGAGCTGCTTTTGTAGTTTTTCTTTATTCTGAAAGCTTCAGTTGCCCTTCTCACCTCTGATAACTTTTAAAACTCATGCAGAGATGCTCCCCAACAAATGCTTATGTAAGCAAAGACAGGTCACTCCCACTGCCCAAGATCCAGTCAATCCCTGCTCTTTTAAAATCTCATCATAGATCACAGAAAACAGACGTTCAGAATAATCACAAAGGAACAAATAAGAGATTTCCAGGATCTAACACTTTTTAAATTAGATCTGAGAAGACACTATTCCAATTGTTAGATCTGCCTTCGTGTTAGAACATAATCCTTAAAACAGCATGACGCTGGAAAAAGTCTTTGCAACATTGTTTCTCACTGTTCAATATCATCTTCGGGTCCTCCTGGGCCTATTACGCTACAAGACAGAATACAAACTTCATTCTTCATTCTTCATTCCTCATCACAGAAAATATCTATAAACTTCTACAGGCATATCCTTAATAGGCTTTGCTTGTTTCAAGGCTTCTCTTAAGATCATTTTAAGGCTTCCCCTAAGATAATAATTAGGAGATTGATTGGATGTTTGCCGAGTGGCTCCAGCGTTGCGTGACTCGATGAACAGTTTCAGACAGAAACTACGTCCTGAGAGATACGTGAGGTATCAGGGAGAATCACACGCATGCAAGCCTGGGGGAGACTGAGGAGAGACAGGACAAAAAGCGGGTGTCCCTGCTGCCCTTTGGACAGGGGCCCCCCGGGAAACACTTCACTCAACCGTTCCTTCTCCGTCCTTCTCTCTTCTCAGAAGCCAAGAAAAGAAGCTAAACCCTTAAGTGCACTTGTTATGACTTTTACACGTGGGGGTGGGGAAACACAATAAATACATGGCAAAGGGGGCTGAATGGACGCCCGCAGAAGAACATCGAGTCCCGTGAGTCTTCCAAAGCACTTCACTGGCAACGATCATCCGTGACAGTTCACTGGACTCTCAGATCTCCTTGTCCCTGGCACAAAGACAGCAGGAACACACGGTGGTGTTCCCGGGTATGGCTGGGTAGTACCTAAGGCACTGTAACACTTGCCTCTCGCAGGGAAGAAGAAGGGCATGAAAGTGGGAAGAGGGTTCTCTGCCGCAGCCATCAGAAAACACCTGCGCCTCAAGGCGTGTTCCTACACTGACCAAGGGGAAAATCTCTGGTTCGCTCCCATTATGCCTTTCAGTGAGGGGATGGAATGTAGAGAGATGAGGTGGCTGTCCTCTTTGCTGCCTGCCCAGCTAGTTACCAGGGGCGTTCACTTTGTGTATCGCCTGGTTTTCTCCCGAGGACTAACTTAACTTTTAGAATTCCTTTTAAGCTCACATTTCTGGGTACCATGTGTTCCTAAAATAGCTGACCCTTGACCTGGTTTGCTTGTTCAGAAACCTGGCTTTCTCTCAACACGGTGGCTCCAACTGGATACTTAGTTTTTTCTTCCTCGACTTTGGCTCATTTTACTGCCATCTAAACTCTGATTCGAGAAGTCTAATCTGACAACTGAAAAGAACACTCAAAAATTCATTAATTGGGATTCTCTTTACAACTGTGTTGTCAATTATATTATTCTTTTTCTGCCTTCTCTAAAATTAACATTGCTTGTCGTGAATTTATTTGAATACTTTTATGTTTGATTTTCATAAGTCGTCCATTTTCAAATAGGTAGTATTTTTGCATAATGACACTGATAGCTAAAACAAGACACCTTCCTCGAACTGGCAAATGATTGGCTTACCACTGAGCTGTATGTAGAATTTGGATTCCATAATTTGCTAACGCCTATCATAAGAATATAGGGATTTGAACCGAGTCATGCCAAGGTCAATCCATCCCAGTGTTCAGGTATGAACATTACCTCAAGTAACATGCACTGGGAATATGCAACTGTCCTACCTAATGAGCTGGAAGTAACCATACCCCAAAGTGCTAAGAGCAATTTATGGCCCCTTTAGTCATGAATTTGTTCATGCCTTTTGTGACTCCATTTCTGTTTCCTAAGAAAGTCACTTCTGCTGTAGACATCAGTCACTCTCTTTGTACCGAAGAGAAAGAAATAGGTACGGAAAATGATGGAATAAGAGAAAATTTCATTATTCGTGCTAATAAAATGCAATAGAAGCATGATTTGACCTAGAAAAGCAGGCATAGACACAATTTTAAAATAGTTTTATATGTTTTGTGCCTTTAGTGTGATGTAGGGGAAAGAATATAGACTTGAAAGTCAGACCAGTCTAGGTTTAAATGCCAGTGCTGTTCTTTACTATCTTCATGACCTCTCTGAACCTGTTTCTTCATCTGTTAAAAAAAATTAATATTTATATTGCAGATCTGTTGTTAGAGTTAAATAAGAATAAATGTACTCGGTAGTTATCAGATAATAATGTAGAAGTAGAAATAGTTACACTAATATGGCATATCTCACTTGGAAATATTATTTCAATAAAAGCAATAAAGAAGGAGGGAACTAAAAGATTTGAGTTTTATTTGGTCTTGGTAATATATAGGCAGAACTCTCAAAGGGAACATGGTAGACCTTTGCTGTCTGATACAGTAGCCACTCGCCACATGTGATTATTTATATTTAAAATTTTAAATAAAAAATTCAGTTCCTCGGTTGCACTAGGCACATGTGGCCAGTGGCTACCATATTGGATAGAGCTGATGGAACATATTTCCATGGCTTTCAAAAGGTCTATTGTCAGTGCTAGTCTAGACCTGGAGATTGTCTGTAGACTCTGTAGCTTCTGTCAAAAAGCAACTGTCTAGGATTAGGCACCCTTTCACAGTGCTAGGAGCTAGATAATTCCTGTGTTTGGTTTTCTTTTCCCACCACATCAACTGGCTTCTCAGTCCCTGATCCCTTATCCCATTGCATGAAGTGCCACGATGCATTTTTCCTTTCTTATGCCATCTGCCAGAAGACTTTTGTTTCAAGGTATCTGTTCACTAAACCCAGTTCAGATTTTAACTTTTGGGACCATAATATATAATCCTTTACAGGAATATTTTAGTTTTCAAATGAAAAGTATTGATTGAAATGCCTCTCATTATAGAACTTCAGGAGGGAAATTTAGGATTGGGGATGTACCCTGTACCCTTTAAAAACTGGGTGGCTGCCCAGTTCCCTTCTGTCCACAGCTGGTTCTATTCTGGCTGTACTGATTGGCTAAATTAAACATGAAATATCTCTTAGAGGGATCAAATTTTGAGAGGCAAACATGGCAGTTATATTCAAGTAGTACATTGTTTGAAAAGTTGTTTTTTTTTTTTTATTCGGCACTTAACTCTGTGTCACATTACCCTAATGAGGCCTGTATAATAATGAGTATGAAATGGTTAAACAGTAAAACCTTGAAGTTCTGCTGCCAGAGAGAGCACTTAATGGTGTTTGACTGAAAATGTTAGAACAGTAGAGGGGTCATATCTGCTCAGATCAGATCAGAAAATTACTCTACCTTCTTGAAGTTGCCAAGTTTCAAATGTTTCTGTTGCCATCATAAGGCAGAATACAGAAGTTTGAGTCAGAGGGAGAAGTGCAAGGTCAATAATAAAGAGGGGAGACATTCCCATTATGTGGCCAGCACTTAGCAGGGATCCTGGGAGGAAAGCAACCCCTTTAAATATAGCTGGTGAAGACCGCATCTAAATCCAGCACTTTGAACATTTATACTACAAGGGACTGTTTTCTGCCTTTAATACATGAGAGTGACAACCTCAGTACAAAACACCCTGGGACTAGAATCAGACAAAAGATATATAAAAGATACATATATATGTATATATATGCTTATATATATATATATATATGTATTTTATATATAAAGTTCAACAGAAGCTGGAGGCTCAATATAAGATGAGAATTCTGACCAAATTAGAACAGAAACAATTCTACTAGTCACATCAAGGAAGGAAGTCAACAAGTCAACACCTGAAGGGAAGAAAAGATATAAATCAGTATTAAAATTCTCACTGTAGGGGCGGCTGGGTGGCTCGGTTGAGCATCTGACTCCTAATTTTAGCTCAGGTCATGATCTCATGGTTGTGGGATCGAGTCTGCTGGGCGTGGAGACTGCTTAAGATTCTCAGGTTCTCTCTCTCTATCCCCTCTCTTCAAAAAATCATTAAGCTTTATAATTAACTGTATATAGTTCTTGATGTATGGTTGAAATTAGTCTTTTTCGATTAATTATTTGGGTTTTTAAAATTCTTTTTAAAAAAATTTTATTTATTTATTTGACAGAGAGAGACACACAGCGAGAGAGGGAACACAAGCAGGGGGAGTGGGAGAGGGAGAAGCAGGCTCCTGCTGAGCAGGGAGCCCGAGGCAGGGCTCCATCCCAGGACCCTGGGATCATGACCTGAGCCGAAGGCAGACGCCCAACTACTGAGCCACGCAGGCACCCCTGGGTTTTTTAAATTCTTATTAAAATTCATCTTCTATTCAATACATAGTTGGATGCATCTCGTATTCAGCACTCCTATTCATAGCTATTTGGATTGGCTGGACTCAACTGATGCTTGGATTTGAGACTGTGTGCCCTAAGTTACAATGTGAGGAAAAGGGTACTCTACCCAGACATATCTTAGATCTTGTTCCTGCTCAGTCAGCTAACATGAGTCAGGTGTTACAGGTGTTACAAAGTTGTAACACAGCACTTCCAGCAGTTAGCAGTCTAGGGAATATGGGGTCTCCCGATCAGATGGGGGGCCACCAAACGTAGGGCGACCCGATCTGATAGAGATCAATGGGTGATGGCAGTGAAAGAATTCACCTGAGGAAGAACAAAGGTGATAGAAGTTTACTGAGTACACCACAAGGGAGTGGCAGGCAGGACAGCAAGGGAGAGACTGTGTGCCAGGAGGCTGTGGTGGGGGGCTGTGGTTAAGGCGGAAGGTGAGGAGGTATGGGAACATATAGAATTCTCCTTTTTTTAGTGACTGTGTCTGGGTGTAAGTAAACCATAGGTCACCTAAGGCTTAGGGATATTTTGAGGTAGGTCTCCTAATGGGCCTGTTTGTAATCAGCGGGGTATAGGGGGTCACCTTACTCAGGCTTCCATTGTTCAAGTTGGTTGCCTAAAAGTGGCCTTTACAGAGAAGGTAGAAAGACTCACAGAAAAATGTACGCCAGTTTGCCATAAAGAAAGTAACTATTACTCTAAAGCAAATCTATTTTGTGGAAGCCAGTTGGTCAAGCAGCTTACTCCCTAAAAGCCATTCAGCGAAAATCAATTTGCTTCCATCAGCAGTTACATTACTGACTTCTTTTTTTTATTTTTAATTGTACCTTCTCCTCAGGATCACCTCAATCATCTCACCACGAATTTCTAGGCCCAGCTCAGCTGAATGTGAATCTCAAAGGTGTTTCAAATTTGGGATACTAGAATATTCCTCTCATGTGTAATGGGAGCTTGACTTCAGTGCAACCTACTCTCTATTTTTGAGAACTTAGTTCCTATCCCAGGTCTTTCCTGTATGTTCGCTTCTGCTTCCCAGGGAAAAACACCAGAAGACCTGGTTTAAGACATTTGTCTCTCACTGTCCATTCGGTCAATGGTTAGATGATCATTGGCTTTTAGCAACTGGGCCATCCAGTGAGGTGGTCATTAGTCAAGGAGTCATTTAGGAAACTGAACAAGGTCAACTTCATTTCTTTCTCATCCTGAAGATGATGTATGCATGGGAGTCACCACTAAGAATAATTCAGACAACCCATGACATGTTTTGACCTTTGATTTTTCTCTACTGTTTAAATTAGTGTTTTTGTCTACTGTTTAAATTATTGTTTCTAATTTGGGGTCATTGTCATACCAACTTCATGATTTCTGCAATATCCTCATCGTTAGTTAATATTTTACTTAAGCTGACTCAATTTTTAGTTTTAATTCATTTGTTTTAAAGGAAACTCTCATACTGTTGTACAGAGCAAAAATATCTGTGAATTCACAAGTTTGGCATGCCAGTTATATATTTTTTAAGTACACATAAAAATACATAACTATTTGGATAAAAAACACTCATCTCTGAACCTAAACCTACCTCGCATATCGTTAGAGAGATGACTCCACACTTTGGGAAAAGAGTTTAAATGAAAGGCCTAAGAAGATGATGATATAACACCCTGCATAGAGCAGCTTCCTGCACACAGCACTATCCCTACCAGACCAGTAGCTCTCAACCTCGGCTATACCCTGACTCCACTTCAAGCCAAGTAGATCAGTTTCTGCCCCAGAGAATGGGACCGAGGCATGGTATTTTATAAAAACTTGTGGTTGATTCTAAGTGCAGCCAGGATTGAGAACCATTCACTGACCTTATCCTCCAAGTCAATCCCATGAGGGCAGAACCAAGAGGAGTTTGTTCAATGCTATATTCCCTGTGACTAGAACAATAGTTGCCCTGAGACAATGCTGGGTTCGTTCATATTCTAAGAGAAATAGCTACAAAAGCAGCTACTATCTACCTTCACCTGGAAACAGAAAGATGACTTAGAAATCAGCATTAGTTGGGTAAATCAGTAAGACCAAGACTGAGAGGGCTAGCCCAGAAGTCTGAGCTCTAAATAAAGAGATTAGGAATTTCCTTGAATTGTATCTTTTGTTTTTCTCTTCAGATTCCCACTTTGCCACTCTTTGCCCTGTGGTCCAAACAGGATCTCTGAGACCTAATCTATTCTCTTTGTTCTTGAGTACAGTCACGGACTTTAAGCTGCCCACTCCCCTTCCTCTTCGCTCTTAGAGTAAGAAAAATCAAATTCCTGAGCCAGTTTAACAGGGCTGCTAGCCTCCTGTGCTGGAGTTCTGTCCTACAAAATGCCTGACGAATAATGATAGCTCATTTTAAAAATGTCTTCAGTTATTGTATACATTTCTACAAAAGATGAAGAAAGGAATGCTAATCAACCCAAACCTTTCTCTTCCTTTCCCCATCCCCGCCAAGGCTAAGCATACTTGAACAAACACAATATGAGCTTCCACTGTGTTGGCAAGGATGTTTATAAATGTGTGTGTGTGTGTGTGTGTGTGTGTGTGTGTGTTTATCCAAGTGATCTAAAAATAACCTAAGTGAACTAAGTAAAGTAAGTGTATATGCCATGCTTACCAGGCATACAATTGAAGGTGCAAGCCCTTCAATATCTGAATTAGCTCTGGCATTGTTTCAGGAAAGAACTGGCTCACATCTCTTGCATAAGACTTATGTAAGAGATTAGATGTGGTGCCTGAACTATTCCAGCTATTGACAGCTCAGGGGGAAAAAGAAAAGTGTGCTACATTGTTGTTGCTTGCTAAACTCTCTCAATTTCAATAGCTTCCTGTCTATAGAAATAAAGCATCTCTAATTCTTTAAAAAAAAAAAAAGACAAAAGAAGAGCTTAGTTTTTCTAGTCTTTTTCTAGCTTCTTCTGGTCACAGAAGCATATGTAGAAGTAAGCCAAAAAATCAAAGCTGTGGTATGGGCAATAAGCAATTTAGAAATTGGGGAGATATTTAAATTGGCTCATATATGAGCAATAACAAGAATAGCAATTTTACAATTAAACTTGAAACTCCAGGCCACATTCCACACATAGCTACTACTTATCACTGAAGAAAAAATTAATATTCCCACATCTCATAAAACAGTTCCTCAAAACTGGAGCTCACAGTTCATCGTCATAATCATTATATTCTGAAAAGACTTAGACCAAATCTGATTTCCAGATATTTTGACCAAAATAGAAATGAAAAGTCAGACATGACTCAGATAGCCTTCTCTGTATATAAGGTTGTGCTTGGTTCTCATTTATAACATTTTTTTTTTCCACTTGGAGCTGTATGATGTAGAGAAAAGAAGTTGAATGTTAAGAGTCAGATCCACCAGCTTAGGTACAAATATAAGCATCATCCCTTACTTGCTGTATGACCCAAGAAAATTGGTTAGTTACTCTAAGCTTATTTCCTCAATTGTAAAATGAGAACAACAGTATCTACCTGTCAGCGTTGCTGTGAGGATTTGGATTAAAATAACCAACATATGTTGAGTGCTTATGTGAAGTGTGATTTAGAATAAGAAATATATATTTGGTCTTCCATCCCAGTCCCTGGCACAGATTTCCCCAAACCCTTGGAATTTCCTGAGCTAAAGGAGCGGTAAAGGTGTCTTTCGTTATTCATATCAACCCCCTTTCAACCCAACTGAGTTTGTGTTAATGAGGTGGCTTTTGGAAAGTCCCTAAAGATGCCCTCCCAGAGGACAGAGGGACCGGGGGTTAAATTTATACTAATGGCCAATGATTTCAACAACCATCCTACATCCTGAAGCCTCCATAAAAACCCAAGAGGGCAGGGTTTGAACAGCTCTCAGGTTGGCAAATGCATAGAGGCACTAGGAGGGTGACGAGCCTGGAGAGCTCATGGAAGCTTCAGCCCCTTCCCACATACTTTGCCCTATGTGTCTCTTCCATCTGGCTGAGTTATGTCTTTTTATAATAAACTAGTAATCTAGTTAAGCAAGCTGTTTTTCTGGGTTCTGTGAGCCACTCTGACAAATTTAATCAAACCCAGGAAGGGGGTCATGGGCACCTCTGCTTTATAGCTGGTTGGTCAAAAGCACTGGGGACAACCGAGACTTGACATTGGTGTCTGAGGTGGACAGGGAGGGAGCACAGTCTTGCAGGACTGAGTCCTTAACCTGTGGGATCTAACTTCAATTCCATGTAGGCAGTGTCAAAACTGAATTTTAGAACACTCAGCTGGTATGACAGAATTACTTGGTGTAGGGAACCCCTTTCCCACATTTGGTGACCAGAGTACAGAGCTACAGTACCAGTGCCAGGGTACGGGATGAACACCTGTGTTTTTTCTAGACAGTTGACTATGTAGCTGACATTATCTAGAAAAAACAAGTCATCTAATCCTCATAGCAATAATACCTACTTCCCTGTAAGTATTATTACTTTCCTTCCTTTGTTGATAAGGAAACTGTGGCCCAAGTCACGTGGCTTGTAAATTGCGTTGATAGGATTTGAACTGAGGTTATGTGACTAGAGCCTGCGAATGGGAGAGGTAACAAATACATTAGCAATTAGCTAACCACCGGGCCCACATTAAATTCTCTTGAATTCTCTTCTCCTTTTTCTAGACAAGAAATTTGGCAATGAGGTAATTAATATATGTTTCCTGATTCTCTAGCATCCCTGCAGAGCCAGGATGTAGGCTTGGATGGCCTTTGCCATTGTTTTGAGCTACCTTTCTGCAATCCCAGCAGGCTCAGACACTGAGAATTACAACAGGCCTCACACCGTCCCTGGGCTGAGCTTCCACAGGGGGACGGTGGTGCTGGGGAGTGGGGCTTTCATACACTGTATTTTGAAAGGCTTGAGGTAGAAGGAACTGAAAGCAGATCTGGTGATCTATTAAAAGCTAGAATAATTAAAACAAGCCTAAAATATCTGCATTAGAGAAAACTCCTGCTTGATAGTTATCAGGGAAAAGAAAGTCTCCATACGCATTGGGTTTATGAGCATGAAGACATTAAGTCATGGTTATTTTAAAATAAGGTGTGGTCAGTGTTGTAAGACTTCTTTAGAAACCTTGTACAATGAGAAACAGATAATGCTTGTAAACTAACCACAGTGCTACACAGAGAGCAAAGATCAGGTAATTTATAACTGTTTGATCATTACATTCTGCCTTACAGTATATCAACTTTTGAGAAACTATAGTAAGAATGAAAAATGTGCCTTTCCCCCAAGTATTCCTAGGTGAGAGGGAGGTTTTCAGTAAACTGCACTGATTTCAGGGTCTCTCCCCAAATCAGAGACAAAAAGCTGCTCAGCACCCCTGGAATGGGATGGAGAGTTACCAAGGCAGGTGGCCCAGCCTCATGCTTTTCCCAAGGCCCTGGCTTCCCTGAAACCTCTCTCCGTGGGAAGCACAATTTCAGGACTCCCGTCATTTCATGAATCAGCTGCTTTGGTGGAACTCTCACTTGGTCCTTATAATTCTTTTTCACGGTGATATGCCTCTGGGATAGAAACTTGCCCAAATATAGTGAACCATGTACAAGTCAAAATTATCGTCACCAAGATGATTACAGCTCTGCTTGCAGATGGGAGAAATAAACGTTACTCAGCCCCACTGAGAATGAGTTCTACCACCTTTCATTTCTTTAGATCTGAATGGCTTGCAAGTGACACCTAATCAAGGATTCACGGCTCCATACGGTCTGGGTATATGAAGTGGTTCTACATTTGTTTTAGTATTAACTCTCTTTCACAATGCCCAAACACATCAATTGCTAATGCATGACCCAACTTCACTGGATCAAGCGAAACAGCATTATATCCAAATAGACGGAAAGCTGAAGGAGGCTCATGTCAGCATGAGGCGGGGTGGAGCCCCCACTCCTCCCTTGGGTTCTGTTTGGTGTGCAGTAGGCCATGACGAACAGTTGACTTGTAGCTGGAGGGACAGCACCAGTGTGAACCTATATATTAAACATTAATAACACTTACTTCCCATCTTTTTTTAGATGAAAAACAGATATAGAAGTTCTACAGTGAGGGGCGCCTGGGTGGCTCAGTTGGTTGAGCGTCTGCCTTTGGCTCAGGTCATGATCCCTGCTCAGAGGGAGTCTGCTTGTCCCTCTCCCTCTGCCCCTCCCCCCCAGCTCGTGCTCTCTCTCTCCCTCTCTCTCAAATAAATACAATCTTTAAAAAAAAAAATAAGTTCTACAGTGAATCTTCTCGCACACCCCCACTTTGGATACCATCACTCCCTTAAGGCATAATTAAAGAGTTACAGACTGTTAAACCTAGAGCTCCTCCAAACTCATTGTTTTAGGGATTGAGGTGTATAAAGCACCGGTCCTGGAAAGTTTTTCACAGAGTGGTTTATTCTGCCTCCCCAACAAATTCTCCCTGGAAGGTACAATTTCCTGCTTTCCAGCTATTGTTCTCTTCCTACACGGTTTGCTACCGTGTCTTGCTACCCGAGACTACAGAGCTGGCTGTACCCTCTGAGAGTCTGTGGCAGGCCCGTGATGAATGGACCAATTCTAACATATAATAGCAATATGTCTCAGTTTGCTAAATACCATCACTGAAGTGGACCTCCGGTCCCCAGGGTGCTGTGGGATTATAGGTCAGATCTGTTTCTGTACACAAAGATCAGTCACCTTGTGTCTTGTTTAGATATGGTATGGTTGAGATATTTAGGTATGATTAAGATAATTTTTTATAAATATTTTATTTATTTGACAGAGAGAGAGAGAGATAGAGAGAGCAGGAACACAAGTAGGGGGAGTGGGAGAGGGAGAAGCAGGCTTGCCCGCCGAGCAGGGAGCCCGATGTGGGACCCGATCCCAGAACCCTGGGATCATAACCTGAGCCGAAAGCAGACACTTAACGACTGAGCCACCCAGGCACCCTGATTAAGATAATTTTAAATAGATTTTGGAATAAGAATAGAAACATTAAAAATCACTTTGTGTTGTTTGTGCACAAATAATTTTATTTACCATAAGGGCTTGTTATTGTATGGCTTTAGCAGCGGTGGACATTTTCTCTGAAGATGAGCTCACAGAGGACTTGTTGTTTTGGGGACAGCACTAACGTTCTGTGAGAGCCAGTGAGCGTTCTCTATGATTCATGCCACTGTGGAGATAGTTCACGGTCGAGGAGGCCTGAGTGACTATCCATGAATATAAGACCCAATTTAATGTGAACTATTTCCACAGACTTTTCTCGAGACAGGTGTGTATTAAAAATTGAGAAGAAGGAGGAATTTGATTATCCCTTAATATATGAATAATGGCAACTCTAAGACCTTAAGTTGTAAGTGCGGCTGGGTGTTTCATTGGTGGTTTCAGAGTATCAATCAGCGCAGTCCTTTACTTTGGGCCAACTAGTACCCATCACCTGGGGAACGTGAGGGCAGAGCCCTCTGTGCTACTTTTCCTTATTTCCTGAACGCTTTTGCAAGTTATCTTGCAGTTCTCAGAAATTACTTTTTTATTTTAAGATTTTATTTAAGTAATCTCTATGCCCAACATGAGGCTCGAACTCACGGCCACGAGACCAAGATTCGCATGCTCCACTGACTGAGCTAGCCAGGTGCCCCAGAAATTACTCTTAAGTTCAGCCCCCAGTAGAAAAGCCCCTCCCTTATTTATATTTTGTGGTTGAGAAGGTGAGCAAAGTAATAAATGTGTCTTTTAACAGCTTGATGGGATGATGTATCTCCTCTTAGACTGAGTTTCTAGAACTCTAGTCAAATATCAAGTGGCACTGGTATTGGAGAAGCTTTTGTATGTTTGCATGTTTCCAAACATACAAAGAAGTTGAAGGAATAATAGAATATCAGTGCACTCATGTCATAGATTTAATATCAGTATCATTAACATTGTACTGTCTTTATCTATCTGTGTATTTTTACACACACACACACACACACACACATTTTTTTCCAGTATGCATTAATGACCCTTGCATAACTGATTATTTCATTGGTAGTTGTGGTGCCATGACCTGGATAGCTGGGTAAGGGTTTTCCTACTTGATTCCGGGGCGCCCTATTCCGTCTTGACTTCCTTCTCTGGAACCCCGTCCTCTAAAACCTGCACCCTCATGGGAGTGTATGGCCGACTGGCCATCAGATATTTCACTGATCACCTGTTCTGCTTTTGAGAGAGACAAGTATTTACCCATAGTTTTCTAACTATGCCTGAAAGTCCCGGGCCATTATTGGACAGGGACCTCCTACAAAAATGGAAGTCTATAGTCATCTTTGGGCCTCAAGCTGAAAACTATCTATGGAAACTGCTGGGGGCTCTCTTAACATCACCTTCACCTATTGCTAAAAGACTGGGGTTTCCTAGTCAATCCTGACATCCGGGATCAGAGAATCCCTGGAAGGGCAATATCAACCCATTATAATTGAACCTAAGGACCCCCATTACTACCCTTACAAAAAACAACACCCCCTCAGACCTGAAAGCAAGACTGGAGCTACTACCCATAATTACCAAGTTTTTAAAACATGGACTTCTTCTTCCCACAACTTTACCCTGCAACACTCCCATCCTAGCAGTTAAGGAAAAGAACAGCTATTGCCTAGTCCAGAACCTGTGAGCCCTTAATTAGGCTCTTATACCCTGACACCCAACCATGCGAAATCCATACGTTATACTAGGCACCATCCCCCAGTCTCTGGTTTATGGGTCCTCGACCTCAAAGATGCTTTCTTTTGCATCCTATTGCAATTTCTGTTTGCATTCAATGGGAATCCCCCTGTGGGCCCACCCGACGACTTACTTGGACAGTACTTTCAAGGGGATTCAGGGATAGCCCCCAACTATTTGGCCAAGCCCTCTCTAAGGATTTACAAGACTTACAACTTGAGGGGGGAGCTATCCTCCAATATGTGGATGATTTGCTCATTTGCTCCCCCACTCAAGAGTTGGCCATTCAACATACTGTCCAAAACCTAAACTTCTGGGCAAAAAAAGGATATAAAGTATCCAAGTCCAAAGCTCAATTGGTACAGCAGCAGAAGTCCTACCTGGGAGTTATCATAACCCCTGTGAGATGCAGTCTTTCCCCAGAACAAATCCAAGCCATAATTAACTTATCCATGCCTCCACCTGTAAGCACCTGAGGCCTTCTTGGGCCTTATGGGATACTTCAGAATCTGGATTCCCAGCTATGGACTTATTACCCAACTGCTCTATGAGGCCCTAAAAGGCAAATCAGACTCCACTCCTCTTAATTGGGGACCTTCACAACAGTTAGCTATGAACAATTAAAGAGCCTCTTAAGCAGGGGACCTGCAACAGGTCTACTCAACCCAGCAAGACTTTCTAACTTTATGCCCATGAAAAAGAGGGCATTGCTCTGGGAGTTTTAATACAAAAACTTGGGACCACTCCCCAGCCCATGGCTTATCTTTCTAGATGGCTTGCCCCCACAGCCAGAGGATGTCCACTCAACTTCCAAGCCCTGAGGGCCCTAGCCTTACTAACAGAAGAAGCTCTCAAACTAACATTGGGAGCACCCATACAAATCCTCAATACTCATCAAATTCCAGACCTCATGACTAATCAGGCTTCAACTTGGCTCTCTGACAGCAGATTTTAACAAACCAAATTCTACTACTAGAAAACTCTCAAATATCAGTCTGCACTTGCAGTGCTCTCAACTCCACTACCCTATTACCAGTCTCAGAGCATGGCACAGAACCCTTCCATTCATGCACAGAGATCCTTTCCATCCACAAAGCCTAGGCCTGACCTCACCGACCAACCTTTACAAAATCCTGATGAAAGATAGTAGTAGCTTCATGGAAGAGGGCCAGAGAAAAGCTGGTTATGTGATAGTGTCCCTTCATTCTACCACAGAGGCCCAAGACCTCCCAAACAATCATCAACTCAACTAGCTGAACAGTAGAGCTGGCTAGAAACAAGAGGGTTACCATCTACACCGACTCCAAATATGCCTTCTTAGACCTACTTGCCTACACAGCCTTTTGGGCAAAAAGAGGATACCTCACCTCCAAAAATACACCCATCAAATATGCAACTCACATAACCCACATGCTTGAGGCCGTACACCAACCCAAGGAAGTGGCAGTGGTCCATGGCAGGGGTCCTCAAAAAGGGGACTCAGAAATAATACAGGGCAACAAGGCTGCAGATCACCTGCCAATCCAGCAGGCTTGCCTACAGGGGGCCTTCATACCCAGCCCTCTACCACTGCCACAGCCCCAAATATACAGAAAAAGACAAAGCCTGTGCAAACAAAAAGAATTTTTCCCTGGATGACAGCAGATGGTATTTGTTAGATGGAATCTTGGCCATTCCTTAGAATCTTCAATGGAAACTAGTTAAAGTCCTTCATGACTCCATTCATTTAGGGCAAGATGCCTCACAAACTCCTATTTCCAGAACATTCCAAGGTAAAGGACTCTCCCAGATGGTTCAACAAATAACCTCTTGCCTCATCTGCACATATATAACAACCCCCAAGGCACCTGTCAGCCACAATTAACCCAACCCATAAAGAGGATCCTACCCAGGAGAAGATTGGCAGATGGATTTCACCCAGATGCCACCCTGCAGAGGATACAAATACCTCCTCATGCTTCTTGACACCTTTATAGGGTGCATAGAGGCATACGCCCCACGGACTGAAAGGGCAACTGAAGTAATCAACAAACTTCTACATGAAATCATCCCTCAATTTGGTCTCCCAAAGTCACTTCAGAGTGACAATGGGCCCTCCTTTGTAGCCACCATAGTTCAATCTGCCTCCAAAGCACTGAGTATCACATACCACCTCCATTGTGCTTGGAGGCCACAATTCTCCAGGAAGGTGGAAAGGACCAACCAATACCTAAAGGGTATTATTAAAAAACTCACACAGGAAATATCACTAAATTGGAAAGAAGCCTTGCCAATCACACTTCTCTGTATAGCTTCCAAGGAGGCCCTTGATGGGTGACCTTTCCTAACTACAGATTTCTTCAGAGATCCAGAGACTCCTGGGATCAAACTCATCTATCCAAAATCAGAAGGTGCATTAAAGGAATACAGCCTAACAGTTCCCACCACCAAGTAAGAGGCGCCTCCGCTACATGAACCTGGTGACCAGGTTCTAATCAAGGTTTGGAAAGAGGGCTCTCTTGCTGCAGTTGTTCTCCAAAACACACGTGCCCTGGATCTGCTGTCGGTGGCACAAGGAGGAACCTGTCTATTCTTGCAAGAGGAATGTTGCTTTTATATCAATCCATCCCTAAAAGTCCAACAAGATATATGGGAACTTATAACTTGTGCCGCTGAACTTGAAAACAAATACACCCAAAACCCCTGGTGGAATCCCTTGTCCTCCATATGGCAATGGGTTACACCCTTTATTCCCTTCATCTAGGGGCTCTCCTGATATTACTCTTTGGACCCTGACTAATCAATATATTGGTATTCTTCGTCTCCTCCAGATTATAGGCCATCAATCTCTAACTGGTCCTCAACCAAGGAGTCAACCTTTAGAGGCCTCTCACTCTCTCCCTTTCGAAGTCCCTTGGATGGACACCGCCAGCGACCACCGCCTTCTTGACAGTCAGTGCGGGATAGACTCCCCAAATCTTCACAGCTGGAAGAAGCCAGAGTGGTCATTGCCCCAATTCCCAAAGATTTGGGGTCCAATCACTTGAGGGGGGAATGTTAGGCAGTCAGGCGTGAGCGAGGAGGGATAAAGCAGATGCTAGCCACAGCCTTGGAGCCACCCCCAGAGTTAACAGAACAGGAAAGGCCTAACCACAGAGCCGCATAAAAGCCGCAAGGGGACTTCCAAAGAGCTGAACATGCGCACAAAAGGTGCAACTTGCCCTTAGGTAACCCTCAGTCACAACAAAGCCCATTAGAAACTCATAAATATGCAATATATTAATAAATACAATTATAACAGAATGGATCATGGGTAGGCGCCTGCGCAGAAACCAGTGTATACAACCACCAGCTGTCAATCAAAAATGTCAATCAAAGCCAAATTTACGTATGCAAAAAGCAGGCTTAAAAGGATACAGCTGGTGCTTCTTGGGGCCATTGCCACCCTGGCTCCAGCATTGGCCCACTTTCTCTTTTGCAAGTATACTATACTTATCTACTGAATAAACTCTCTCTCCTCATTCTGCTCTCAGGTCACCACCAATTGTTCGGTGCATCAGGGACAAAAACGGAGGGACCCTGTAACAGTTGTTAAATGGTGATTTTTAGTCTATCATTTCTTTAATATATATGAGATGTCATTCTTTTGAAAAAAACCTTTCTATCACTCCACAACTGATCATAATTACAGTTCCTCTCAAAAAGACACGGTAAAGGATTATTTCTCTTTTTACTAAAAAACGTCAGAGTTAAGACCAGAGTAAGAGACATGATAGTAGGCTCTGGTCATAAGCACTTCTTTTTCTTCCTTCCTTCTTTCTTTTCTCTCTCTCTTCCTTTCTTTCTTCTTTTCATTCTTTCTATCATTGTGGACTCATGGATTCTTGTTTATTCACTGAGTTACAATTATAGTCACAATTTTTTTGAACCTCAAATAATCTAAAATTGGACCAGTTGGACATCCTTCAAACTATGTCTTTGTGTATATGCTTTATTTTTTATTTGAAATAATTTCAAACTTACAGAAAAGTTGCAAGCACGATTCAAAAAGCTTCCTCCTCTTGTCACCTTAGTCATTAACATTTTACATTTGATTTCTCATTGTCTCTTCTGTTTTTCCTCCCTGAGCCATTTGAGTAAATTATAGTCATGATGCTCATTGACTACAAACACTTTAGTGTGCATTACCCAAAAACAAGGCACCCTCCTAGAGAACTGCGGGACAGCTCCCAAATCTGGAAATCAGCATGATACAATATTACCATCATCCCTAACTGCTTCAGTGGCCTCCTCACTCCGAAAGAAATTTAGTGTCCTGTTCTTGGTGGAAAGAAGGCGATTTAGAATGTTACAATATGCAATCTAAAAATGAAATATCTGTTTCCTACACCGTGTTTGCCCTTCTGGTAACTGGAATTGGAGCACTGTTTCCCTGAACATCCTTGGATTAAGGTCTTGTGGAAGAAGATAAGTGAGAAAAATTAGCCATAAATCCAGTTCATTATTTTTGTTTTTCTCCAGCAAAATACATTCTTTTTCCATATAAGGACATAAACAACTACAAACAGTTACAGATTTACTTAAGAGCAAGGCTTAAAAAGAAGATTCCCAAGCTCATGTCGGGTCTTGCTGACTTTCAGACTGTTTTTACTGTACTTGATCTGTAGAGCTGCGAACTTAGTTAGAACTTACATTAAAGTTTTCAAACATTGTAAACAGGCTCCAGATGCATAGCAAAGCTGACTTCTCGAGATACTGGTGTTAGAGATCCTCAAAAAAGTCTTGAGCTCTCGGAGGTCTGTAAAATATGAATATTAGTGCTTGATTTCCCCCCCTTCACCTTTAAGGCATTTTTATTATCTTGTTTTCTATCTCCTCCATGCTGTTCTAAAAGAAGGGCTATTCTCTATTTAGTTTTTGAAAGTTTTTTTGTTTTCGTTTTTAAAAATATTTTATTTATTTATGTGACAGAGAAAGAGAGAGAGAGAGAGAGGCAATGTACACAAGCAGGGGAAGTGGCAGAGAGAGGGAGAGGGAGAGGGAGAAGCATGCTCCCCTCTGAGCAGGGAGCCCAATGTGGGGCTCCATCCCAGGACCCTAGGATCATGACCTGAGCCAAAGGCAGATGCCTAACAGACTGAGTCACCCAGGTGCCCCTGTTTTGTTTTGTTTTGTTTTTTAGAGAGGGAAAGAGAAGGAGGGGAGGGGCAGAGGGAGAGGGAGAGAGAGAATCTTAAGCAGGCTCTATGTCCAGCGAGGAACCCCAAGAGAAGCTCGAGCTCATGATCCTGAGATCATGACCTGAGATCAAGAGTCAGACGCTTAACCGAATGAGCCACCCAGGTGCTCCTGAAAGTATTTTTTTTTTTAACAGATGAGACCAGTCTAAGTAAACTGTGAGGTGATTTAATTACTAATTAATATATTCCTGTGAAATTCTTAAATTATAACTGATATATATTGAAAGAGATATATATTATTACCGACATGTATCACTCTATGTAGTTAGACTATATGTGGCATACATAACTAACATAGATATGTAACTGACATAGATATAGACACATAACTAATACAGATACATAATACACTATATGTGAAATGTTCTGGTGATTGCTTTCAAAGCAAAATATGTCATTCGTGGATCCAATATTCATATGCCATAGATTCTAGGGTTATTCTATTTTAAACCCATCACATGATTTGTTACTTGTAGAGTTGGTGTAGTATAGACACTCACATATCACTTCAAGGGTTAGGGATTTGTGGCTTTCATAGCCTTCTGTTTTTAGTGGCCATGGCAGGACTATGCCAGAAGCTTGGACCCTCCCCTCTTCCTTCATCCCTTCCTTTCCTTCATGTGCTTACCCAAAGACTATAAACATGTCAGTCCTTGACACCCCAGGGGCAACTGTCTCCGTGGCTCCTCTCATGGGCTTCTTTCCTCAGCAGCATGCATTCCAGTGAGTTCTTTCCATGAACAAATAGGTCCCCAAACTCCTGGTCCCTACTCTCTCAATCAGGACAGGTGAGACTCAGCCATCGTGGGTGGCTTGCTGGCTACAGTTGGATCTTAGCCCTCTCCTTTTTGTCCTCAGGTCATTAAATATTTTAGGATCTTTTCCCAATCTCAGGCCCGCCAGCTCTTTTTTCCCCACTTTATCTGAGGCATGAGATAAGACACATGATTTTTCCTTTTGTAAATACTTAGAAATATAGGTTGAACACACACAGAGTAAACAATACCTTTGATATAAACTACAAATATTTTCTCAACATATGTTTACATACCTACTGCTCAGCCATACAACCTATTTGCCCTCCAGAAATGGGGAAGCCAATTTATGTCTCCGTTTAAAAAGCCTTGGGGATTTTTGTTTTCCTGTAAATCCCACTCTTCATAAGGAATACAGGCTCATTATGGAAACATGCTATAAAAACCCTAACCAGCGATCCCAAGTCATTGCCAAAGTGAAGCTGCAGTTCACATCTCATGAAACGAATTTGTTTTGATAGCAGCCCCTTAGATTACATGTTGTTTACAACCCTTCATGATACTCACGAGAGGGTGATATGCAAGCAGCATGACCCGCATAACCACAGGGAAGCATCAGGCTTCCCCATATACATAACTATGTCCACCCATGTTGTCTGGCACGTAGATGAGCTTGCACTTCCCCACTTCCGGACTCACCAACAATTATTTTTACTTATTTATGACAGCCTATCTCCAAAAAGAATTTGAGGCAGCTTGCAAAATTGATTAATAGCCATCGGAAAAACAGACTTCAGGGCCAAAGTCGGATTTTTTATCTGGAAGAAAGTTTCACCACACTAAGCATAACAGTCGATCAATGCCAGGAGTGAGCTAAAAATTGCATGGGAAGACTCATTAATGCTCATTATGTACTTTCTGAGCTCTGGAAATACAAATGCACTTCAAATGCTCTATAATATAGCAGGTTACATCAACCTAGACCACTTGCAATCATGGAGATGTTGTTGACAGCTTCAGAAATAAAGGACATCTGTGTAACTAAACATATAAAGCTTGTCTTTTAATAAGAGCCACTCCTTGCCCAAATAGAAATTAAGTCCAACCACAAAATTTTCCTATAAAAGGAAATATGAGATTTGTTGATTTGTTTTTTGCCAACCTGAAGAATTATCACACCAGGAAAAATTCCTTTTTTTTTCTTTTGGATACATAAAAAGATTTCCCCTAAATAAGACCTAGAACTGTCGGATGATGTTGTATTTCCCAATTTGAAATCTTTCATTATGGGGGTCTTAAGCTGTCTTGGACTTTCCAAAAAAGCATGTTGTAAAATATATCCCAAATCTGAATATTCTCATCCAGTCCCCACCATTTCTTGCAGTAGCCCTCTAATTGGTCTCCTTTCTCCCAAGCTCATTGAACTAAGGTCTGTTCTCTACAAAGCAGCCAATGTAACCTCCGAAGATGGAAATCACATCATAAACTCCTCTGCTCAAACTTTGCAAAGGCTTGCCATTTTACTCAGTTATGTCATTTTGTTATGTGCCTTCACCTCTCCCTTTTACCTGCCACTCTGGTGGGATTTCCAGTGTATTCAGCAGAACCCCCAGAGAGGTGCCTCCAAGGCTGCCGCAGGGATGGAGAAGGGGCAGGATGTATATAAAATAAACGAGACTATTTTCACATTATATATTTTGTCTTCCAAGAAGTATCCTGATATGATTTCATTTGCAGCTGTATTTAGGAGATCATTAAGATTTAATGTGACATAGGACTGCTTTTGGTGCTCAACCCAAGCACTCCTGTACCGTTCCTGAGCTCTCAATTTTGCTTCACTACTAGTCGGTTTGAGTATGTTGTTAATATTTTTTCAAAAAAAGTACACAAATGATACATTTTCTAGTGATTGCATTTCTGACTATATCTTTATTTTGCGTAAAATACAATTTGGCTGCCTAGGAAGAGCTGGATCTCAAATGATTCTTGTCGTGGCATTAGATAGTAATTTCTCCTCATTGCCAGCTCTCGAGAGGTGCAGAGGCAGGTGAATTCTCACCTGTTTTTCCCTTTTTTGTGGGTGGCTTGTCTTTTGACCCGGGTAGGATTTAAATTTTTTATCCTTATAAATCAAAATATGTGCCAGGATGTGTCTCTTTGTATCTTTTACTTCACGTTTGCCTGGAATTCAAGGACTCTTAATCTCCATATACAGCTCTTAAATCACCCTCATAAAGTATTTTTCCAGCTTTTTTTCCAAAAGCCAACTCACCAGCATGGAGAGCTCAGTTCTCTTTCTTGACATCCTTGCACATCTATTCACTTTCTTTTCATTCTGTGAAAATTCCAGTTTGTTTCCATATCCCCAATTCATTTTCTTCCACTCCACTTGTACCCTATGCACTTCCAAAGAAGACTTGAACGTTCTGATTACATACTTAGCGCCTTTTCCATCCTTTCTTATGTCATTAACGACCCTCCCCCCATTTCCTCGCTTTTACATTTTTCTCTCATCTTGGACCATTCATTCCTCACACAACTTTCATTTCCTAGAAGCTTTGCTGTCTCTCATTCGGTTTAGGGTGTTTTACTATGGTTTTGATAACAAATCATGTTCAGAGGTATGTTTTTAATCTGTCTTCCTGTGATGTTGCCTTTAATTTTTTTCCAAGAAAAATTTTATAAGCCCCATTTAGTTTTTGTCTTTACTCGTAATCAGCATGGACTCATTGTTTGCCAACATAAATATGCCAAAGATAAATCACTTTCGTTCTGCCCTCTGAATGTAGGTAATGAATAAATTCCCTCCTCAGATCTTTAGTTGAAATAAGTTGATCGCCATTTCAAATTTCTAATAGATATTCATCTACTGCAAAACAATGAATTATTTTTTTCCATCCCCAATTTCTGATTCTCAGTAACTGTGAGCAAATGAGTAAATAAAACACAATTTCCAGCAGTCCACTTCCCACTCCTACTCTTAGCTCTTTACACATGAGAAGCGCAACATCCTCGATGTGACTGAGGTGTTGATCACCAACCCTGTTTCCTCTTCTTCCTGGACACAGGGCCAGACTAGCTACCTCAGTTCCTTTACAGTTAGGATTCTAGCCAGAGGAATGAGTGGAAGTGATGTATAGCGCCTCTAGATCTGACCAAGCAAAAACTCCCGTATGTGGCCCACTCTCTCTTCCCACATCCGTTCGCTGGCAGTTGGTGCTCAGGGGAGCGTGAGAAGTCACATGTTTTTTATTGAGGTATAATTAATATATGAAAAACTGCACATATTTGGTGTATACAATTTGATAAGCATGGACATATGCATATACCTGTGATAACCTACCCATCAAAACCCAAAACAAAACATATCTATCACCTCCAAAGTTTTCCTTGTCTCCCTTTGCTTTTGTGTGTGTGTGTGTGTGTGTGTGTGTGTGTGTGTGTGTGTGTGTGTGTGTGTGATAAGAACACTTCACAAGAGATCTACATATATTTCAAGGTGCACAATACCACATTGTTCACTAGGGGCACTGTGTTGATAGCAGATCTCTAAAATATATAGGTCTTGCATAACTGTTACCTTTATACCCTTTGAACAACTTCCCACCTCCCTCCCCAAGCCACATGTTTAAGAGGGCAGAACATGTGGCAACTTGGATCCTTGAGTCACTGTGTGGAGCAGACTTTGCCCCACCTCCTCATCACCATCCTACTGTGTGAGGGAGGAAAACACTTCTACTGCATTCACTGAAATATTAGGGTTTATTTGTTTTAGCAGTGAGTGTACTTAAACCAACAGACACTGTCTTTCTTCTACCCCTTCCCATCACAGTTATTTTCAGAAAGTGGCTGGATCTGGATAGACATAGACATAGAGAAGAGGGTGGGAATTTTTTAGGGAGGATGACGGCACATCGGCTCCCTCTCAAACCATAAGCCCAAGAAGAGGGACACAGAGTCCTGTTTGCTAGTGTGTATAGCCCGAGCATGTCGAGTTAGCACCATGAGGAGGTATTTTCTTTTTTCTTTTTTTTAAGATTTTATTTATTTATTTGAGAGAGAGAATGAGAGAGAGAGAGAGCACATGAGAGGGGGGAGGGTCAGAGGGAGAAGCAGACTCCCTGCTAAGCAGGGAGCCCGATGCGGGACTCGATCCTGGAACTCCAGGATCATGACCTGCGCCGAAGGCAGTCGCTTAACCAACTGAGCCACCCAGGCGTCCCGAGGAGGTATTTTCTTATACTGTACATGGTTTTTGCTCTTTGAAGGGAAGACTGAAGATGCAGAGAGGCAAAGCGTGACTTGGTACACCTTCTCAACACTTTATTTTCACTATTGGTCATGGGAATTCTGTCCTCATTCCATGTGTGTTTTCTGCCAGTCCTTAGTTTTGACAATTCAAGTATTTAAAAAAATTGTTTTACTGTTGAAACAGACACCTCATGGGTGGGGGGATGGGTTAGCCTGGTGATGGGTATTAAAGAGGGCATGTTCTGCGTGGAGCACTGGGTGTTATGCACAAACAATGAATCATGGAACACTGCATCCAAAACTAATGATGTAATGTATGGTGATTAACATAACAATAAGAAAATTTAAAAAAAAAGAAATATATTCCAGAGATGTGCCCTTTCTTCAGGAACCTCCTACTTGATCTCCAGAGGTCATGCTCATCAGCAAGGGAAGAATTAGATGTTTCAAATAAGATGGAAGGAAAGACGATGTTGACCTTTGATGGGAAGACAATAATTAATAATTTAGGAACATGTTTTGAATCAGTGAAATATTGTTTAGAGTGCTTTTATCATCTGATATTTAAATAACAGCAATAGTAATACATTATATATGATGAACATTAGATTATAGGTCATAGCTTTATCATAAATGATCTCTTTGGTCAAAAACCACCCCCTAAAAATTAGGGAAAAATACAAGGGAAAGCAAATTAAGGAGTAGCAGTGTAGAAAAAAAAAATCAAAGAAAAAATAGATGCATATAATGAAACAAACAATTACCAATGGATATACTTTGCATCTTATTTTACCTGAAATATACCCCTGAAAAATATAATCTCCTTTGTGTTTTAAAGGCAAATTATATTTTTAGATACATTAGGAGAAAGTACTCAAATAGTTCCCCATTTATTCTGTTTCTACTTTCCCCCTTCAACCCATCATCTATACCATAATCAGGGTCAATCCCCAGTTTAAAACCTTTCAGTGACTTTCCTTTCAGTTGGAATAAAATCCAAATCCTTTTTACCTGAGTGATCTGGATTCTGACTCCTCTCCAACTTCTTCTCATTCCACATTTTTCTCCACCCCTAAATTTCTTTGGCCACACTGGCCTTTCGTTAGTTGCTCAAATAGATTGAATTCTTTCCCACTTTAGATCCTTTGCCCACGCTGATCCCTCAACCATGAAGCCCTTCCCGGCACAGGTCTGAAAGCTAAACATATCTCATGTTAACATACCTCCTGATGTTAGGCCTTCTCTGAGCCCCTGTATGGAAATGAGGTTCCCACTGCTAGATAGTCAGGTCTAGCAACATATCTTTCAGAGCACCATGCCACACTTGCTTGGTCAGTGTGCTAGACTGTCCTGCTAGAGGAGAGGTACCATGTGGATGGTGAAGGGAACTGAGGGCCATGGCCAGTGGCAGTCAGTACTTTCACACTGTTGTATTGTCATCCAGAGAACTCTTTTTTTTTAATCTCACAGATGTGCTCAATAATATTTACAGAAAGAAGAGATGAAAGGTCCCTGGTCCCTTTTGTTAAGTGAAGGATCCTTCACAATGTGAAGAAAAAAAAAATCCCTCCGAATTTAACCACTAGAGAAGTTCAGGCTTTAATATGCCTGATTTTCGTAGAAAACACCTATCAGGTAACTGAAGCACACAGAAGAGCTCTAGAAATACTTGTAGGCATGGGCTGCAAGAATCAAGGGTTGCTCATAGCTCTGAGTGAAAAGGCTAAGAAAAAAAATTTGAATAGGAAATTAGGTAAATTAGTAGATAAATAACATAGAAATAGCATATACATTTAAACTATCTTTGGCCTCTAGATACAGGGAGATCTTTTACAAATGGATGCTTCTTTAGAGGCTGACTCTCCTTCTAACGTGGGCTCTCAGAGGAGGGCGTGGCCATTTGATTACATAAGCAAATAATTGGAAGTGTTTTTACTCTTAAGACAAGAAACTACCCAAGAGATGACTTGTCTCTGGGAAGAGTCATTTAGGTTTGATTCCTATGAGAGGCTTGCAGAACTGCGAGATCGTTAATTGACTTGAAACTCTTGCTGCCAGATGAAATCCTGGTGTGTGTTCACAGTGCTCCGAGGATTCAGCTAGTTTTGGAACTGGGAGAGGAGGGAGACATACATGCATCTGAAAGAAATTCCTTTTCGAGGTAACAAAGAGGAATCAAAGCTAATTAGAGACCACAGAGCAGACGTGTACAAATAATTACATATTTATAGGGTGTACATAAATACTAATTAAAGTAAGTGCTGAAGTGGTGAGGGGGACTAACCTCTTCTGGTTTGAGGACGGTGTCTCCAAAACAGTGATTTCATGTCCCTGTAAACACTCTTCTGAGCGAACACAATTAGCATAGCTGTTGCTCAAATTACATAATTTCCAAGTGAATCCTTCAGACCTAACATTAAGCTCCGTAAATGCCATTATAAACCATTATGTCGAAAATACGTCATAACAATGAATTTTTAAGAAGAGACCCTCACGAAGGTCATGACACATTCAGCCGGGTCAAGTTTTTTTTTTTTTTTTTTGGAAGCCTCAACGGATTTTATAGTTGCTTAAATCAAACCCTAACTACTCAGTGGAAATTAAAGACAGGCTACCATCCACCCAAGAGAAGCAGTCAAAGGAAATGAACTGAGTTCACATCTCCAGGAGGTGTGTTTTCCAGGTGGAGAGTTTCTCATTACTAGATACCATCAGAAGGCAGCTCTGTCCTGAAGTGCTGAGCTCCGCAGAACTCTTCTGTTCCCATCAGTTAGCATAACATCATCTGGCTCCTGCTCTGGGTATTGATGTTATGTAAACATGCTTAGGTAAGGGAAGGAGAAATAAACACGCAACCAGTATGCAGTGCTGGCTGCTGATCAATGCCAGAGCGTGCCTTTTTTGAATCATGCTTTATGTAAAACACAAAACACGACTTCGACAAATCTGTACAGTAAGGTGCAAGCTGTGGAGCAAATGACATCAAAATACACAGTGTGGTTATGTGGTTATGTGTCTATTTCATCTTAACTGGATTGTCGACCCTGACATAGATGCTTATGGGACACCTGGTTGATTTCTTGCTCTGATACAAAACTGTATTTGTAGTAAAGCCATGACCTATCTCTTTATTAGCATTGTACGTGGAGTTGATTGTCCTAGATAGCCCCCCTGCTTCTAGTTCCTTCTCCCCAGAAATGCCCAGACACATCCTGGTTACTGTGACGAACCTTGGCTCTAGGTTTGAATCTAGACTCCGCCTTTTATTAGCTGTGCAACTCTGAATAAATTACTCAATGCAGTCTCCTCTTTGGTAAAATGTGGATAATAATTCCTATCTCAAAAAATGGGTAAGCGGATTAAAGGAGATAATGTAGCCGTGGGTGGCACACAGGAGCTAATAAATGGTAGCTACTTTGAGTATAGAACACCCAGGTGCATTTGATGATGTGCAAACCAGCATTTATGGTCCACTTCAGGGGAGCACTGTGAGGGAACTCTCACAAATACGAGCAGAGGCAGCTCCTCAACCCCACTGCTGCCTATGGTAAGTCAACGGCCGCTTCCGTTACTTGCTGGCCTCACCTAAGTTTATGTAACATAATCTTTACGCAGCCTGAGTGGGCCTTCATTGCCTGGCCACCAGACACTCCCGGGTGGAAACCATCCCTGGGCAGAAATTGCGAAGGGTCCCCGTGCCCCTGGTGGGCACATGCAGTTGGGGCAGAACCTGGACTTGATGGCACATACCCGCTCCTCCCCTCTTTCCCCCTCACACCTTCTTCTGGAGCCCCGATGCCCGCTGTGCTGGCGGCCCTTGGGAGCCTAGCTCTTATTTGTGGTTAACGAAGCAACAGGTGTTAATCATATTCCTAACTTACACGTAAATTGGAGGGAGGCCCTGTTTCTTGTACGGGCTTTAGTTTGCTTCCTGAGAAATGATGACTCCCTCCTTTATCCCAGATTGACTCATTTCTGGGCTCAGTGTGGCCATGATAATTGGTGGCCCTTGCAGACACGGTGTAACTGGTCAAGCATTTCGATCGTTACCACCAGACTATCACAAGCACAGGCTAGAAGAGAAACAATGTATCCGAGGAGATCACTTTTTCTGACCATCTTGTTATTGGTAAAAAAAAAAAAAAAAAAAAAAAATGCCTTCTAAAATTATGCACAGGCCTATTTTATTTGAACATACAGAAATTTGTTTTATTTTAACAAAGATCCTATTCAGTGGATAAAACATGTTTTAATCACCTCCAATCTTCCTGCTGGTGAGGGAGGGATTCCTGCCCTAAGGTTATAGGGATGGCCAAATCGATGACACCCACACTGGAAGAGGAGACCCACAGAAGCTCGTGAGTCACATAGACTTACAGCCCAGAGGAGGACACTGATGTCATGCAGGGCCACACAGGAACAGAATAAGGAACAGCTAAGGGCTGGGGCAAACTGACTTTGTAGTGTCAAGACAGGGAGGTGGCATCTGGCTCCCTCGGTGGCTTGTTTAAATAATTCGGCTAGCTACCAGGGGACTGAAACCCATTCCTCCAGGAGAAGTAGGAACAACCTCTGGTTTCCTTGATAAGGAGGGTTATTTGGCGAGGGACCTTATCCATGAGGTCCACGAGGACATTCAAGGCCCCCTGCAATTTCACCAGATGCCGAGGTGGTCCATAATACAGGGCCTTAGCATTAGGCCTTATACCACACATGTCAACATTGTGAACCTCTCCTTCTGTTTTTGTAGAAACCAGAGCAAATGGATTTCCCAACGGTGACTATCATTTGCTAAAGGACCCAATTTTTTCCTACATATGACACAAGACTGTGACGAGGTAATATTGTAAGAAAGAAGCAATCATTTGGTATCTTGGGCAATAAGGCATTTTATTTCCTTTCCTTAAATGTGTATGTCGTTTCTCCTTCGATCTAGTCCCCAGTCACTAAGAGGGGAGACAGAAGTTTGTTTCCCAATTTGGATACCTTCTCGAAACAACAGAAGGATGTGTCATTTTCTTTTGTACTGTATAGCCACTGCTTCATGACCTCCCCACCCCCAACCCACTGTTGAAAAACAGTTGCCTTTTCCTACATAGTTCATGGCACATTTGTATTTATATCTTTGGCAACATTATAAAGCCTTGAAGCTCAGTGCATGCTCTCTGCTTTGCAAAGGTAATTATCAGAAGGATAAGAACAAAGAGGGCTATTGTCTCTCTTCTCCGTCCCATCCTCTGTCCCTTAGATTATGCAGCACTCACCCATACAATACAGCTGCTTAAAAAATTAGGTAGACTGTGTATAGCATTATAAAAAATAGATCTTTTAAAAATCCAAAGGTTTAACTGATAGACACCTAAAATAGTGCCTGGCATACAGTAAGCTCTTATTCCAACATTTGTTAATGAGGTGAATGTCTACGGTAGGTATGATTAAAATGAACCAGCACAGAGTTCAAAAAGATGAACACACCTACATGAAAAACCTACAGGGCCTACTTGCTGACTCTCAAGGTCAATTCTTAAATTGGACTATGTACCAGGGTTTTTCTAAGTGAAGATCCTGGGTCACCTCCATCAGAATCACTTAGGATGGTCCTATCCCAGTTTGTCTAAGGCCAAGAATCAGCATTTTGGAGAGTACCCTTGCTGATTCTTCAGTCCACTGCAGTTTGAGACTCACTGGGCTACATAATTAAATAGGTGCATTTTAGAGAAAAGGAAGGCCCTATAGGTTTTTTTCTGTTTGTGTTTCTTGAATATTCATTCATATGTTGAAATCTTGCCCCACAAAGTGATCGTATTAGGAGGTGGGGTCTTTGGGGGGTGATTGGGCCCTAAAGGTGGTGTCCTCATGAATGTAATTAGTGCCCTTATAAGAGGCCCCAGAGCGAATGCTTGTCCCTTCTGCCATGGGAGATTCTAGTGAGAACACAGCCATAAATGAGGAAGTGGGCTTTCATCAGTCAGTGAATCTGCTGGCACCATGACCTTGGCTTTCCAAGCCCCCAGAACTGTGAGAAACATGTTTATTTATAATCCACCCGGTGTATGAATTTTTGTACAGCAGTCCAAAGATATTAAGAAAGAAGGTAAGAGACTCCTCTTCTGACCAGCATAGGCCCACTGAGTCACAGTTTCGCTCTCGGTGTGAATACAGGTGTTTTCAGATTCTTCCATCACCTACAAGACTCTTCTCACCAGCACACGTACGTCAATTTCATGATGAAAAGAGATGTGCCTTTGAATTGTGCTTTATGGTGTTTTGTTTTAATTCCTAGAATGTATTTTACTCATTTTTTAAAGTTATTTACTTAAATCTAAGGCAAGCTAAACTGGAAACACCTAGGTCTCCATGCTCTAACTCCTTTTTTGATAGGCTTCAAAATTAATTACTCTGTCCTTGGTCTCAGATATGGTCCCAGTGATCCCTAGCCCTAGTCACACTGAGACGACTGCATGGTGACCCCCATGCCGCCCCTTCCACCATCTTGGATTTGATGTTCGCCTCTCTACTCTGCAGTTAGGCAGGCTTTGAAGTTTGTGAAGAACACTCTCTGCTTGAAGACCCTGAACTAGTGGTAGTTCAGCTCCTCTCAATTTTGGGATAACCTAGACTCCTTTGTGGTAGGGCTGAGACTGGTGTCTCATGGGGGAGGAGTTGTGTCCTCAGCCTCCTGGGCAGCTGGGGCTTTTTCCTTTCCTTCACCCCTATGTTAGGGAGTTAAGGAGCAGAAGAAGGATGCTATTAGGGTTGTCTGTCTTCCCCAGTCCTATGGTGCTGGAATGGACTTCTGGTGGAATTCTCTCCTTTTCCTTTCACTCCCTCTGGGCTTCAGCCTTGGGCTGGGGGGCTCTCGGGCTTCCATCCCGTCCACTGTGTAGCCTTCACTCTGCAAGACTGAGGCAAGAGGTCTGCTGTGAGGCCTTTAGCTGCTTCTGCAACAGTTTTGCTGGTCGTCTCTGCCCTGCAGTCAGCACACACATGCTACCCACAGGGGAGGGACCAGCAGCTCTTGCTGACATGCTGCAAGTACGCTCTAGAAGCAAGCACTTCCTCCCACTATGTGAAGACCTCTGAGGCCACAGCATAAGCACCTGTAATGGACATGTGGGTTCCACTTCCTGCTGGATCCATGAAGGCTATTCCCTGCTGGTGCTGTTTTAATGTGCCAAGTCTGTACTGCGTTGCCTCCCTGTCCACAGCTCCTGCTGTGGTGTCTATCATTACCACTGCTGCCCCTCTGTCAGGCACCGTAGGCACTGTGATTAGGAAACGGTGTACTTCCATGAGCACAGTTCCTAATGAAAGGAGCACAGTTCATAATGAATGGGCCCAAACACCTCAGGGACGATGGGGGAGGCTCCTGATGTTGACCTGATGGTGATCCCCTTGTCCATGGGGCTCCGCAACCACTGAGCTCTGCCTCAAACACAGGTATGTCCCCTGTGGCCTCCTCTGGGATGACCTGGGCACAGCTGTAAGCCTCCATGGTGGTCTTGGGGGTAAACAAGGTTTTCCTAGTGAAAAAAAAAAAAAAAAGATCCCTTGTACCTGAAGGGGACACAGCTGAAGGTTAAAAATGTGGCCAGTGGCAAGCTTCGGGTGGGGCTGTTGTTTCTCATGACTTGGATGGCTATCTTTACAAACTTCAAGGAAAGCCGCCTGGTTGGCTCCAAGGTCTCAGTAGGCCCAGGCCTCTTCCCTGGGTGTCGTCCACACCTGACATGCTTCTCCTAGCATGCGGCTGGCTGGGCCAGCATCACAGTTCTATCAGGTGTTGCTGGGCTGCGGGATGTGAGGCTCAAGGTCACCACCAGCACATGGTGTACATCAGTCACTTCTCTTTTGCTGATCTGGATAGTCTCTCTCAAAGATCGGTGGGTACTTGAATATAGCACACTCTCCCTTGTACAGATGTCGCTGCAGTGTCCCCGTGGAGGTAATACAAATGCTCACTACACACTACTTTCCGCTGTGTAATATGGGAACACAGATTCGCGGCTCATGGTGGTCTTTTATCAAGATAGCTCTCTGGGGCTCCTCCACACCTCCCTCACCACACCTCACAGGCAGGCCACCACGGCTCCCCAGGCCTCGATGACAGGTGGCTGAGCCTGGTCTGCGCTCCGAGCACTCCGAGGGGAGCAACCAGGAAGGTGCGGGGGCGCTGAGAACCCACCACTCAGCTCTTTGCAGCCTGCCGGGGACAAGCCTCACATACTCTCCGAGGGCAGGAGACGCGGGTCGCGCTAGGGAGGGGCCTCCCCCAGCCGCCCCCTTGGTCCCCACCGCTACTGCTTTTCATCCCTCAACCTGAGCCAATCACAAACGCCCGCCTGCCTCCTGAGCCTTCCACGCGACCAACCCCGGGGCCACCTTTAACCCTCTCTTGCCCATTGTGACCTACCGACAACGTCACACCACCCTTTGTCCTCGTTCCGCAACAGCAGGCTCCTCAGGCTAGGGACTCCACCCCTCAAACTCAGAGACCACGCCCAGGCCCGGGCGGAAGCACAGCGCGCATGCGTAGACACCGCCTCCACGGGTACTGGAAAACCTCGGGGTGGGGGGGAATGGGGGGGCTTCTAATGACAAAATTAAAGATTTTACACGTGGGCCTGCATCGTTTTCCACTGGAAAATTACCAAAAGGCAGGGGATATATTTGTTCAAAAATTACAGTCTCTCTGAGCTGGAAGGGACTTTAGAAATTATGTGTAACAACCCCCTCATCATACAGAGTTGGAGAAACTTTTCCCATAGGTACCCGGAATCCAGGCGGCTTAGCCTCTGGGTGAGATGCTTTTTGGCATTACTGAGTGCAATACAGTGTCCTTCAACTGACACCATCTCTGCATTTGCAAACTTTTCTTATACATATAAGTAGCTCATTTTTTTCCCAGATAAACACAAAACAAGTTTGAGTTATCATATAAACAAATCCAAAATATTCTTTGAAGCAAGCTGTTTTAACAGATACACAGTTGACCCTTGAACAACATGAGAGGGGTAGGGATGGGTAGGAGCGCTGACCCCTGCCTGGTCAAAAATCTGAGTATAACTTTTGACTGCCCCAAAACTTAACTATTGAGAGCCTACTAATAACATGAACATTCTATTAACACATGTGTTATATGTTATTTGTATTATATACTGTATTCTTACAATAAAGCAAGTAGAGAAAAGAAAATGTTAAGAAAATTATAAGGAAGAGAAAATATATTGATAAGACTGTGCTGTATCTATGGAAAAAGAATCTTCCTGTATGTGGACCTTCGTAGTCCAAACCTGTGTTGTTTAAGGGTCAACTGTAGATGAAAGCTTAGAGCTGTATTTGAGCTATCTAGCTATATTTGGAGTCAAATAGCTTGGCTACATCAAATTTAGGAGAAACAAAAACGGAGCTGTTCTATTACTCAAAATGCCCCTTCTGCTCAGAAGGGTTTGATCTAAATCTGGAGAAGCACTGGCTATGGGATAGGCCTTAATTTTTTCAGGCCTGAGTTGATGTAATAGGGGAGAATTGATACAGTGATACTGGGATAAATAAATCCTCTAAAGTCAAAGGCACCCATAGCAAAGTCACCCTGGTAATAAATGGGTTTGCAGGAATGTTTGGTTCCCTCCACACTGGATGAGAAGTGTCATCACTTAACAAATGAGTCAGAGTCAGAGACGTCAAGTCCTGAATTTTTACAAAGATCGGGGTCAGAATTAGATTAAATTAGTGGTCAGGATTCTGGGAGTTCATATGAACCAGCCTGTTAAGGGGGAGAAGGGGTCATCATAAACTGATACACATACCAGAACATATTCCTATGTTTCACATTTTACTTACAGCTCTGATCGAGACATTTCTGATGGCAAGGCATTTTATTCGAAGTTATTATGTGTTTGTGACTTGTTTTCATAAGGGAGCTAATGGGATGAATTAAGACATGACATAAGAATGTAGGAACTATCTTACAGGGCGAGATCCCTGGACCATCCAGCTCAGTGTTCTGTTATTGACAGAAACACCAAAGGGTGGATCACGGGAAAGCATCACTGTCTTTCTTGACTAACCTAAAACTTCGGTTGGGCCTGACTTCCCTTAGTAGTATTTTGATGTATCCATCATTTTTAAACTTGTTCAAAACTGTTTATTTTTATGATAATTAGTTTTCCGTACTGGATGATAGAATCTGTGTTGTTTACTTAATTTATTTCGCTAAGTCTGAATGTCTCTTCATCTAGCCATTTCAGAATCGGAAAAGGGATAGGAAAAGATCCTTCTCTCTTGTCCAAGGTCCTAAGCCAGCCTGGCTTATAGCAGGCACTGGACACTGAATAAAGATGGTCTGTAGCACATACCCAGCTGATACGTTCCATATCTTCTTCTTCCTCTGGTTTTCTCTTAACTTCCAACCTCTAACCTGGCAGCTCATTCCACCATTATCTCCTTGCCCTGACTCTCGTGTTTGTACATTTTCATCTCCTGGTTGTGAACTCTTCCATCACCTGAAGTCATCATCTCTCCTTTTTTGGAGAACTTGTGGACCATCTTGGGACACAGGTCATCTGGCCTAATCTACTCACAGCCTACTTAACATGCTGGATCTCCTTCACCAACTCAAACGCCTACCCCACCCAAATAACTTATTCCAGTCTTTCAGAGGAAACTATACACATGTTCACTTTATACACATCACTCATTCTTCCGTGAATTGCAATCCTAGACTTTTACAATTCAATAACTCCGATTCTAAAAAAGTCGCACAGGAGCTGAAAATGAGCCAGGCAAAGGTGCATCGGATGCCTTTATCCTCTGAGCCAGGTGATAGCCTGACCAAGTTGTATAATCTTGGGAATGTACAAATGAAATGAAACTGCACTGGACGAGGACAGAGGTGGGGGTTCCTCTATAGTTGATGGGCACAATGAGTTTATCAGCTTGCCAGGACATACATGAATTTTCCAAAAGTACATTTACTCGGTGCTAGGATTCCTGATTCCTTTTCAAGTAAGCTGACACTGCAACTTTATTTCTACTTATCTTTCTTAAATAGAATTATTATTTTGTTAGATCCGGCAGAGGAAACCGTGTTATAGGTTCCGTGCCACATCCTTAATTCCATAAACTTCACTCTCCCCTCTAGCAGTGGCACAATGACTGTAGCCATCACAAGAAGAAAGTGGGCAGCAAAGCACACATATTCCTGTGTGTAGCACCAAAACCCCTTCCTTATTCTGCCATTCAACAGTTTGTTGTTGTTGTTTTTTATTGAGGACCTATTATATGTTCTAAGCACTGAAAATCCAACAGTAAATAAAGCTGTTTATTATATACATAAATAATGTCTCCATCATCCAGCCCTTTGTGCTTGTCCCCCAGTCCCTAAAGTTTCCTTGTGGAATTTATAAGTAAAAATATTAGGGATAAACTCTAAAGGTAAAAAAACAGGGCAGAGAGATTGGGAGACCAGAAAAGTCACCACAGAGAGGGTGCCATTTGCACAAATGTTTCAAGGAAAAGAGAGAAAGCAGCCTTGAGCATATCTATTAGAAGAGCATCACAGGCCAGGAGAACAGAAAGGGCCAAGGTCCTAAGGAGGCCAGTGTGTCCAGGGGGGGAGTGAGAACGGAGAGACCAGCAGGAGATGAGATCAGAAAGGCTGGTGGGCAGGATAGATCAAGGCCTGACTTCTGAGTTACTCGTTAGGACTTTAGATTTTCTTCGGAGCCCAAATGTGGAGTAAATTCCGTGTTTTGAGGAGCATCCTGTTTATGTTTTAAGGTGATTACCCTGGTTGTTGTGCTAATACGAGAACAAAGGGGTTTGGAGCCAGTTAGAAGGCTGTGGCAGTAATCCGGGTGTGAGATGCTGCTGGCGACTCGGACCAAGGTGGGGACAGAGTGAGATGGGGTCAGATTCTGGATACATTCTGAAGGTAGAACCAAAAGGATTTGCTAGCCTTGTGTATGTGAGAGAAATATGAGAGAAAGAGAGAAGCTGGGGATGGCTCCAAGACTTTTTGACCCATGTAGACATCCCACCAAGTCTTCTCAAATCTTCGAAGACTTTCTACTCTTCTAGTTTCGCAGGCATTTCTAAATAATAATAGTAATAATCATGCTAGATTCTATCCAAATTATTAGTGTTTTATAATTTTCAAATTATTAAAGCTTCATTTGCTATGTTAGGTGGTTTTACAGTTGACCCTTGAACAATGCAGAGGGTAGAGGTAGTGACCCCCTGCAGTCGAAAACCCATGTATAACTTTCAACTCCCCCAAAACTTGGCTGCTGATAACCTACTGTTGACCGAAACCTTACCAATAACACAAACATTTGATTAACATATATATAGTATATTATATGTATTTATACTGTATTCTCACAATAAAGTAAGCTAGAGCAAATATTATTAAGAAAAAATACATTTACAGTACTGTCCTATATTTATCAGAAGAAATCCACATATAAGTGGACCTGCACAGTTCAAACTTGTTCATCTATATATATATCTTTGTTTTTCTGATGTGCATAAACGTATATAGTGTTGCTGAGTATAATTTTCTTTATATCTGTTTCTGCTTGCAAAATTCTTATCTAAAGATAACACAATAACCAAAACTTATTGTGTTATTCTAGGAGGAGAAATGTTGGTGGCTTGGGCCAGGGTGGTATAAGAGAGAGGAGAATGAAGAAAATAAGTTGTCCTAGTGTGTTAGTGGTAAATGTATTTTCATCACTAACAAGAATAAAGAATATTAGGTGATATCATTAATTTAATTTGTCAGTGACTCATTCAACAAAGATTGTCTAGTGTCTTTTCGGTGCCCTAGGTGCTGGAGACACATCGGTGACCAGGATGGGCAGAAATCCCAGCTCTTCAGGAGTTTGCATTCTTGAGGGTGGAGACAAATTATATATATAATATATGAGATGATGATAAGTGCTAAATGCATGGGGGCAGGGTGCAGACAAGGAAGGAAGATAGAGAGTACCAGAGGAATCCATATGTGGTTAATTCTTAAAGCTTATTAAATAATATATGGGATTTATTTCTGTGTCTATTTCTTTCTAACAGCTTAATACTGGGAACTATATTCATTTTATCAATTTGACTACCAATAAAATAGAATATGGGTTACATACCTAGTATTTCTAGATTTTTTAGAGTATTGGAAAGAAGAATTAAGAATGGAACCCCATGGTAAGGGTAGTGCCCCCTGAGCACACCGACAGTGTTCCCCATGAAGATAACAGAATATTTTAATAATGAGTAGTAAACTGTACTTGCTTAGACAGTAGTCACTGCAGACAATTGGGTTTACATATCTATTTAGCATCACCTCTATTTAACCTACTCAGGTTGTCCTCATTAGGGCTTTTCACTTAGAACACCATTATAGCAATCATATACTGTATTTTTAGCATCTTATATAAACTTCCCTACAAATGCCCAAGTTATATAACCCCCCCCCCCCCGACTTTTCTCCAGCCTCTCACAGAATTACAGTAGGGGCGAGGAAGTGTGTGCAGTGGGAGATCCCTGGTCTGTGACTGGAAACGTTCACGTCCCAGAGATTGGTCTCCCCTCCCCTGGATGGGCCTGGGTGTGCATCAGCAAAGTGTACTTCCTGATAGCCCCTTCTTCTATTCTCAGCCTTGCCTCTGCGAAAATGTAACAGGTGTCACGTTGCTGTGTTCCTGAGTTTGGAAGACTCTCTGCCTCCTCTCAGTTGTGTTCAAACAAACCCCTAGGGCTCAGCTCCAGAGGCAGAGGCACCTGAGAGATGGTTCCAGTTCCCTCATTTTACAGATGGCAAATGAGGCTCCAGGAGGCCAGATGACTTCCTTCCAGATAGAGAGCACAAAAATGGGCAGCCCCAGGTCCCCAGATTGCCCCTCCAGTATGACTTCCGTTAAACTAGGAGTTTCTCACACACATAAAATAAGGGCTATGAGAGGTGGTCTCTGAAGACCCTTTCATCTGTGCGTTATGTTGAGATATGCTCTTCGGTGTGTACTGATTATATTGGACTTTAGAGTTTACTGTTTTCCATGCAGTGACTAGAATGTTACCAACTGCAATAAATCAGGAAGAGGACATAATTTTGCTTGGCTCTTTAAAGCTTAAATTCGGTCTTTCTTTTTTAATGGTAAGGATGTGAAGAAACAAATGGTAAATTCACCCACGGCAAAAAAAAAAAAAAAAAAAAAAGCTCAAATACACATCTTCAGCTGACTTGTGTCCAGGAAAAGCACTATGTTACGTTGTTCTTAAATAGGAGTTTACCTAACTATATCAGGAAAAGTCTCCTTCTGGTGTGGCGGGGGGAGGGGGGGAGGAAGGGAATGATGGTGATAAGCATTTTCCAAATTAGGAAACAGATATGCTTTTCTTCTTACTCTCTTACATAACTGATCTATTTTAGAAGACAACACTAAAAAACTGAAATGAAATACAAATCTCATGATTTTACTACTTTACGCTCGCAGGAAAAGAGGGGAGAGCTTCACCCCAGGGCACTCCTTCCGGCCAGGGGGCTATTTCATGGGTTCCCTCTCCTCCTCTGCAGCCTGCCTGGTGAGCCAGAGACCCAAGTCCGAACTTTGGAAAATGAATGAAGAAAGGTACTAATTTTTCTCTCCTCTTAATTTAAAAGGCAGTCACATCAAAGTGCATACATATCCTCTTTTGGTGGCAAGGAATGATGGAAGAGTGACCTGTCTACAGTCTGGGATTGTTTTGCCCCAGACTTCCTGTTTCAGAGGGAAATTGTGCAGCACACAAAGGCCAGAGAGGCGGTACAGTCTCTTACATAAATAAGTTACATAAATGAGAACCAGTTATGTAAATGTATAAACCAGCAAACATGAATTATAACCATTCACAAATGCCAAGGAGATCACGGCAAGATTCCTCCCACGGTCCCATTTTTTCCCCCTCTTACATTATTGTAATTATACCATTTTATTTCACACCAGAATCAGATGTGGTCATGTCACATTTATTAGGGAAAGAAACTCCAAATGACAGATGATACTTCACACTATTTTCTGAACCATACATTTTACTTTGGGGGGGAGGGAATTCCATAATAAAACCTGATTCGAACTATATCTGAAAGAACTATAAGCAGATTTATCAATTTATACTTCATGTATAATCATGAACACGTGTATTATTTACCATTGTACATTTTTGTCAGCAGCTGTTAAGGACAGGAATGTTTCACAAAAAGTCAATGTCCATCTACATATGGATATTTGTTTTACCACTTATTGTTTCAAGTCTCAAATGAGTATGTGGGCATCTGACTAAAGTCATTCTTATTAATATTGAGGGAAGGTAGTAATATGGGGGGGTGAGGATTAAATTCAAGGTTATGCTTATGAATTAATCCTAATATTCCCCACCTCAAAAGATTAGGAGTTGCTCCTTGTTTCTTAGCTACAGTTTGTTTCAGGTGTAATGGGAATGGTAAATGAACCAGTTTGCCAGGGCACCCCGTCGGAGTGGGAACTCAGTTTTTCCTCAGCAAGCTTTTTCCTTGTTCCTTTTGGGGCAATATATCTACATCTTTTCTGAAGTTACAAAATTTGTTCATTGTGTAGTAAAAACATATGTAACTCAAAGCAGTTTTGAGCCTAACTGCCTGTTCCATATAAAGAAGGATGTTAATTAAACGTTAGCCAATTTCAGGCATAGCATGCTCAGGTTAACATTCCATTTACCAACTTCATTTTGAAAATCTCCTGTAACATATTTCTAAGATCTAACATAGTAACCTAACAGTGAAATGAAAGAAGGGAGCAGAGCCTCTGTATATTATTAGCTGTGTGATTTGAGGCAGGTAACCTTCCCTCTCTGGGTCACTGTTTCTAACCATCTGAAAAAGAACTAAAAGTTCTATGTCACTTCCAGCATTAACAATCTAGTAGCCTATAATCAAATCTATATTTTCAGCTGAGAGCTTTAAACTCTGACATCAAGTTTAAAGGACATATAGTCCCTTATATAAAACCCAGATCTTTTTTTTTTTTTTCTTCTGTTGGCAATACTGCAGACCCTGCTTGGGTTGTAGGGTTACTGTGACATATGAAAACTATTCATCTTGGTGGTTTCTCTTTAAAAATGTCAAATATAGGCCTTAGCCAGCTGTGGAGCATTGAAAGAGATGTGAAGAGGACCGTCTGACACCTTGGGAACCTGTGGGCTTTCTTCCTGAATGTGGGGGTGAGTTTTAAACTGGAAAGGCAGCAGTAACTTGCCACCCTGGAAAACTGTTTTGCCCTCTGGAGGGAGTCTGCTCAGGAATGTGGGTGGGGTTATTTTGTTTCTAAAGTTGACCTAGCCTAGACTTGAGGAGTCACCAAGTCATCAGACTGACTTCGCGCATTCTTAGGTCCTCTGCCTCTACATGTCCGTCTGTAACTTGGGTGTAAAGAAAATGCAGACGTACACCTGACATCTACACGGGGAAGCTCCCACCCGCCAGGGAGGGAGGGCGGGTCCCCACTCAGGCCGCCGGGTATGTCGGGGGAGTGCAGGCGATCTCGGCTTTAGTCCCGGGAGACTAGCCGCCGGCAGAAAAGCACCCAGCAAGCAGGCATTAGGAGAGAAGGCTTGCCAGGTGAGGGTAGGCGTCCAGAGGAAAAGCGAGGAGGCTGGAGGCCTGGGCTCCTAGAGGCTTTGTTCAATTACTCGCCAGGCCCTTATTTCGGGAAAAGCCAATTAGATCCCCGCTGGGAGATCATCTGACCTCGGGTTCCTCCCCGGGAGGGGCTTCTGTAGGGGCGGGGCCAGGCGGTAGGCTCCTCCGGGACCCGGGGCGCAGGCCGTGCGGGGGAGTCCCGGGCGCTTCAGCGAAGCTCCGCCCCGCCCCGCGCCCGCCAGGCCCCGCCCCCGGGGCTTCCCGGGCGCGCGCCGCCCCGCTGTGTCCGCGCGCCACGCCCCCCAGCTCGCGGGCCGCGTGCGGAGCCGCGCGCCCCGGAGGCTCCGCGACCGTGGCGGCGGGCGGCGGCGGCGGAGCAGCCCTCCGCGGGCCATGTCTTCTCCGGACGTGGCGAGGAGCTCCCCAGGAGGGAGCCGGGAGATGGCCCCCACGCCGCGGAGCCGGGGCCGGTTCTGGGAAGTGGGCGGCGGCAGCGGCGACCGGCTGGAGCGCGCGGCGGCGGAGTCGGAGCGCTGGGAGCTGCTGCTTCACCGCGGCGAGCTGCTGGCACTGGGCGGCCACCTGAAGGGAGCGCTGGAGGCGTACGCGGCGGCGCTGCGCCGCGGGGCCCCGGTCAGGCCCGAGTGCCTCGGCACCCTGGTGGACTGCCTGGTACTCAACTACCGGCTCCGCCACGGGTTGGGCTGGAGCGCGACCCTGGCAGCGGGCGCGGACCCCGGTGCGGGCGGGCTGCTCAGCTGCCTGGGCTGCCGGGGCTTCCTGAGCGAGCCGGTGACCGTGCCCTGTGGCCACAGCTACTGCCGTCGCTGCCTGCGGAGAGAGCTCCGTGCCCGCTGCCGCCTCTGCCGGGACCGGCTGCCGCCCGCCGCCGCCACTGATGCTGAGGGCACCACTTCGCGGCCGCCGCCTCTGGCCGCCGCCATCGCCGCCTCGGGCTTCAGAACCAGCGTCGTCCTCAACCACCTGGCCGAGAAGTGGTTCCCGGGCCAGCGGGAGCGAGCCCGCGCGGCCGGCCGGCTCGGGGAACTGCTGCACCAGGGGCGCTACCGGGAGGCCCTGGCCGCCGCCTGCGAGGCGCTGCGAGCAGGTGACCGCGCGGGGATGCGGCGTGGGCCCGGGCGACCCCACCCTCCTTTTCCCGACGGGCCGGCTACCCGGAGCTCGTCTGCGCCCCAGGGGGCCTTTTCTGCCTCCCCGAGGCCGCCTCACTCCCGCTTGTAGGGTTTCGGGGTCCTGGAGGGTGTGGGAGGGGGCGGCGCCCCGGGGTGCTTCGGTCACAATGGGGATCGCCTTCGGAGCCGACTGTGACGCGGCGCGGGGAGGGGCGCACAGGCTCGGGGTTCCCTCAGCCGCGGCCTTGCGGTCAGGAGGAAGCGTCCCGAGCGGAGCGGGTGGTCGGGGCCAGGCCGCCGGAGCGCGGGATGGGGTGGAAGTTGGGCGAGCCGGAGCGGCCGCTCGCTTCCTGCCGCGCTCTTTCCTGTAATTGGCCGGCCAGGCCGGGCCGGGCCGAGTCCGCCGCGGGCCAACGACAGCAGGGGCGGGGAGAGGATCTCTCCAACCGAGGCTAGGCGTGCAACGTTTACCGTCGTACCCCACAAAAGTCACTGGGGCAATTGGAAGCCGCGGGAGGGCAGAATTGCATAAGGGGGGGGGGGGGGGGGGTTGTGTAACGGGTGACGTCCGGTGGGCGTGGCGGGAGCTCCGCGCCCGCACCCAGCTCCGGGAGGCCCCGCCGGCCCCTGGGCTTGGGGTGGGTGTCGGAGCTGCCAGGGGGTGTCCAGACTTACCTGAAAATGTCTGCAGCACTGGTTCCTCTTGATGATTTACCAATTCTCAGACCATACTTATTTCGTAAACACACGTGTGCTTACTTTTCGAATACCCCTAGTTCACGGTCGAGATGAAGAGGTAGTCTCAGATGAGTTCTTTGACACGTTTGTTTGCCTTTCCATTCTTGATCAGGCTGTGGGAAGAGCCTTTTAGATCTTTTGTCTGTTTCTTCAGAAGCAGCTTCGACTTCCTAGCCTAGGTTAGCACTCTTAAGGTGGTTTTAGGGGACACAGCCAGACTTATCTAGGGAGAATGAAGAGTTCTTTAAATCGGTGGTTCCCCCACCCCGGGGGGATTTTACCCCCAGAGGACATTATCTAGAGCAGTATCTGGTAATCCCTGGAGATTTTTTTGGTTGCCACCCCTTGAGAGTAGTGCCGGTACATCTCATGGGTAGAGGCTAGGGATGCTGCTGAACATCGGAGAGTGCGCCGGACAGCCTCCCACACAGTTATCAGGCCCAAAATGTCAATAGTGTCATTGTTAAATCTTGTGTTAAATAAAGCATATTTCAAGATTGGTGTCTTTATTGGCATGAAATAATGCCGGCGGGAATAATCGCGGAGAGAGACATCTAAAATATAAACCGATATTAGGTATTAGGTAAATTTATAAACTGTAACTGAAGCTCTCTTTTTGTGGGTCTTTTATCCTAAGTGCTTAGTCATTTTGAACTAGTGATAGTATATTATTTAATACCTTTAGAGTTCAAAACATAAACTTAGCATATTTTCATATCTTTCAGTATCTTTATGGGAAGTGTAGGCAGTTATAAAATGGAGTAGAATGGTAGACCCCGAACAAAAGAGATCTAGTTGGAATACAAAATTCTGATACAGACAGCTCCGCCTTTCTGGGTAAATAAAGTTTGAGTGAGGAAGTGCAGACCATCTAGGCCATGGTCCTCATTGTAAAAACGAAGCAGAAGCTAGGGCAGTGACATGACTTGCCTACAGTCACACAGGTAGCTGGTTGTACAGGCAACATTACATCCTCCATTTCTCCTAAATGTTGCACTGGGGTTGGTCCTGGCTTTATAGCTCATCCATTGAAAATGTTGATAAATTTCCAGGGAAGTTTTCTTTGTTGCTAGTATTAAATAAAGGCTGAAACTTATTGATAGCACTATGCAGTATTAAATAGTGCACTCCATAAGAATTAAATTAGGCACTTAATAAGAATTCAGGTCTTAATCCACAGAACAGTGAGCACATTTACTAATTTAAGGTCTGGCTTAATGTTCTATAACCCGTAATCTTTTAATTAAGGAAGATTTGGGGCCTTGGATTGAGGATATTATTTTTAACAGAAAAAAACCTGTATCTACTCTCCTTTTTTTAAAGACAGTCTGCATGGTCAGCACATGGGAATTTTGCCTATTCAGCTATTTAAATCTTACTTTTGTGGAACTAGAACTCAAGTCTTCTTTCACCTCATGAGCCTATTTTTCCCTCTTCTGAGGTCTTTCAAAAATCATTAATTCCATCCTCAAAAATGTGTCTGCATGTTAGTAACAAGGATAACTTTTTCCATCCCATAAATTTTTAGTGCAACATAGGGAAAAAAATCTTAGAGTTAACAAATTGTAGTTGGTAAAGTACAGATATGAAGTGTTCTAACAATTTTTGGGATAAATAAAAACGTTTAGTAGAGTTAAAAATCTGTAGTTAGGTTTTAACTTTTTCAGAGTCAGCTACTTAACTAGATAGGCATTTGAAATGTGTTTAAAATTGTACAGTTGGAGTTACTAATGATACTTTTCATTGTTGATAATGAAAAAAGACCACTACAATTTCTTTGTAGAATTCTTATGAAAAACTAAACACTATTAACTAGAAAAAGATAATCTAGTCTGCAGTTAGCCCACACCCATCCAAATTCATTCCTGTTGACAAGAAAGGAAACCTTGAAAACCTTTTCCAAAATCAGAAGTTTCCCACTGAGATTACATAAGTTTCTGTCGAATTGAAATATATTTAGATAACATTTAGTCTATTGATCTTTTGGTATTAACTCAGATGTTTCATAACTTTCTGTCCCTTTAGTTCAGGGCTATTATGTAAGTCTTTTCTGTGTTGGATCTTTATACTTAAGAGCCTGTTGAAATGATCCCACTTTGCTATGCTATTTTCCTTTTATTTTTAATGAACACTGACTTGCCTCCTCCCCATATACACCCCTCCCTGCCAAAAGAAGACAAAAGAACATTGTACTTTACAGTTTGAACTGGTTTAAAAAAAAAAAAGGTCATAAGGGGGAGAATAGTTTATTTAAAATACTTGTAAATTTTTGTCTTTAGTATTAATCATATAGTTCTTGCCTATTATCAAGCATTTAAAAAAAAGTTTGTATATCCTTTGATCTTCACAAAGAATCCTGTGGAGTACCCTTACCTGGGAAGGAAATTGAGGCGGCTGGCAGTGGAGGGGCCATGTGGCCTAGTGGTTAAAGCTGTGCACCTTGGCAGCTCTTGGCCCGGGCTTGAGTCCCAGCATGGCCCTCCACTTACTCTCTGACCTTGGGCCTGTTGTCTAACCTTTTTGTTTTGGTTTCCCTATTTGAAAAGTGAGAATAGTACCTCGTAGATAGATAACAGTAGTAACAACTACCTAGGGCTGTTAGGAGAATTGAGATGTAAAATGCTTTGAATAGCACCTGACAATAAGTGCCTAATAAATGTTAATTAAAAAAATTTTAGGGGCGCCTGCCTGGCTCAGTCGGTTGAGCATCTGCCTTCTGCTCAGGTCATGAGCTCAGGGTCCAGGGATCCAGCCCCGAATTGGGGAATTGGGAGTCTGCTTCTCTCTCTGCCCTTCTCCCTCCCCCTGCTCATGCGCTCTCTCGGGCTCTTGCTCTCTCTCAGGTAAAGTCTTTAAAAATATATTTTATAAATGTAAAAGTTGTGCTACAACTAGAAGATGATTTAGCTGAAATTTAAATTTTATGATGTCAGGTCCTATCTTTTTCTCTCTCCCACATTAATATTACCAGAGGGAGGGTTAAATCCTGATTCTAGCCCAAATATGTGAATTAGTAGTAACATTTTAGCATCCATCAATAAAATACAGATCCTGAAAGGCTTTAGTTATAAAAAGATGAGTCAAATTATAGGTAAATACTGAATACACTTGAGGAAAATGTAAAGGTGTTTAATATCTTAACTAGGTTAATGTGAAGAGATTTAAATTTCATCAGTACATTTCATATGGCCTAACTTAATCTGTAAAACACTTGAAACAGTTAACATTGACACTTAATATGGTGTTTAATAGTTCACAAAATATTTTCCTTTCCGTTATCTTAACTGATCCTTACAAAAGATCATGTGAGGTAGGAGAGCAACTTTAGCATTCCTAACTCACAGATTGAAGAAGAGAGCTCCAAGAATTTTAAGTGCCTTTCTTAAGGCAAGTAAATAACGAAGTTAGAACTGAAAGCAGAAGCACCAGATATGTGGATATTGCTTCTAAGACTCAAATTGATTTTAAAAATTAGCATATAAATCATAAATCTCATGTATTCTTAGCAGGTATTTACTGAGTTCTTACTACATACATGGCATGTTTTAGGTGCTGGAAATATAGAAGTGGACAAAATAAAGACCCTGTCCTTATAGAGTTTGTATTTTTTTATTTCTTTTAAAATTGCAGCAAATTGGGGGTGCCTGGGTGGCTCAGTCGTTAAGCGTCTGCCTTTGGCTCAAGTCATGATCCCAGGGTCCTGGGATCGAGCCCCACATCGGGCTCCCTGCTCGGTGAGAAGCCTGCTTCTTCCTCTCCCACTGCCCCTGCTTGTGTTCCCCTCACTCGCTATGTCTCTCTCTGTCAAATAAATAAATAAAATCTTTAAAAAAATAAAAACAAATAAAATCGCAGCAAATTGGCATTTGTTGAAAAGAAAAGGGGCTTATTGCTTAACTGACCTCTAACAAACTGAGCCTGTACGCAGTAAATGTCTGATTCACCTTTTCTTTAATTCAGAAGTCATTTTAAGGATTTTTGCAATGCTTCAGGGTCACTACAAAGATTAGTTACAATGGCATATCCTTATTGATATAGAAGATGGGAAAATGGGTTATGTAAATATTAAGTGCTCTGTTTTAAATAATTTCCATTTTTTTTTAATCTGTTATCTTAGATTTCTAGTTATTTATATATTAACCTTTGGTGTATTCAGAATTGGTTTTTCTATTTAGTGGAATATTTCTAAGAGGCTTAGATACATTCAAGTGAAAATTTAAATGAATTTATATAGTATTCTATGCCTTGCATTGTAAAGATATTTTTCAAAATTGTTACAATGTTTAACTGTAGAAGGTGAATGACAGACTCTAAAATGCAAGACAGAAGCTTCTGTTCAAATTCCCACCCCACCCCTTGTAGGATGCGATCAGTCTTTTTTTTTTTTTTTTTCCTTTCCCCTCCTTTTATCCAATCTGCACTACCAATCCCTAAAGATGTTTCTCACCTGGCAACAGTTTATTTGGGTAAAAGAAAAGAAAATACTCTTTCTAATACCTTGTATCGAGAGCTAATCTCATTGCTATTCAGCTTATTTTGAAATATTTTGTAATATTAACAATACCTATTATTTATTGAGCATTTGTGTGCCAGGCATTGTGTTAGCTGTCAACACACATTATATAGGGGGGGATACTGAGATTTGGAGAGTAAGGTAAACTGTCCAAACTGGGATATAAACCCAGATGTTCTAAATCCAATGGTTATTATCTTAAGTATGCCAAACTACTCTTCCTGGACTTTATTAATCAATCACTAATAACTTGTCAATTGGCAGCTTTTAATTTAACGATTTAGAGAGAGAGAGAGCATGAGGTGGGGGGAAGGGGCAGACACAGAGGGAGAGGGCGAGAGAGAATCCCAAGCAGACTAACTGAGCACAGAGCCCGGGGGCTTGATTGCAGGACCCCGAGATCATGATCCAAAATCAAGGGAGTCGGCTGCTTAACCCACTGAGCCACCCAGGCGGCTTTTGGTTTAACTATGATAACCAAGCCCTACCATACTGAACTTGAAAAAGTAATAGAAGCAAAGAAATTTGGCATTTTGGTTAGCCACTGAGATTGTTGAAATAGGTCAACATATAAATCTAAGAAAAAGACAGAAGAACGAGTAAAAGATTATGAACATGGAAGGTTTATTCTTATGCATAAACAATCTAGCCAATAGATGTATAGTTTTAAAGGTTAGGCTTACTGAAGAAAAATACATTAAAACAATGACTTTTTTGTATTTTTCTAGTACAAAAATACACAGCTTGTGGGAGTGTACAATAAGTTTTTTTTAATTTTATTATGTTAATGACCATACATTACATCATTAGTATTTTTTTTTCTGATGTAGTGTTCCATGATTCATTGTTTGCATATAACACCCAGTGCTCCATGCAGAACGTGCCCTCTTTAATACCCATCACCAGGCTAACCCATCCTCCCACCGCCCTCCCCTCTAGAACCCTCAGTTTGTTTTTCAGAGTCCATAGTCTCTCATGGTTCATCTCCCCCTCCAATTCCCCCCCCCATTCTTCCCCTCCTGCTATTTTCTTTTTTTTTTTTAATATATAATGTATTATTTGCTTCAGAGGTACAGATCTGTGATTCAACAGTCTTGCACACTTCACAGCGCTCACCATAGCACATACCCTCCCCCATGTCTATCACCCAGCCACCCCATCCCTCCCACCCCCACCACTCCAGCAACCCTCAGTTTGTTTCCTGAGATTAAGAATTCCTCATATCAGTGAGGTCATATGATACATGTCTTTCTCTGACTGACTTATTTCGCTCAACATAATACCCTCCAGTTCCATCCACGTCGTTGCAAATGGCAAGATTTCATTCCTTTTGATGGCTGCATAATATTCCATTATATATATATATATATACACCACATCTTTATCCATTCATCTGTCGATGGATATCTTGGCTCTTTCCATAGTTTGGCTGTTGTGGACATTGCTGCTATAAATATCAGGGTGCACTTAGCCCTTCAGCCCCCTACATTTGTATCTTTGGGGTAGATACCCAGTAGTGCAAATGCTGGGTCATATGATAGCTCTATTTTCAACTTTTTGAGGAACCTCCATACTGTTTTCCAGAGTGGTTGCACCAGCTTGCATTCCCAGCAACAGTGCAGAAGGGTTCCCCTTTCTCCACATCCCCGCCAATATCTGTCGTTTCCTGACTTATTAATTTTAGCCATTCTGACTGGTGTGAGGTGGTATCTCATTGAGGTTTTGATTTGGATTTCCCTGATGCCGAGCGATGTTGAGCACTTTTTCATGTGTCTGTTGGCCATTTGGATGTCTTCTTTGGAAAAATGTCTGTTCGTGTCTTCTGCCCATTTCTTGATTGGATTATTTGTTCTTTGGGTGTTGAGTTTAATAAGTTCTTCATAGATTTTGGATACTAGCCCTTCATCTGATATGTCATTTGCAATATCTTCTCCCACTCTGTCGGTTCTCTTTTGGTTTTGTTGACTGTTTCTTTTGCTGTGTACAATAAGTTTTTATAAAAGGAGGGCTAGTAGAATGTATTGAAACTGTATATATATATGTATGTATAATTTTCTACACAATTTTCTACACAGCCATTCAACTTCATAGACAGTGACTAAGGAAATAAACAGATACGTAAAGGCATACAGAGAGATGTTCATTGTACCTTTTTTTTTTAAGATTTATTTATTTTAGAGAGAGAGCACACAAATGGGGGAGGGGCAGAGTGAGAGAATTTCAAGCACACTCCCCGCTGAGTGTGGAGCCCAACCCTGGGCTCCATCCCGTACCCTGAGATTATGACCTGAGCGGAAATTGAGAGTCTCACAATCAACCAACTGAGCCACCCAGGGGTCCCTGTAGTACTTTTTATATTAGCAAACATTGGAAGTAAAAACTGCTGAGTAGTGTATTTTTAAATAGATTGTGAGTATGGTAGGATATTTTGCAACCATTAAAAACCATGTGGATTTAATTACATTGACTAAAAAGAAGTTTATAAACTGTCTATAGGTAGAATTCATAAAACTATAAAATTAAAAATGTAATCTACACCGTAGGAAAAATGTGTAGGTTATATGCCAACACTGGTTATTTCTTTATGGTGGGTAAAAGATGTTTCTTAATATTGTAGGTTTTTCAAATTTTATAAGTAAACATAACTTTTATAATCTGAAAAAAAGTTTTTTGAAGATGAACTAAGGAAACAACCTTAGGATTGGAACAAAGATGAGTAATTGGGATTCTGGAGAACTCTCCTCAGCCCATGAAATGCCTTGGCAGCTTAAGACCTGGTTTCCTCAAGATGTGAAGCAGAATTTTATCTCAGTTTTTTTTTTATTTGCCTGACAACTGGCAATATTACTGGGTCTAAGAGAAGAGAAAATGGGAGCATGAATTGAGCATAAGGGGACAGATTTTAATGAATTTCCCCTTGCTCACCAAACATTTAGCAAAGCCAGGATTTGAGGACACAAAGACAGGAAATAATGGAAGGAGCTCAAAAACAGAATTTAGACTGAAGGCAGTGCACATCCAGTGAAGAAACACAATCATAATAGCCAACATTTATAATGTACCAAGCCCTGTTCTGAGCAGTTTGCATATATTAACTTACTCTTGAGTAATCCTGTGAGGTAAATACTGTTATTTGCAGAGGTGAACAGCAAGGACTCTGGAGCCGGACCACCCGAGGGAGAATCTTAAATCCATCACTGCCTAGCTTTTGGATCTTGGGCAAGTTACTTAAACTCTCTGTGCTCAGCCTCCTTATCTGGGAAGCTGGGCAAGTTACTTAAACTCTCTGTGCTCAGCCTCCTTATCTGGGAAGCTGTGGACAGTGCTAGACCCAGGTAGGATTGTTCTGAAGGTTGCAAATCATAGTAAGTGGTGTTTCTTAAATAAAAATAAATTTTAGGAAACATCCTCAGTTTTGTAGCTGAAGAAACAGGTACAGAGGTGTTTGGCCGTTTGGCCCCAGGCACAGTAAAAGTAAGTGGAGGTGCCAGAAGTTGAACCCAGGCAGGGTGACCTCAAGAGTTCCTGCTCTTGATCCTTAATGATGTGCCAAGTGAGGGTAGTCTCAGAAGAAAGCATCTTGAGAAGAGATTGGTGAGTTGAGTCCTGTTGGATGAGAAATAGTTCCCCAGACCAAGGGGAGGTGGGGTATTGAAGTAGAGCTCTGACGAGGAGGGAGTTCTGTGAGCAAAGGAATGAGGCATGAAATAGAATGGCAGACGAGGGGCGGGGTGAGGTTGGGTATTACTGGAGCCTAAAGTGGGAGGTTGATAATGATAGGAAGTGAGGCTGGAGAGGGTCAAGAGCCAGGTGTGTAGGAATTTGTTGTGCTCAAATACCTATCAGGTCTTCTGGATGGTGAGGGTATAGGCAGGGTAAGACTGGAGGCGGGGAGAGCAGTAAGCAAGCTATTGAAAAAATCTTAGAAATTTGGATCTGGACTCTTAACTAAAGTTGTTAGCAGTTAAGATTGGAAAAGAGCAGGGACAGATTTGAGAAATAAAGGAAGTAAAATTGACAAAGTTGGAGATTTGATTTGGGAAGTCAGGGGTGTTACTAGTAGAGAATACAGTAAAAAGACTTTTTTTTTTTTAAGATTTTATTCATTTGACAGAGTATAAGCAGGGGGAGGGGCAGAGGGAGAGGGAGAAGCGGCCCTGAGCCAAAGGCAGACACTTAACCTACTGAGCCACCCAGGCGTCCCAAGACTTTTTTTTAATGGAAATGTACTGAGTTTGAGGAAATTATAGCAGGCAGTTATAAATTTGGTGAATCTGAAGGCAGGTTGAAAAGCTCAGAACTGAAGATAAAGATCTGGGAGTTAAATCATGCTTTTAGTAAAATTAGCCCAAACCACATCTTTGTATTTCTTCACTTTTTCAACAAATTGGGTCTGTAATGTGCCAGGCACTAGGGTACCCGCAGTAATGACCTGATAGCATGCTTAGTGAGGTGACTTGTTCACTCCAGGGTCCTCAAGGCCACGTAGAGAACATACTGGAAACATTTGTTGACTCTTTCAAACTTGAGTTACTAACACAGCTGCACTGATAGTTGTTTTTTGGGTTTTGTTTTTTTGGGGGTAGAGGGGTGGTTTACAATTGCCTTTTGCAGAAGTTTACATGGAGGGCAGACACTGTATGCCTTGACGATTCAAGGGTCTCTAGTGCATTTGGCTCTTTTTTAGAATTAAGGGTTTAAAATAAGTGGGTGGGGTGACCCTAATCTCTTAAGAAGCTTTAGGAATTTTCAACTCACTTGAAGAGGTTTTCTTTTCCCCCTTATAAAGTCATTTCCATTAACATTTGAAGTTCTTAATAAAAATATTACCTATGAAAAATTGGGGAGCAAGACTTTTAAAATCTAGCCCTCTTGTAATTTTATGTGTACCTTTTCTCTTCTAATATATACTAACTTCTTAGGCCCGCCTCTAGGGAATCTCAAGAGCCTGAGTGTTTTTGTGTTGAGAGGAGAGGGGAAACTTTTTTCACTTTGGTCAGAGTGGAGAAGTGTGATACATCAATGACATTGGTGTTCTCGTATACTTGCTTCAGTGCTAACCCAAAGAACCTCGAATGAGTAGTGAAAGCATTGATAAAAGGATTTGATATTCAAAAGTTTTGAATGTGCAAGGCATCAAGTGTGATGCAATGGGAACCTGCTGTAAAAGAAAAAATTTGAAATGAAAAAAAGCCCCTAAGGGAACCAAGAATGGAAAGGGCTGGCTGCTTGCTGAAACGGTGAACTCCCTCCCTCTGAGATGCAAAGAAGGGGGGCTCAAGGATGCTGTTGGAAGCACCCCAGCTCTGGGTGAGCAGTCCTTAATTTGTCAGTGTTTTTTTTGATGGTTTTGCATTGACTACTCATTCTTGGACTACTTTGGCATGCACTGCTCTCAATTTTCTGAACTCCAGTTGTTTTTGTCAAATCAAGATTACACGATCCAATTTCACAATAAAATAAAATTTTCTAATTGGATTGTAAGCTCCTCAAAGACAGGGATAAAATAAAATCTTTTGAACACCTATAGGGTCAAGTTTTGTGTCAGGACTCTTCATTCTTGATTGATGAATCATATTGAGCTTTCCGTTTCCATGTGTTTTTATTCAGAGATAATGGTTTCCAATTATATTACTTTAAGAAACAAAAGACAAAATGTTCTAGATGTGTCTTTTTTATTTAGGAAGCATGAAATATTTTCTTGAAATATTTCATTCTTCTTTTGAACATTTTCATTGGTATAAATTCGAAGGAACAATATAGTTCCAATTCTTAATAAGCATCAGCTGAAAAAGGCCAGTCTCGTTGTTGAGAGTTATCTGTAGGAAAGCCATCATTTAAAAAGTAGTAAACCAGGGAGCTATTGAGGAGTTTTATTATAGTTTTTTTTTTTTAATGAGGCATTATGGGTCTTTATACCCTTTTCACAATGAATGCTTTATTTCATAAGTACATATTTTTGAAGGCTTCAAAGATGAATAGCTTTAAAAGAAGAGTCAGATTACTTTTGTCTGTAGATGTGCTGAAAATTAGTTTTTGGCTTAGACTTCTGATTTAGAATCTATGTACCTGTAACAATTGATGGTAGTATCACAGGTGATACCAGCTAACTGAAATTCTGAATGCCATTGGATACTAATTTGGTTTCTCAAGTGCAGATGTAGAGGATGGTAGTGAAATTATCAACAAAGCTTTTTCTCAGAAACATTCGAAATTAAATCTGTTTGGGGATGATCCAGTACCATTTGTGCTAATGGCAGGAATTAAAATTTTGACCTCTTAAATTGTCAACCCATTTCCTCCAGAACCAGGACCCTTGTATACCCTCCTAAGTTTGAGCCTTGGTCAGTCTTTGTTAGTGTGGAAATTCAGTGTGCACTAGTTGCACGTATGGTTGTTTATAAGTGAGGATTTAGAAATTAAGGTATACAAAATTAAGATTTACCATAAAGATGCAAATCTTCTAAACATCTAAGACCTGCTTTTCAAATCTGTATAGAATGCCCTCCCTATTTTAAGAAAACACTTGTTTTCTTAGAGGTGATTATTCATATTATAAAATATGTCCAGTACTTAGAAACCATCATTTCCTGTGCTAAAATTATCCACATATAGTCTTACGATAAAACTTCTAGATAAGGACGCCTGGGTGGCTCAGTCGGTTAAGCGTCTGCCTTCGGCTCAGGTCATGATCCCAGGGTCCTGGGATCGAGGTCCACATCAGGCTCCTTGCTGAGCAAGGAGCCTGCTTCTCCTTCTGCCTGCCTCTGTCTCTCTCTCTCTGATAAATAAATAAAATCTTTAAAAAAAAAACTTCTAGATAAAATTCAACATGTAAGTGAGTTGCACCTATACTCTACTTTGGTGGTTATTACCCAGAATCACGAAGTCAGTTCCTAATCTAGTATGTATTTTGTGGATTGGACAATAATATTTTAAAAAATAAACCTTTATAAAATATTTGTTTCAGAGCCCAGTGATGTGACTCTAAAAATTTACCGAGCGGAATCATATGCTGGTCTCCAGGAGTTTAAAGCAGCCATAGAAGATTTAAATGCAGTTCTCTTTCAACTGCCAAATTGGCCGGAGGTAAAGTTACTGTTTTACATTTACCTGCATTTAAAAATTTCACCTGTAGGGGACATGCATTTCAGTTATGGTTATAAGTTTTAACAAAATAGATTTCTTGACTCTTTAAATAAAATATATAGAGTTCTAGAAGTCTAGGGTTAGTATTTTGAGTGGATGGCTATCTAATAATTTTTAAATCATAAGAAGCCTTTGTTTCCTAACTAAAGAACAACCTGAATTTAAGGCACAGAGGAAAAAAAAAAAATAAGAGACTTGAGTATGCAAAATTTCCTCAAAGAGATGAAACTGGTCCCACTGGATCCAAACTGAAAATTGTTGGAGGAGGTACACTGAGGGAAAGAGAGGAGGTCCTTCAGAAGTTGGAAAATGGGGACCAGATGAGGCAGTGATTTAATACAGTAAATGGGGACAAGGGAGGTTGCCTTGCCCATGCGCTTTTAAAAAAGACTTGAGGCAAATATATGTAATCAGTTTACTAATTTTTTATCAAATTGCCAAGGTAAATCAGTTCATGTCCCGTATATGTTCTTTAAGCTCGAAGTTACTATTTTGTATGACTTTTTCCCCATTTGAAACCATGCCTTTGAGGACAATATAGTAAGCATGCTCTAAAAATTATAAATTAATATGAAAAACAATACCAAATCCCATGCTGGCTTGACTGGTTAGTACAAGGCAAATGTATATTAAGAATAAGATGGAAAACGATCTGTATGGACAGTTTTAAAACTGTTAAAAAAGAAAGAATCCTCTGGATTTATTACTCAAGTGATAGAAATATGGTTTTGAGTCGTTTTTCCATAAGTGCTTCTCCAGGCAAGTGTGTAAATATACCTTTGAAATGCTTTAGGTTTCTCAGAGTCATTCAGAGTTTCAAAATGCACATTTCCAAGCAAACCATTTTTTTTCTTGATACTGATTTTTCTCAAAAATAATTCTATCAGTAAAAGTTGTGTATTTGTGCTTTCATTGAAGGTCTACTTCAGGAAAGGAAAAGTACTCCAGGATGCTGGTTTTTTAGGTGATGCCTTACAGCTGTTTCTTCAGTGCTTAGCCCTTGATGAGGATTTTGCACCTGCAAAGCTAGAAGTAGAAAAGGTAATCAGTTTACCAGTTATAATCACTGAAGGCAGGTCTAAGACACAGGTCTTTTTAAAAATGCTAATTAGAAACTTGGGGTAAGAACATAAGGAGTCCAGTGAGTCAAATTTAGTAGCAGTTTGACAAGTGGGTTTTCGGGGTCATATACTTAGCGTATAGAGTTTTTACCGAAAGCAAAAGATTTCATTTGCAGATATTTAAATGTGTTATTTTTGCTTAAATTTAGGTGTTTCCTACTAGTTTGTTTGGAGCCAAACTAATCATCCTTAATTGTTATCATGATATTCCTGCTCAGAAATTATTTGTTTTTATTAAAGCAAAACTGGTATATAACATTATATAAGTTTCCACTTACAACATTATGAGAGATCACCACTAAAAGGCTATTTACCATCCGTCACCATACAGGTGCTGTCTTCCCCCATTTCACCCAACCCCCTTCCTCTTTGCTAACCACGAATCTGTGAGTTTTTGTTTTGTTCATTTCTTTTTTGTTTTTGTTTTAGATTCCACGTATGAATGAAATCATACCATGTTTATCTTTTTCCATCTGACTTATTTCACTTAGCATAATACCTTCCTGGTCCATTCATGTTGTCACAAATAGCAAGATAACTTTTTTTTTTTTTCTGGGCTAAGTGGTAGTCCATTGTGTATGTATACCATATCTTTATTCATTCAACCATAGATGGACATTTAGGTTGTTTCCATTTCTCAGCTATTGTAAATAATGCTGCACTGAACATAGGAATGCACACGTCTTTTCAAGAAATCAGTGTATTTGCATTCTGAAGATAAATACCCTGAAGTGGAATAGCTGCTCAGTATAGCTCTATTCTTAATTTGTTGAGGAATCTCCATACCGTTTTCCATAGTGGCTTTACCAAGAACAGTACAGGGTCCACTTTTCTCCACATCCTCTCCAAGCCTTGTTATTTCTTGTCTTTTTGATAATAGCCATTCTAACCATTATGAGATGATACCTCATTGTGTTTTAGATTTGTATTTCCCTGATTAGTGATGTTGAACATCCTGTTATGTTACTGTTGGCCATCAGTATGTCTTCTTTGGAAAAAATGTCTATTCAGATCCTCTACCCATTTTTTAACTAGGTTGTTTTTTTGTTGTTGAGTTGTAGGAGTTCTTTATATATCTTGGATATTAATCCCTTACCAGATACATGATTTGCAAAAGTCTCCCATTCAATAGGTTGCCTTTTTGTTTTGATGATGATTTCTTTTGCTGTGCAGAAGCTTTTTAGTTTGATGCAATCCCATTTGTTTATTATGGCTCTTTTCCTTGCCTTTGGAGTCAGATTCACAAAAATACTGCTAAAACCCATATTGAGGAGCTTACCACCTATGTTTTCTTCTAGGAATTTTATGGTTTCAGGTCTTTTATTCAAGTCTTTAATCTATTTGAGTTAATTTCTGTGTATGGTGAAAGATACTAGTCTAGTTTCATTTTTTTGCATGTGGCTATCCAGCTTTCCCAGCACCATTTTTTGAAGAGACTTATTTCTCCATTGTATGTTCTTGGCTCCTTTGTTGTAAATTCATTGTCTATGTATGTGTCGGTTTAATTCTGGGTTCACAATTCTGGTTCATTGATGCATGTGTGCATTTTTATGCCATTATCATACTGTTTTGATTACTATAGCTTTGTTCTGTAGTTTGAAATCAGCATTGTTCTCCTTTCTCAAGATTGCTTTGGGTATTTGGGATCTTTTGTGATTTTCTACAATTTCAGAATTATTTGGTCTAGTTCTATGGAAAAATACCATTGGGATTTTGATAGGGATTACACTGAATCTGTAGATTGCTTTGGGGAGTATGGACATTTTAACAATAGCAGTTCCTCCAATCTATGAGCATCCCTGGAATAAATCCCATTTGATCATCATGTATGAACTTTTGCTATATTTTTAAATTTGGTTTTCTAATAATTTGTTGAGGATTTTTGCATTAATGTTAGTCACTGATAATGGCCTGTACTTTTCTTTTTCTGTGGTTTCTTGTCGGCTTGCTGGCCTCAAAATTATTTTGGGAGTGTTCCTTTTTCAATTTTTTGGAAGAGTTGAGAAGGATAGGTATTCAATCTTTGAATGTTTGATAGAATTCACCAGTAAGCCATCTGGTCCTGGACTTTTGTTTGTTGGGAGGTTTTTGATTACTGATTCAATCTTCTCACTAGTAATTGACTATTCAAGTTTTCTGTTTCTTCATGATTCAGTCTTAGGACTGTATGTTTCTATGAATTTATTTCTTCTAGGTTGTCCAGTTTGTTGGCATATAATCCTTTATATTTTGGCGGTGTCAATCATAACATTTCATTTCTGATTTTATCAGAGCCCTCTTTTCTTTTTTATTTGACAAGGGTTTTTTTTTTTTACCTTTTCTTCTAGTATAATTGACATACAGTGTTACATTAGTTTCACATGTACACTGTAGTAGTGATTCAACAGTTCTACACATTACTCAGTGCTTACCGTTTTACATGTATTCTTAATCCCTTCATCTATTTCACCCATCCTCCCACTCACTTCCCCTCTGGCAGTAACCCATTCTCTATATATAAAGAGTCTGTTTTTGTTTCTTTTTTTCTTTGTTCATTTGTTTTGTTCTTTAAATTCCAGATATGAGTGAAATCATATGGTATTTATCTTTCTGTGACTGACTTATTTCATTTAGCATTATATCCTCTAGATCCGTCCATGTTGTTGCAAATGGCAAGATTTCATTCTTTTTTTATGGCCGAGTAATATTCCATTGTGTATATACACCTCTTCTTTATCCATTCATATGTTGCTTCCATAGTTTGGCTATTGTGAATATTGCTGCAATAAACATAGCGTGCATATATCTTTTCGAATTAGTGTTTTTTTTGTTTTCTTTGGGTAAATACCCAGTAGTGGAATTACTGGATCATACGGTATTTCTCTTTTTAGTTTTTTGAGGGAACTCCACAAAGTTTTTCACAGTGGCTGCACCAGTTTGCATTCCTCCCATAGTGCATAAGTGTTTCTTTGTCTCCACATCCTGGTCAACACCTTTTATTTCTTATGTTTTTGATTGTAGCCATTTGACAGGTGTGAGGTGATATCTCCTTGTGGTTTTGATTTGCATTTCCCTGATGATTAGTGATGTTGAGCACCTTTTCATGAATCTGTTGTCCATCTCTCTGTCTTCTTTGGAGAAATGGCTATATATGTGCTGTCCCCATTTTATTTGGATTATTTTTGGGGGGTGGTGAGTTGTATAAGTTCTTTACATATTTTGGATATTAACCTCTTGTTGGTGTATTATTTGCAAATATCTTCTCCCATTCAGCAGGATGTCTTTTGTTCTGTTGATGGTTTCTTTCACTGTGCAGAAGCTTCTTATTTTGATGTAGTCCTGATAGTTTATTTTTGCTTTTGTTTCCCTTGCCTCAGGAGACCTACCTAGAAAAATGTTGCTATGACCAGTGTCAAAGACATCATTGCCAGTGCTGTCTTCTAGGATTTTTAGTTTTAGGTCTCACATTTAGGTTTTTAATCCATTTTGGAATTTAATTTTGTGTACGGTGTAAGAAAGTGGGGGGAGAAAAGGTGGTCCAGTTTCATTCTTTTGCACGTAGCTGACTAGTTTTCCCAATACCATTTGTTGAAGAGACTTTTTCCTATTGGGTATTCTTTCCTGCTTTGTTGAAGATTGATTGACCATATAATTGTGAGTTTCTTTCTGGGTTTTCTATTATGCTCCATTAATCTATGTCTCTGTTTTTGTACCAATACTGTACTGTTTTGATTACTACAACTTTGTAATATACTTGAAGTCTGGAATTGTAATGCCTCTAGCTTTGCTTTTCTTTTTCAAAATTGCTTTGGCTATTTGGGGTCTTTTATGGTTCCATACATATTTTAGGATTGTTTCCAGTTCTGTGAAAAATGGTGTTAGTATTTTGATAGGAATTGCATTAAATCTGTACATTGTTTTGGATAGTACAGACATTTTAACGTTTGTTCTGCCAGTCAGTGAGCATGGAATGTCTTTCCATTTCTTTGTGTCATCTTCAGTTTCTTTCATCATGTTTTATAGTTTTCACAATACAGGTCTTTCACCTCTTTGGTTAGGTTTATTCCTGGTACCTTATTGTTTTTGGTGCAACTGTAAATGGGATTGTTCTCCTAATTTCCTTCTGCTGCTTCGTTATTAGTGTATAGAAGTGCAACAGATTGCTACACATTGGTTTTGTATCTTGCAACTTTACTGAATTCATTTATCAGTTCTAGTAGTTTTTTGGTGGAGTCTTTAGGGTTTTCTATAGAGGGTATTAAGTCCTGCAAATAATGAATTTTAATTCCTCCTTACCAATTTGGATGCCTTTGTACCTTTTTCTTACCTGATTGCTGTGGCTAGGACTTCCAGGACTAAGTTGCATAAAAGTGGTGAGAGTGGACATTCTTGTCTTGTTCCTGATCTTAGGTGGAAAGCTCTCAGTTTTTCACGACTGAGTATGATGTTACCTATGGGTTTTTCTTATATGGCCTTTATCATATTGAGGTATGTTCCCTCTAAACCTACTTTAAGAGGTTTTATCATGAATAGATGTTCTACCTTGTCAAATGCTTTTCCTGCCTCTATTGAAATGATCATATGGTTTTTATCCTTTCTCCTATTGATGTGATATATCACACTGATTGATTTGTAAGTATTGTCCACCCTTGCATCCAAGGAATAAATCCCATGTGGTCATGATGAATGATTTTTTTAACGTGCTGTTGGATCCTGTTTGCTAGTATTTTGTTGAGGATTTTTGCATCTGTGTTCATCAGATGCAAACTGGCCTATAGTTTTCTTTTTTTGTATTGTCTTCATCTGGTTTTGGTGTCAGGATAATGCTGACTTCATAGAATGAATTTGGAATCTGTCCTTCCTTTTGGTTTTTTGGAATAGTTGAGAATAGATATTAATTCTTAGTTAAATGTTTGGTTAAAATTCCTCTCTGAAGCCATCTGCTCCTGGACTTTCGTTTGTTGGGAGGTTTTTAATTACTGATTCAATTCATTGCTAGGAATTGGTCTGTCCAAATTTTCTGTTTCTCCCTAATGCAAGAGCCCTTGTTTTTCTTTTTAGTCTTGACATTTGTCAGTTTTATTAATGTGTTCAGTGACCCAGCTCTTAGTTCTTTGATCTTCCCTCTTTTTGTCTGTATTTCATTTATTTCTGCTGTGATCTTTATTATTTCCTTTCTTCTAGGACATTGGGCTTTGTTTTTCTTTTTTCTAGCTTCTTTAGGTATAAAGTTAGATTATTTGAGATTTTTCTTATTTCTTGAGGTAGACCCCTTAGAACATCTTTTGCTGCATCCCAAAGATTTTAGTACATTGTACTTCTGTTTTCATTTGTCTCTAGCTATTTTTTTTTTAATTTCTTATTTGATTTATTTGATGGCCCATTTGTTGTTTAGTAGCATGTTGTTTAATCTCCACATTTGGGGTTTTTTTTTTTCTTCTCCTTGTACGTAATCGTTAGTTTCATACCATTGTGGTTGGAGAAGATGCTTGATATGATTTCAGTATTCTTTAACTTGAGGCTTGTTTTGTGGCCTAACGTGATCTATTCTGGAAAATGTTCCATGTGCACTTGAAATGTTTGGATGCAATTTGGATGCAGTGTTCTGTATATATCTGTTAAGTTTATCTGGTCTGCTGTGTCATTTAAGGCCAATGGTTCCTTGTTAATTTTCTGTCAGGATGATCTGTCCATTGATGTAAATGGAGTGGTGAAGTCTTTCATTATTATTGTACTACTGTCAGTTTTTCCCTTTATATTTGCTTTATATATCTTGGTGCTCCTATGTTGGGTGTATATATGTTTATAAATATTATGTTTTCTTGTTGGATCTTGTTTATCATTATGTAATGCCCTTCTCTATTATTGAAGTCCTCGTTTTAAAGTCTATCTTGTCTGTTATGCATATAGCAATACCAACTTTCTTTTCATTTCCATTTGCTTGGAACATCTTTTTCCATCCATTAACTTTCAGAGTGTGTGTGTCCTTACTTGTGAAGTGAGTCTCTAATAGGCAGCATATAGATGGATCTTATTTTCTTATCTGTTCAGCCAGCCTGCATCTTTTGATTGGAGAGTGTGGTCTACTTGCATTTAGAGTAAATCTTGATAGGTATGCGTATATTGCCATTTTGTTAATTATTTTTTGGCTGTTTTCATCATTCCTCTCTCTTCCTTTCTTCTCTTTCTCTATTAGCTTGTGATTTTATGGCTTTCTTTAGTGTTATGCTTATTTTCTCATTTTGCATATTTACTGTCAGTTTTTGCTTTGTGGTCACCGTAAGGTTCACATATAACTTCCTTTGTATGTAATGGTCTGTTTGAGTTGATAGCAACTTAAATTTGAACACATTCCAAAACTACATTTTTTTCTCCCCCCTCACCTTTTATATTTTAAATATCACCTTGGACATCTCTTTATTTTATGTATCTCTTAACCAATTATTGTAGTTTTAGTTAATTTTACGATTTTTGTCTTTTAATTTTCATACCTGCTTTATAAGTGATTGATCTACTTTATGTTTTCCACTGACATGTTTACTTTGATATATTTTCTTATTAATTAGTTCCATTTCTTTTCAGTTCAGAGAAGTCCTTTTAACGTGTCTTGTAGGGCCAGTGTAGTGTGATGTATTCCATTAGACTTTGCTTGTCTGGAACACTCTTAATCTTTTTTTCAGTTCTGAATGACAGTCTTGCTGGGTAGAGAATTCTTGGATGGAAGTTTTTTCCTTTCAGCCCTTTGAATAGGTCATGCCACTTTCTTCTGGCCTGCAAAGTTTCTGGTGATAAATCTGATGGCCTGTGGGATTTCCATTTCATATAGTAAATTTTTTCGTTTGCTGCTTTTAGGATTCTGTCTTGAAATTTTTCTTTTTCCGTTATAATGTGTCTTGGTGTGGATCTCTTTGGATTCATCTTCTTTGGAACTCTGTGCTTTCTGGACCTGGAAATTCTGTTTTCTTCCCCAGGTTAGGGAAGTTTTCTGGCCCTTTCTCTTCTCACTTTGGGACCCCAACTCAGGAATTTTTATTGGCCTGTGTTTTGCTTTTAAGTTCCAGCCTAAGTTTTGCTTATTTTCATGGTTGCTCATAGTATTGCCCCAAGTTGTTCTGCCTTAATTTTCTCAGTAATCCATATACCACTTTCCAGAGTTTGTTTTGTAGTGTGTTAGTAGGTGTAAAGAAAAAAGGGAGGAGTTCTCTGGCTAAATGACTTTGGGGAACGTTGGGTTAAACCAAGTTAAACAGGTTTCTTCAGAAGTTCTCAGAGGTTTTGCTATGCTAACATGAGAGTAGCATTCAGCTTTCGTCAAACATATTCACAGAGCATCCGGAAAGACTAGAGTCTTTGAAAAAATTTTTTGGAAGGTACCCTGGTATAATTGCAGTGCCATCATGGTGCTCTCCTCAATATCCACAAAACATGACTGTTATTTATCACCTTTATAGTGTTTTTTACATTGTGGCTTTTTGTCAGAATCACCTTGGGTGCTTGGTAAGTGTAAAGATTCCTAGACTTCACCACAGACTGTTGGAATTAGAATCTCTGCATAGTTTTACAAGCACCCAGGGAGATTCTTGTGCACTTTGAAGTATGAGAACTTTGAAAATTTTCTCAGATCCCCAATGCCTCATGAATACAGCTAACATCAGTATATCCTCCATGAGGTTTGTTTGCATATACATTCTAGCCCATTGATTTAACAAAAAATTGTTCACTATTGTGTGTATTCTGTTTTATATTTCTTAGTGGTATCTCCCTGGGGACACGGCAGACTTTTTAAGGGCTTATAATTTTGCATTTTCCCTGCTACTAAATATCCTTACATTTCTGTAAATATTTAAAAATTGACCTTTAATAAGGTTAGGTGAATGCAAAACAGCTGATGCTTTGAAATATTTTTCTCCCAATATGCTGTTTGTAAATTGTGGTATATTTTACATATAATGCGTGGATTTTACAGTCCAATGTTTTGGAAATTATACATCTGTGTAACAGCACCCCAGTCAAGATGTAGAATATTTCCATCATGCTAGAAAGTTCAGTCATTCCCTTTTCAGCAAATCCCCTATATCTCTCCTCCCAGGCAACTACTGTTTAGATTTTTATTACCATAGAGTAGTTTTGCCTATTCTAGAACTTCATGCAAGTGAAATCCCACAACGTGTACTCTTGTGTCTGGCTTTTTTTTGCAGAACATAATAGTTTTGAGATACATCCAGCAAGTTTTTATTTTATTGTTCACTAAGCATTCCGTTGTAGAAACATACCACAATTTATGGTATTAGTTACTAGTGATTTTCATTTGGGTCGTTACCAGTTGCTGCTGTGAACTAACATTCTTGTACCAGTCATTTTGTGGACATGTTTTTCTATCTCTTTGGTAAATACCTACTGGATCTGCTGGGTTCTAGAGTACTTGAGTGTTCAATACTTTTTTTTTGAAACCAGGAGAAATGTAAAAACACAAATTTTAAAATGTTCATTAAAGGGGGTGTTGCTTGAGCTCCTACCAGATATGCACTTTTATTTACATTGAATATATCTTTTTATTTACATTGTAATGATTCACGAGTAATCTCGTTTTTGTGAGTTTGAGAGATAGTACAACTGAAAAACCAAACTTCTGAATTTAGACTTTAAGAAATGCTCTGCTGTTCATTTAATACAGCTTATTTGACAATCAAAACCATTTGAGTCCTTCTCATTTCCTTCTAGCCAGGTTCTTCCCCTAACTTAACTACCATTTTTTTTGTTGTTGTTGTTACTGGGTTTTTTGGGGTTTTTTTTGTTGTTTTTTTTTAGCGTTTAGATGTGTAGATGTATTCCCGATAGAAGCACCCAGAAATTGTAATACAGTAGCTGCCTTTCAGGTTAATCCCCGCCATATGGGACAGCTGCCATACGGTGCTTCCATCCCAGAGCTGGGCAGTGGTAGCTGCCCATGCAGGTTCCTTGTTCAGTGAGAAGCTAAATTCAGTATAAACACGTGGAATTTTAAGAGTGTTGTAGTTAGACAAGTTCTTTAGTTCACTTAAACACTCTAAGTCCAGCCTCACAATCTACTTTGAGGTGGGAGAACTGTGAACCATTTTGACAGGATAGGACTCACTAAAGTTCAGAGGTAAATATTTTCTACTTCTCTTAAGAGCTCTTCTTTTTACAATCCTTCATTAAAAAGTCAGTTTTTATTTTGGGTACCTTCTTAGCTTAGTCGTCTAGCTGCTCTGATGCCTGCCTTTTGAATTATTTCTTTGAGGTGATCTGACCCCCATTTAAGGCACACCTTGGTATTACAAGACTTTTGGGATGATTTGGCAGTTCTGCTTATTACTTAATGTCTTCTTCCTCTGCTCATTAAAAACAATGCTATGAATTTTCTAAAATTTCGTAAATATTAGATAACTTTAAAGTATCAGTAGCCAAATATTTTATATTTTCCATTACTTTTATAATATTTCTCTTACAGATTTTATGTGATTTATTATCACCTGAGAACTTAAAAGAAGGCCTGAAGGACTCTTCCTGGAGCTCTTTGCCATGTAGTAAAAACAAACATTTTGGTTTTCCTTCAGTAACGGAAGAGTCTCACTCTGCCAGTGAGCTTAGTCCAGAGCAGGTAAGGGGTGAGAAAAGATTTTCATGGGTTTAGTCCATCTGGTTCTTTACACATTATGATTTTCACTTTCTTCGTTTGGAGTACTAGAATCTATTTAGGCACTTTTTTTTTTTTTTTTGCTAGTGATTTTTTTTTATTATATTATGTTAATCACCATACATTATATCATTAGTTTTTGATGTAGTGTTCCATGATTCATTGTTTGCATATAACACCCAGTGCTCCATGCAGTACGTGCCCTCTTTAACACCCATCACCAGGCTAACCCATCCCCCCTCCCCCCCGCCTAGAGTCCTGTTTGTTTTTCAGAGTCCATAGTCTCTCATGGTTCGTCTCCCCCTCCGATCCCCCCCTTCATCCTTCCCCTCCTGCTATCTTCTTTTTTTTTTTTTTTTAACATAAAATGTATTATTTGTTTCAGAGGTACAGGTCTGTGATTCAACAGTCTTACACCTATTAAGCATTGTCTTAATTAGATTTTATCTGTAGCCTTTTATTTTACACTTTTATGTAAAATATTTGTTCATTAATTACAATTTTTTTTAAAGATTTTATTTATTTATTTGAGAGAGAGAGAATGAGAGATAGAGAGCATGAGAGGGAAGAGGGTCAGAGGGAGAAGCAGACTCCCTGCCGAGCAGGGAGCCCGATGTGGGACTCGATCCCGGGAATCCAGGATCATGACCTGAGCCAAAGGCAGTCGCTCAACCAACTGAGCCACCCAGGTGCCCCATTAATCACAATTTTAGTTCACCCGGCATATCAGAAAACTTTGTCTTGTGGAAAATATAGAACACGGTATTTATTTTAGTTGCCCCGGTTGGAACAAGTATATTAGCATAACTGCGTAAACCTCATTGTAACATATCAGGTTGACTTCTAGGGCTACATAATTACTGGCAAAAGTCATTTATTTATCAGGGTTTTAGAATTAAAAGTTGGTGTTCTTAACTGAACAGTAAAATGAACCTTATGAGACACTGGAATTTCATTTCAGTTGATTCTTGGTGAGAGCAATAAAGAATAGTGAAGAAATACAGACACCCTTGTTTATTATATTTTTGTAGAACGAAGAGGTACCAGAGGTCACGTCAGAGCTTATCAGAGGAAGCCTAAACCGTGCTTGGTCAGCACAGGCTATACATTCAACAGAAATGCCTGCCAGAGAGGACTGTTTAAAAAGAGTGTCCTCAGAACCTTTACTCTCTGTTCAAGAAAAAGGTGCTCTGCTGAAAAGAAAATTGTCTCTTTTAGACCAGGATGTGATTGTAGATGAAGATGGAAGAAATAAGCTTAAAAAACAAGGAGGTAAAAATGTCACTACAGTCATAGAGAACACATTTACTTGTTTAGAATGGTCTTTAAACTTTTTCCTAAAGATAGTCCTGTCTCTTTGTTTTAATAGAAACTCGCAATGAAGTCTGTACATTTTCATTAACTTCTGGTCACATCCCAGAAGAATTAATTGATGTCTCAGATTTTGAGTGTTCTCTCTGCATGAGGTAAGTACGTAAAGTTTCATAAATGAGGAATATTTTATATTAATAAAATAGAGAGTAGATAAAGGTAATCTAATAGGCATTGTAAAGTGACAGAATACTGGACTAAATCAAAAGATAGAAATACCTTGCACATCTTGGGCAAATATCTTAATCTCTGAACACTCTCGATTTTTCCTGCTTAGAAAGTGGGGTCAGTATTTGCATAGCCTACGTTGCAGGTGGTGTAAGAATCACATGACTTAAATATAAAAAAGTGTCTAGGAAATTGGAAAGTACTGTGGAAGGTACACATATTACTGAAATGTAGATACATCCATGGTTTCAGATTTGGGTCAAAATTCTAACAACATGGTTGTGTGTATATGATTCTGTCTTGTTTTTATATCTTAACTATAAAATCCTTTTTAAGTAGAATTGGATAAAGATTTCCATTATGCAGAATGCCTATAATTCTAGAAGACCAATAGTTTTGAAAGAACATTTTCCACCTAAGTTGTGGTGGAGTCAAGGGAACAGTGCATGGAGAGTCAGGAGACCTGGTACAGGCCACATCAGGCTGGTAGGAATTAGCTGAGTTCCGAGCAGGTCCCCTACCTCTGCGCCTTGGCTTCTTCATCTGTGAGGTGAGGGCAGGAGGCCAGATGACTTCTCAAGTACCTATGTATCTAACAATACTTCTAGGAAATTCAGAAGTATCATGTTTCAGGAAAGAATTAGAGTGTAAGTAAAATCAGTTTTTTTCTATATTGTTTATTACATGTGGTGTTAAGCCTAATATTTAAGATCCAACTGTAAGGTTTATTGGGTTATTCTTTTTAATGAATTTTCCATAATAAGGCTTTTATAAGCATATTAAGAAGCCATTTTAAAGTGATGATAAAATAAGAATCTATACAACTAATAATTGTGAATATTTTGCGTTATTTCTTTTGCACATAGTCTCCGAAATCTCGTATTTTACATTTATTGTACTTCTCAGTTTGGACCAGCCACATTTCCAGTGCTCAGTAGCCCCATGTGGTGAGTGGCTGTTCCATTAGTCACTATAGTTTTAGGCCCTTGGCAGGGCACCCCTGTTGATGAGAACTTTTAAAAGGTTCAGGAGGGCATAATTACATTTGTCACTGCCCCTTCCTTCCTCTCCTGCCCACTAGACCCTCCTTCCAAATAATGGTTCCATTATTCGCTTTTTCCAGTGGATAGTTTAATGTGTAAACTAACAGGTATTTTGGTTGATTTCAGGTTGTTTTTTGAGCCAGTAACAACCCCTTGTGGACACTCATTCTGTAAGAATTGCCTTGAGCGTTGTTTAGATCATACACCGTATTGTCCTCTTTGCAAAGAAAGCTTAAAAGAGGTAAACATTTTATATTTATCTGTTTATTGTTCTTAAGCTTGGCAACATTGATTTCTATTTGGCCACAGAAATAGTGATTATCATGTTCAGAATAAGTTACATTATGTATGCTACGTGACCAAGAAGGATAACGCTTCATTACACAAATGCTAGTGCTGGAGAAATGTGAGTTTAGAGAGCATAGGGGAAAGTAGGGTGGTCCTGGAGGCCAAGCCCCATGTACTTATTTATTTATTTATTTTTTATTTTTTAAAGATTTTATTTATTTATTTGACAGAGAGAGAGAGAGAGAACAAGTAGGCAGAGAGGCAGGCAGAGGGAGAGGGAGAAGCAGGCTCCCCACAGAGCAGGGAGCCCAATGCGGGGCTCGATCCCAGGACCCCGGGATCATGACCTGAACCAAAGGCAGCCGCTTAACCAGCTGAGCCACCCAGGCGCCCCCTTTATTTTTAACAAGGTGGGGGATGGCCAAGTACCTGGTCTAGAATTGGTTCCATTTTAATGATGACAGTATTGGGGAAACCCAACTGCCCTGTCTTCCACCCTTAATAATAGGCTAGATTTCAGCCTTAGGCCTACCCCCTTAAGGTATGGACCAACTCTGTCCAATAGAATTTTTTGCATTGATGGAAATGCTCTATATCTGTGCTGTCCAACATGGTAGCCACTAGCCACATGTGGTAATGAAGCACTTGAAATGTGGCTAGTGCAACTGAGGAACTGTATTTTAATTAATTCTCATGTAAGCGTTCACATGTGACTGGTGGCTACTCACTGGTGGCTACTCTTTGGGCAGCCCAGCTCTAGAAAGTGGTATACTGGACAGAAGAGAGGGAGGCACAGCTTCCTACACCCCTTGTATAGTCAGTGGTCAATGCTAGTAACCTGTGTTAGGGAAATAGCTAGATCTCAGGTGCATATCTTCTGTAACCAGTGGGAAGACAGTATTCTCCCAGTCCTGCTTGGGTGACTGGAGCCCCCGTAAGGTGAGGTAAGCTCCAACTGCAAGGATAGCATTGATCAGGGAGAGTGATCCGGTCTTTGTGGGTGACAGGATTGCTTAAAGAAAAAAGTGCCTTCCAAATAATGAAAAATTGATAAGACATTTTGCAATTGAATGTACATAGTTATTTCCTATGTAGAAAATACAGCTCTGTACAGATACCATAATAGCATATGTGTATTATTACATTTGATATGGGTCTTACATAACAAGCCAGTATGTAAGACATAAAACCATGTACAGAATTTTCACAAAGAGTTTGTTAGTTACATTTCAGCTGATATACTTTCAGGTGAAGTACTCTAATCATGCTGTTTTTCCTATGTTTCCAGGTTTTTAGATACTCTGTAGTATATTTATTATGTTTTTTCTCAAGTTAGTAATTAGATACATGGCTTTAAATGTAGAGATAGCTCACCTTAAAAAAATGTCTGGAGTTTGAAGGAAAACAAAATAAGCATATTATTTAAAAATACAATTAACATCCTGTTTGAAAATAACTTTTTCCTGTGTCCTAAAGATATCCTGTATAGTAGGTAAAATCTAATATATGTTTTAAAGAACAAATCGATGTGCTGTATAGTTTTACACTTTTCCTACTTGTTATTTTGTTTTGCTCATTTTTTCATTTGAATGTATTTTAAAGATAGGATTTTTATAGCAGAATAGTACATTGGTTTAACATTTCCCTAATGTTGAGTATGTAAGTGGTGGGTTTTTTTTTTATATATATATACTATGCTTTGCATCTTTGTTTCCTTAGGATAAAATTTCTGGAAGGTTGAATTACTAATCAAAAGTCGTATATTCATAAGACTCAAAACCAATTGCCACGTTGCCTAGGTCCCGCAGAAATATTGTACAAATTTAGATTCCTCTCGGTAATGTAAGAGAGGTTGTATTTCCCCAAATTTAATACATGAGTATTACACTATATATTATTATATAGAATATGTAGCCTCATGGTTTTCAAAATGTGTTCCCCTTCCCCTGGGAACTTGTTAGAAATACAAATTCTCAGACCCTACTCCAGAGCCACTAAATCAGAAGCTCTGGGCTAGGGCTCAGCAATCTGCATTTTAACAAGCCCTGATTGATGCTAAAGTTTGACAACCACTCCTATTACCCGTTTCCCAACCCCTCACATTCCCTCTTCCTCCTCCTCTGTTCTTCATCGGATAATGGCAAACCCTTATTTTTGCTGCATCTGCAGATTAAAAGTATGGCTTCTCTTTATCTTGTGATTGTCTCCCAAGAGTTGTTCCTCGCTAGTTTTAAGAAATTTATATTGGTCATTGTTCCAAAATTCTGTACACACACTCTGACTTAGTCCCCAGCCTTAGGCAGTTTTTATCTGCAGAAATAGAATGTCTCCTTGTCCATGTAATATAATACAGTGCAGGCTGTGATAACTGCCTTTTATGTGGTAAAGGCGGTAAAAATGGGCTTTGTGGGAGACAGAAAAATAGTTAAGGCAGACTTTGTGGAAAAGGTAAAGTTGGAGCCAGACCTTACAGGATAGGCAGGCTTCTCGGAGGGAGAGGGGTGGCTTTTAGCAGTTTTTCCCGAGTGTTGAGGGAGTAGTACAAATATACCATTTTATATAGAGTGGGGGGCTGAGTGATAGCAAGTGACAGTGGAAGGAAAATCTGAAAGAAAAATGATCTGAAAACTCCGCCACTGAAATCAGGAACCAAAAAGGGAATAGTTTTGCTTGTGAGGAGCGGGCAGGGCAGGCCTGACTGTTAAGAAGGGATCTGTGGCCACAGCCAGACCAGGGTCTTGTGCACAGGGCGCAGTTTCTGCTGCAGCCGTGTAGCCTGAATGGTCTTGGACACAGCCTGGGCAGGTGGACCTGTTTAGCGCCATCCATTGTCATCTTCCTTCCCCCTCACCCATTCATTCAGAATCGACTGTGTAAATATGTAATTAAGGCTTTACTCTATTCAGTTCAACTGTTTTGCCTGTTTTATACCGTAGGAAAAGCACTGGAATGTAAAATAATATTGTCTTTTAGTATCTAGCAGATAGGAGGTACTGTGTCACACAGCTGTTGGAAGAATTGATAGTGAAGTATCTGCCTGATGAGCTGTCTGAGAGAAAAAAAATATATGATGAAGAAACTGCTGAGCTCTCACAGTAAGTTTCTTCTCATAAAGTTAATGTAATCCCCGCCCTTTGACCCAGTAAGGAGAGACCTCCTCCCAGCAAGCTGGATCCTGTCTGGAGTTCAACCCAATCTAGCCAAAGGCGTATTTTAAACAAATCCTGGTCAGCTAACCCCCTCTCCTCAACAGACAGAAGTCTTTAGAAGTTTCTTTGGTAACTTCCAGATCTTCCACTGGAGGTTGTCGACTCAACTCTTTGCCCCAAGCAGGTTTTTAGGCAGAGGGGGTATTTCCTACAGTGACTTCAAGGCAGTGGACTGGGAACGGAGCCCTCAAGTACCTTTGTTCCCCCTAAGGCAGGGCAAGAAGGGGGTTGAGGAGAAATGGCCTGATTGGCAGGCACGGTAGCCAATTAGAGGCCGGGAAGGGGGTGGGACCTTGAGGCCTGAGTCTGAAATTGGAGTGATTTAGGGGCCAAATTCTCAATTAGTGAAGATTGTTGAGTGGTAGCAGATTAAGGTAGTGTCAGGAGGGAACTTGGGGATAGAGTGGTACCGCTGCTGTAGACCCCTCTAAAGAGCGAGCACACAAAGGCTGGTCGGGGCTGGGTAGATTGGACCTGCTTGTGTTCTGTATTCTTTCTTCCTTGTCCTCTTACGTTCTTTTCCCTTCGTGTCTTTCCCTCTTGCTCCAGTCACACGAGTCTCTCTCAATTTCTTTCCTAGGTGTTTAATTTCTTAACTCTTTTTCTTTCACTCTAAAGAACAGAATTGCAATTTTCACATGCTGTTTTTACTTAATACCCTTTGTTTCCATTACGTCTCAAAATACATTTTTTCTTACTTTCTAAGAAAAAATTGTGCTTGCAAACTTAGTACGTGTCCACTGACTGTCTTCACGGGGCCAGTGGCCTTCCACAGACGAACGATTTCCAATCTTCTCTTTACCGAAATGGACACTGATTTGTCTTCCATGGGTTTTATTGTATGATTTTAGGATAGAAAATATAATGATATGAGGATTATGAACCTTTTTGATCAACACTGCAAAAAGCTGGATATAAGAAAGCCTCAGATACACTTTTGAAATCTTAAATATAGTAACACAACCAGACTCTGCAGAAGACTGGAATCTTCCAATGAGAGATGAAGTAGTCACGGGAGGGGGGCTGAGTGTGATGCAGGGAAGTTGGAGGGAGTCTTGCTGCTTTTTTTAAAGGCTGTTTTTTTAAAAAGGTAGCTCATCCCCTGGTACTTAAAAGTTTTCCTAATTGATAGGTATGCTGTTTGTCAACATAAGAGCTGAAAGAAAACCAAATAGGGTGCTCAGTTATGGTAGAACACACATTTTTAAAAGAGGAACTAGCACTTGTATTATGAAATATTACTTTTACATAATTATGTCTTTTTGAAAAAAACCTAGAAAATACTGCAAATGAGCCTGTAAGGGGAGGGGAGGAGGGAGGTCACAATCTATAAATACATTTTAAACAAAAACGGGGTCATTTTATTCATGTTAGTCTATAATCTCCTTATTTTGTTCCAAGTCAACACGTATAGATCTTTTTTTTTTAAAGATTTTATTTATTTATTTGAGAGAGAGAGAGAATGAGAGATAGAAAGCACGAGAGGGAAGAGGGTCAGAGGGAGAAGCAGACTCCCTGCCGAGCAGGAAGCCCGATGTGGGACTCGATCCCGGGACTCCAGGATCATGACCCGAGCCGAAGGCAGTCGCTTAACCAACTGAGCCACTCAGGCGCCCAACACGTATAGATCTTTTAATGAAAACACAGTGTTTCATTTTGTGTTTATGTCTATTTTACTAGTCCCCTCTTCTAAGTTTTGGTTACTGTATACAATGTTACAGTAAACAGTCTTAAAGTGCTTATAGAATTATTTCTAGAAGTTCAAAGGATATGAACTTTTTAGTCTTTGACGCATGCAGCCAGATTCTTCTTCAGCATGGTTGTACGGTTTCAAACCACTCTCCACACTGCCAGTTTTTCCCACAAGCTTGCCAGAACTGGGCGTTGCCTTTATCCTTCTTATTTCCTGCCAATCTGGCAGTGAAAATTAGTTACTGAGTTATCTGTTTTTTGATAGTGCATTAAAATATTTTCAAATGCACTAAGAATCTTAAAGATTTGCTTTTTGTCTATTGTGGGAGCTCATTTTTCCTTCTCTAAGAGTATTTTATGCACAAAAGATTAACTGTTATGTTACATATATTTTAAAGATTTTTAATACAAAATACTAATTGTACTGTTTATTTGTAAAGATAATTTAGTTCTATATAATCTGGTATCTTAAATTCAGATTTACTTTTATAAGAGGATCACAGATTTTTAGTATTAATATTGCATCTCTGTGAGCTTAATGAAGGAGATGCTGATTCTTGTTCTTGGCAAAAATAAAAATCACCTCATTTAGAGCTAATTTTTTATGTTAATTTATAACGTTGCAAGCTTCACTCATTTTCATGTTCTGATGTGTGATAATGAAACTTCTTTGCTCTTCAGCTTGACCAAGAATGTTCCAATATTTGTTTGCACTATGGCCTACCCCACTGTGCCTTGCCCTCTTCATGTATTTGAGCCAAGATACAGATTGATGATACGAAGAAGTATACAGACGGGAACCAAACAGTTTGGGATGTGTGTCACTGATACACAAAATAGGTATGCTTTTTTTGTACGTAAATATTTTTGTTTATATTTGAATATTGAGACCGTGCATGCTTGTTGCTTGAACTTTGATATTAATCAGAATTTCTCTTTTAGTTTTGCAGATTATGGTTGTATGTTACAAATTAGGAATGTACATTTCTTACCTGATGGAAGGTCTGTGGTTGATACAGTTGGAGGGAAGCGGTTTAGGGTTTTAAAAAGAGGAATGAAAGATGGATATTGCACTGCAGACATTGAATATCTGGAAGATGTTAAGGTATGAAAAAATGCTTTTTTAGCACACTTTGGTGTACTCTGCCCTAGGCACTGTACAGGCATATAGGCTGGTATTTTTCCAGGCACATAAAACAGTTCTTCCTATCAGAGATCCTCACTGCTACTTAAACAGATTAGCTCCAGGTTACCTTTTGCTTATCTTGCTCTTACTCACAGAGAGTTCCAGGCAAACTTGGGTGTCCGGAATGTAGATCTTCATTTCTACAGGCTCTACACCCAGCATGGTCCTAGAAGGATGTGGACATGGTGGGCACTTAACAGCAGTTGATTGAACTTTCAACCCATCTAAATTATGAAAGCTGCTAATCCCTGCCCTTTTTAATTAAATTTAGTAGCCAAAAGTGATACAATCAGCAGATTGAAATGTGACATAAATGTAAACACAAAATCCTTTAAAAACTGTTCTATATGTGTGTGACATAACCTTAATGATAAAAGAGACACAGTTGGGTGATGTGTTCAAAGTCTAGGACATCACTGAGAAAGTACCATCACTATACTTATTGGTGATAGCTTACCTGGGGAGATTTGTTGTGATAACCTTCTTAGACAGGATTAATGTGGCTCTCTGATGTTTCCAGTATCTAATTCACCATCTGCAATTAGTTTAGGTACCAAACTAAAGGCAGTTTCGTTTGGAAGGACATTCTAAAACCATTGATCTCATGCTCCCACTGTTCATAGACTTATTTGGGCCCTTCATTTTAATCGTTTATTGAATGCTCGCATTAGGCACTTCTACAAACGTAAGCTCATTGAATTTTCAAAACTCAGCTAGCAGATGAGGAAGGTAAAAAAGTGTTAATTTGCCTAAGATCCTATGGGTAGAGTAATAAAAATGACTTAAAGCGAGCGCTCTAGCTCCCAGGTGCTGTGCTTTATCATTATGCTCTCTTGCCTCTCTGGTAAACTCAGTCTGATATCGCCTGTCCTATCTTATTATTAAGATGCTATGGGGACACTTTTCTTTTGGCCTATGGCACAAAGTATTGTGTGAGTTGAAATTCTGAGCCGATTGATATTGTCTGTGCCTCAGGAATGCTTGGTTAATGGAATCATGTGCTAAAGGCAATATTCTTTGTAAAAGTAATGCCCCATTTTAGCTTTTTGTAAGTTTACATCTTCACATTTGGATTTGATAACAAAATCCCTTGAGTATATGGCTAACCCTATGACTATATATAAATATGGGACAACAGAATAGCATATTGAAAGCATTATGGATTTGATGTTTAGAAACAGTTCTCTGTAGTCTTGGGAATGTCTAATAATTTTTCCTCATCTTAATGCCTCATCTATATAATGATTTCTTGTGTCTTCTGGAAAAGCTTCTCAATTTTCTTTTTTTCCTTAGTGTAGTATTTGTTTTCTGTGACTTCTACTGAAGTCTTAAAGTTCTGCTTGCTTTTAGCCAGCTCTGTTTTCCATCTCAGGCACTTAGCCTTTTTGTCATTTCTTGTTTTCTGCAGCCCCTGGTTTGTTTGCTTGAATTTTGGAAAGGTGCAAAGTAGTTTTCTTTTTTAATAGTTTTAACAAGTCACAAGGTTATTTCTAGCTCCTGTCAAGACCAGTGTGTGTTAGCAGGGGACTGAATCTTACATAGTCATTCCAAGACCAGAATTCAATTGTATGGTTCCTCCACCTTTTTATTAACAGAATTTACCAGTTTAATCGTTTTTAAGTCTATAGTTCAGTGGCATTAAGTACATTCACATTGTGCAAAAAGCAGGTGCTTTTTAGTTGTATTTTTCATTTCAAATCTTTCACAAATAAAAACTATGTTTTCAGAGTCCCTTTGTTGTTTTTATAATGAGTCATTCTAAAAGTATGAAAGGCTGAGTCAGGCCTGGTATTTGTTCAGATGAGTTAATGTATGTGAAATTCAGCGCTCCCTGGCATGGAGCGAGTGGGATAGAAGTGTGTGCTAAAGAAATCAATGCAAGATGGAGGAGTTAATGCTCTATTTTCTCTCCCATGTTCTTTGAGGCCTCACAGGGGATCTTAGGCTTCAAGGCTGATGCATTTAATTTTGTGTTTGCAATAGTCTGCAGGGTGCAGGGAGGGATGATGGAGGTAGCCCCAGCCTTGGCCTTCACAGCAAGCACTTCATTGTGGCATAATTTATTCTCTCTTTTGATATACTGGTTTTAGTTTCTTGTTTTAATCCAGTTCCCTGGTACAAGGTGTCATTATGCTTGTTCTCCATCCTATTACTGCTTTCTGCCATGTTATCTCTGCCTTAAACTTCCCCCCAGTCCTCTTCCCTTTTATTGCAGCAACTGTATTCCTTCTTGTTCTGCCATTTTCAAAAGCCATTAATCCATAAAGACAAAAAGGAATTCCAAATTCGTGTAGACCTTTCTCCAAGAACTCACTCTCAGGAGTCCCGCCCCCAGCTGGGGGCTGTTGGGAGGGTTCTGCAGTATTGCCTTGCTTCTTCGACAAGACGGCATGGCGCTCAGCAGGTGCTGCTTTTGTCTGGCCACGGGCACTAGGTGAGGCAGAAACACATAATGTATATTGTGTAATACTCTGATCCAGCACTGAAATAGGTATTGCCTGTTTTTAAATTTATATTATTTTTTCATTTCTGTAGGGTTAGGGATAATGGACAGGAACACTAGACACAAGTCTGACTGACTGTTGTGTTTCTAGGTTGAGAATGAAGAGGAGATCAAGAATCTCAGACAGCTTCATGATTTGGTATACTCACAAGCCTGCAGCTGGTTTCAGAATTTAAGAGACAGATTTCGAAGCCAAATTCTTCAGCACTTTGGCTCAATGCCTGGGAGGGAGGAAAACCTTCAGGTATGATGGCTTTGATATTGTTTCCAAAAGTCTCACTTTTTTTTTTTAAATAAACTCAAATTAGTGGATTTTTAAGTTTTTGTTTTGTTTTGTTTTCCCTTTTGCACAGCATTTCCTTTGTCCCTGTTGTCTGTAAAATCATGACCATATTCTCCAGAGCAGTGGTATCCACTACAATTTGTATAGGAATGGGCAAGGACAGAGTTGTCAGCTGAGGTAGCTGTGAGCGCACAGAAGGAGAAAGCCCTTCATGGGGGATTTGCCTGAAAGAGGGATAAGGAATGAAAGGTGGAACATTCTAGTAAAATGGTACCCACCTAGTAAATCGTAATTAAGAGACCTAGTTGGCCTTGGAGCCAGTCAGCTGTTCTTTGACAGTTGGGAGAGGTCTCATTTTCTGTACTTTCTAGAAGTCTTCTTTCATCTCCAACTTTTTTCCTTGCTACTTCAATTCATTTGTGTCTCTTCCCATTTAATACTTCACTCCTCAGGAAACTATTGTTTTGATGGTCTTGCTCAAGTCCTTCGGGTTTAAGTTTAATGTATAGAAGGCACTTTCTGTGCAAGCCGATCTGCGCAGTAGGTACTGTAAGACGCACAAAAAGAAGTATCCCCATTCTGGAAAATCGGATAGATCGATCCATCAAAACGCTAACTTTTAGAGCTAAGCATTTTAATTGGGATAAAATGTTGATGGTCAGATGGTAGATTTCATAATGGAATGGCTGTAAATAAATAGATGAAGATGGACACCGCACCTCATTCTGGTTTTCAAAGGCTGGCCTAAGTCTGTCTGAATCCCAACTGAATCCTTCAACAGAACTTGAAATTCTAACATCAGACTATCTCCGAATTGAGTACTCCTTCTGTGTTCCCATCCTAGCAGTTGCCACACATTTGTTTTATCCTGGCTACCTGAATCTGATTAGACGTGATCGAAATAGCCTTTGATAATCCTAAAATCGAACAAGTATATTTAAATGTAAAATCTCAACCTTACTTTCACTGAATTATTATTCAATCCTCTAGCACTGCTTTCTAGTAGTATTGTTGGGAGTCAGGACTTAGGAAAACAAAAGCCCCCACGCTGTATAATCCAGGCGGCGGTGGGGGGTGGTGGTGGTGGTGGTGGTTTATTGTAAGATGTAGAGTTGACACAGCTGTTGGCAGAGCTAGAGGAGTGAAGATCAGGGACATCACTGATGGGAGATGGGGAACCTGCCACCATAGATCTCAGCCTGACACAGTGAAGCACCATCTTCTCAAGAACTTCCAGAGAAGTTGCTGTAATTCTTAGGCCGATTAGGGAGGTACCCACCAGTATCAGTCTGTAGCAGGTGGTTAAGAATTCTCTAGAAGGTTTCTGCAGATCTTCCAATACTTTGCAATAGTTGGCAGAGAACAATGGTTTCTTCTCTTCCAACTTCCACATCTCACCAAAGTATGCGTCTCCTTAGCCAAGTCTAACCCAGAACCCTGTGAGGGAATGGATTCTGGGCAATGTTTCTGACTGCTCTGAAATGCAAGAGGGAGGGGGGAGTGATGCTGAGAACAGAGAGTCCACAAATACAGCAACTCTAGTTTGATTCTAGAGGGAGATTTCAATAGCAGTGGCTTAAAAATTCTTTTCTATAAATTCCAAGTTCTTTCAATAGCCACTAGACAGCCCTTGCAACATCAGAAGGACTTCTTTGCTGGAAATGTTTATTTTTCAAACAAAACTAGAGGCTGAGACCTTTTCTTCTATCTTGCCTAGGATTCCACAGTGCTTTGAAGGCATTTTTAAATATCGATTAGCTTAATGCTTTAAATATGTATTTTAAGAAAGTAGTTCCCAGTTAGGACAGTTTTGTGCCTGCGGTCCATTGGGGCAGTGTCTTATTCTTTGACAGCTCAACTGCTTTTTCCCTTGCTATGTCACTCCTCATGTAATTGGAGACAACTTTCACTGTCACTGCCGGGAAGTGCTACCAGCAGCATCTTAGTGGATAGAGGTCCGACATCCTGCTGAAGAACGTTCCCACATGTCAGCAGCCCGGAACGGAGAAACCCTGCCATAAGGCAGCGCGGGGCAGAGGAAGGAAGGAAGGAAGGCTGGCCATAGAGTCAGGTCTGGGTTTCAGTCTTAGACAATTTACATTTCTGGTGTTCCGTTTCCCCATTTTATAGGGGCTTAATAGCCTTCCTAACATGCCTATTAGAAGAATTTGAGGTAGGATCGGACACATAGTAAAGTGCTCAATGAAGAGTAGCTTGTTGATTTGTTACTGTTTGTTACATAGATATGTATTTTATTAATACTATCAACTGTTGGTTATTTTTAGGCAACCCCTAATGGACCCGCATGGTGTTGGTGGCTTCTTGCAGTTCTTCCTGTAGATCCCCGATACCAGCTGTCCGTTTTGTCAATGAAGTCTTTGAAAGAACGGTTGACAAAGATACAGCACATACTGACCTATTTTTCTAGAGACCAATCTAAGTAACTAACTGCTTGGATCTTCCTTTAAAGTTACCCTAATCTGGCTGTGTTGACGGCCAGATTGTCTGCTGCCTTTTGCACATCCAGTGCTGGTTTGAGAAATGTAATGAAACCTTCCCCCCCCCCTTCAACCTCCTGAATCATGTGGTTCTTCAACTAGGACTTAGACCACTAAGAACTTGCACAGAAAAACACACACTGAATGTGTGTCAAACCTCTACATTGTGATAAAGTTGCACTATGTACCATATTCTAAAACAAAATGAGAACTGTGTGTATGTGGGGTGTGTGTGTGCGCGCGCGTGTGTGCATTTTCTCTGGCTTTAAAATTTTAAAAGAAAAAAAAAGCCATAGAGAGCAGGCCTTGCTGAGGGTTGGTTATTGCCCAAGTTTACAACAGTAGCGACACAAGTTTTTGCAAGTTGAATTCGCCTCAGATATATCTGTCCTAATGCTTCTGTTTGCACAAGTATGTAAACTATGGTATTGAGTATCTCTCTTGGTTGGAAATACTGCTCTTGCTGAACTGTCTTGACCATTGACTATGACACAGTTTCTTATTTATGTAAATACTTGCGTCCTAAAGGCCAACAGGCTTTGGATGCGGAACCTAGAGCCAGTTTTCAGGAACAATTGCAAACCTGCCATGGTACTGTGCATCTATTCATAAAACACTTAAAACTGTGAAAATATGGTTTACATTTAATTGTACATAAAGGTAAATGGAGAACTCAATTCAGTACCAGTTAGTTTGTATATTTTAGGGGGCTTTTCACATTAACTGCCCATCTATATAATTTATAGTTTGACATGATGTGTTTGTTTAAAAGAATTACATAGGCTAAACCCATTAAGGATCTGGGGGAAGAGAAGAAGCTTAATGTAGAACTAAGCTTTTAAAGTATGTTTTATTTTTTAATTCTGGTCTTGGTGCAAATGTTAGCTATGCCTTATTCATATCACAATTAGATCACCATGCTGTGACATGGTTTGTATTCATGCTGCCCTAGATACTTTTGTAATTATTTGTTGCAAACTTGTGACTGTCCCTGTTAACTTTCTTTTATGTAAGTACTTTGTAAAAGTTTCTTAAACTTTTGCTTTTGCTTATTTAATTTTGAATAAAAGCTAAATTCATAATAATTTTTTTCTTAAAATTTAGGTCAGTGTCATACTGTTTCGTGACATGAGATATAAGCTTATAGCTTTCAGAATACTTTTTTCGGTCATTTTTGACCAAACCGTGCAGTGTCTTAAGGCGGCTTTAGGCCCTAAAATAATCCTTTAAAGTACTGTTTTTCAACATTTAGAAAAGCCATGTCCCTTTAGGATAAAACACAGTTCTTCATGTTACCCCCGCATTTGAGACTCCTTGATTAAACATCAGATCCCAATTTCCCAGGTAGGATTTTCCAAATATAAATAAGTCATTGAACAGTGAATATTCTTACAAAAAATATATTCAGAAATGACTGCCTAGTGAACCATCCTTTGCCCCCACAATTACACTGAGAATTTGTGTAAAGAGTGGGCCATTCCCCAAAAGTACCTTATCAATAGTTCTGAAGTTTTAAACTTTCTTATAATAAACTATTAAATGCCTGTTGAGTAGTGTCCGGGTAGTAATATACATGAAAAGTTTACCTATAGTTCTCATATGTAGGAGAAGGAAGTAGGATTTACCTGGGCTGAATCTACATCTGCAATACGTGCACGCACACACACACACACACAAATGGGCATGAAATTATCTCTATATACATGTACATACTAACGGGAATTGATGAGTTTTATCATTTGACTCTAATTTTGTGATGAATGTTCTGTTATGTCTATAGATTTTCTTGGATCCCTGGACAATTATTTTCCTACTGTACCTTACGAACCATTTATCCAGAAAGGAAAACAAAAATCTTACAGATTCTTACCATTATCACTTTAAGTGACTAAGTTCTGTCACTTTTCAACATTTCAAGTCAAAGTAGCTAGTTGCTGCTCTGCTCTTAATACACCTGCCTCTACATGTCCATATCTTCCTGTTCTTCAAGGAACCCGGACGCCTTCACTCAAATAGAACTCTGAACTCCAAAGCACTTTCCTTGTACTTTGCTAATGGCACTTACAGGAGGTAACTGAATCATGCATGAACCCTCTCATGAGTATTATGACTGGTGTCTAGCAGTTTAGACAGATTTAATAGGCTGACCACTGAACTGAAATAAATGCCCATTGAGAGAATGGTTAGACTGAGCGATACTTTTGCCTTCTCTTCCCCAAATCCAACAAAATGACAGTAAAGAAAATGAAATCTAATGACATTGTGAAACCAAAAATCCATCAATTAACAAATGCTTTTGAGGAATTTCTGAGACAGGGGAACAGAACATGATCTAGAAGACTGAGGACAGCACAGCGTTTCAGAATTGGAAGACTATACCCCAAACTAGGGGAGGGTCTTAGAAGACTCAAGAGGATTTCTTGGGGAGCTGATACCTGACAAAGGTAGATCATTTGGCTGAGCAGTAGGTAGCAACAGCAGTAGTTCTCCAGCCAAATCGCAGAGTGGGGACATTGAGCCAGAGAAGACCCTTGAAACATTAGCTACAGATCCCGAGTAGGATGGAGGGCCCTCACACTGAGACTGCACACTCCTGAACTACCTCATGTGGCCATGTGTTCCCATGTTCTCCCACGGTCGACAGGACGCAGGTGACCTGTGACTGAACCAGCAATCCCAAAAGAATGAACAGGGATCCCAAACGTCAAAGATAATTTTCTCAGACCTCAAGACAAAAATCATTTTTGCTTTCTCAGGGACCAGATTGATCCATTTAAAGGGAAATAGCAAGGCAAACTTAGGTAGACTGAGGACAAACAGAATAGTAATAACTCAGTTGTCTGGCATGGATCTGCAATGGAGAGGACTGGCCTAATATGAATTCAATATGAATTTTCTTCATAAACCAATGCTTAAATGCCAACACTTAAAAAATGCTAAGCATTTTTATACCTAAAACATTTATAACTCAGTTTAATAAAGGGGTTCTCTTGCAGACCTGCCTCCAAATAGCTTTCGGCTGTTCACCGAAATTAAATGTATGCGTCAGGATTTTTGGGGGGTCATGATTTAGGGTATTGAAAAGAATATAGGCTTACTTCCAAAATGTAGTAAGACCCTATTTAATCCACAGAAAAATCCTGTAAAGTAGGCATTCTCCTTGTACAGATGAGAAAACTGAAAGACTAAGTAGTTAAGTAATTGTCAAAGGATTTACACAGCTAATGTGCAGTGAAACTGACTTTGAACCTAGGCATCTGGCTCGACCTTTACTGCCATATCAAGTTATAAAACATCTCAGAAGGTCAATGTGTAAGGAAGGGTCTGGAAATGATTCACTTGACTTTCTGACATAGCAGGCTTTACACGTGACAGGGAGTGCATTTTATAGCGATGGAATTAGAACTTGCTTTTAAGCACCTCACCCAGATTGTGAGATGGCCAAATCAGGCTGAGTCATATAATTTTGGGAGTAGTATAAATTGCTGACAATCTTTTAAAGTTACCTTGCAGTATGTATCGAGATCATTAAAATGGTCATATTCTTTGACCCAATCTTATTTTAGAGGAAGGACATTGATTCAAGAAAATAGAATCCACATGAATGATGATACTCTTTTAATGTCTCTAGAACAGCAAAAACTTAGAAACAACCAATGCCTATTATTGGTAACAAATAGACTGTGTGAAAAAGTACAATTCAGAAGTAGACTTATACCACGATTACCATGGTATATTAAAAAGTAGAAAATACTATGTAAAAATGAAATCAGTAAAACAGGTAATATATTTTTCTTTAGAAATCCTGTATGTCTTTCTTGTAGGGAGGGCAGCCATCTAGAACTAATGTGTTCAATCTACAATACTCTTGGGATTTACTTTTGAAACTGTGACCACACAAACCTTTAAGAACATCATGGTTATACTGATAAGTTTGTTATGTTTCAAGTACACAAAAGCTTGAAGGCTGGAAACTGGAAACAGTAAAGTAGTCAAGAATGACTGTAGAGGTATATACCTTTAAAAACACTCTCAGGGTATTTGGCGTTATCCTTTCACTGTTCGGTATTAGGAAATACGAAGTGAAGTAAAGGTGAAAACCTATGTTATTGGTAAAAATGTTAAACCATGCTAACCAAAGGATTTCCAGGAAAGATGGTGGAGTAGGAGAATGCTCAACTCACCCCATCCCACAGATACACCTAGATAACACCCGACCAGTGTAAATAACCCAGAAAATGACCCAAAGAGTGGCAGAACAAACTCTCTAAAGCTAAATAGAAAGATGCCACATCCAAAACAGTAGTAAGGAGAGAGATGAGGTCAGGAACCAAGCTGACCTACAAGACTGTCCCACAGGAGGAAGGGGGGACCACTGCAAGCTCAGAAAAGGGAGAAGTACAGACTTTACACCAAGCACCCCAGGCATGGGGGGCCCCCACGGGGACGAGGAATCCCCCTAACATTTGTCTTTGAAAACCAGAGGGGCCTAACATCACAAGTTCATATAATCAGTGGTATAACACCTGGAACTTTAAAAATTAGCAGACTCCACTCTGGAGAGAGCAGGAGTACAATAGGAAACTGAGTCCCCACCCTTAAAGAGACAGCACAACAAACACGCACACTGAGATACAGCATAGAAGCAGCAGTTTGAAAGAACACTGGGGTATACAGGAAGGAAATGTATTTACTAATCTCAGAACATGCACTGGAGGGGCAGGGGTCTTGAAGAGACTTCTCCGAGAACAAAAGAACTGTCAGGTACCATTTCCTTCTCCCGCCCCCCGCCAGCCTAGATACCCAGACACCTGCAGGAACCAGTGCAGCTCCAACACTCTCTGCCTAGCTTGCTCACAGTGAAACCAGTCCCTCTGTGCTCCGACAGACCCACCTACTCTAACCCACCGTCAGCAGGAGACCCCCCCCCAAAATGGTGCCACAAGCCTGGCAGCGTATAAACAGCCCAACAGGGCCAAAACCACTCCAAATGACTCAAGCCGCTGGAGGTGGGGGAAATAACCACACATCAGTTTGACATTTGTCCCAGCAATACGTTGGGAGCAGACATCTGGTGTGACCACAGGCCCCACGCACCAACACCAGCCTCACAGGGGACAACACAGGGAGAGCACTCCACAGTTTAGTGCTACCACAGCCTTGGCAAACATCTGGTCTGACTCAACACAAGCCCAAGGCCGCCCCAAACGGGCACATTAAGAGCACAGGCACCAAATCTTGCCCACAATAGGCAAAGAAAGCCATTGCAGAGGACTGCAAACACAGCTCAGGCACAATAGTAGGGCTTGTGCAACACAAAGGCACCTGGGAAGCCCCAGGTTCTAGCACATGGGACACTGTCCTGCAGGGCACAAGACCTCTTTTTCCTAAGGCCACTACTTTAAAGAGCAGGAGACATAGCTGACTTAACTAACACACAGAAACAGACACGGAGAGTTAGACAAAATGAGACAGAAGATTAGGTCCCAAATGAAAAGAACAGGACAAAACCATGAGACCTAAATGAAATGGAGTTAAGTAAAATGCCTGATAATTTAAAATAGTGGTCATAAAGATACTGCCTGGACTTGAGAAAAGATCGGAGGACTTCCGTGAGATCCTCAACAAAGAGAAAGAAAACATAAAAAAGAACCAGTCGAGGATGAGGAACCCAATAACTGAAATTAAAATACACTAGAGGGAATAATAATAGACTAGGGGAAGCAGAAGAATAGATCAGCGACCTGGAGGATAGAGTAATGGAAAGGAATCAAGCTGAATAGGACAAAGAAAAAAATTTCACAAGAAAGAAAATGAGAAGAGACTAATGGAATTCAGTGACCCCCACCAAGTGTAATAATATGCACATTATAGGGATCCCAGAAGGAGAAGAGAGAAAAAAGGAAGCTGAAAATTTGAAGAAATAGCTGAAAATTCCCCTAATCTGGAGAAACAGATTTCCAGATCTGGGAGACAGAGACACCCTCCAACAAAATCAATCCAAGGAGGTCCACACAAAGGCACATAGTAATTAAAATGGCAAAAAGTAGTGATAAAGAGAAGATTAAAGGTAGCAAGAGAAAAGAAAACTTTAAGGCGTTTCCCTTCTATGTAACAGTTATCAGAGGCTTTTTCAGTAGAAGCTCTGCAAACCAGAAGGGAGTAGCATGTTCAAAGTGCTGAAAGAGAAAAACCTACAGCCAAGAATAGTACATCCAGCAAGGCTATCATTCTCAACAGGAGAGAGAGTTTCCCAGACAAAAAAATACTTAAGGAATGCTTCACCACTAAGCCAGTCTTACAAAAAAGTATTAAAGGGCACTCTTTGAGTGGAAAGGAAAAATCAATAAGCAGGAATAAGTAGGAAACACAAAAGCAAAAAGTATATCTATAAAAATCAGTCAAGGGTTTCAATAAAAGATGTAAAGTAGGACACTATATATCTAAAAAGGGGGTTGAGGGAGGAGAGGAGTAAAAGCTTAGTGCTTTTAGAATGTGTTCAAACTTAAACAATCACTAACTTAATATAGACTGCTATATGCACAAGATGTTATATATAAACCTAGTGGTAACCATTAAATCAAAAAATTGGTAACAGAATTACAAAAAATAAAGAAATGGAATGCAAATATCTCACTAAAAAAAGCCAAGAAACCATGAAAGAAGAGAAGAAAGGAACAGAGAACAAAAACAATCATAAAGCAAGTAACAAAATGGCAATAAGAACATACCTATCAGTAATTACGTGGGGGGGGGGGAACCTATGGCTCAATTGGTTAAGTGTCTTGGCTCTTGATTTCTGCTCAGGTCATGATCTCAGGGTTGTGAGAACAAGCCCCATGTAGGGCTCTGTGGTGGGTGTGGAACCTGCTTAAGATTCTCTCTTTCCCTCTCCTTCTACCCCCCCCCAGCCGCCCACTCGTGTTCTCTACTAAAAAAAAAAAAAAAAAAAAAATTACCTTGAATGTAAATGATGAACTAAACATTCCATCAAAAGACACAGGGTGATAGAATGTATGCAAAAGCAAAATTCATCTATATGCTGCCTACAAAAAAACTCATTTCAGACCTAAAGACACATGCATATTGAAAGTGAAGGAATGGGAAAGCAGTTATTATGCAAATGGAAGGGAAAAGAAAGCTGAGCTAGCAAGACTTATATGGGACAAAATAGACCTTAAAACAAATAATGTAATAAGAGACAAGAACACTACGTAATCATGAAGGGAACAATCCAAGAAGAAGATATAACTATTGTAAATATGCACTCAACGTGGGAGCACCCAAACACATAAAGCACCTATTAACAATAAAGAAAGTAATTGATAGAAATATAATAATAGTAAAATGCTTTAACACCCCACTTACATCAATGAATGGATCCTCTAAACAGAAAATCAACAAGGAAACAGTGACTTTGAATGATACATTGGACCAGGTGAATCTGATATATTCAGAACATTCCATCCTAAAAAGCAGAATACACATTCTTTTCAAGTGCACAGAGAACATTCTTCAGAATAGATCACATATTAGGCTGCAAAACAAGCATCAACAAATTCAGAAACACTGAAGACCTACCACACACCTTTTCCAACCACAATGCTATGAAACTAGAAATAAAACACAAGAAGAAATTGAATGAACTCAAATACATGTAGGTTAAACAACACGCTACTAAACACTGACTGGGTCAACCAAGAAATCAAAGAAGAATTTAAAAAAATGTATGCAGACAAATGAAAATGAAAACACAATGGTCCAAAATCTTTGGGATGCAGCAAAGCTATTCTAAGAGGGAAGTTGATAGCAATATGGGCCTACCTCAAGAAGCAAGAAAAATCTCAAACTAACTTACACCTAAAGGAGCTAGAAGAAGAATGACAAAACCCAAAACCAGTAGAAGGAAGGAAATAAAGCTTATATCAGAAGTGAAATAAAAACTAAAAAAAATAGAAATTAATGAAACCAGGAGCTCGTTCTTTAAAAGAAACAAAATTGATAAACCTTTAGACAGACTCATCAAAGAGAGAGAGAAGACTCAAATAAAACAGAAATGAAAGGAGAAATAACAACCAGCACCACAGAAAGACAAAGAATAAGAGACTATTATGAGGGGCGGAGCAAGATGGCAGAGGAGTAGGAGACCTGGATTTCGTCCGGTCTCAGGAATTCAGCTGAATAGGGATCAAACCATTCTGAACACCTACGAACTCAACAGGAGATCGAGGAGGAGAGTAGCAACAACTCTCTGAACAGAGAAGCGACCACTTACTGGAAGGTAGGATGAGCAGAGAAGTGAATCTGAGGCGATATTCGGGAGGATAGACGGCGGGGGAGGGGGCCTCCGTTGGCCGCTTCTGGCAAGTGCTAGAGCCGCGGAGCACAAAATCGGAACTTTTAGAAGTCGGCTCCGCGGAAGGACGTCGCTGCAGTGGCTAAGCGGGGGGTGGAATCCTCACGGGACAGTGTGGTCTCAGGACCCTCTGGGTCACAGAAAGACCGGGGCTGCCTGAGTGCGGCAGAGCTCCCAGGTATCGGAGTGGGGAAGCCGGCTGCAGAGACGGAGCCGAGGCGCGGGCTCTCAGCTCGGGGTTGCCATAAACTGTGATCAGTGGCCCAGTCGGGCCACTGCTCCTCCAGCAGGGACCCAACAAGCGGCAGAGCCGGGGAGACCCCCCTTCCTCCCCTGGGAGGAGCGGCGCGGGAGCGCACTGCAGGGATCTACTAGGTTTGGAGACTCCACACCGGGTCGGATGCCAGAGATAGAAACGCTCCGTCACAGGCCAGGTGAGCACGGAGTGCGGCCAAAGACCGGGGACACGGGAGTGACTGGCTGCTTTTCTCTGGGGGCGCACTGAGGAGCAGAGCCCTGAGTTCTTGCCTCCTCTGGGGTGGAGACTGGGAGGCCTCCATTTTCACTGTCGTCCTCCAAAGCCATATGGAAAGCTTGCAGGAAACAAAAGCTCCCCAGAGCAAACCCGGGCAGATTGCTTAGCCTGGACCTGCAAGGGCGGGGCAATTCCGCCTCCAGCAAAGACATTTGGGAATCACGGCAACAGGCCCCTCCCCCAGAAGATCAGCACGAACAGCCAGCCAAGACCAAGTTTACCGATCAAGGAGAACGGGAGAATTCCAGCGCTAGGGGAATACTGCACATAGAATTCATGGCTTTTTTTACCATAATTCATTAGTTTTTCAAAGTTAATTTTTTTAACTTTTTTTAATTTCTCTTTTTCCCTTTTTCAACCAACATCTTATCACTCCCTTTTTTAAAAAAAAATTTATTTTTCATTTTTAGAGTCATATTTTATCCCTTCATAGTAGTTACCCTTATTTTTGGCATATATATATAAGTTGTTCTCTCTTTAAAATTTTGAGATACAGTTTCTTCTAACAGATCAAAATATACCCTAAATCACTAGTGTATGGCTTTGTTCTAGTCTCCTGCCTGATCACATTCTCTCCTTTTTTTTTTTTAAATCTTCTTTCTTTTTTCAACCAACTTCTTATCGTATCAATTCCTTTTATAAAATCTTTTATAATTTTCATCTTTACAGTCATCTTCCATCCCTTCATTGTATCAACCCTTATTTTGTACATATATAAGTCTTTCTTCCTTTAAAATTTTAGGAGGCACTTTTTTCTAACAGACCAAAATACGCCCAAAATCTAGTGTGTGGCACTGATCTATGCACTAGCCTGATCATATTTGATCATATTCGTTTTTTTTATTTTTAATCTTTTTCTTTTTTTTTTCTTTCGTTCTTTTCTCTTTCTTTTTTCTTTCTTTCCCTTTCTTTTCCCCTGGTTTCAGGTCTTTTCTGATTTCTATAGAGTATATTTGCTGGGGACGTTGTTAACCTGTTAGCATTTTGTTCTCTCATTCATCTATTCTCCTGTGGACAAAATGACAAGACGAAAAAAATCACCTCAGCAAAAAGAACAAGAGGTAGTACCGTCAGCCAGGAACCTACTCAATATGGACATTAGTACGATGTCGGATCTAGAGTTCAGAATCATGACTTTAAAGATACTAGCTGGGCTTCAAAAAAGCGTGGAAGTTATTACAGAAACCCTTTCTGGAGAAATTAAAGAAACTAAAATCTAACCAAGTCGAAATCAAAAAGGCTATTAATGAGGTACAATAAAAAATGGGGGCACTAACTGCTAGGATAAATGAGGCAGAAGAGAGAATCAGCGACATAGAAGACCAAATGAAGGAAAATAAAGAGGCTGAGAAAAAGAGAAACAACTACAGGATCACGAGGGCAGAATTCGAGAGATAAGCGATACGATAAGATGAAACAACATTAGAATAATTGGGATCCCAGAAGAAGAAGAAAGAGAGAGAGGGGCAGAAGGTATATTGGAGCAAATAATAGCAGAGAACTTCCCTAATGTGAGGAAGGAAACAGGCATCAAAATCCAGGAGGCACAGAGAACCCCTCTCAAAATCAATAAAAATAGGTCAACACCCCGAATCTAATAGTAAAACTTACGAGTCTCAGAGACAAAGAGAAAATCCCGAAAGCAGCTCAGGAGAAGCGATATGTAATCTACAATGGTAGAAATATTAGATTGACAACAGACCTATCCACAGAGACCTGGCAGGCCAGAAAGGACTGGCATGATATCTTCAGAGCACTAAACGAGAAAAATATGCAGCCAAGAATACGATATCCAGCTAGGCTCTCATTGAAAATTGAAGGAGAGATAAAAAGCTTCCAGGACAAACAAAAACTAAAGGAATTTGCAAACATGAAACCAGCCCTACAAGAAATATTGAAAGGGGTCCTCTAAGCAAAGAGAGAGCCTAAAAGCAGCACAGATCAGAAAGGAACAGAGACAATATACAGTCACAGTCACCTTACAGACAATACAATGGCACTAAATTCATACCTTTCAATAGTTACCCTGAATGTAAATGGGCTAAATGCCCCAATCAAAAGACACAGGCTATCAGATTGGATTAAAAAACAAGAACCATCAATATGCTGTCTGCAAGAGACTCATTTTAGACCCAAAGACACCCCCAGATTGAAAGTGAGGGGGTGGAAAACCATTTACCATGCTAAAGGACACCAAAAGAAAGCTGGGGTGGCAATCCTTATAGCAGACAAATTAGATTTTAAACCAAAGACTGTAATAAGAGATGAGGAAGGACACTATATCCTACTTAAAGGGTCTATCCAACAAGAAGATCTAACAATTGTAAATATCTATGCCCCGAACATGGGAGCAGCCAATTATATAAGGCAATTAATAACAAAAGCAAAGAAACACATTGACAGCAATACAATAATAGTGGGGGACTTTAACACCTCCCTGACTGAAATGGACAGATCACCTAAGCAAAAGATCAACAAGGAAATAAAGACTTTAAATGACACACTGGACCAAATGGACTTCACAGACATATTCAGAACATTCCATCCCAAAGCAACGGAATACACATTCTTCTCTAGTGCCCATGGAACATTCTCCAGAATTGATCACATCCTAGGTCACAAATCAGGTCTCAACCGGTACCAAAAGATTGGGGTTATTCCCTGCATATTTTCAGACCACAATGCTTTGAAACTAGAACTCAATCACAAGAGGAAAGTCGGAAAGAACTCAAATACATGGAGGCTAAAGAGCATCCTACTAAGGAATGAATGGGTCAACCAGGAAATTAAAGAAGAATTAAAAAAATTCATGGAAACCAATGAAAATGAAAACACAACTGTTCAAAATCTTTGGGATACAGCAAAGGCAGTCCTGACAGGAAAGTATATAGCAATACAAGCTTTTCTCAAGAAACAAGAAAGGTCTCAAATACACAACCTAGCCCTACACCTAAAGGAGCTGGAGAAAGAACAGCAAATAAAGCCTAAACCCAGCAGGAGAAGAGAAATAATAAAGATCAGAGCAGAAAGCAATGAAATAAAAACCAAAAGAACAGTAGAAGAGATCAACGAAACTAGGAACTGGTTCTTTGAAAGAATTAACAAGATTGATAAACCCCTGGCCAGACCTATCAAAAAGAAAAGAGAAATGACCCAAATCAACAAAATCATGAATGAAAGAGGAGAGATCACAACCAACACCACAAAGAAATACAAACAATTATAAGAACATATTATGAGCAACTCTATGCCAGCAAATTAGATAGCCTGGAAGAAATGGGTGCATTCCTAGAGATGTATCAACTACCAAAATTGAACCAGGAAGAAATAGAAAACCTGAACAGACCTATAACCACTAAGGAAAATGAAGCAGTCATCAAAAATCCCCCAACAAACAAAAGCCCAGAGCCAGATGGCTTCCCAGGGCAATTCTATCAGACATTTAAAGAAGAATTAATACCTATTCTCCTGAAACTGTTCCAAAAAATAGAAATGGAAGGAAAACTTCCAAACTCATTTTATGAGGCACCATTACCTTGATCCCAAAACCAGACAAAGACCCCATCAAAAAGGAGAACTACAGACCAATATCCTTGATGAACATGGATGCAAAAATTCTCACCAAAATACTAGCCAATAGGGTCCAACAGTACATTAAAAGGATTATTCACCATGACCAAGTGGGATTTATCCCTGGGCTGCAAGGCTGGTTCAACATCCGCAAATCAATCAACATGATACAATACATTAACAAAAGAAAGAACAAGAATCATATGATCCTCTCAATAGATGCAGAAAAAGCATTTGACAAAGTACAGCATCCTTTCTTGATCAAAACTCTTCAGAGTATAGGGATAGAGGGTACCTACCTCAATATCATAAAAGCCATCTATGAAAAACCTACAGCCAATATCATTCTCAATGGGGAAAGGCTGAGAGCTTTTCCCCTAAGGTCAGGAACGCGGCAGGGACGTCCACTATCAGCACTGCTATTCAACATAGTATTAGAAGTCCTAGCCACAGCAATCAGACAACAAAAAGAAATCAAAGGCATCCAAATCGGCAAAGAGGAAGTCAAACTCTCACTCTTTGCAGACAATATGACACTGTATGTGGAAAACCCAAAAGACTCCACCCCAAAACTGCTAGAACTCATACAGGAATTCAGTAAAGTAGCAGGATATAAAATCAATGCGCTGAAATCAGTGGCATTCCTATACACTAACAACAAGACAGAAGAGAGACAAATCAAGGAGTCGATCCCATTTACAATTGCACCCCAAACCATAAGATACCTAGGAATAAATTTAACCAAAGAGGCAAAGGATCTGTACTCAGAAAACTATAAAATACTCATGAAAGAAATTGAAGAAGACACAAAGAAATGGAAAAACGTTCCATGCTCATGGATTGGAAGAACAGACATTGTGAAGATGTCAATGCTACCTAGAGCAATCTACACACTCAATGCAATCCCCATCAAAATACCATCCACTTTTTTCAAAGAAATGGAACAAATAATCCTAAAATTTGTATGGAACCAGAAGAGACCCCGAATAGCCAGAGGAATATTGAAAAAGAAAAGCAAAGCTGGCGGCATCACAATTCCGGACTTCCAGCTCTATTACAAAGCTGTCATCATCAAGACAGTATGGTACTGGCACAAAAACAGACACATAGATCAATGGAACAGAATCGAGAGCCCAGAAATGGACCCTCAACTCTATGGTCAACTCATCTTTGACAAAGCAGGAAAGAATGTCCAGTGGAAAAAAGACAGTCTCTTCAACAAGTGGTGTTGGGAAAATTGGACAGCCACATGCAGAAGAATGAAACTGGACCATTTCCTTACACCACACACAAAAATAGACTCCAAATGGTTGAAAGACCTAAACGTGAGACAGGAGTCCATCAAAATCCTAAAGGAGAACACAGGTAGCAACCTCTTCGACCTCAGCCGCAGCAACTTCTTCCTAGAAACATCGCCAAAAGCAAGGGAAGCTAGGGCAAAAATGAACTATTGGGATTTCATCAAGATAAAAAGCTTTTGCACAGCAAAAGAAACAGTCCACAAAACCAAAAGACAACTGAGAGAATGGGAGAAAATATTTGCAAATGACATATCAGATAAAGGGCTAGTATCCAAAATCTATAAAGAACTTATCAAACTCAACACCCAAAGAACAAATAATCCAATCAAGAAATGGGCAGAAGACACGAACAGACATTTTTCCATAGAAGACATCCAAGTGGCCAACAGACACATGAAAAAGTGCTCAACATCGCTTGGCATCAGGGAAATCCAAATCAAAACCTCAATGAGATACCACCTCATACCCGTCAGAATGGCTAAAATTAACAAGTCAGGGAACGACAGATGTTGGCGGGGATGTGGAGAAAGGGGAACCCTCCTACACTCTTGATGGGAATGCAAGCTGGTGCAGCCACTCTGGAAAACAGTATGGAGGTTCCTCAAACAGTTGAAAATAGAGCTACCATACGATCCAGCAATTGCACTCCTGGGTATTTACCGCAAAGATACAAATGTAGGGATCCGAAGGGGTACATGCACCCCGATGTTTACAGCAGCAATGTCCACAATAGCCAAACTGTGGAAAGAGCCAAGATGTCCATTGACAGATGAATGGAGAAAGAAAATGTGGTATATATACACAATGGAATATTATGCAGCCATCAAAAGGAATGAGATCTTGCCATTTGCAACGACGTGGATGGAACTGGAGGGTGTTATGCTGAGCGAAATAAGTCAATCAGAGAAAGACATGTATCATATGACCTCACTGATATGAGGAATTCTTAATCTCAGGAAACAAACTGAGTGTTGCGGAGTGGTGGGGGATGGGAGGGATGGGGTGGCTGGGTGATAGACATTGGGTAGGGTATGTGCTATGGTGAGCGCTGTGAATTGTGCAAGACTGATGAATCACAGATCTGTACTTCTGAAACAAATAATGCAAGATATGTTAAGAAAAAAGAAAAAGAAGATAGCAGGAGGGGAAGAATGAAGGGGAGTAAGTCGGAGGGGGAGACGAACCATGAGAGACGATGGACTCTGAAAAAGAAACTGAGGGTTCTAGAGGGGAGGGGGGTGGGGGGATGGGTTAGCCTGGTGATGGGTATTAAGGAGGGCACGTTCTGCGTGGAGCACTGGGTGTTATGCACAAACAATGAATCATGGAACACTACATCAAGAACTAATGATGTAGGTGGCCAGCTCGGGACCCGGCAGGGGGCCAGCGTCCCGCCCGGAGCTCGGGCAGCGCCCAGCTTCTCAGGCTCCCTCTCGACTCAACCCTCCCCGGCTCGCTGGGGCAGGCCTCCCGCGGTCGTGCAGGCCGGAGAAAGAGCCTAGGACGCGGGGCAGGGCCGGCGTGAGGGGACGCCCGGCAGGCAGCCGAGCTCTCGGGGCCCTGGGGAGCGCGGCGGGGAGGCGGTCCCGTCCAGTGCCGGCGGGCGGGGTGCGCCCTGGTGTGCCGCACTCCCAGCCTGTCCACTTCCAGAGCTGTCCCCGGGCCCGGTTCTGGGGCGAAAATGCCGGCGCTTCACATAGAAGATTTGCCAGAAAAGGAAAAGCTGAAGATGGAAGTTGAGCAACTTCGCAAAGAAGTGAAGTTGCAGAGGCAACAGGTGTCTAAATGTTTTGAAGAAATAAAGAACTACATTGAAGAACGTTCTGGAGAGGATCCTCTGGTGAAAGGAATTCCAGAAGACAAGAATCCTTTTAAAGAGAAAGGCAGCTGTATTATTTCATAAATAACTCTGGAGAGAAATTTCATCCTCAGTAGAAGAACTAGTTTGTTTTGGTTTTCTGAAATAAAACCGAAATTCCTTTCAAAGAAGGAAAACAAAATTTAAGGACTTTCTTAAATACTTATACTGATATGGTTATGTATAAAAGCTGTGTGCTTCTCATCTTTGCTCACTGTACTCCCTTGTTAAGAGGGCAGAGAGTATCAAATGGACAATTATGGAAATAAGGACATTACTTGTGCATGACTCACTTCTTTCAGTATATTGCTTGATGCCTTAAATAAAGTTTTATCTCTGGAAAAAAAAAAAGAACTAATGATGTAATGTATGGTGATTAACATAACAATAAAAAATTAAAAAAAGAGATTATGAAAAATTATATTAAAAAATTGGCAATTTTGAAGAAATAGATAAATTCCTAGAAACACATAACCCCCCCTAAACTGAAGCAGGAAGAAATAGAAAATTTGAACAGACCAATTACTGGCAATGAAATTGAATCAGTAATCAAAAACTTCCAATGAAGAAAAGTCCAGGACCATACTGCTTCACAGTCAAATACTGCCAGATAGTTAATGAAGAGTCAATCCCTATTCTTCTCAAACTATTCCAAAAAATAGAAGACAGAAAGCTTCCAAATTCATTCTATGAGGCCAAATCTGCCCTCATACCAAAAGCAGATGAAGACATTACAAAAAACAAAACAAACAAAACAAAAACACCCAGAAAACAACCAAAACTATAAGCCAATCTCTCTGATGAATGTGGATGCCAAAATCATCAAAAAGAATTAAACCAAATCCAACAATACATTAAAAAAAAATCATTCACCACACCATGACCAAGTGGGATTTACTCCTGGGATGCAAGGTGGTTCAATATTCCCAGATCAATCAACATGATACACCACATCAACAAGAGAAACGATAAAAAGCCTATGTTCATTTCAATGGACACAGAAAAAGCATCTGACAGAGTATAGTCCATTCATGAAACCACAGAATAATAAAGTCCATATATCAAAAACCCATAGTTAACATCATAGTCAGTGGTGAAAACCGAGAGCCTTTCCCCTAAGATCAGGAACAGGACAAAGATGTCCACTTTCACCACTTTTATTCAACATAATACTAGCAGTCCTAGCCACAGCAATCAGATAAAAGGAATAAAAGGCATCCAAATTGGTAAAGAAGAAGTACAACTTTCACAATTTGCAGAGGACATGATACTGTATACAGAATACCTTAAAGACTCCAACAAAAACCTACTAAAACTGACAAATGAATTCAGTAAGGTTGCAGGATACAAAATCAATATAGAGAAATCCATTGTATTTCTATGCACAAATAATGAATCAGCAGAAAGAGTAATTAAGAAAACAACCCTAATTAGACTAAAAAGAATAAAATATCTAAATAAATTTTACTGAAGATGTAAAAGACCTGTACTGTGAAAACTATAAAACATGGATGAAAGAAACTAAAGATGACATAACAAATGGAAAGATATCTCATGCCCATGGACTGGTCTTAAGAACAAATACTGTTAAAATGTCTATACTACCCAAAGCAATCACAGATTTAATGCAAATCCCTACCAAAATACCAAAAGCATTTTTCACAAATAATCCTAAAATTTGTATGAACCACAAAAGACCCCCAATAACCAAAGTAGTCTTGAAATAGAAAAACAAAACTGGAGGTATCACAATGCCAGATTTCAAGTTATACTACAAAGCTGTAGTAATCAAAACAGTATGGGACTGGCACAAAAATAGAAATATAGATCAATAGAAAGAAACTGAGAGGCTAGAAAAACACACACTTTATGGTCAATTAATCTACAACAAGGGGGGAGTCAAGTATATCCAATGGGGAAAAGACCATCTCTTCAACAAATGTTGGGAAAATTGGACAGCTACATGCAAAAGAATGAAACTGGACCACTGTCTTATACCATACACAAAAATAAACTCAAAATGGATTAAAGACCTAAATGTGAGACCTGAAGCCGTAACAATCCCAGAAGAGAGAACAGGCTGTAATGTCTCTGACATTGGTCATAGCAACATTTTTCTAGATAGGTCTCCTAAGACAAGGGAAAGAAAAGCAAAAACAAACTAGTGGAACTACATCAAAATAAAAGCTTCTGCACAGCAAAGGAAACAAAATTAAAAGATAACTTCCTGAATGGGAGAAGGTATTTGCAAATGATATATCCGATAAGGGGTTAGTATCCAAAATATATAAAGAACATACACAATTCAAGACCCCCCCAAAAAAACCCAAATAATCCAATTAAAAATGGACAGAAGATATGACTAGCCATTTCTCCAAAGAAGACATCCAGATGGCCAACAGACACATGAAAAGATCACTCATCATCAGGGAAATGCAAATCAAAACAATGAGATATGACCTCACATCTATCAGAATGGCTAGAATAAAATAACAAGAAACAACAGTGTTGGGGAGGATGTAGAGAAAAAGGAACCCTCATGCACTGTTGGTGGGAATGCAAACTGGTATAGCCACTGTGGACAACAGTATGGGGATTCCCCAAAAAGTAAAAATAGGATTACCATATGATCCAGTAATTCCACTACTGGCTATTTACCCAAAAGATACAAAAACACTAATTTGAAAAGATAGCGTGCATCCCTAAGTTTGTTGTAGCATTATTTACAATAGCCAAAATATGGAAGCAACCCTATTGTCTATTGATTGATAAATGGATAAAGAAGATTGGCATATATATACAATGGAATATCGTTCTACCATGAAAAAGAATGAAATCGTGCCATTTGCAACAACATGGGTGGAGCTAGAGAATATAATGCTAAGTGAAATAGGTCAGAGAAAGACAAATGCCATATGATTTCCTTCATATGTGGAATTTAAGAAACAAAACAAATGAGCAAAGGAAAAAAAGACACAAAAAACAAACTTTTATGTATAGAGAACAAACTAGTGGTTACTAGAAGGGAAGTAGTGGGGCGGGGGGGGGGGGAGGAGCTGGATGAAATAAGTGAAGGGCATTAAGAGTACACTTACATAAGCACTGAGTAATATATAGAAATATTGAATCATTATATTTTACACCTGAAACTAATATGACACTGCATTAATTATACTGGAATTTAAAAAATAAATTAAAAAAAATGGTAGTCAGAATTCTTAATAAGACTTTTTCGTTATGTAATGGGAACAATATAGAAAATAAAGTTAAATGACTTTTTAAGGCTGATACTTTTAAAGCCTATCATCAGCTTCATAGACTATAGTACATTCTCTATATTTCAAAGGATACCACTTTAAGCAAAATTGAAGTTAGTGAGGGAACCAAGTTTAAATCCAGGCCCCCTTACTAACTAGCTGTTTGGGCTTAGGTAGGTATTTTCATATATATAAACCTCAGTTTCCTCCTTTCAAAATAGCGATTAGAGACAATGTATATAAAATACGCAACAGAATACTGCTACTCAAATGAGAAATAACCATTATTATTGTAACTATGTATATAACAGTGAACCCCTGAAGATGGACTTCTACAGAATCATTAAAGAGATATACTCAGAGAAGGCAGGAATACAGAAGTGCCTAAATGGAGAATGTTCTAGGCTATACAACTTGGGATTTTAAAAACTCTATTTATAAAAAATTTCTGACTTGATACTGTCCAGCATCAGTCTTTGGCCATTCAATTTTCTATTCACTGAATAAATTTTTGATTTATCCTTAAAGAAGAACAAAAGCAAGAAAGGGAAGATTCAACTCTTGTTTTAGAAGACAAAAGAAAAGTGGGAATTGTCATTGCTTTCAGGGGTTAGCTACAGTTCTTTAGTTTGCAGCAATATTGAAAGAGCGAAATTCAGAAGAATAGAGAAATGTGAATCTGGAATTTGAGTTTACTTTCCACTTATGCAATTCAGAAACAACACTGGATGTCTTAGGAATTTATTCTCAGGAAGTAAAGTAGCATTATCAAACACTATTACCTTCCTCAGAGTTAGAACATAAAGTTGAATTTATTACTTTTGACACATGAAAAATCTTGTGCAGAGTGAATTTTGGTTATATTCAGAAACAGCATTATATAATTTGGAAAGGTGGCAGGATAATTCATTGATATACTTGTGTTCTCCTTATATACCTACTGCTATTAAAACTATTTCAAGTAGGTCAATTTTTAATTTCTGGCCTCAAGGGATTTAGGTCTGGCATATATACATATACACACACACACATATATATATATACACATGTGTGTGTTTTGTTGTAAAATATATATACTATGATTAATAAAAGACTTTCAAATATAAAATATGTTCTATAACCTTCTTGGAAGGATAGTGGAATGGAATTAAAGAACAAAAGGATTAAAGAAGAGATTGTGTATTTTTAAAAAATGGTTATTGGTAAAAATCAAATTGCTGTATTTATTCCACTGAATACATTTAAAAATAGTCTTATACTGTTTTATTGTAAAATATTGTTACTATAAGCTGAAAATTGCACTTTTTTAAAAATTTTATTATGTTATGTTAGTCACCCTACAATACATCACTAGTTTTTGATGTGGTGATCCACGATCCATTGTTTTCATATAACACCCAGTGCTCCGTGCAGAACGTGCCCTCCTTAATACCCATCACCAGGCTAACCCATCCCCCCACCCCCTCCCCTCTAGAACCCTCAGTTTGTTTCTCAGAGTCCATCGTCTCTCATGGTTCGTCTCCCCCTCCAATTCCGCCCCCCTTCATTTTTCCCTTCCTTCTCCTAATGTCCTCCATGCTATTCGTTATGTTCCGCAAATAAGTGAAACATATGATAATTGACTTTCTCTGCTTGACTTATTTCACTTAGCATAATCCCCTCCAGTCCCATCCATGTTGATGTAAAAGCTAGGTATTCATCCTTTCTGATGGCTGAGTCATATTCCATTGTATATACGGACCACATCTTCTTTATCCATTCGTCTGTTGATCTTGGCTCTTTCCACAGTTTGGCTATTGTGGACATTGCTGCTGTGAACATTGGGATGCATATGGCCCTTCTTTTCACTACATCTGTGTCTTGGGTAAATATCCAGGAGTGCAATTGCTGAGTCATAGGTAGCTCTATTTTTAAATTTTTGAGGAACCTCCACACTGTTTTCCAAAGTGGCTGTACCAACTTGCATTCCCACCAACAGTGTAAGAGGGTTCCCCTTTCTCCACAACCTCTCCAACATTTGTTGTTTCTTTCCCTGTCCATTTTTGCCATTCTAACTGGTGTAAGGTGGTATCTCATTGTGGTTTTGAATTTCCCTGGTAGCTAATGATGATGAACATTTTTTCATGTGTCTGTTAGCCATTTGCATGTCTTCTTCAGAGAAGTGACTTTTCATATCTTCTGCCCATTTTTTGACTTGTTTTTTGGGTGTTAAGTTTGATAAGTTCTTTATAGATTTTGGATACTAGCCCTTTATCTGAGATGTCATTTGCAAATATCTTCTCCCATTCTGTGGGTTGCCTCTTTGTTTTGTTAACTGTTTCCTTTGCTGTGCAGAAGCTTTTTACCTTGATGAAGTCCCAAAAGTTCATTTTTGCTTTTGTTTCACTAGCTTTCGGAGATGTATCTTGAAACAAGTTGCTGTGGGTGATGTCAAAGAGGTTACTGCCTATGTTCTCCTCTAGGATTTTGATGGATTCCTGTCTCACATTGAGGTCTTTCATCCACTTTGAGTTTATCTTTGTGTATAGTGTTAGAGAATGGTCGAGTTTCATTCTTCTCCATGTGGCTGTCCAATTTCCCCAGCACGAATTATTGAAGAGACTGTCTTTTTTCCATTGCATGTTTTTTCCTCCTTTGTCGAAGAGTATTTGACCATAGAGTTGAGGATCCATATCTGGGCTCTCTATTCTGATCCATTGGTCTATATGTCTGGTTTTGTGCCAGTACCATGCTGTCTTGGTGATCACTGCTTTGTAATATAGCTTGAAATCGGGCAACGTGATGCCCCCAGCTTTGTTTTTCTTTTTCAACATTTCCTTGGCGATTCGGGGTCTTTTCTGATTCCATACAAATTTTAGGATTGTTTGTTCCAGCACTTTGAAAAATGTTATTGGAATTTTGATCAGGATGGCACTGAAGATATAGATTGCTCTGGGTAGCATAGACATTTTAACAATGTTTATTCTTCTGATCCACGAGCGTGGAATGTTTTTCCATCTTTTTGTGTCTTCTTCAATTTCTTTCATGAGTGTTCTGTAGTTCCTAGAGCATAGATCCTTTACCTCTTTGGTTAGGTTTATTCCAAGGTATCTTATGGTTTTTGGTGCTATTGTAAATGGAATCGTTTCTCTAATTTCTCTTTCTACAGTTGCGTTGTTAGTGTATAAGAAAGCCACTGATTTCTGTGCATTGATTTTGTATCCTGCCACATTACTGAATTGCTGTATGAGTTCTAGTAATTTGGGGGTGGAGTCTTTTGGGTTTTCCACATAAAGTATCATGTCGTCTGAGAAAAGAGAGAGTTTGACTTCTTCTTTGCCAATTTGAATACCTTTTATTTTTTTTTGTTGTCCCATTGCTGTTGCTAGGACTTCTAGTACTATGTTGAACAATGGCGGTGAAAGTGGGCATCCTTGATCTGTTCCTGATCTTAAGGGAAAGGCTCTCACCTTTTCCCCCATTGAGGATGATATTTGCTATGGGTTTTTCATAGATGGATTTTATGAACTTGAGGAATGTTCCCTCTATCCCTATACTCTGAAGAGTTTTAATCAGGAGAGGATGTTGTATTTTGTCAAATGCTTTTTCTGCATCAATTGAGAGGACCATATGGTTCTTCTCCCTCCTCTTATTAATGTGTTCTATCACATTGATTGATTTGAGAATGTTGAACCACCCTTGCATCCCGGGGATAAATCCCACTTGGTCGTGGTGGATGATCCTTTTAATGTATTGTTGGATCCTATTAGCTAGGATTTTGTTGAGGATTTTGGAATCCATATTCATCAGGGATATCAGTCTGAAATTCTCCTTTTTGCTGGGGTCTTTGCCTGGTTTGGGGATTAACGTAATGCTGGCCTCATAGAATGAGTTTGGAAGTTTTCCTTCTGTTTCTATTTTTTGAAACAGCTTCAGTAGAATAGGTATTATTTCTTCTTTGAATGTTTGATAGGATTCCCCCAGGGAATCCATTAGGCCCTGGACTCTTGTTTTTTGGGAGGTTTTTGATCACTGCTGCAATCTCATTACTGGTTATTGGCCTATTCAGGTTGTCAGTTTCTTCCTGTTTCAGTCTTGGCAGTTTATAGGTTTCCAGGAAGGCCTCCATTTCATCCAGATTGCTCAGTTTATTGGCATATAGTTGTTGAAAGTAATTTCTAATAGTTGTTTCTATTTCCTTGGTGTGAGTCATGATCGCTCCCCTTTCATTCATAATTTTATTAATTTGGGTCCTTTCTCTTTTCTTTTGGATAAGTCTGGCCAGCGGTTTATCGATCTTATTAATTCTTTCAAAGAACCAACTTCTAGTTTCATTGATCTGATCTACTGTGTTTCTGGTTTCTAATTCATTGATCTCTGCTCTAATTTTAATTATTTCTCTTCTAATGTGTGGCTTAGGCATCATTTGTTGCTTTTTCTCCAGTTCTTTAAGGTGTAGAGTTAGTTGGTAAATTCAGGATTTTTCTATTTTTTTGAGTGAGGCTTGGATGGCTATGTATTTCTCCCTTAGGACTGCCTTTTCAGTATCCCATAGGTTTTGGACCGATGTGTTTTCGTTCTCATTGATTTCCATGAATTGTTTAAGTTCTTTGATTTCCTGGTTGACCCAAACATTCTTGAGCAGAGTGGTCTTTAGCTTCCAAGTGTTTGAATTTCTGCCAAATTTTTTCTTGTGATTGAGTTCCAGTTTTAAAGCATTGTGGTCTGAGAATATGCAGGGAATAATCTCAATCTTTATTTGGTATTGGTTGAGACCTGATTTGTGACCCAGTATGTGGTCTATTCTGGAGAAAGTTCCATGTGCGCTCAAGAAGAATGAGTATTCTGTTGTTTTAGGGTGGAATGTTCTGTAAATATCTATGAGGTCCATCTGGTCCAGTGTATCATTCAAAGCTCTTGTTTCCTTGTTGATTTTCTGCTTAGATGATCTGTCCATTGCTGAGAGTGGAGTATTGAGGTCTCCTACAATTAACGTATTGTTATCAGTATGACTCTTTATTTTGGTTAACAGTTGGCTTATGTAGATGGCTGCTCCCATGTTGGGGGCATAGATATTTACAATTGTTAGATCTTCTTTTTGGATAGACCCTTTAAGAATGATATAGCATCCTTCTGTGTCTCTAACTACAGACTTTAGTTTAAAATCTAATTTGTCTGATATAAGAATTGCTACCCCAGCTTTCTTTTGAGGTCCATTGGCATGGAAGATGGATCTCCATCCCTTCACTTTCAGTCTGGATGTATCTTTAGGTTCAAAATGAGTCTCTTGTAGGCAGCATATGGATGGGTCCTGTCTTTTTATCCAATCTGCCACCCTGTGCCATTTTATGGGAGCATTTAGGCCATTCACGTTGAGAGTGATTGTTGAAAGATATGAATTAATTGTCATCATGTTGCCTGTGAAGACATTGTTTTTATAGATTGTCCCTGTAAATTTCTGTTGCATATCACTCTTGGGGTCTTTCTCCTTTTATAGAACCCCCCTTAATATTTCTTGCAGGGCCAGCTTAGTGGTCACATATTCTTTCAGTTTCTGCCAGTCATGGAAGCTCTGCATCTCTCCATCCATTCTAAATGACAGCCTTGCTGGATAAAGTATTCTTGGCTGCATGTTCTTCTCATTTAGTACCCTGAATATGTCTCGCCAGGCCTTTCTGGCTTGCCAGGTCTCTGTGGATAGGTCTGACGTTATTCTGATATTCCTCCCTCTGTACATAAGGAATCTCTTCCCCCTAACTGCCCTTAAGATGGTTTCCTTGGTTCTAAGATTTGCAAGTTTTACTATTACATGCCGGGGTGTTGGCCTGTTTTCCTTGATCTTGGGAGGGGTCCTCTTTGCCTCTAGGACACGAATGTTTGTTTCATTCCCCAGATTAGGGAGGTTCTCAGCTATGATTTGCTCAAATACATCTTCTAGTCCTCTCTCTCTCTCCACTCCCTCCAGGATTCCAGTTATTCTGACATTGGAACGCTTCATGGTGTCACTTATTTCTCTGATTCTATTTTCATGGATTCTGAGTTGTTTTTCCCTGGCCTCCTCTTTTCCCTTTTTATCTATTATATTGTCTTTCAGGTCGCTTATTCATTCTTCTGCCTCAGTTACCCTAGCTGTTAGATTATCTAGATTGGATTGGATCTCATTGATAGCATTTTTAAGTTCTGCCAATTCAGCTTTCATTTCTGCCCTTAGAGGCTCTATGTTGCCATTAATTGATTTCTCCATTCCAGCTATTGTCTTCACAATTGCTAGCCTGAATTCCATCTCCGACATCTTGGTTATATCTGCATCCATTTGTAAATCTGCAGCATAAGTCATAATCTCTGAGACTTTTCTATTTTGGCAGTTCCTCCTCCTAGTCATTCTGTTGATGGGTGTTTGAGGGAATGTATAGAGTCCAAATTATTGACCAGAACCCAAGCAAGATGCATCTATTTTCTTGGGACCTTAGGGTTGCTGGCCTCTTGTTTTCCCAGCCTGTCTTCTGGGGGAGAGGCCTGCTGCGCTGTTACTCAGGCAACCCTATTTGGGCGGAGTTGCCCTGACCCCCTGTGGCGGGGGATCGGCTCAGCGGGAATCAGTTTTGGGGGCTTTTGTTCTCTTTCCCTGGTGGCTTTCCGTGTCTCTTCCGCAAGTCAGAGCAGAAGAGACCGTTTCCAACCCTCTGCCTCAGAGCAGAGAGATCACAGTCTGTTCTTCAGTGAGCTCTCCAGGTCACACTGTCTCCATTTCTATCCATGCTGCTATAAACTGCAGCAGCCTGGATCGGGCGCCCCTCCACAGTGCCCCCAGTCCTGCCTTCAGGTCAGGGCACATCTCTGCCCTTTGTGCTTCTAAAACCGCCAGCCACCCATGGATTGCATGAGCAACCCTGCAGCTCCGGGTTTCCACCCCAGGGGCTGTCCTAAAGTCCTTTCCGGTCTGCGAGTCTGTGCCCAGTCCCCAGCGCGTGAGGCTGTCACTCACTGGCAGTGTAGGATCCCCATGGCCAGGCTCCCACCCGCTGCCGTTTATCCTCCGATATCTGCCCGCAGAATCAGGGCTCCCCGCTTCATACCTCGAAACCAACCGCCTGCGATATTCTGCTTGTAGAGCTCCAGATCTTCTTACATCTCAGGCTGGTTTCGTGGGTGCTCAGAGTGGTCTGGTAGATATCCAGCTCAATTCTGGGGACCAGTTGGAATAGGGTCCCCTACTCCCCCGCTATCTTTCCTTCCCCTGAAAATTGCACTTTTTGTCATTATTTAAATTTATGATAAAAACATATTCCTCAACTTAAAATATGTGAAGAGGAACATTGTTTTTCAAATTTTTTAGGGACTTCATGAGCAAAAATGTTTGAAGACTACTTGGGTAGACCACTTCTTCTCATGACTTTTTCTGATAGTCTCTCTCTCTCCATCATTTACCCCCTTCACCACTTCAAGAAAAATGTTTCTAAAATTCTGATCCAATCATCCCGTTCCCTCGCTTGAAAACCTCTGATGGTCCCTTTCAGAGGAAGGATAACATCTAACCTCTTCAGCTCTGCCTTCAGCCTACAGTGCTTCCCAGCCTCTTATTGCTTTTTTGTCACATCTTTCCTGACAGTCTCAAAGAACCCTCCACTAATACCCCTATGCATTGGTTTCTTGCCTTAGAAGCTATATTCCTTTACACTATATAGTGAAACTCTCCTTATCCTCCAAGGCTGAACTAAAAATATCACTCTCCTGTCAAACAAATGCTTAACCTTTCAAGCAGCATGAATGGCCTTTCTGCTTAGCCCTCTATTACTTGCTGCCTGTCCTGATTATAACATCCATCATGTATTGTACGTTTTCCATGTTTTGTATTGTTTACTCAGATTTCATGTACGATATTCTTATCAGTGTAGTTTCAACTAGCAGAGATCCAAATTAAAACAAAACAAACAACAATAGAACAATGGTATGTAACATTTACATCAGAAAAATCTCATATGCTTATGTGCCCTATATTTAAAATAGTTTCTGCATTCTCTGAAATGCCTTTATTGCTGAGTACTCAATGAATAATTACCAAACTTTAATCCACTTGATTCATTATAAACCAGTGCCACTGAAATTAGTTAAGATACTCCAAGAAAGCAGAAGCAGATCAGACACTTCCAAAAGGCAAAGGAAGGAAGGATGAGAGAGAGGGGGGAAGGGAGGAAAAAAGGTGTGTGTACGTGGGGCTACTGAAGTGAATTTTACTATCACCAACAAATTGAGTATGAAGGTAAAGAAATAATGATGTAGCAGCATACAGTGTAAATCATTGTTGAACAGTAGAACATGCTAGAACATGTCTAAGTAAGGACAAAAAGAAACAAAATGGCAAGGTGAAAGGTTTTAAGAACTCTTTATGCAACCCAGGGAGTGAAAGAAAAACATACCTTTAGTTCCAAGAATATTTCCACATCCGTGGAATTAGAACAGACCTGTGATTTACCTCTTGCACTCAAATGCTCAACTCCCAAACAGGGTGGTAAGTGGCAAGTGAAATAGTTGCAATAGTTGCTATTAACCCAGCTCCACAGCAGGATGTGTGTATATACATGCATAACAAAAGAACAAAAATCAGTCTGGCAAGTGATCTAGATTTTTACCTGGAGCCTCCAGGTAAAATGAATTTTTGAGTCTAATAGTTTGTATTAGAGTCCAGTAGTTTGTAAGGCTAGGACTCAAACTTGAACATTATAGTTCAGTTTTCTTAGGTATACGATGGACTCTTAACGTGTAGATTCAGACCTTTTATTTCTAAAAAGTTCTCCTGAATTTAAAAAAATAATTTGCTGATTTTCTTCTATTGGTTATTCTTTCCCTATCTTCCATCTCTCTTACTTCCTCTTGTATCCTTCTTACCTCTTTGTTTTCAGTTCCCTAGGCTGTTTTCATTATCCTCCTCAAAGTCCGTCAATATATTCACTTAAATCTGTTCTTGAATTTTGCGCCAAGCTCGGTGGGGGGAATCCCAGTTTGGTGAGCTAGCTGGGAGGTGTTTACAGCTGCTGTCATGATTCCTATCATGGTTCGTAGGTTAAACTGCATCGCCGCTGCGTCCCGGAACATGGGCATTGGCAAGAACGGGGACTTGCCCTGGCCCCTCAGGAATGAATGCAAGTTTTTCCAAAGAATGACCACAACCTCATCAGTAGAAGGTAAACAGAATTTGGTGATTATGGGTAGGAAGACATGGTTCTCTATTCCCAAGAAGAATCAACCTTTAAAGGACAGAATTCATTTAGTTCTCAGCAGAGACCTCAAGGAACCTCCACAAGGAGCTCATTTTCTTGGCAAAAGTCTGGATGATGCCTTAAAATTTATTGAGCAATCAGAATTAGCAAATAAAGTGGACATGGTTTGGATAGCGGGAGGCAGTTCTGTTCATAAGGAAGCCATGAACAAGCCAGGCCATCTTAGACTATTTGTGACAAGGATTATGCAGGAACTTGAAAGTGACATATTTTTTCAAGAAATTGATTTGGAGAAACAAACTTCTGCCAGAATACCCAGGTGTTCTTTCTGATGTCCAGGAGGAGAAAGGCATTAAGTACAAATTTGAAGTATATGAGAAGAATGATTAATGTGAAGATGTTTTCTGATTTATTTCAAGTTAGTTGCTCCCCCTGCCCTCCAAACAATTATATATTTTAATATTAGGGGAAAAAAGACTTTGGTTGACTTTAGGTCAATGGATAATTATTTCTAAGGAATGAGATTTTATTAATCTTAATTAAGCTATAGTTAAGATTAATCTTAACTAGACCATATCAGATACCATTTGTGAAACATTTCTTGCTATAACTGTGTGTTGCCTGTCAAGGACCAGCACCTGCCTAGGGTAGCATATCTACCAAGAGCCTAGGTGAGATAATCCCCTGATAGCATAATTTGAAACCAGGACTTAAGAAGATAGGACTAGACAGATTTGTCCAAAGGTCAGAAATTTATTATAAATAGAAGAGCTAGAACTCAGATATTAAAAGAAAATTATATCAAAATAGGGACTTTGAGTCTCTATGCATATCACACTGCTGAAAAAAAGTTCTGTTCACTCAGGGAATCTGGTAACTTGAGAACTCTGATATATTTCATAGGGATAGTAAAGAGTCAGGTAGGACGCTACCTTTTTGATGGTTAAAAGAGAAGGTCTGAGACCTAAAAACTCTGTTTCCAATCTCCAGTGAGATTCCATGGGATGTTACAATGATAGAACAATAGGCTATTCTATACAAAAATGAGTAATCTAATAACAAGCATATGGCTAAAATTAGATATTAAAAAGGTAATGAATTGCAAATGGATAAAGCTAGAAACCAAAATTACAAAGCTGGAAACTAAATTAAACTTCACTGAATTAAAAAATGAAAATTAATACAATTTACCTGTCGTGTTAGCAAAGACGTGGATTGTTAAGTATCCAAAGAAATAGCATTTTTTGCTTGTAAATTAATACAACCCTTTTAGAGTTTAAGTTAGGAATATCAATTAAAATAAAAATATTCTGGGTTTGGGCCCAGAGCTTCCACTTCCAGAAATTAATCCTGAATAAAGAGATGGACGCCTCCCCCCAAAAAATCTGTTATTTGAGCATAATGTAATTAAGTCTTCATTGCTAAGATGATTTTCTTCTACTTTCTATCATAATTTAGGTTAATGCTATTTTTGGGGGGGGGAAGTGGGCAGGGGGCAAAGGCGGAGAGGGGAATCTCAGGCAGGCTCCATGCCAGCATGGGGCTTGATCTCAGGACCCTGAGATCAGGACCGGAGCCAAAATCAAGAGTCAGATGCTTAACCAACTGAGCCACGTAGGCCCCATGGTTAACACTGATTTTTAATGTCTTGATTTGAAATGTTGTTTAATCTTTACAAATGCTACTTTAATGATAAGAAATTCATTCCAGAGTAGTGTGTTATAATTTTTCTCTATTTTATAGGTTTCTTAAAAATCAGATTTATTCCTTGGCTGCCACAAAGATATCACAAAAAAACTATAGACCAATATTCCTTATGCATATAGATGCCTTTGTTTTGAAGAATTGAACAAACCAATCCTAAAAATAATGGAAATGCTAAAACAATTAGAAAAAAGTTAAAGGACTCACTCTTCCTGATTTCAAGACTTGCTACAAAGCTGGACTAAAAAAGGTGGTGGCTTTGCTACAGCAGCCTCGGGGCATTAATGCAGCCTTCACATCAGACTGATAAGGATTATGATGCAAAGGCTGTGTGGAAGCATGGTTGCAACCAGGTGAAAGTTTCCTTTCTCAGATTATAACTGATTCTAGTAAGTGGAGGTGGAGAATTTGTAGGTAGAGATAAAATTGCCAAACATGAGGAAAGGAAGGGACTTAAGAGGCAAATCAGCAGGTCAGACTCAAAATAATCATGCTTTTGGATCCCAGAACATCTATTTATAACTCCACTCAGGCTAGGTGGTAAATGTGAGACACACCAGGAAAACCCACCCTTCCACCCCAACTCAAAATATCTGAATGCTTCTATTATGTACATATACTGAATGTATACTATGTACATACTATGTATATACATATACTGAATGTATACTATGTACTTACATAGAATGTACTTCTATGTATGTACATCTACTGAATGTACATATACTAGTTACTCAATAAACATGAACAGAATGACTAGAGATCTGGATATACATGAATAAATGATTTCATGTTACCACCAACTTGGTAAGATTTTCAAAATTAAGACTGGGCGACTGGCAGAGGAGGAGGATCCCAGGCTTACCTCGCCACATGAATACACCTAGATAACACCCAGTGTAAATAATGACCCAAAGACTGGCACAACAGATTCTCCAAAGCTAATGCGGAGAAGAGGCCACATAGAGATGAGGTCAGGAGCCAAACTGCAGGAAGGTCCATGTGAGGGAGGGATGCTGCAGGACACAGAAGGGAGAGGAGCAGAGCTAACGGCAGCCACCCCAGGTGCAGGGCACTCACACTGAGAAGACAAATCCCTGATAACATTTGGCCTTGAAAACTACAGGGGCCTAACTTCATGAGTTCTTAACAATCAGTGGGGCTTAACACCTAGAACTTTAAAAGTCAGTGGGCTTGGCTCTGGGAGAGCCAGGAGGGCAGTGGGAAACTGAGCTCCCTCCTTTAAGGAGACAGCACAAACAACAGACTCTCTGAGATGCAGCAATTTGAAAGATGCCTGGAGTATATGGAGAGATTTATTTACTAATCTCAGCGTGTATGCCGGAGGGCCGGGGATCTTTGGAAGACTTCTCTTAGGACAAAAGAGCTACCAGGTGCCACTTCCCTTGCCTGCCCCCCAGCCTAGATACAGGGATATCTGTGGGAACAAGCACAAGTCCAACACTCTCCACCTACCTTGCTATCAGTGTGCCTCATGCTCGAGTTCTCCTGTGGACTCACTCCCTCCAACACACCTCCCACAGGTGTATTATCCCAACTAGCACCACAAGTGTGGCAATGTGCAAGCAGCCACCACAAGGTGGTGAAAAGAGAAAAACCTGCAACCAACAATATTCTATCCAGCAAGGCTATCATTCAGTATAGAAAGAGAGATAAAGAGTTCCCCAAACAAAAGTTAAAAGAATTCATGACCACTAAACCAGCTCTCCATGTAATGTTAAAGGGGATTCTTTAAGTGGAATGAAAGACCATCAGCTGCAATAAGAAAAGAAGGAAGCACAAAAACAGTAAAATTAAGTGTACCTGTAAAAACCAATCAAGTGGTTCAAAAAATAAAAGAATGTAAACTATGACACTACATACTTAAGATGTGGTGCAGGGGGAGAGGAGTAAAAATTTAGCACTTTTAGAATAGGTTTAAAGATAAGCGACCATCAACTTAATATAGATGGCTATATGCACAAGATGTTATATAGAAATCTAATGGTAATCACAAATGAAAATCCAGTGATTTGTAAAAAATAAAAAGAAATCCAAGTATATCACTAAAGAAAGCCAGCAAACCATGGTAGAAGAGAAAAAAGGATCAGAGAAGAACTACAAAAACAACAGTAAAACAAGTAATAAAATGGCAATGAGTACATACCTATCAAAATTACCTTTGAATATAAATGTACTGACTGCTCCAATCAAAAGACATAGGGAGACAGAATAGATAAAAAACCAAGACCCATCCACATGCTGCCTACAAGAGACTCATTCAGCACTAAAGACACCTGCAGATTGAAAGTAAAGGGATGGAAAAGCAGTTATTATGTAAATGGAAGTGAAAAGAAACTGGGTAGCAATAATTATATCAGACAAGAGACTTTAAAGACTGTAACAAGAGACAAAGAATAACACTACATAAAGGGAACAATCCCACAGGAGATAAAACAATTGTAAATATTTATGTACCCAACATGGGAGCAGCCTACACAAAGCAGCTAATAATAAACATAAAGGAAAAACATTGATAATAATACAATAACAGTAGGGGACTTTAACACACCACTTACAACAACGGATAGATTATCTAAATAGAAAATCAACAAGGAAGGGGTGGTTTGGATTGAAACATTCCACCAGATGGATCTAACAGATATATTCAGAACATTCCATCCTAAAACAGTAGAATACACATTCTTTTCAAGTGTGCATGGAACATTCTCCAGAATAGACCACATGTTAGGCCTCATAGGCCTCGACTAATTCAGAAAGTTTGCTGTCATACCAAGCATCTTTTCCGACCATGCTATGAAAGTAGAAATCAGCCACAAGAAAAAAAATCTGGAAAGAAAACAAATACAGGGAGGTTAAATAACATGCTACTAAACAGTGACTGGGTCAACCAAGAAATCAAAGAAGAATTAAAAAAAAACACACGCAGACAAATGAAAATGAAAACACTATGGCCCAAATTCTTTGGGATGCAGCAAAAGCTGTTCTAAGAGGGACATTAAAAGCAATACAGGCCTAGCTCAAGAAGCAAGAAAAATCTCCAATAAACCCAACCTTACACCTAAAGGAGCTAGAAAAAGAACAACAGACAAAACCCAAAACCAGTAGAAGGAAGGAAATAATAATCATTAGAGCAGAAATAAATGATATGGAAACTAAAAAACCCTAATAGAACCGATGAATGAAACCAGGAGCTGATTCTTTGAAAATATAACAAAATTGATAAAACTTTAGCCAGATTCATTGAGACAGAGACAGGGGGGGGGGTGGGGGGAGAGAGAACTCAAAGAAAATGAGAAATGAAAGAGAAATAACAACCAACATCACAGAAAGAAAAAGGATAAGAGAATACGATGAAAAATTACATGCCAACAAATTGGACAACCTAGAAGAAATGGATAAATCCTGAGAAACATAAGCTCCCAAAACATCAGGGGGAAAAAATAGAAAATTTTAACAGACCAATTACCAGTGATGAAATTATATCAGTAATCAGAAAATTCCCATAAACAGAAGTCCAGGGCTAGATGGCTTCACAGGTGAATTCTAGCAAACATTTAAAGAGCATTAATATCTATGCTTCTGAAATTATTTAAAAAAATAGAAGAGGAAGGAAAGCTTCCCAATTCATTCTATAAGGCCAGCATTACTGGGACACCAAAGCCAGATAAGACACCATGAAGAAAGAGAACTACAGACCAATTTCTCTGATGAACATAGATGCCAAAACCCTTAGAAAAAAAAAAAAAGTATTAGCAAACCAAATCAAACAGCACATTAAAACAAAGAAAAAAATCATTCACTACGATCAAGTGGGGTTTATTCCTGGGATACAAGGGTGATTCAATATTTGCAAATCAACACAATTCTTTCTCCTGTTGATATGATTTTTTTAAAAAAGATTATTTTAATAGATGCAGAGAAAGCATTTGACAAGGTACAATGTCCATTCATGATAAAAAAAAAAAACTCAACAAAGTAGGTCTACAGGCAACAAACCATAACATAATAAAGGCCATATATGAAAAAACCATAGCTGACATTATACTCAGTGGGGGGAAACTAAAAACTCTTCCCCTCCCCTAAGTCAGGAATAAGATAAGGATGTCCACTCTCATCACTTTTATTCAACATAGTACTGGAAGTCCTAGCTGGAGCAATCAGACAACAAAAAGAAATAAAATACATCCAAATTGGTAAGGAGGGAGTAAAACTTTCACTATTTGCAGAGGACATGATACTATATACAGAAAACTCTGAGACTCCACCAAAAAACGACTAAAACTGATAAATGAATTCACTAAGGTTGTAGGATACAAAATCAACATGTGAAAATCTCTTGCATTTCTATACACTAATAATGAAGCAGCACAAAGAGATATTAAGAAAACAGTCCCATTATAATTACATCAAAAAGAATAAAATATCTATGAATAAACAGGAATAGACCTAACCAAGGTTAGGTTTCACCTGTACTGTGAAAACTATAAAACATAGATTAAAGAAACTGAAGATGACACCAATAAATGGGAAGATATTCCATTCTCATGGATTGGAAGAACAAATATTATTAAAATGTCCATATTACCTAAAGTAATCTACAAATTTAATGCAATCTCTATCAAAATACCAACATTTTTCACAAAGCTAAAAAATTTAATCCTAATTTTCTATTTGTATGGAGCCACAAAGGACCCCAAATAGCCATAACAACCTTGAAGAAGAACAAAAATGTACGTATCACAATCCCAGATTTCAAGTTATATTACAAAGCTGTAGTAATCAAAACAGTTGGTACTGGCACAAAAATAGACATGTAGATCAAAAGAACAGAACTGAGAGCCTAGAGATAAATCCATGCTTATATGGCCAATTAATCTTCGATAAAGCAAGAAAGAATATCCAATGGGAAAAAGACAGTGTCTTTAACAAAAGGTATTGCAAAAACTGGACAGCTATTTGTAAAAGCATGAAACTGGACCACTGTCTAACACCATACACAAAAAGAAACTCCAAATGGATTAAAGACCTAAATGTGAGACCTGAAGCCATAAAAATCCTAGAAGAGAGCACAGGCAGTGGTTTCTCTGACACTGGCCATAGCAACATGTTTCTAGATATATGCCCTAAGGGAAAGAAAAGCAAAAATAAACTAGTGGAATTACATCAAAACAAAACCTTTTGCACAGCAAAGGAAACAATCAACAAAACTAAAAGATGACTTCCTGAAAGGGAGAAGATATATGCAAATGACATATCTGATAAAGGGTTAGTACCCAAAATATATAAAGAACTTATACAACTAAACGCCAAAAAACCCAAATAATCTAAATTAAAAATGGCAGAAAACATGAACAGATATTTCTCCGCAGATGGCCAACAGCTGCATGGGAAGATGCTAAAAATCACTAATCATCAGAGAAACGCAAATCCAAACCACAATGAGATAGCAACTCACACCCACCATAATGGCTAAAATAAACACAAGAAACAAGTGTTGGCGAGGATGTGGAGAAAAAGGAACACTGTGCACTGTGGGTGGGAATGCAAACTGGTGCAGCCACTGTGGAAAACAGTATGGAGATTCCTCAAAAAAATTAAAAATAGGACTACTATATTTTCCAGTAATTCCACTACTGGGTATTTGCCCAAAGGATATAAAAACACTAATCTTTTTAAGATTTTATTTATTTATTTGAGAGAGAGAGTACAAGCAGGGGGAGGGGCAGAGGCAGAGGGAGAAGAAGACTCCCCACTGAGCAGGGAGCCTGATGCAGGGCTCGATCCCAGGACCCTGAGATCATGATCTGAGCCTAAGGCAGCCATTTAACCGACTGAGCCACCCAGGCGCCCTAAAAACACTAATTTGAAAAGCTATATGCACCTCTATGTTTACTGCAGGATTATTTACAATGCCCAAATTACGGAAGCAACCCAAGCATTCACTGATAGATGAACAAAGAGTGATGTGTGTGTGCATGCGTACGTACACACACACACACACACACACACACACACTGGAATATTACTCAGCCATAAAAAGGAATGAAATCCTGCCATTTGCAACAACATGGATGGATCTAGAGGGTATAATGCTAAATAAAATAAGTCAGTAAGAGAATGACAAATACCATCATTTGCTCATCTGTGGAAGAAACAAATGAACAAAGAAGATACAAATAGAAAATATTTTTTTAAAGATTTATTTTAGAGAGGGAGAGTGTGCATGTGTGAGTGGGAGGAGGGGCAGAGGGAGAGAATCTTCAAGCAGACTCCCCACTGAGCATGGAGTCAGACACACACTCCACCCCATTACCCATGAAATCATGACCTGAGCCCAAACCAAGAGTTCAATGCTCAACTGACTGTGCCACCCAAGGGCCCCCCAAACATAGATGCTTAACTACAGAGAACAACCTAATGGTTACCAGAGGGGAGGTGGGTGGATGAAACAGCGGAAGGGGATTAAGAGTACCTTATCATGATGAGCAATGAGTGATGTGCAGAATTGTTGAATCGCTATAGTGTATACCTAAAACTAATATAACACTGTATGTTAATTATACTGGAATTAAAATGTTTTTTAAAGTTTTTCAATATTAAAACATCAATGGGATCTACAGGGAAATAAAAATTTTATGAAGTCATAGGTATCTGTGTTATTTATTGGGACAATGCAGTCTAAGTTATTTTCATTCTTAGTCTCGCAGATTCTAAAGCTACCTGTGTTTCATACTGTTGACAATGTATGAAGGATAGGAATGCCAAATAGAGAACATCTAGATCTCTTTAAGGGACATACTCTTGCTCACAGTTAGATCTTGGGTTCTAAAAATACGGATTAGCATCTACCTTGTGCTCAACATTGGAACAGGTATTTGAGATACTTGAATCAGCCTTTTAGAAGCTTATAGTTTTGTAGGAAAAACAGGTCCATAGATGTGTTAAGTGCCCAATTAATGTGCCAGGATTGGCCGTGCTATCTGGTGAATAAGTGGCAGCTGTGAAATAGATGGAATGAGCATAGCAGGTAGGCGATAAATGCCCAGCATTGGACAGGTGGAACAATGGGGGACAGGGGTAGTGGTCCATATAAAGGGATCAGCAGAACTACAGGAAGTTTTGTATGGCTTACGGTGTGGCCAAAAGGAGAGTGGGGGAGGGGAGAAGTGGGCTTAGACCTGGTTGAAGTGGTGGGCGGTGTCAAATTACCAAGGCATTAGAAAAAACTAGAACTTCCTCCTAGAAAGCATCCTTTCTCAGATATTCATCTATTCAGCTCACCCTGATTTTTTTCCCTACGTGACAGACCACAAAAAGCTATTCACATTAGACCGACCCCATGTTATTTCTGTGCTCAAATTTTATAACAAAAATATCCACAGCCAGCATATCAAAATAGCTTTAATTAGTAGATGAAATTGATCAACTGATCTACCGTTCATTGAGCTTTTGCTATGTATATAGCATTTAGATAGATCCTAAAACCTCACGCCTGTTGATTTTAAATCTCTGGCCTGTTCAGAGATGTTAAAAAGATTTATATGTATTTTAACTTTTTTTAAAAAGATATATATATTTTAAAGATTTTGTTTATTTATTTGACAGAGAGGGACACAGCAAGAGCAGGAACACAAGCAGGGGGAGTGGGAGAGGGAGAAGCAGGCCTCCCACCGAGCAGGGAGCCCGATGCGGGGCTCGATCCCAGGACCCTGGGATCATGACCTGAGCCGAAGGCAGACGCTTAACGACTGAGCTACCCAGGCGCCCTCTATTGTAACTTTTTAATTCAAAGTATTACAGACATATAGAAAAGTGAACAGACCATAAATATATAGCTTAATGAACTATCACAAAATGAAGAAATCTAGTTGAAGAACAAGAACATAACTACTACCTAGAAGTTCCTCTTGTACCCACTCTGAATTACTAATCTCACCTCCTCCCCAAATTTAACTACTACCTTAACTTCTAAAACCATTGATTCATTGCCTGTTTCTGAATTTATAAAAATGGAATCCTATATTCTGTGTCCAGCTTATTTCAATCGATATTACAGTTGTTCATTTTCCTTGCTGTATAGCATTCCATTTTATGAACCTACCACAATTTATTTCTTCTACTGTTAATAGACATGTGAGTTACTTTTCCCCCCTTATCAGTAATGCATTTGTGTATATGTCTTAATGAGGACGCAAGCACAGGTCAAAAAAGGTCAAAAAAAGGCTCTAAGTGTGCTGCCATCAATTTCAACTATTGGGAAAACCCAGGAACTGGCTGGGGCTGGGTTTCGTGCCATCTTGTGTTCAATTAACGGAAGCTAGATTTGCAATGTAACCCAAAATTTGTAAGGAAACAGATGTCTCTCAGTTACACTGAGGCGGCGGCTAAGTCTAAGATATGTCTTGACTTTTTACCACATATGGGCACTCAAAGATTTGGAATGACATGAATATGTATACACAATGCACATTTTGATCGTTAAGTCAATGTCCATAATCTTATATATGAGTTTAGATTTAGATATGGGAATATTCAGACAGATATCAGAATGTTATCTTTTCCTAATTGAGGAGAAAATAGAATTTATCAAGATAAAATTTTCTGATCTGCTCACAAAAATGTGTCAAGAAAACACATACATTCCATTTCTCCTTGGGTTAATCTGGTGATTTGTCAAATGTTTCTAACTTTTTAAAAATTTCTGTCTAGATGGTTTCCCTGTAGAGACACACAAGTGCCACCTAGCGTTCAGGAAGATCAACTGCAGGCTGAAATGTCAAGGTTTTAGAGCTCTTCCTAGCCTGTTTCCTGCAGTCCTTGGGGCTGGAAAATAAGAGGAAATAAGGGGACTTGCTTGTAAGTGTCAAGGCTGAGACCTCCTTCCCTCCCGCTCCCCCAGAAGGGCTTGTAAATGCAGTGAATACTGCCCAAACCCTGAAAAGTGAGGGTTAGGCAGATCACTCATCACCTGCTGATTTAGATGATTATTCAGTTATTTAAGTATAATGCACATTTTAAAAAGAAAATTAAATAATATGGACATTTAAAAAGAAACAAAACTTTCCCATCATTCCAATTATCCAACCCTGTAAGTGCTCTATTCACTGTTTCGACATGTTTTTAGACAGAAGAGGTTTACCAGAGGTTTCTTCATACTAAATTGGTAGAAATTTGAAGGGAAAAAAAAAAAAACAATGCAGTGGGAAGCACCATCTGCCACATTTCCTCAGTTGTAGCAATAAATATTAATAAATCTAAAAATTCCCCCCTCCATGAGCTTTCAAAGATCCAAAATTTGTAACAATTGATACTAATAGATGAATAAATACCAAATCTCAAGCTTCATGCCGTCTATTAAAATGATACCATTTGGGATTATTTGTTCCAGTTCTGTGAAAAAAGTTGATGGTATTTTGATAGGGAGTGCATTGAATGTGTAGATTGTTCTGGGTAGTATAGACATTTTCACAATATTTGTTCTTCCAATCCATGAGCATGGAACTTTTTCCATTTCTTTATGTCTTCCTCAATTTCTTTCATGAGTATTCTATCATTTTCTGAGTACAGATCCTTTGCCTCTTCAGTTAGATTTATTCCTAGGTATCTTATGGTTTTGGGTGCAATTGTAAATGGGATCGACCCCTTAATCTCTCTTTCTTTTCATTGTTGGTATACCAGAAAAGACTCCAAATAGCCAAAGGAATGTTGAAAAAGAAAACCAAATTTGGGGGCATCACAATTATGGACTTCAAGCTATATTACAAAGCTGTCATCATCAAGACATTATGGTACTGGCACAAAAACAGACAGATCAATGGAACAGAATAGAAGACCCAGAAATTGACCCGCAACTCTATGGTCAACTAGTCTTTGACAATTCAAGAAAGAATACCAATGGAAAAAAGTCTCTCCAACAAATGGTTTTCGGGAAATTGGACAGCTACATGCAGAAGAATGAAACTGGACCATTCTCTTACACCACACACAAAGATAAACTCAAAATGGATAAAAGACCTAAATGTGATACAGGAATCCATCAAAATCCTAGAGAACACAGGCAGCAACCTCTGTGACCTTGGCTGCAACAGCTTCTTGCTAGATACGTCTCCAAAGGCAAAGGAAACAAAAACAAAAATGAACTTTTGGGACTTCATCAAAATAAAAAGCTTTTGCACACCAAAGGAAACGGTCAACAAAACCAAAGACAACCGACAGAATGGGAGAAGATATTAGCAAATGACATTACAGATAAAGGACTGGTATCCAAGATCTATAAAGAACTTATCAAACTCAACACCCAAAGAATAATCCAATCAAGAAATGGGCAGAAGACATGAACAGATATTTCTGCAAAGACGACATCCAGATGGCCAACAGACACATGAAAAAGTGCTCAATATCATTTGGCATCAGGGAAGTACAAATCAAAACCACAATGAGATACCACCTCACACCAGTCAAAATGGCTAAAATTAACAAGACAGGAAACAACAAATGTTAGCGAGGATGTGGAGGAAGGGGAACCCTCTTACACTCTTGGTGGGAAGGCGAGCTGGTGTAGCCACTCTGGAAAACAGTATGGAGGTTCCTCAAAAAGTTGAAAATAGAGCTACCCTATGCCCAGCAATTTCACTACTGGGTATTTACCCCAAAGATACAAATGTAGTGTTAAGAAGGGGCACCTGCACCCCAATGTTTATGGCAACAATGTCTACAATACTTGAACTATGGAAAGAGCCCAGATGTCTATTGACAGATGGATAAAGAAGATACATATATATATGTGTGTACACACACACACACACACACACACACACACACACACACACAATGGAATATTACACAGCCATCAGAAAAATCTTGGCTGGGGGCAAAATGGCAAAAGAGTAGGGAGCCTCGTTTCATCTGGTCCCTCAAGTTTAGCTGGATATCTATCAAACCATTCTGAACACACATGAATTCAACCTGAGATGTAAGAAGATTTATCTGGATCTCCACAAGCAGAAAAAACGACTACTTTTTGCAAGGTAGGAGGTGCGGAACCTTGAATCTTTGGGGAAAATACTGGAAGATAAACAGAGGTGGGGAGGAAGCCTCTATGAGCCAGCCACCAGAAAGTGATATAACACTGGAGCAAAAAATCGGGACCCTTGGAAATCTGCTCTAGTGAGAGGCACCCCTTCTGAAAAGGGCACAGGGGATGAACAGGGAAGAATTCTAGGTGGATTATTATGGTCTCAGGATTCCAGGAGTCTCAGAAAGAATAGGGGAGCCTGAATTGATGGAGTGCCCACGCAGTGGAGCAGGGAGACTGGTTATGGTCAGCAAGCCCAGAAGGGACTCTCAACTTTGGTCACCATAAACCACGAGCCAAGCTGGTGGAGACTGCCCTCTGCCTGACCACCCTGAAAAGGACTAGAAGGTGTGGGCTGTTTAACATCCTAGGGGAGTTATAAAATGGCTTGCACCCACAACAGGGCAACAGCTCTCAGGGTGGTCTGGCCCACAAAAGGACACTGGGGCAGCACCCAGCATGACCAGGGAGCTGTGGAAGAGGGTGCATGTGTGAGCCCTGGCTGCTAGCGATTGCAAGGTCACAAAGTGCAGAGACGCTTGCGGGTCCCAATAACTCCCCTGGGAGAGGTACAGCTGTCAGGAGCCGCGGGATTTGGCGGTTTGGCACACAAAGAACCCACGCCCATGACTGGGCGACAGCTCTTAGGGTGGTATGACCCCTGAAGGGACACTGGGCCAGCACCCAGCGTGACCTGGAAGCTGTGGAAGAGGGTGCCCCCACGAGCCCACAGCTGCTAGTAATTGCAAAGTCACAAAGCACAGAGACACTCACAGGTCCCCATGACTCCCCCAGGAGAGGCGCAGCTGGCACAAATTGCATGAGTCTGTAGAGTTTGGTAGGCACAGAGGTGGAGACAGTTTGACCTAGAGGATTTGTTGAAGGGTGGGGGGAACTGCAATCTTGTGGCTCTGGGTTGGAGATTCCTGCTGGGTCATATATGCTCTGACCCTCTAAAGAGAAGTGAAAAGACACCAGGGAACAAAAGCCACATGGCCAACCAGCTCACATTAAGCCCATCCCCCTGACAAGGGGTGGTGCAACTCCATCCAGGCAAAGACCCCTGAGCAGCTGAGCAGCAGGCCCCTCCCCTAGAAAACAGACTGGAAGAACAAGTGAATGATAAGCTTATTTCCCACAGGACTGTAAAACTCCAGCGCCAGGGGAAAATACAGGGAGCTCCAGGTGTTCCTTCACAACTCTCTTATATTTCAGGCTAAAATTTTACATTTCTTTATTATTTTCTTTTTTTCACCCTGTTCCCATTTCAAATAGATTCTTATTTCCTAACCAATGTTTTTAAGTCACTTTGTAAGTTTTATTTTTTTTACATCTATGTTTTAAAGATTTATGCCCCATACTGCCCATTTTTCACTCTATTCGATTTTATCTTGGTATATATATTTCTGATTTCTTTGCAATTTTGAGGTGTAGTGTCTTCTAACACACAGACTAAAAATCATTCAGGGACAGGCAGATCACCCTGCTTTGTTCACCCTGAGAGATTATAATCTCTCTCCCTGCCCCCCCCCTTTTTTTCTTTTTTTATTGTTTTGGATCATCTTGGCTTTGGTTGTGTATCGGTGATAGCTTTTGACCACTTTGGATTTTTTCTAAGGTGCATTTTGCTTGGGTTGTGGTTGATATTTTAGACTCTGTTCATTAGCTCAACCATCCCTTGACAGAATGACTAGGAGGAGGAACTCCCAACAAAGACTCAGAGACAATGTCCTCTGCCAGAGATCTAATGGATATGGATATAAGCAAGATGTCAGAGATAGACTTCAGGATAGCAATCATGAAGTCATTAGTGACAATACAGAATCTCTACAGGCAGAAATGAGATCTAATCAGGCTGAACTTAAAAATGCTATGAATAAGATGCAGTCTAAACTGGATACTCTAACAGCCAGAGTGAATGAATCAGTGATCCAGAAGATAAGCTGATAGAAAGGAAGGAAGCTGAGGAAGATAGGGATAGGCAGCTAGTAGCCCACTGAAATAGATGTAGAGAGATCAGTGATGCCATGAAACATTCCAATGTCAGAATTAGTGGGATCCCCGAGGGGGTGGGGAGAGAGAGAGAGGACTAGAAGCTATATTTGAGCAAATCATAGCTGAGAACTTCCCTAATCTGGGGAAGGAGACAAGCATTCACGTCCAAGAAGCAGAGAGGACCCCTCCCAAAATCAATAAAAATAGACTAACAGCCCAACATATAATAGTGAAGCTTGCAAATCTTAGAGCCAAGAAAGCTATCCTGAGAGCAGCTAGAGGGAAGAGATTTCCTATGTATGGAGGGAAGAACATCAGAATAACATAAGACCTATCCACAGAGACCAGGCAAGCCAGAAAGGGCCGTCAAGACATATTCAGGGTACTAAATGAGAACAACATAAAGCCAAGAATACTTTATCCAGCAAGGCTGTCATTCAGAATGGACGGAGAGATAAAGAGCTTCCAGGACCAGCAGAAACTGAAAGAATATGTGACCATCAAGCCAGCCCTCCAAGAAATATTAAGGGGGATTCTACAAAGGAAGAAAGACCCCAAGAGAAATATAGACCAGAAATTAACAATCTATAGACACAGGGACTTTACATGCAATACAATGGCGCTAAATTCATATCTTTCAATAGTTACTCTCAATGTGAACAGGCTGAATGCTCCCATCAAAAAACACAGGGTTTCAGATTGGATAAAAAAGCAGGACCCATCCATATGCTTTCTACAAGAGACACCTCCAGATTGAAAGTGAGGGGATGGAGAACAATTTACCATGCCAATGGACCTCAAAAGAAAGCTGGGGTAGCAATTCTCATATCAGACAAATTAGATTTTTAAACCAAAGACTGTAGTAAGAGATGTAGAGGGACACTATATATATCATACTTAAAGGGTCTATCCAACAAGAAAATCTAACAGTTGTAAATATCTATGCACCTAACATGGGAATAGTCAACTACATAAACCAACTAATAACCAAAATAAAGAATCATATTGATAATAATACATTAATAGTAGGAGACTTCAACACTCCACTCACAGCAATATACAGATCATCTAAGCAGAAGATCAACAAAGAAACAAGAGTTTTGAAGGACACATTGGACCAGATGGACTTTGTAGATATATACAGAACATTCCATCCTAAAACAACAGAATACTCATTCTTCTTAAGTGCAAATGGAACTTTCTTCAGAATAGATCACATACTGGGTCACAAATCAGGTCTCAACTGATACCAAAAGATTGAGATTATTCCTGCATATTTTCAGACCACAATGCTTTGAAACTGGAACTCAACCACAAGGAAAAATTTGGAAGGAACGCAAACACTTGGAAGTTAAAAAGCATCCTGCTAAAGAATGAATGGGTCAACCAGGAAATTGAAGAGGAACTTAAACAATTCATGCAAACCAGCAAAAAGGAAAACACATTGGTTCAAAACCTATGGGATACTGCAAAGGCGGTCCTTAGAGGGAAGTACATAGTCATCCAAGCCTCTCTCAAAAAATTAGAAAAATCCCAAATGTACAAGCTAACCTTACACCTAAAGGACCTGGAAAAAGAACAGCAAATAAAGACTAAGCCAAGCAGGAGAAGAGAAATAATAAAGATTAGAGCAGAAATCAATGAACTAGAAACTAGAAGAACAGTAGAACAGATCAATGAAACTAGAAGCTGATTCTTTGAAAGAATAAGATCGACAAACCTCTGGCCAGACTTATCCAAAAGAAAAGAGAAAGGATCCAAATTAATAAAATCATGAATGAAAGGGGAGAAAACATGACCAGTACCAAGGGAATAGACACCATTATTAGAACTTATTACCGGCAGCTATATGCCAACAAACTAGGCAATCTGGAAGAAATGGGTGCATTCCTGGATACTTATAAACTACCAAGACTGAAACAGGAAGAGATAGACAATCTGAACAGACCAATAACCAGCAAGGAAATTGAAACAGTAATCAAAAACTTCCCCAAAAACAAGAGTCCAGGGCCAGATGGCTTCCCAGGGGATTCTATCAAACATTTAAAAAAGAAACCATACCTATTCTACTGAAGCTGTTCCAAAAAATAGAAATGGCAAGAAAACTTCCAAATTTGTTCTATGAGGCCAGCATTACCCTGATCCCAAAACCAGACAAAGACCCGATCACAAAGGATAATTACAAATCAAAACCACAATGAGATACCACCTTACACCAGTTAGAATGGCACAAATTAACAATACAGGAAACAACAAATGTTGGAGAGGATGTGGAGAAAGGAGAACCCTCTTACACTCTTGGTGGGTGTGCAAGCTGGTACAGCCACTCTGGAAAACGGTATGGAGGTTCCTCAAGACGTTAAAAATAGAGCTACCCTATGCCCCAGCAATTGCACAACGAGGTGTTTACCCAAAGATACAGATGTAGTGAAAAGGAGGGTCACATGCACCCCAATGTTCATAGCAGCAATGTCCACAATAGCCAAACTGTGGAAGATACTGAGATGTCCTTCAACAGATGAATGGATAAAGAAGATGTGGTATATATATATACACATACAATGGAATATTACTCAGCCATCAGAAAGGATAAATATCCACCATCTGCATCAACATGGATGGAACTGGAGGGGATTATGCTAAGTGAAATAAGTCAAGCAGAGATAGACAATTATCATATCGTTTCACTCATATGTGGAACATAAGGAAGAGTGTGGAAGACCACAGGGGCAGGGAAAACTGAATGGGAAAAAAATCAGAAAGGGAGACAAACCATGAGAGACTCTGGTCTCGGGGAAACAAACTGAAGGTTGCAGAAGGGAGGGGGTGGGAGATGGGGTAACTGGGTGATGGGTATTAAGGAGGGCACATGGGGTGATGAGCACTGGGTGTTATATGCAACTGATGATTCATTGAACACTACATCAAAAACCAATGATGTACTATATGTTGGTTAATTGAACATAATAAAAAAAGAAATCTTGCCATTTACAACGACATGGATGGAACTAGAGGGTATTATGCTAAGCGAAATAAGTTAATCAGAGAAAGACAATTATCGTATGATCTCACTGATATGTGGAATTTAAGAAACAAGGCAGAGATTCATAGAGGGAGAGAGGAAAAAAATGAAACAAGATGAAACCAGAGAGGGAAACAAACCATAAGAGACTTTTAATCTTAGGAAACAAACTGAGGGTTGCTGGAGAGGAGTAGGGTAGGGGTGATGGACATTGGGGAGGGTATGTGTTATAATGAACACTGGGTATTATATAAGACTGATGAATCACAGATCTGTACCCCTGAAACAAATACATTATATGTTAATTTTTAAAAAGATACCATTTAAGGACAAGATGTGGCACATTTTCATCTTCAACCCAATCTTACTAGTTTGTACCCCATTTGGTTGATATTTTCTTGCGGTTGATGGTAAAGTATGAAATACTGTCGTGAGTTGTCAAGTTGAACTTTTTAAAGATTTGAGAAAGAGAGAGAGAGCGCGCACAAGCAAGGGGAGTGGCAGGCAGAGGGAGAGGGAGAAGCAGGCTGAGCAGGGAGCTCCCACCAAGCAGGGAGCCCAATGTGGGGCTTGATCACAGGACCCTGTGATCAAGGCAGATGCTTAACCAACTGAGATACCTGGGCACCTCTCAAATTGAACTTTTTAATAGTACTCTAGTTCTAAAGACATCTGCATCTCTGTGAGCTAGCTGAACTGGCAGGTTCTCTCCTTTGATTGATACTACATTGATTCCATTGACAAGACCCTGCTTTTAGGCTCAGAATATCAACCAGAGGATTCTCCAATGATCTGTGACCATGTTTTGTTTTTTTTTTTAAGATTTTATTTGAGAGAGAAAGAGCGAGCAAGAAAGAGAACATGAGCAGGCGGAGGGGCAGAGGGAGAAGCAGCAGCAGACTGCCCGCTAAGCAGGGAGCCTTACCCTGGGATCATGACCTGAGCCGAAGTCAGATGCTGAATTGACTGAGCCACCCTGGTGCCCCACCATGTTATTGTTCTTTATGCCTCTTAATGACTGTGCTTGACACTGTCATTGCTGTGGTCCACTCTGACTTCTGCCACATTTTAAATTCAAGCCAGTCCTTGATCCCACAATCTGAGAAATCACTGAGGGCTAGGAGAGCTTTGGCTATAGAACCACCTTTAAATGTTCTTTCAGGGCAGTTGTGATTTTTGTATTCATTCACACAAAGGACATCTAGAATGTCCCACTAAGTGCTTAGCAACAAAAGTAACACTGAATCCCTGCCCTCAGGGAGAGCTCATTATAGTGGAAACAATGAATGGAGAAATACCTGGGGCATTATGTAAATTCTAAAGATGGTCACTTCATTGGTAAGAGTGTTGGGTTGGGTGGCTATGGTGTTGCACAAGGTTCCAGGAATTAGGGACTCCAGGCTGTCTTAAAGATGAAATTTGTTTAACTGGGTAAAGATGAATGAACTCTAGACGGAGCAGCCATGAGCAAAAACCTAGAATTCTCTAGGAACTACAGTAATTACTAAGGAAGACAGGTACACTTGGGCACAAAAGCCCACTGTTAGCCCTGGATGGTTCTGCCAACTTCCTAGATAGAAATAACTCAGATACTATCTGAAATTTCATAAACTTCCCTGCATCAATAAGCACATATAATGTTTGATTACCCCATAAATGCAAAGAAATGCATACATTTATCTCTGCTTGAAACTTATTAGGGGATATTAGTTTATGTATTGATAAAATCAATGCTAGGGGTTTAAGATGACGAGAACAAGAAACTCGTAATTAATTTATCTTCTTTGTAGAATGTCTGGTGTTAATGCCTTTGATTTTAGGGAAAACCTAAGTGGCAAGTCATGAAGATTTCATCTCTAGTAGCCTAAGAGAACAACTTGTTTACCAAATTCAGATAGGATGATTTAGTTAAAGGAGCATGCGTTTGGGTGGCAAGAGGAATTTTCAGAGTGGTGCTATTTAATCTTGATGACTCATCAAAAGGTATTTTAAGTAAAGAACTCTTTATAATGAAAGCCAATTCAGGAAAAAGGCCAAAGACTCTGACACAGTAAGACCAGGATTATAGTTTACAAGGAATCTGGTCAATGTCAGGCTAATAGAAAATATAGGCATTCACTGAGTAGACTGGACTGTGTAACATTTGGAAGAAAAATATAAAGCAGATAAGATATAAGATTTACTAAATGTGAAGGATCCACAGTCTTGGAAAAGCCCATCTGAACTCCCGGTAAAGAACATGGACTTCCTTCTTTTGTGATAACAGGTAAATTAACAGTTCAATATATAGCCACTTTATTTTCAGTTATTTCTGTTGTGCTGTGACCTTCTCCATTAGACAGTAGCCCTAATGGAAGAAATGGCTCAGCAAAATTTGAAAAAGAAAAAAAGTAAAACTCTGGGCTTTCTAGGGAGGAAGCAGGGTGCATTGCAGGGAATATACCCCAGTCATACACACAGGTCCCTGAGATGGTGCCCTGTGCCCATCCATCCCCTTGCATCTACAGCAATCCTAGAGAAAAGCACAGGAGGGAGTGTTCAAACTCATTGAAATGGTTTTCAACACCCCACGAAAAAAAAGTATAAAAATACAAATTAGGTTCATTTATGAGTCCTTTAAAAAAGAAGAAGCATATTCTTAAGCCAATATTAAAATATAACATAAAACTATAATGAATAATAAGGAAAACATAGTATTGGCCTAGAATAGACAAGCAGATCAGTGGACCAGACCACCACATACCATTCATGATATAGTCATTTCACCTCAATGAGAAAAGTTTAAGCTATTCAATAAATAGTGTTGCTGCCAGTGAATTCATTTAGGAAAACATAGTAAAGTAAGATTGTTACTGTACCCATAGTTAATTCATGAAGATAAAGTGCTAAACATAAAAAAGAAATGAGATTGCAGGAAAATATATAAAAGTATATTTTAACCTTGAAGGTAAGTAAGACACAAAACCTAGATAATTTTGACTACATACTTATTATACACTTCTGTATAATCAAGACATCCTAAAGCTAAAAGACAAGATTCGAATAAAATATTGGTAACTTGTAACATAAAAGCCTCTGTGCAGAACACATAAATACCTCCTATAAATCAGTAAGAAAAAAATAATCCAAAAGAAATATTCAAAGGATACGAATGGCCAATTCACAGGATACAGGATAAGAAATACAAATGATAAACTGTTCAACCTCAATAATTTTCAAGAAAATACAAATTAAGATAATAATGAGACCTCATTTTTATAACCTATTAGGCTAGAAAACAATTTAAAAGATCATTAGCATACCATAAGGTATGGGGAAAATGGCACCCTTGAACTCTGCTGGTGACAGTGTACATTTGTGTGTTGGGAGGAAGAGGCAACCTTTGAATTTTAAATTAAAAATGTTCATATTCTGCCATCCAGAAATTTTCTTTAAGATTTTTATTTATTTATTTATTTGAGAGAGAGAGAGAATGAGAGATAGAGAGCACGAGAGGGAAGAGGGTCAGAGGGAGAAGCAGACTCCCTGCCGAGCAGGGAACCCGATGCAGGACTTGATCCCGGGACTCCAGGATCATGACCCGAGCCAAAGGCAGTCGCTTAACCAACTGAGCCACCCAGGCGTCCCAGAAATTTTGTTTTGAGGTATATTTCTTGGAGAAATAGTAGAACATCTCCAAGGACAAGGATTATAGGATGTTTATGGCAGCATTATATGCAATGCCAAGAAATAGAAAACACTTAAATGCTTACCAGAAAAAGGGATAGTTAAATATGCTATTTTGTTCTGGACAATAGAATATCATGAAGCATTTAAATATGAGCTCTGTTCAGAATACACACACTTTTCAAGTGTACATGGAACATTCTCTAGAATACATCACATGATAGGTCACAAAACAAGCCTCAAATTCAAAAGGATCAAAGTTATACTATGCATCTTTTCTGACCACAACACTATGAAACTAGAAATTAACCATAAGAAAAAGTCTGGAAAGACCACAAATACATGGAGGTTAAATAACATGCCACTAAACAATGAAAGGGTCAACCAAGAAATCAAAGAAGAGGGCACCTGGGTGGCTCAGTCGGTTAAGCGTCTGCCTTCAGCTCAGGTCATGATCCCAGGATCCCCGGGATCGCATCCCATGCCTCCCAGTGTCCCAGGGATCACATCCCGCATCAGGCTCCCTGCTCAACAGAGAGTCTGCGTTTCCCTCTTCCTTTACCCCTCCCCCCGCTCTTGCTCTTCTGGCATTCTCTCTCAAATAAATAAGTAAAATCTTTTTTTTTTTTTAAAAAAGAAAGAAATCAAAAAGTACATGGAAACAAAAATGAAAACACAGCTCAAAACCTTTGGGATGCAGCAAAAGTGGTTCTTAGAGGGAAGTTTATAACACTACAAGCCTATCTCAAAAAGCAAGAAAAGTCTCAACCTAACATCTAAAGGAGCTAGAAAAAGAACAACAAATGAAAACCTAAACCAACAGAAGGAAATAATGAAGATTGGAACAGAAATAAATGACAGAAACTAAAAAAATAGAACAGATAATTGAGACCAAGAGCTTTGTTCGAAAAGATTAACAAAATTGATAAACCTCTAGTCAGACTCATAAAAAAAAAGACTCAAACAAAATCAGAAATGAGAGAAATAACACCACCACAGAAATACACTTGTAAGAGAGAATATGAAAAACTATATGCCAATAAATTAGGCAACCTAGGAGAAATGGATAAATTCCTAGAAACATATAACCTCCCAAAACTGAAACAGGAAGAAATAGAAAACTGAACAGATTGATTACCAGCAAGGACATTGAATCAGTAACAACAACAACAACAAAAAAAAACTCCCCCAAAACAAAAGCCCAGAACCAGATGGCTTCACAGGTAAATTCCACCAAACATTTAATGAAGAGTTAATACCTATTCTTCTTAAATGATTCCAAAAAATAGAAGGAGGGAAACTTCCAAATTCATTCTATGAGGCCAGTATCACCCTCATACCAAAACCAGATAAAAGATACCACAAAAAAAGAACAGGCCAATATTTCTGATGAACATAGATACAAAAATCCTCAACAAAATATTAGCAAACCCAACCCAACAATACATTAAAAACAATCATTTACCACAGTCAAGTAGGATTTATTCCTGGGATGCAAGGGTGGTTCAATGTTCACAAATCAATCAACATGATACATCACATCAACAAGAGAAAGGATAAAAATCTTCTATTTTCAATAGACACACTTGACAAAGTACAACATCCATTCATTATAAAAGCCCTCAACAAAGTAGGTCTAGAGGGAACATATTTTAACATAATAAAGGTCATATATGAAAAACCCACAGTGAAAATCATACTCAATGGGCAAAAACTGATAGTTTTCCCCTTAAAGGATGTCTATTCTCACCACTTTTATTCAACATAGTACTGGAAGTCTTGGCTACAGCAATCAGATAAGAAAAAGGTATAAAGGCATCCAAACTGGTAAGGAGGAATTAAAACTTTCACTATTTATAGGACGTGATACTCTATATAGAAAACCTTAAAGACTCCACCAAAAAAAACCTTACTAGAACGGACCAATGAATTTAGTAAAGTCACAGGATACAAAATCAATGTGCAGAAATCTGTTGCATTTCTATACACTAATAATAAAGTAGCAGAAAGAGAAATTAAGAAAACAACCCCATTTACAATTGCACCAAAAAGAATAAAATACCTAGGAATAAACTCAACCGAGATGGTGAAAGACTTGTGCTCTGAAAACTATAAAACACTGATGAAAGAAACTGAAAACAAACGGAAAGAGATTCCAGGCTCATGGATTGAGAAAACCAATACTGTTAAAATGTCTATACTACCTAAAGCAATCTACAGATTTAATGCAGATCCCTACCAAAATACCAAAAGCATTTTTCACAGAACTAGAGCACACAATTCTAAAATTTGTATGGAACCACAAAAAAACAAAACAAAAACCCTGAATAGCCAAAGCAATCTTGAAGAAGAACAATAAAACTGGAGCTATCACAATCCCATATTTCAAGTTATATTACAAAGTTGTAGTAATCAAACGATATGGTACTGGTGCAAAAATAGACACATAGATTAATGGAACAGAATAGATAGCAAAGGAATGAATAAACACATGCTCTTATGGTCAACTGATCTATGACAAAGGGGATAAGAATATGCAATAGGAAAACACAAGGTGCTGGCAAAACCAGACAGCTATTTGCAAAAGAATGAAACAGGACCACTCTCTTACATCATACACAAAAATAAACTCCAAATGGATTCAGGACTTAAATGTGAGACCTGAAATCATAAAAATCCTAGAAGAGAGCGCAAGCAGTAATTTCTCTGACATCACCAATAGCAATGTATTTCTAGTTACATCTCCTGAGGCAAAGGAAAGAAAGGCAAATATAAACTGTTGGGACTACATCAAAATAAAAAGTTTTTGCACAGCAAAGGAAACAATCAACGAAACAAAAAGACAACCTCCTGAATGGGAGAAGATATTTGCAAATGACATATCCAATAACGAGTTAGTGTCCAAAATGTATAAAGAATTTATAAAACTCAACACCCAAAAACCAAATAATCTAATTAAAAAGCAGGCAGAAGACATAAACAGGTATTTTTCCAAGGACATACAGATGGCCAACAGACACATGAAAAGATGCTCAACCTCAGTCATCATCAGGGAAATGCAAATCAAAACTACAATGAGATATCACCTTACACCAGTCAGAATGGCTAAAATCAAAACCACAAGAAACAACAAGTGTTGGCGAGGATGTGGAGCAGAAGGATCCCTCGTGCACTGTTGGTGGGAATGCAAACTGGTGCAGCCACTGTGGAGGGTCCTAAAAAAATTAAAAATACAACTACTATATTATCCAGTAATTCCACTACTGGGTGTTTACCCAAAGACTATGAAAACATGAATTCAAAAATATATATGCACTCTTATGTTTATTGAAGCATTATTTACAATAGCCAAATTATGGAAGCAACCCTTGTCCATTGATAGGTGAATGGATAAAAAAGATGCTGGGTATATACAATGGAATATTAGCCATAAAAACAACAACAACAACGAGATCTTGCCATTTAGAACAACGTGGATGGATCTACAGGGAATAATGCTAAGTGAAATAAGGCAAAGAAAGACAAATACCATATGATTTTACTCAGATGTGGGATTTAAGAAAAAAAACAGAGGAGAAAAGAGCCTAACAAAAAGCCAGACTTTTTTTTTTATTATGTTCAGTTAGCCACTGTATAGTACATAATTCTTAAGTAGAGAAAACAAACTGATGGTTACCAGAGGGGAGGTGGGTGAAATAGGTGAAGGCGATTAAAAATAATGATGAGCACGGAGTATATAATTGTGGAATCACTGTATTATACACCTGAAAATAACATAACAGTGTATGCTAACTATACTGGAATTTTTTAAAAAATTGGATTCCAAACTTCTCTCTTTAGGCTCAGCCTCTGAATACTTTGGTAAAAAGGGACAAGCCTAACCCTACTATTTAGAAAACAGAGGTGACACAGCCTTTCAGACTTTAAAGAAAAGTCTAGCAAAGCCCCCTGCCCTCAGACATCCTAATTATCAACTTGGTGATGAGAGAGGGAGTGGAATGTTCTCGGAGTGCTCGCTGAAAACGCAGGGACCATCGTTATCCCATGGGGTATTGTAGCCAACAAGCAGGCTCGGTGGCTTGGTGACAGCCCCCTTGCCTCAGAGCCATTCCTGCCACCGCCCTTTTGATTAAGGCCACCGAAGAAACCGTCAAGGGTTTCCTTTTAGCCTTCTTGTGCAACAAAAGCCTTTTTGAAGCCTTGTCCCACTCAATCCTTTCCAGCCTACTGCCTCATCTCCCAGGACATTCTCCCATTAACTGCTCCTCCTGTAACTTTTTCTTATTGCAATAACCCTAACCCTGCAGCCCTTCCCTACTCCTTCATGAATGTAACCCCTCCTAACTGCTTAATGTTCACAGATCACCTCTTGACTCCCTGTGATAACTTTTAGAAAGCCCTACCAATTCAGACTCTTCATGATTTACTGATCCTTCTTATTTAAAGGATAAAAACGGTAAACATCATGCTGGGCATGTCGCTGCAACTCCCTATGAAGTCACTGGGGCAGCACCTGTACCCTTGGCCACTTCAGCCCAAGAGGCTGAGTTATATGCCTATACCCTTACTCAACCTTCTTTTTAGCCAAGGGTAGAACCACAAACACTTATACTGATAATTGGTATGCTTTTGGGGTAGGCTCATGATTTTGGAACGTTACCGAAGCAAGGAGGTCTCCTTACCTCCAACGGGGATAAGATTCAAAATGGCTCCTATGTCCAAAATGTATCAGTTGTCATACTTTTGCCGGCAGCTGTAGCTATTTCTAAGGTTCCTGGGCATTTGAGACTCAACTCCCTGGAGGCCAAAGGAAACCACCCTGCTGATATTTCTGCCAAAAATGCTGCTCTCAAGGAGACCGATGGCCAAACCTCTGTCATCCTCCAAACAGAATTCTTCCAAATGATAATTTGGAAAAATTGACCAGAGATGCCCAACAACTGGCCCCAGAAAAGGAGAAATAATATCAGAAATCTAATAACCGTTGCTTCGATAAAAAGAGAGAAGTTTGATTTGGACCAAATGACAATCCAGTCCTACCAGAATTCTAAAATTCCCACCACTTACAATTGTACATGCATTAAATCAATGGTCTCCTGACAAAATGATAGCATTCATGAGCCAATATTGGTCGATAAATAAAGAAAACTACAAAAGTGTCTACTTTGTCCCACTTGTCCAAAATACAATCCTGGGAAAACTGTCCATACTGCCTTTGGGCATTTTAAATTGCCCAGTGGACCATTTGAGTTTTGGCAAATGGATTTCAAGGAACTTCCCCTGTCTCATGGACAGAAGTATGTTTCAGTCATGGTTTGCATGTTTTCTTCACTGGACCAAGGCTTTCCCTTGTAGACAGGCCAATTCTGTTAGAAAAAATTATCCCTACCTGGGGAACCCCTTTTGAACTGCATAGAGATTGGGGAACCCATTTCACTGGCCAGGTGCTTCAACAAGTCTGCACTGTTTGGCCAGTCCTACAACACTTCCATTGTGCATATCATCCTCAATTCTCAGGGTTGGTTGAACACAATAACTGCCCCATTAACACTCAATTGGCAATACTCGTAGAGACTCTCCCAAGACTTTGGCCAAAGGCATTGCCATTAGTCCTTCTACATCTCTGATCCACCCCCTTTGGAACTTATAAACGCTCACCCTTTGAGATAGTCACAGGACGCCCATGGCACTTGGCCCCTGCCTCTTTTGACCCAGAATTGATAAAGGAGATGTACTTCAATATTCTAAAGGTCTGGTTGCTTTTATTAAAAATAACCATGCTTTGGTAGAGCAAGCTTTTCACAGTGCACTCCCTGGAGACAATGATCTTAAAAGCATCACACCTTGCGACTTGACTTTGTCTATTGGAAAAGACACCTCCAGAAAGACTCTCTTCAACTTCTTGGGAGAGGCCCTCATCAGGTACCACTAACCAACCCCTGGCCACCAAACTCCAGAGAATAGCCTCTTGGATCCATGGGATACACCTAAGGAAAGCACCAAACCCTGATGGGACCCACACACCATCTGGTGACCTAAAAGTAAAGGTTTTCTAGAATTGAAACAGACAAGATCTGAAGACAGCTTTCCCAAGATGTCCAGACCAGCCTGTATACCTTTATCTATTGATTCTTCTATCTCTTTTGTGGAAAGAAAATGCCCTTTATCTGCATCTCCCAATCTCTTGCAAAAGGGGGAAACTTCAGGGGAGCCTAGGTGGCTCAGTCAGTTAAGGTCAGGTCATGATCTTGGGGTCCTGGAATGGAGCCCTGCATCGGGCTCCCCACTCAGCGGGGAGTCTGCTTCTCCCTCTCCCCCTCCCCCTGCTCCTTCTCACTGTCCAATGAATAAAATCTTAAAAAAAAAAAACAAAACGGGAGGGGGAACTCTTTTGATCATAACATTTTAAAAAACAGCCTCATTATGATCCTGTGAGCACTTCTGAAGGGTTAGAAGGTTCAGAATTCACAAAATTCTTTCTTTTACTTGAACTATTAACAGACTCTGGATCCTTACCCAAATGCATCATTTCTGAATTTACAACTTTACAATTATTGAGCACACATCAGGTTCTAAGCAGCTCTTTTGAAATGGCAATACTGTTTTAAAATGTCTTTGAAGTTTTGCTATTCTTGCAAAAAGTTCATTAACTGTTGCTTTGTGTTTGTAGGTGTGCTGTATCTTTCCAAACGTGCTTGGTTATTCTGTTCAATGCTTCTGCCTCACAGCCACTTCAAGAGGAGACTCCAGGAGGCATAGGTGACTCCAAGTTTGCCTTCATAGGGAAAAGCCTTTTCTCTTTAAGTGCCAATAAAGATTCTCAGTTGGTTACTTTAAGACCTAGGGTCCTGGTTTGGGACCATCATACAGTTTGGAATTTCCATGTTGCTTTTGATTCTGTGTTATCTTTTGCAGAAAGGATGTGCCCAAGAAAGTGATGCTGCTCAGTGCTCACAATCTGAGGAAGATACAGGCTTCAGAGAGGAAGTGCCCAAGCAGTTCTCACTTCAACCCCCCCCTGTTACCCAAATGTGGCTTAAGTGGTTTCCAACTGGTATGTACTTTCCCTCCCACCTGAGACAAGACAGCCAGGAAAGGTCCTTACGGACACAGAGAGACACAGCTGCGAAATATGAAGAACTTGACTGTTGATCAGCAATGTTTTCAAGGAAAGATCTTGATCCAAAGAGGAAATGTGAACATTAGTAATGGGATACCTCACATTGGTGAGGTATGGAGTCAGGAGGTTTCAGCAAGGAGCTTTCATACTCTATCACTTGTAGTCAATTGCAGACCCAACAGGAGGAGACGCACTTGACCTTAAATGCACTTGACCTTGCACTTGCATAGGACTCTACTACTCCAGCCAGACAGACCTTTCCTCATCCCCCAGGCAACAGCTCAGCCAATGAGAAGCCACCACACTTGGAGCTCCCAGGTTACTCCAGTGGACTTTGAGTTCATAACAGCCTTCCCAACTGACCCCTCTCCTCCTTAAAAAAGGGTGCCTCTCCTTTGTTCCCCAGACTTGACTCTAGGTTTGTGGTAGCTTGTTTGTCCTGGACTGCAATTCTCTTTTATCCCCAGATAAACCCGTCTTCTGCTGGTAAAATAACTGGCCAATTCTACCTTTAAGGTCAACAACACTATTAAGTGGAACTTTTGTCCCCCTCCTTGTATATTGTTTCCACTCACTTTTTGTTGGTTTTGATCTTCATTTTTTATATTGCTGTTTTCCCCAAATTTGTGATGACTTTGGGCCATCCACTCATTTTAGAGACTCAAACAAGCAGGGATGGGCTGTTGAATGCTGGCCTCAGGGAAGACAGCAGCCTTCTCCCTGAGGGACTCCTGGACGGCCAGGGTCTCCTCCAGCACCCTTCGGTTCCTCCAGAAAAGAACGTGGAAACTGAGTGTGGGAAGGAGGTGGGAGACACACCATTCATGGTGTGGATTTTCCTTCTTTATCCTCCTGATCTAAGCAGGACCTGCTGTCCTTGACTTCTCATCCCCCTGAGTATAAACCTCCTGACTCCTATAGGGTAGCAGGGTGAAGTCTGTTTTAATTCATCCCCCTTTCCAGCCTCTGGCCTCATGCCTGCATTCATAGATCATAATGCCTCAGCACTGAGCCCTGGCTCCCATCCGTCACGCCCTCCAGCGGGCTATGGCTCTGTCCTTCCTCTGTTCAGTCACCGCCTTTTGTTCTCTTTCGGTATTATTACTTGAAGAATTTTTCCCAAGTAAGGGAGATAAACATATTTGGTCTTTTTTAAAGATTTATTTGTTTGAGAGAGAGAGAATGAGAGAGAGAGAGCACGGGAGGTAAGAGGGTCAGAGGGAGAGAAGCAGACTCCCTGCTGAGCAGGGAGCCCGATGTGGGACTCGATCCTGGGACTCCAGGATCATGACCTGAACCGAAGGCAGCCGCTTAACCAACTGAGCCACCCAGGCGCCCTATTTAGTCATTTTTAATTGGAGGCCCCAAATTAATCTTGGTCACCCTTAAAAAGGGGGATAGTTGTCCAATGAAGAAAATCAACTCACTAGGTCTATGCCTCTTTTTACCACTAGATGGTGCTGCCACATCTAAAGATGAGACACAGCGCCCCCGTGACCCCCGCTTCGGAAGAAGCCGGAAGGAGCTGTGTTCTCAAAGACTACTCTCATTTGGGAAAAAAAAAAAAAGAAAAAGAAAAAGTTATTAGATAAAGCCAAAGTGTTTTTAAAGAATTTTTCTATTAAAAATAACCTCTATATTGCAAAGGGAACGCTTTTTAATCTTAGTCTTTGAAGCCTGAAAGATAAGTGAGGATTGTAACTAATCGCTGCTAGATGTGAAATCTTAGAGGGGTTCTTAACGCCCAAGCTCAGTTATCTCATGTAGGAAGTGGCAAAATACCTAGGTCAGAAGGGGGAAGAAGGTCAGCAGTGTATCCTCAATCCTGAGAAGACATTTTTATACAAAAAACAAACCAAAACCAAAACCAAAAAACCAAGCAAGCCACTCCCTACAGTTTACAGAGTTACTCAGAATAATTTACTGACAGGTGGGATCCGGCAGAGATCTGCCCCAGAGCCAGTGTCTGCCCACCTGGACCTCAACCCACAGCTTTTATGAAGTGAGGGGCAATGATGGGTCATAAGGTAGTTATCTAAAGTCGTTTCATCTGTGCGGCGGGGACTCTCTGCTAATTATCTAAAGGGCACCATCTGTGCGCCAGAGGGGAGAACAAGATGGAGGGCCCAAAATGGCGTCAGTGTTGTCAGCACTCCCACCCTCCACCCCCAACGTCTTTACCGCCTACCTAATCTTTGTATGCCAATCATCCTTGAGGACCCTAGAGCCAAATATCGGGAGTGCATCCCTACCCCACAGCAGCAGTATAAAGAGTAGCATGAATGATCTGGTAAAGTGGTCCTTTCCTCAGGCTTCATGGTTGTAGCAACTGGGAGCTTCAGTGTAGGTGGGGGTCCCTGACAGGAAGACCGTTCCCGAGGCAACAGAAAGGAACATCAGCTATGTGAGGCTAGGGGCCGTAAGACAGATGTTTTACAGGCAACAGATCGGACAAATCTCATTTTATTTAGCACAGTAGCTGTTTGGTCTCCATGAGCCACCACCACCCCTGGCTGTCACCATTCCTTATTCTTGAGGTGTTGGGGTGATGACGTCTCTAGCTCCTTCCTGCTGGAAAGGGGCACAGATCATGATTTGAGCAATGAAATGGTCTTGCACCCAATTGCAAATGTTCCCTAGTGCTGAGTTGAGCCCCATCCTTCCTAGAGCCATTGTTGGACCGCTCATGGATCGTCTGAGACAACACCTGTTCCACATTTTATAACCAGGTAAATTAGGTCAGGTCCGTTAAGCAGTGGTCTCATTTCAGGAGATGGGCCTGCAGCTGGGTTTTCAAAGTCAGGCCTATAGTGTGCAAGCGATCAGGCAGAAAATTAGCCATATATGCAAAGAAACCAGAATGCAGGATCCAGCCTGGTTTTATAAACATTCAAGTACAATTAACCAGAACTAGAATCTAACACCTATAGAGGTATGTGACAGAAACTATTTTTTCTTCTCCAAAGTCACCCCTGCTTCTAGCAAAAGGTTGAAATTGAGACTAAATTGTAAAACGAGTCCAGTTTTAACAAACTTGGCCTATTTACATAAAGTCAGTAAGAACAGTAACTGCCATTTAGATTCTTTTAAATCGGCTTTGCTAGAACTTTTCATAAGGAATTTCAGAGTGAAACTTTAACAGCCATTCAAGGCTAAGAACCAAGCCAAATACTCACCATCAGACTTGCCGGCAATATCTATAGGTTTGGATTACTTCCCCTCTTCTCAAGGTCCCCCCAAATCTCCCGAGGTTCCTGAGCCTACCAGGAAGGGACCTCTCTTACTCACCTGGTAAGGCTTCCAGGAACCCTGTAAGCAAGATACCAGGCCAATTTTTTTCCCCAAGGGGCTTCATTGGCTCCATAAAGTCAGCCTTAGTTCCTCAAAGCTGTCTGGTCATATTGGAATCTAGGCATGTCTCTCTCAATAATAGCATTTCAGTCAAAGCTTCAGGAATATAACCAATGTTTCCAATGGTGTCATCGTAAAAAGAGGCCAGATTCCTATTGAACTTATGCAAATAATAATGGATTTCCCATTTTGTCCTTGCCACAAGCCCTGGCCAAACCCTCTGGGTATGAACTTCTGTTCATAACTCACATCTGGCATTAATACCCCCAGGGCCTTTATTTGTCTTACTACCATTTTTGCCATTAAGAAAGCCTCCAATTTAGCACCCCAACCCCCTTGGCTTCCCTTCTTAACCAAGGCATATAAAGGTCTTAATAACTGTCCTAGAATGGGAATAAAAGGTCTCCAGGAACCCAATAAACCAACAAAAGCCTGTAATTCCTTTACTGTTTTCGGGACTGGGAAGGCTTGCATTTTATCAGTGACCACCGCCAGCATCACCTTGGTCTTCCCCAGGAGGACACCCGGGAGATTTATGGATTGACCCAGCCTTTGGATTCTGTAGGTATTAATCTCCCATCCTCGTGGCTTTAAGTACACTTAGAACGATGGGACTGCTTGAGAGGGGGAAGGTAAATCATCACAAGTTACACAACCCAAATTCACCTGTTGTAGGTAGAGCCAGATCCTGAAGAACATCTACACCCCAAATATACGCTAGAACACAGTGGAGAGGAAGCCCGCCAACCTGTAGGCAACGACTAGTTTGTCTGATCTGATCTGGATAATTTGTCTGCCACAACCATCAACAGCTTTTGTTTCTCCCCCAAATTTTGAGGAGTTTCCATAGAGAAGTGTGCCTTCAGTTCCACTGTCTAGCAGAGCTAGTACAGGCTGTTAGTGGGAGACCAATAAATGGCTAATTCCACATGGGGGGGCCCTTCTGATTGCCCCCTGTTGCTCACACTAGAGGGCAATGCTGGCCTAACCCCTTGTCTCTAGTAGTAGGGGGTACACATCCCCTAAATTCCTCAGTGGAGGGGTACTTGGTGACCCACCTCACTTTTTTGAGGCTTCCTCCAAGGGAGAAAACTGCTTTCCCTTAGACAATGCTTTCAACAGGCTTAACAGCCCTGAATCAGGTTGTTTCAGATTTTCTCTCAGGGCAGGGTCCCGGAGGGGTCCCGGATATTAAATCTTACCACAGTTGTTTACGAGAGGCCTTGCTGGGCCCCCTTTCCACCATTTTATCATTGGCAAGATCATGTTTTCCCTGTTTTTCAACCCACCTATTTCCCCCATGACGATTCCTTTGGTCTTACTTAGGTCAACCACCATAGTGACTACTGTAGCAATGGGCCGATTAACCCTAGGGGCAAGGACAGATACTCAAATCCCAGACCGCGTCCCCAGGGCTGACTGTAAGATATGACCTTTCATACCAGAGGAAAATAAGTCTGTGTCTGGGCCTCTAAAACGCTGGGCAGAGATACCACGTTTCATTCCCAGTTCACCTATAATTTCTTGCAGTTCTTCCAGAGAGGTCCAGCCTTCCCGCCCTGTGCTTTGCCAGGTTATCTTAATGCTGGCATTTATCCAATCAACCAAATAGCTAAGCGTCTACAGATTCTCATCCATGCTTATGGTATATCATCTTTTTTTGCAAGTCAGGTTGAGCAGTGATAGACGATTTTTGAGATCTCAGACCCATTTAACATAATACCATCGCCCCCAGGATCCCACTGTTGAAACACCCCAGCTGCCATTCTCAGCCCATTGGCTTAGAGCAGCTCAGTAGCTCCACCAACTGCAGGGACAACAGGTGCCCTGCCCCCCAGAGCCCGAACAAGGGGCTCTCCCCTGGCAGGGACAATCTGTGCTGGCCCCTCGCGGACCTCGGGCTTTCCCCCAGCACGGCCCCTTTACTGTGCCTGCTCCGTTTTCAGTACCCTGCTGACCAAGCCAGTTGTTAGAAGGTGGGGGAGGGACAGCAATGTATCCTCCAGACTGAGAAGGCACTTTGAGACCGAAAAAGGAAGCAAGCCACTCGGTACTGATCACACAGTTATTCAGGATAATTTACCGACAGGCAGATCCCACAGCCGGGGGATCCAGACAGAAGACAGCCACTCTCCAAGCCAGTCTCCACCCAGCCCCAACCTCCGCCCACAGCTTTTATGGGGGAGGGGCAGGGGTAGGGTCACATGGTAGTTACCTAAAAGGGGCACACCTGGCTTTCTTTCTGAGAAAACACCAAATGATGGATGACAGGTGCTGCCGCGGGGCCCTGCAATGGGAGGCAGCGGGGGCTCCCTGCGGAGGTTGGGGCAGCAGCATCCCTACCTGGGGTCCCTGCCCTGGTGGGGGCCAGCCAAGGCCATGGAGATCCTGGAGGCAAAGCTGAGGACAAGGAGGGGGTCTCCTTCACCAAGCTGGGCCACCCGGTTAAGGACATGATGAAATCCCTGGAGATCTATCTCTTCTCCCTGCCCACCAAGGAATCTGAATCATTGACATTTTCCTGGGGGCCTCCCTCGAAGATGAGGTTTTAAAGATTCTACCTGTGCAAAAGTAGACCCCAGCGGGCCAGAGGGCCAGGTTCCAGGTGTTTGTTACCATCAGAGATTCCAATGGACACATTGGTCCAGGTGTTGAGTGCTCCAAGAGGTCGCCACTGCCTTCCATAGGGCCATCACCCTGCGCACCTCTCCGTCATCTGCTGTGCGGTGAGGCTACCAGGGGAACAAGATCGGCAAGCCCCACACTGTCCCATGCAAGGTGACCAAATGCCATGGCTCTGTGCTGGTGCGCCTCATCCCCATCCCCAGAGGCACCGACAGCATCTCAGCCCTGTGCCCAAGAAGCTCCTGGTGATGGCCCGTATTGACGGCTGCTACACCTCAGAGGTCCTACCATTGTGGGCAACTTTACCAAGGCCACTTTTGACGCCATTTTCAAGACCTACAGTTCTCTCACCCCTAATCTCTGGGGAAAGAGAGTGTTCGCCAAGTTTCCCTATCAGGAATTCACTGACCATCTTATAAAGACCACACCACGGTCTCTATGCAGAGGACCCCGGCTCCAGTGGTGGCCACTATATATTTTATACAAGAAAAGTAAAGTGAATTAAATTAAAAATGATAGAGGAAGGAAAGAAAAAGAAAGACAAAGGAAGAAAGAAAGAAAGATAAGGAGGAAAGGAAAGAAAGGAAGAAAGGCAGACCACCTGTGCACCAGAGGATCTCTACTAGTTATCAAAGTGGCGCCACCTATGGGCCAGAGGGGAGAACAAGATGGAGGACCACAGCTGGAGTCAACTGTTGACATCACTCCTACACTATATCCCATGTTTTGTAGGAATTAAATATTTATTATGTATCTCACAGGGGCATGTAGTGGGTACACAAGAAATGCTGAGATTGGCAACACAGAATAAATATTAATTAGGCTTTTAAGATGATTACTTCAAAGGTCAATATAATTTCTGGCATCATTAGTTTAAAAATGAATTATTTCTTCTCTCATCCATATCTCATTTGAATGGTAAAGGATTTTTTTTTCATTTCTGTTCCCAAGTGAAACAATGATTGTGTCTTTTAAAAATCTGCAGATGGTTATGTGTAAAAGTGCTATGGATCCCATGAAGTGTTCTCTAGTCAGTGACCCACCTGACATGGGCACAGATCTTGTGCACTCAGCGGGTCACATCATGGACATTTTTGGGGGTGTCTGGCCAGCTCACGTGGACTTTCCCTTCTGTGGGAATTGCCTATGATCCTTAGAAACTACTTGTTTTTATTAGGAGACACCTTCCCAAGTCCTGGTTCTTGAGGTCTTTCTTGATTTCCATTAGAAAACACACTCCTTACAACAAATTCCTTAATCTGCTTATCTTCGTTTCATTTGGATTCTGTTCCTCATAACCAAATGAAGTTTAACGCAGCAAGGTGAGACAACACATTTCTCTTAGGGCTGGAACTGTTTTTGCCTGAGAAAAATATCTTGCCAAGCAGCTTAGAATTTACGGTACAATCCCTAAGCTGTTACTTGGCAGGACAGAGTTGAACTGTTACAGAAGGATCCAGCAGGACTTTGACGTCAGAGGAGAGCAGAGCCTTGTGTGTGTGTGGCCGCTGGGGGTAAAGGCAAGGAGAGTACATGCAGTCCAGATCTCCGCGAGTTAATTCAGCAAAAATGGAAGATGATCCAGAGGTGACCCAAATCAGGCTCCTCTGCTCAAATCCCAAGAGAATTGGTGGGACTCTGAGAAATCACAGCCCATGAAGTACCTTTATGCCACTTTTACTTTGATTTCAAAGGTTAGGCTACTTCTGACACTGGAATTACACTTACTAGAACAAACGTGAATAAACAGATTTTCTGGTTCTAAAACCATCAATTGTTATGTTACTATCACACCTTAATATCATCATAAATTCATTTTCCCTAAATGTTCTACATCCGTTTAACCCTTAGCAGTGATCTCAGTTATGCACCCAACTGGCCAAACCACATATATTCATTCAGCACGTGTTTATTAAGCATCTTCTAGGCACTGAATTTACGAATTGAATGTCACCTAGATTCATGGATCTTAAAGTCTAGCTGGAGGGAGAGAAGATTTATTGCATCAATAAACAAGTAATGTAAAATTATCACCTGCACTATAAAAGAAACAAATTGGATATAAAGAACAGGGCTGGGTGACTTATTTTAGATACCATGGTCAAGGAAAATATTTTTGATGAGCATGAAAAGCGACCCGGCATGGAAGGAGGGTTACAGGTGAAAAGAGAGCGTGTGTGCTGGCTCTGAGGTGAGAAAGATGGGTCATGTTTGAAAAGCAGGAGCAGTGTTTCAGAATTGCACCCCTGCATCAGAGGACTTGGGAGAGAGAGCCCTTTCCAGAAATTTTTCCATTCCAGTGAGCAATTCAATCATCCCTTCGGGCATGATGTTAGACATATTTCCTATCTTTAAATCACTTCCTCCCTCCATCTCCCAGAATACAGGGCCAGGCCAGGACAGCTGACTTCACACAAAATGTGATACCTCCCCTTTGTTGTGAAGTGTGTAAGAAAGCTGCCACCACTAAGCTGTGTGCACTGACCCACTGAGGCTACAAGATGACAGGTGCTACAATACGTCCTCATTCCTCTTTGCTTCCAGAAGCTGCATGTGAAGACTGACCTCATTGTGTTGGAGCCACCCATCAGACCCCATGAAAGCGCTAAACACGAGCATCAGCACCACGAGGCAGGACAGCTCCCAGGGGATCCTTCGATTCCCATGGAAAAGGGAGAAATTACTAGAAGACAAAGCCAAAGTGCTACGAAGCGGAAGTGAAAGGAATCGTCTGGGTGGGACGATAACTCACAGATGGGAAGGGTGTTATTTGCCTTTTACAGCAATCCCACAGCAGTCGGGTTGCAGAAAAGTCATGATATTAAAATTCTCAAGTTATGGAAAGGAAATCTTATTTTTCATGTGGGATCGTTATCACCATGTTCTTGGGGCTTTCCTGGAATTTCTACGATCTGATCATGGTTGTGGCAAAGGCTTTTAGATGATAAGCAAGAAATCTGGGTCTTCTCCAAAGCACGTGATCTTGGGCAAATCTTTATTCTTAGGGGGGGACTCATTTCCCCCATCTCCATAATTAAAGACTCAGAATAAGTGTTTTCTGGCATTTCCTCCAATTCTAAATTCAGTGATACTATGGGAAAACCCAGCGATGTAGTAAACGATTGGGGAAGATGGGAGTTAGCAGACCTCGATGTGAGTTTTAACACTCAGTCATTGTTGGACTCTCAAAAAAAACCTCTTCACCTTTTTAATCTCAGTTTCCTTGTTTCTAAACCAGAATCATTAAAATAATACAAAACTTAATTACATCTGGTTGAGGTCAAATGCAATGGTGGATGGGAAAACTTTGTAAACCCCAAAGCTCAGCATATACGTGAGTTTTATTTCTGTAATTATGATGATGAAAGTAAAAACAAACAATACCAGCCAACACTTACTGATCATCTTAAAGGCTGTGAATAGGGAGTCCCTTAATCTTTATGACAACCCTACAGGATAGTACAGTTACTATCACCATTTCCTGGAGGGGGAAACTGAGGCAGAGGCATTTAAATGACACACCACCAACAAAGAGGCCACACAACTGGGTGGTGGCAGAAGGTGGTTGTGCTCCAGGCCACAGCTTGGCTTCTCCATCAATTCTGATCTGAGAAACTTGATGTGAAGGGACATCATAGGCTGCAGACTTCATGCAGAGTGTGGAGCCTGACATGGGGCTCAATCTCACAACCCTGAGATCGTGACCTGACTCAAAACCAAGAGTTGGATATTTAACCAACTGTGCCACCCAGGTACCCAGGGACATCAAAGGTTTAATGTGACCTCAAAGGATGGTTAGTTCTACTCCTAAATCTTCTTCAGTCATACTCTAAATTTAAAAAACCTATATGTTTCGTTTTTGGTAAAATTATCCCAAATGATTCATGTACTCACAATGTTGCAGCAAAATACATTGGTTTTAAAACTTTTCCTGAAACTCATACGTTAAAAGAAATCAGGATGACCACCAAATAGAATTCCTATTCATAGAGAAATTCTGGAAGGGAAATGTAGCAAGTTTAAACATACAGTTCCAAAATCTCAGAAAACCAAAAATATACACACAAACAAGAAACAGCAAAACAATGCCCATGGTTAAGTTTTTGTGTACAGAACCTTAATCTCTGTGAAGCCATCTCGTTTCCCCGCCCCCATCCCCAGCAAGCACTTAGGAAAAATGTCTGTCTCTCAATCCAACTCAGGCTTCCCACACAAAGGCTGCGCTGACAGGCATGTTTCTGTGGCAGAGTTTCAAATGCAGCAGGAAACAATTTAATTAGCTCTAAGTCAATAAATCTCCATGATCTCTAGCAAGTCAGAAGACCATAAGCCTCACTAGCAATTATCAGCAAAAGATTATTCATGTAGAACCATGATGTGTAACATTTGGCAATACCCAACATGAAATATTTATAATTTTCTGAGAATGACTAACAATGAAGAATGGCATTAAAATGCATCAGAATTAATTCTACTAGGATTCTTGATTTAGAAAAAGCTCACACAAAAGGATATAAAACACAGGAAACTCCGAATTGATGAATGGTCAAAGGATAGACAATTCATGAAATAATTTCACAGGTGCTTTGAAAAGTTTTTCTCCAAAAAAGTGACTGCAGGAATATTTTATGTAGGAAAACGCAATCCTGGTGCGAGTGGGTGGTACTGTGTTACTCATATATGTATTGTATATAGCTAGTCGTCATATAATTCCTTTGCTTAAATAATGACTTCCCATTAAGCAGCCCTTGGAACTGCCCAAAATCTCATCTATGGTTGTTAAACATTGCTTTGGGTTAAGAGATGATTTTTGGCTTCGATGGAAGTATTCTAATTTGAGAATTTATGAGAGTTTTCATCAAAGAATCTAATGAGATAAGCCAGAGGAGCATGCGTTACCTGGCACCCAGCTTCACACCCCTCGAAGTACACACACCCCACACACACCTACCACGCCCAATACCATTCAAATCCAGCAAAGGTACCTTGGTTCTTTAAGGCTGGCCCCTTGACTACCTCTAGGAAGTAAAATGTAAGATTTCCCCCCTACAAAGCCATAAAGACAATTACAATTTTCAAGAGTGGTAGGTTAGTGGAATGTCATTTTTCCTGCATTCTCATGGGATTCCTCTTGTTTTTTAAGTTTTCTTTTTTTTAAATTTTTTATTGTTATGTTAATCACCATATATTACATAATTTGTTTTGGTGTAGTGTTCCATGATTCATTGTTTGTTCATAACACCCAGTGCTCCATGCAGAATGTGCCCTCTTTAATACCCATCACCAGGCTAACCCATCCCCCCACCCCCCTCCCCTCTAGAAACCTCAGTTTGTTTTTCAGAGTCCATCATCTCTCCTGGTTCGTCTCCCCCCCTGACTTACTCCCCTTCATTCTTCCTCTCCTGCTACTCCCTAGTCCTGCTGACCTTGCTAATCAGCACAGGTTAGGGTGGACTGTGAGTGATGGAAAACTCAAAATAACATTTTTCTGAAACAGGATAGAAGAGTCCAAGTAGGTTGGAAAGGGCTGGTGTGATGGTTCGCCATGAGCCAGAGCCCCTCCACCTTGTTGCTCTGCAGGTCCTGCCTCACCTCAAGGACCAGGATGGTAAAAGCCACAATCCAGGCAGCAGGATGGAGGGAAGGAAAGGCTATGTGCACACACTGCCTTTAGAGGAAGGGTCTTCATGGTGGTTCGAAAACTTATCCACAAATCCCTTGACACTGCCATCAAGAACTGGCATAGAGCGGCGCCTGGGTGGCTCAGTCGGGATAGCATCTGCCGTCAGCTCAGGTCATGGTCCCAGCCAGGGTCCTGGGATCGAGTCCCGTGTTAGGCTTCTTGCTCAGTGGGGAGCCTGCTTCTCCCTCTCCCTCTGCCTGCCGCTCCCCCTGCTTGTGCTCGCTCGCTCTCTTGTCAAATAAATAAAATCTTTAAAAAATAAAACCAGAACTGGCATAGATACATTCCCTCCCCTTGAACCTGGCCAGGCCTTTAGAAGGTGGCAAAAGTGATGCGAAGCGATCTCCCAGGTGGGTAGAAGCGGACAGGAAACCTCTGTCAGTTTCTCTTGGGACATTCATCCTGGTGGCCTGCAGCTATCGGGCAGGCCATCTGACTCTCGGGAGGTGCCCATGGGGAAGGAAAAGAGAGGAGTGGATGGGAAGAGAAGTGGACGGGAGAGGGACAGAGGCTGGAAGGGAAGGAGAGAGAAGCTGGGGAAGGCAGCTTATTTGACTATTCTGAGCTGTTAAAATTCCATTGCTGTTCCGAAACAGGAGAACAAATATTTGGGGACAAATCGCAGTCTCTGCCACGATATAGCAGCTCAGCAGTTTTTTATAAATGTTTAGAATTTCTTGCAATTTGGCAACACACAAATTTGAATCCCAGAAGATGCAGGATTATCAGGCTTTACAGATATCTATATAGATTTTGAACGCTGACCACTCCTCCATTTACCTTGGACAGAAAGTACTCTTGAAATACTTCTTGTGCCCAATTCTTTCCAGACCTTTTCTGATGAAAATATTTAACAAAGGTTTTATATATATATATATGTATGTGTATATATATATATATATATATATATATATATATATATCTCACATATATATACATACATACATATATATATCTCACATATATATATCTCACATAAAACCATATATATATATAAATATATATAAATATAAACCACATAAAACCTTCAAGTGGTGTCAAACAGTGCAAAATGAAGAAATCTGTGTCCTCTTCACCACCCAAACCTCAGTTCTCTTTACTCAGAGGGAACTACTGTTATCTGTATCTTGTGAATTCTCCAGAAATTTCATTCAATGACCATACTATCCATAGACTGATCTCATCAAACAAGCCTGTACTAATGTGGTGTAGCATAAATACTCCCATAAACCTTCCAATTTTTCCACATAAAAACATATTTTGGAAATTTTTCCATGTGACATAAACCCTTTTATTGATACTCAAAACTTGCATATATTTAAATGGTAGAATTTCATAAATTTTGACACATGTGTACACTCATGAAGCTATCACACAATCAAGATAATGAACATTTTCATCGCCTCCAAGTGTTTTCTCGTGCCTTCCCTCCAGCTCCACCCCACACACCAGTCAATCTCTGATCTGCTTGCTGTCATTATAGATTAATTTGCAATTTCTAGCATTTTCTGTAAATGGACTCATACGCTAAGTGCTCTTTGTGTGTGTGTGTGTGTGTGTGTGTGTCCAACTTCTTTCACTTGGCATACTCATTTTGGGAATCAGCCATGTTGTTGCATGTATCAGTAGTTTGTTTCAATATTTTGCTGAGTACTATTCTATTATATGGATGCACCTTAATTTGCTTATCCATTCACCTGGTGATAAATATTTGGCTTGTTTCCAGTTTTTGCCTATTATGTATAAAACTGAAATGTACATTTGTGTCCAAACGTACATATGCTTTCATTTCTCTTAGCTAAATAAGCAAGAAACAGAATGGTTAGATCATATGGTAGGTGTATTTTCATCTTTTTAAGAAACTGTCAAAATGTGTTTCCAAATTGACTGTATCATTTACCTTCCCAGCAGCAGTGAATGAGAGTTCCACTTGCTCTACAACCTCATCAACTCTCAGACTTTTAAATTTTGGACATTCTGTTAAGTGTGTGCACAAACTCATTCTAGCTTTATTTTGCGTTTTCCTGATGACCGATTATCCTGAGTATCATTTCACATGTTCATCTGCCATTTGTATATCTTCTCTGGTCCGTTCAAATCTTTTACCCAATTTTAAATTGGGTTATTTTTCTTAAAATTGTGTCTTTGAGATTCTTTACATAATCTGGATGCTATGGCTTGTCTTTTCATGATCTTAGCTTTCTTCAGGAGTAGAAATCATCTTTGATGATGTACACTTTATCAATTTTTCATTTATTGGATGTGTATATAAAAAAAAATCTTTGCCTGACCCATGGTCACAACTATTTTCTCCCATGTTTATCCTTCTAGGAGTTTTATAGTTTTCATTTTATATTACATTATATTTGGACATATCATCAATTTTGAGTTAATGTTTATATATAGTGAGATACAAATCAAGGTTAATTTTTCTTTCATAAGGATATACACTTTTCTGGCACCATTGGTTGAAAAGACTATCCTTTCTCCACTAAATTGCCGTTTCAATTTGAAAATTTGAAGAAACAAATGACCATATTTGTGTGGGTCTAGTTCTAGATTCTATTCTTTTCCATTGATCTATTTGTTTATTGTCATGTACCTGCACTGTTTGGAATGCTCTAGCTTTAGAGTATGCCTTGAAGTCAAATAGTGTAAGTCACCCAACTTTGTTCCTTTTCAAAGTTTTTTTAAAAAATTATTCCAGATATTTTGTACTTCCTTATAAAGCATATAATCAGCTTATAAATTTCTACTAAAAAAGTACACTGGGGCTGCACTGAATCTATGGAGCAATTTGGGGATAATTGACATCCTGGACTATTGCTATACATCCACTACTATCCTAATAGACAAGACTATTGAGTCTTCTGACCCATGAACATGGTATATATCTCCATTTATTTAGATGTTTACTTTCTCTCCGCAATATTTTGACATTTTCAATGAACTAATCTTACACTTCTTCTCAAAGATGAATGGCAAAGTATTTCATATTTTTGTTACTATTGTCAATGGTTTCATTTTGTTACTATTGTCAATGGTTTCAATCTCCAATTGTCTGTTGCTAGTATATGGAGTTGAATCTGATTTCTGTATATTGACCTTGTATCCTGAAACCTTACTAAATGCACATATTAGTTCTAAACATGTTTTTGGTGGATTTCCTAGGATTTTCAACAGCATCGTGTCATTAGTGAATTTCACTTCTTCCTTTCAAATCTGAATGCCGTTTACCTCTCTTTTTTCCTTATTACACTGGCTAGAACTTCCTGTATGGTGTTGAATACAGGTGGTTCAAACATAGATTTCTGCTTTGTCCCTTACCATTCATTAAGTGTGAGCTTAGATGTAGGTTTCTCATAGATACACTGTATCTGGTTGACCCAATGCCCTTCTATTCTGAGTTTGCTGGAAGCTTTTATAGGAATGGATGGGTGGATTTGTCAATGCTTTTTTTGCATCTATTGCGATGATCATATATTTTTTCTTATTTAGATTGTTGATATATTTACTTATATTGGCCAATTTAAAAATGTTAAACCAAGTTTGAGTTCTTGGGAAAAATTCAAGGTCTCTGGCCCCTTTCAATGGCTCCAGCATGCAGGCATTGGCACTCTATCTGCAGGAACTAACTTCATTCCTGTCTCCCCAACCATCCTTTCCAACTTGAAACCTCAGCTCCTGATTTTCTCCTGGTCTTCTTCATGAGCAATGTGGCTTACATCGACTGTCCCAGCTTTCAGCTCAGCTTACCTTTCAGGACAACACTTCTAGAATTTGGGCCAAAGGCACCCACCTCAGGCTTTGTGGGACCAAATAGGTTGCCCCTCCCTCTCCAGCCTCTCTCAGCAGAGTGGCATACAATTTCATAAATTTACAATTCACCTGTAGAGTAATTTTATTAGCTCTCCCATTTATAACACAGAAGAGAAAATTATAAAGATAAGATATATAGTCAAGTACATATATGATTACGTCTACAAATATACACATTAGTATAAGTTATAGATTACATAAATTAAGCATAAAGTAAACTAATGTAAATATACACATTACTTTGAAATGTTGAATATTAAAAATCCAGTGTAGAGTAGAATAGAAAGGAATTTGCTTTATGTCTATGGTTTCCTTTTTCTAAATAATGTGTGACAATATGGCAGAATAAAATGGATCTCTAATAAGGTTCAATATTCCAGATTCCTGACTTTTTTGATATCATTTTTGTATGCATGTGTATGTAAAGCAAAGAGGCTAAGCCAGATAGAGTACATTACCCAGAGAAATGGCCACACAAGAAGAAAGTTAGGAATTAGCAGCACAACCAATTTTTCCGTATACAAAAACTAGTAACTATGGACTGCTACCCATACCGCAAACACTGTGTTCCAGGAGTATGCTTTCAATCGGTTTTCTGGACCTCAAGACACAGTTCTTCATGGAAACAATGTTTTAACAATTTGCAGGTTGGTCTTTGAGACCAGTGGTTCCTTTATCTGCTATGTAGCTAAAGCACTGGATATTGATAAACAAAAATGGTAAGAAAAATACCACCTTATTACCAGGAATTAAAAAAAAATGAACATGAAAGAAACTATTGAGTACTTCTTTTAAAAGTGTAAACTCTGTGGGCAGCCAAAGAGGAGTCACTTTCCTGTCATGTGGGTGAGGAGGTGGATAAAGACCGATCCCATTCTGAAGGACATTTCTCGTTTTAAAGATTGGTGGCACTACTTATCGTCATGTAATTGCTGGTGAAAATACATGGATGTTCTTAACACAGTTGCTCTTCTTTCACTCTTTATCTATGAGTTAGGTTTTCTTTATTTTATTTTGTTTTGTTTTGTTTTGTTTTGTTTTTTTGTTTCTTTTTTTCTTTTCCTGAGAAAGGTAGCGGGGAAAGGGGTGGCCAATAGAGAGATACTCTCTTGTCTGCCAAGGTGGAATACAGAAGGTAGAAAAGTACAATGAGAGAAAGAAGCGTCTTACAGAGTATCGACAGAGTGGTGGCAGGAAAACTAGGGCATGTGATCTTCTGAAGAGAAGGGGAAGAAGGAAGGGTATAACCGAGTCGGTCTCCGGGGCGTTGGCCGAGGACAGGGACCACGGTGGCACCTGCAGCCTTGCATGGGGCAGTGAGGAGCCTTCAGAGAGGGACCCCAGTGGGGCAGGTGAAGATCACATGCTTATCATCCAAAGAGAGAGGACCTAGTATTGTATGAATATTTAGTTTTTAAAAACTGTATCAATCAAACAAAACTTGCACATAGCTTTACATGTTTCCAGAGGCCAAACATCAGCAAGGTAAAGGACAAACCTTCAAAAGAAAAGGCACCTAATGAATCACAGATAAATATTTATGCAAATTTTAGGAGCCCCGCTGTTACCTTTCAGTTTAAAATGCTTTGGTATTAAGGTGCTACCCAAAATAGGATTCCTTTTGAAAACCACGAATCCATCAAAATCCTAGAGGGGAACATAGGCAGTAACCTCTTTGACATCGGCCATAGCAACTTCTTTCAAGAAGTTTGTCTCCAAAGGCAAGGGAAACAAAAGCGAAAATGAACTTTTGGGACTTCATCAAGATAAAAAGCTTCTGCACAGCAAAGGAAACAGTCAACAAAACAAAGAGGCAACCCACAGAATGAGAGAAGATATTTGCAAATGACACTACAGATAAAGGGCCGATATCCAAGATCTATAAAGAACTTCCCAAACTCAACACCCAAAAAACAAATAATCAAGTCAAAAAATGGTCAGAAGACATGAACAGACACTTCTCCAAGAAGCCATACAAATGGTAACAGACACATGAAAAAATGTTCATCACCATTAGCCATCAGGGAAATTCAAATCAAAACCACACTGAGATACCACCTTACACCAGTTAGAATGGCAAAAATTGACAAGGCAAGAAACAACAAATGTTGGAGAGGTTGTGGAGAAAGGGGAACCCTCTTACACTGTGGGTGGGAATGCAAGGTGGTACAGCCACTGTGGAAAACAGTGTGGAGGTGCCTCATAAAATTAAAAATAGAACTACCCTATGACCCAGCAGTTGCGCTACTGGGTATTTACCCCAAAGACAAAAATGTAGGGAAAAGAAGGGCCATGTGCACCCCAACGTTCACAGCAGCAATGTCCGCAATAGCCAAACTGTGGAAGGAGCCGAGATGCCCTTCAACAGACGAATGGATAAAGAAGATGTGGTCCATATATACAATGGAATATTACTCAGCCATCAGAAAGGATGAATACCCAACTTTTGCATCAACATGGATGGGACTGGAGGAGATTATGCTAAGTGAAAGAAGTCAAGCAGAGAAAGTTAATTATCATATAGTTTCACTTCTTTGTGGAACATAACGAATAGCATGGAGGACATTAGGAGAAGGAAGGGAAAAATGAAGGGGGGAATCGGAGGGAGAGACGAACCATGAGAGACTTTGGACTCCAAGAAACAAACTGAGGGTTCTAGAGGGGAGGGGGGTAGGGGGAAGGATTAGCCTGGTGATGGGTATTAAGGAGGGCATGCATTGCACGGAGCACTGGGTGTTATACACAAACAATGAATCATGGAACACTACCTCAAAAATGAATGATACACTGTACGGTGACGAACATAACATAATAAAAAAATAAAAATTTTAAAAAATTAAAAAAAAAAGAAAAAAGAAAACCATGGATTGAGTGCAAGAGAAAGAAAAAACTATTGGGAATACCTTTGGTAAGCATTTCTTTTATACCCACTAAGCTAGGGATGGGGGATGCCCACAACAGAGTTCCCTCCCTCGAGGAGCTCACGGCCCATGTGACAATGCAGACACAAACCCACAGCTGCCATGCGAAGTGACAAGTGCCATTTAAAAGAGATAACCTATACACTGCCAATCGAGGACCGAGAAGGAGCAAAAGGACTGACAAAGCGAAAGATTCCAGAAAACCTCCTCCAGGATCATTGAACTTTGACTTGGCCCAGAAGGACCTCCTCTTAGCAGTGCCCTCGAGCTCACTCTGCTCGCAGTTGCTGCTGTCTCTTGCATTTTCGTCCTCCCTGTACCCATGTCTCCTTCAGCCACCTGGGTCTTGGCAAGGGGTGGCGGAAGGGGAGAAAACCATTTCATGAGTGGAGGCATTTTACATCACAAGATGCTCCATCTGTGGATGCAGATTAGAAGAGCCTTGGTAAAAAGAGTAGCTTCAGCTAAAAATACCAAGTGAGCTACAGTGACCCCAAAGCAATTCTGTATCCATACTTGTTTCAGTCAAAGGCTGAAACCAAGTACAGCATATGGAATCCATAGCCTCTGCTTGTGAAGACCAGTGCCATCTTTCCACGAAACAGGTGCCCAATAATCATTTGCTGCTTGGAATTAGTATTGTCAGCTATTCAGAGCTTATTAGCACCAGAGACTGTAAAGTAAGGCCGTGGATTTGTGTTTAACACCTGACCATCTACGATGGAAATGAATGAAATTCAATTTGAATTAATGAAAATGAAAGTAACGAAGTCATCTCTTTTCGGGAAGAAACACAAACGGTAGGTTAGGGGATAAAATTCCAAAGATAACAAAAACAGCTCTCTCGGTTGAAGGAAAATGAGAGGAGGAACAACAGGCTAATTAAGGTGCTGGTCTCCGCGGCCTGGAAGCCAGACTTCCTGGGGAAGAAGCGGGAGAGAGAGGCTGAGAGTTCCTCACACCTTGAATAGATAAAAGAGGCGCATGCCTACTCCCTTAGATGGCTCCAGAACGAAGCAATGAGTGAGGAAGGTCAGATTGAGCCCATTTCCAGCTGGAGAAATCTTCATCACTGCCAGCCCTGGAAATGGTCATTTCTGGAAAAAGGCACCGGACCAGGAACTCCACCCCTGAAGCCTGCTCCTTTTTTACACATTCAGGAAGTATTAATTGAGCACCTACCATGTCCTGGATATTTTCCTTTGCTTTGGGGCAAAATCCCTGAACTTGAGTTCCTCTCAGCATACTCCTGGGTTAACTAGAATTTTCTAGATACGATGCATTCAAAACAAAATATAGAAAGGAAGTAGACAGTGAGGATATAAATATAGCTGCCATTACAGTTTGTTTTAATTAAAATGCATTTATTGGTCTCATGGATGGCCCTTTTGATAAGTGAAAGTGATGCTTTAAACTTTAAAATAATTTACTAATAACATAGTATTTTATCAGTTTTGTATTTTGGAGTTCCATCACTGAAATAGTTTGAAAACCAGGGATCTACGCTAGTGTCCTATACCTGATAGGAATCCCTTCCAACAGCCTGGATCCGTGCTCATCTGTCTTGTCGCTCCAGGGTCAATGTAGCCCATGCCATTTTCAGAAGTTCTACTGGAAAATTTTTCTTGTTACCTTGTTACCTGACACGTGGATTTTTTGCTGACTGACCACTCACTTTGCTTTCCGTGAAATCTCATGGAGGCATCTGTTTCTGTTTTGTTTTCACACCTGTTATTACAGAAGAAACTCCTCTACTTTTATGATCTAGTTAGGCTTTGCGAAATGAATGACCCCCCCCCCAATCCAGGCTTAAAACAAAAGCAGTTCAGTATCATTTCATGATTCTGTGGGTTGACTGGTGGTTTCCCCGGCCGTACCTGGACCTGTTCTCGGGTCTGCATTCAGTCAGCTGATGGGCTGGGGCACCAGCCAGGTGTCTCAGTTCTGCTCCCTGTAATCTTTCCACACTTTACAGCTTGTCGATCTCAGTGTAGTTGGACTTTTTACACGGCAGCTGGCTCCCAAGAGAGAGCTGACGCTGCCAACCTCTTAAATCCTGGGTTCACACCTCCCAGAATGTCATTGCTATTACATTCTGACAGGGACAGAAGTTAAAGCAAGTAAAACAAGTTGCAAGGCCAGGCCCGATTCAAGGGGAAAGGAAACCCATTCCACTGTTGCACTTGCTTCGAAGCATCCAAGGTGAGAATGTTGGTGGCCATATTTGCATACGACCAACTACAGCCTGAAAAGCATTTTTTCTTTCTTGTGTAGGTTCTAATGGCCGAGAGAAGTTTACGGCTGTGGTCCTCCAACGTGTTGTCATCGTAGAGGTGAACACTTCATTCTTTTAAGACCTTTAAAACCAGACAGGGTCTTTTCCTCCCTGCTACGGTAAGGGAGGCCAAACTTAACCTCCATCTTTTTGGGGTCTCCAGCTGGACCCAAGAGTTAAATAGACTTAAGAATGGTTAACAGGAGAAAAACATACGCATTTCTTTTTATATGTACCTGGAAGTCTCCACACACACACACACAAACAACAATAACAACAAAAATGAGGACTCAAAGAGGTGGCAAAATATAAATGCTTTTATACCAAGTTGAACAAAGACAGGCAATTGTGAAAAAGTAACTAAGTCACATGGGGAAGCTAAAGGGAGATGAGAATTATTTAACACAATCTGTGCGTACAGAATCCTCTCAGCCTCTACTCCCTTGTCCCTGGAGATAAGAATGTTTCTTTCCTCCTGGTACAGAGAGGACATCTCTCATAGCGGAGGGTTTATCTTGCTTTCAGGAGGAAAGGATCCGTCAGGGCACCTTTCTTGGTCCTGCTGCTTTTCAGTGCCTTCAGCTCCAAATAATCCTTACACCAAAGTGGTATATTTAGGGGTGACATAGTCTGCTTCCTTTCAGTAGTATAATTTCTACTTGACACCTGTTTCCAGATCAGATCAGTTTCAACTGTTGGGCAGACCACCCCCTCTCCAGGATGACTGGCACATGCGTTGGAGTTACTTAGCAGTCAGTTTGTTTATGCAGGTTGGTCCCCCAGCTGAGGTGGCAAAAGGGAACTGAATTCCGCCCTTGTTCCCCTCACTAAGCCATGTACCCCTGTGTGGGACTGAGTCTTCCATCTGCCTTGGACACAGCACCACAGTGTGCCCATCCCAAGAGGCCTGAGCATCTGGGGCTTGTCACCAGGACTCGTCAGCAAGCCATAGTGGCTTGCTACTTTCACCATGTTGAAACGCTGGATGACCTACTAGCCTTTTTCTTAAACCTGCCAACCCCCAACCCCCCTGCCTTTTTTTTCAATTTGGTAGTTTTTCTTCCCAATCTTTTGCTAAATGTTATTGATTGATCAGAGTAGCTCTTTCAACACATTCTTTGTGATACTGAATTGTTCCTCTGGGCCCATGAACAATGTCTTCTGTGCATGTGATTTTCTTACATGTTTTCTGTTGTTTCCATTGTGATCGTGTGTTTCTTCAAACGAGCGTTTTAACAACCTTATTGTTTTTGCTTTTATTGGAGGTAATGGAATAAAGAATGCTCATAAAAGGACCTACGTACTAAATGTAAATATAATAAACACACACTAGACTAACGGCTAATGCCAGGGGCAAAACCATACAGTTTTGCTATATTCAGACTAAAATGACAGTGCATAACTGTTACCGCCCTCTGCTGGTTCATGTTTTTGCTCTAAAAATAGATTTGCTCCCATCTGGGACAGCTTGCAAGTTCCAAGTTAAAGTATCAGAGTTTCCGAATGTAACTAGAAAGAACAGTCTTTGGGAGACTCCGTGGAGTATGATTCACTGTTTTACAAGCGCTAATTGTCTGCTTTTACAGTGCTTAAGTGCTCACACAGTTAATTTTTAAAGTAATTGTGTTTTTGTAAAAATAGCATTTTATGAGTTGAATGAGTCTTGAAAAACCTTAGTTAACATAGTTAAGCCATCCCAGTTGAATGATAATCTATCCTTTTTTTTTTTTTTTTTGAGAAAAAAAATTCTCCAGCAGTTACAGCAAATAATTTTTGGATTAAGTTTCAATGTGAAGACACTTTCCCTAGTTCTATTTATTTCTATTTTGAGGCTACTACAAAGTGAGCTCATTCTCTCTCCTCATTTCGAGTACCACTCAGCCGGTATTGGCTCTAAAAGAGCCTTTCCACGTAGTTCTGGTCTAACACGGCTGCTGGGCTCGCAGCTCCCATGGGAGACATTGCCCTTTCTCCCTTGGGGACCCGCTGGGCCCGGCACCTATTTCTGCTGCATGGAAGTCACCCTAGTGAGTGTCCTGGCGCCTCATCTTGCTCACAGGGAGGCTCCACCGAGGTCTGTCTTTTCTGAATCATCATTGCACCTGTCTGAGTGGCTTAGTACGTGCTTAATAAATAGTCCTTGGAGAAAATTAAGTGTCCCTGACTATTCCTCAGAGCCTGGTTCACCACCACCTGCACCTCCATTTCCTGGCTCTGGTTCAGGTCTTTTCTAGGCTCTCCAACAACTCTGTGAAAGTAGAGGAAGTCAAATTGTTTATTTTGATGAGGATTGCTATTTTTAATTTGATCAGTGTCACTTCCCAAATGAGGGTGGCCCGTGGCTGCTCCTTTTAACTCTCTTTCCACTGAAACGGCAACTTTTAAAGGCTGGTGGAGAAATAGCATCTCCCATGTTTCCAGCGAGAAGCCAGGGAGGTAGCCGGGGGGAGGGGGGTGACCGCGGGGTCAGACGCGCTGTCTCCGCCTCTTCCTGCTGTGTGGCTCTGGAGGTCCTTCACACGTGGGCTCCACTTCCTTGCCTTTCGGTGAGAATCTGGATGGGATGACTTCTCAGCTTTCAGCCAAGTCTAAGGACCTCTGATTCTACTGAGGTTTCATCATATGGAAGAGCCGTGACTTGAGTCTTTCTCTGTCTTCGGACTCCTGGTCCAGGGATCTTCCCATGGCCCCAGTTAGTTTCTCCTTCTTCCGAGCTTTCTGGAGCCTCTTCCAATTAGAAGGAAATTAGCTTGGAAAGCCTGGTGCTAGAGTGTTAACTTAAAGGCACTTTCTACTAGGATTCCATTCCCTTTTTCTTGATGTTTGATAGCCGTGCTTGCTTATAGCCAATGTTCCTTTTTCCATCTTACGTTTCTCCTCTTTCCGCAGGACTCTGCTTGGCCTCTGGTTTAACTGAATTCTGTTTCTGCTACCTTCCCGAAGTGCTAAATTTCCCTTGAATCAAAAGCTTGTGAATATATCTTCCACAAACTTCATGAATATTTCACTCCGATTCATCATCTGAGTCACTGGTGAAAATCTAATACAGTGACAGAATAAGTGAAATAAAGCTTCCTGAAAATAGTCTCCTCATGTCACTCGCCCATGAAAAGCCTACCTTCCATCTTCCCCTGAACTCTTCTTCATATGTTTCATCCCAGCAGCTGTGCAAAGACCCAATGGTCAAGGAGAGAGGCCTGCATTCAGGAGTTGCTGGTTGTTGAGAAAGGTGGGGAAAGCAGTAAGATGTGAAATTACGGCAGTAAGCAGAAAAGGCACTTTTACAAAGGGGCTTGCATCAACATTGAAGTGTAGGTACCTGTACAAGGTCAACGTGAGGATGTCTGGGAGGCGTTGTTCTGAGGGTGGAGGATTCTACAGAGACATCCTGGAAGAATCATGAACATAAGGATGGTAGCTGTTACCATGGGATCTCACTGGAAGGCTAGGTAAAAAGAGACAAAGATTCAGAACAGAACCCTAAACACCTCTGACTTTTATAGGATGGACAGAGTATGAGAAGCCCACAACAGAAACCTGACTAGGAGAGTAAAAGGGCATAACTGTATTCAGCATTCATTCATTCATTCATTCATTTCCTCAATGAAAACATGCAGCACACTATTTTAGGACCTGGGAATTCAGCAAGGATAAGAGAAACATGCCTGTTTTCCTCAAGTTTGAATTCTAGAGGAGAGATGAACGTTAAACATATAATTGCCCATTGACTCAATTACTCTTTGGATAAGTATTATAAAGGGGCATAGAGCTTGCATGAGAGAAGATGGCAGGGCAACTGGACCCATTCCAGGGGATTTGGGAAGGTTCTTCCCAATAGGTGAAGTTTGACCTGACTTCTGAAGGCTGAGTGGGCATTAGCTAGGTAAAGGGACAGTGAGGTCACTTCAGGCAGACAAAACTGTGTGTGGACAGGACAAGAGAGAATCAAACATTCAAAGGATAGAAAGACTGGTATGGTTGAAAAGCAGAGCTATGGGGGGACAGAGCCTTGATAAAAGCCTGAGTGACTTAGAGCACACAGGCTAGGAGATTGTTCTCTTTATCCTACAGGAAGTGGGTTTTCTTCCCCCCCCCCCCCCCGGTCTACAGTAACTTTATTTATTTATTTATTTATTTATTTATTTATTTATTTATTTAAAGATTTTATTTACATATTTGAGAGAGAGAGACCATGAGGCGGGAGGCAGAGGGAGAGGGAGAAGCAGACTCCCTGCTGAGCAGGGAGCCCGATGTGGGACTCAATCCCAGGACTCTGAGATCATGACCTGAGCCGAAGGCAGATGCCTAACGAACTGAGCCACTAGGCGCCCCTACAGTAACTGTCCTTCTTGTACATGTACACTCTTGGAACAGCTAGAGGTAAGGATGAGCAGGAATTTGGGTTTTGAGTCGCAAAGTTTCAGACACCCGCCACAGATGCCTCTGCCCTATTTCATGACACGTTCTTTTCTGAGAAACACATTCAGTGGTCGAGCGTTAAGTCCTGTGGTTGAAAGAAATGACCTGCTCGGGTGCCTGGGTGGCTCAGTTGGTTAAGCGACTGCCTTCAGCTCAGGTCATGATCCTGGAGTCCCGGGATCGAGTCCCGCATCGGGCTCCCTGCTCAGCAAGGAGTCTGCTTCTCCCTCAGACCCTCTTCCCTCTCATGCTCTCTATCTCTCATTCTCTCTCAAATAAATAAATAAAATCTTTAAAAAAAAAAAAGAAATGACCTGCTCGCCACCATCAGCCCTCCTTCCTCCATATGACCCTCACAGCCGTGGGGTCTGGAGGCAGGAAGGTTGTGTCTGTTTCCTCTCCGCAGGGCAATTCCTGGGGGACCTGGTGAATGGCACGGACAAGGTGGCCCATGTTGCCCGAGGTGACCCCTGCCACAGAGAGGCAGCCCTCCTTTGTCATGCCGATGGAGAACTCCTTGGTCAGCCTCTCCACCTGCTCGGGCGTTAGTGCTGTGAAACAGAACATGCCATCTGGTCAGTCATGTGCTGTCAGCCGTGGGAAGAGCCCTCCTTCTTGAGGCCGGAGACCAGCTGAGTCCGCATGCCCATGATGCAGCCGGCCACACCTTGTACGGCCTGCCGCCATTGATTCTCAGGTCAGGGCCGGTCAGGATGGTCGAGGCGATCCATGCCCCATTAATTAGAGGGTTAGAATACACAGGACGGATCAAGACCTTCAACTGTGACTCCACCCTTTTGGCTTCAGCGTCTCTGCAGAGCACAGGGAGGGCTCCCACATGCCCACCCATGTTCTTGGCACAGGATTGGCAGAGAGCAACATGAATGCGCTGGTCGATGAAGTGGCGTACAGCCCACCATCCTTGTTACCATCACCACAGGCAAAGCCTTGGTTGACCGTGTCAGAGAATGCGAAGAGCTTGTTTGTCTTCACCACTGTTGCTATTTCTTTCCCCCGCCTAGGGCGAGGGTCCGCTCCCGTGGAACTGTGGGTACAGGTATGCAAGAGGAGAACGCTTTGCTGTGGCATTTTGGAAATGTCCTCTGTAGCGCCTGTGAAGTCAAAGCCGCACATCCTGGGGTCATACATAGTATCCATAACCGTGTAGCTGCATACCGGCATCCCTGAAGATGGGTGTGTGCTTTCTGCAGGATGTTTTGGGCAGAAAGACATCTCCGCTGGACTCTCAAAATCTTTGCAGAAAATCGACTCCAATCCTCAAGGCCCTGGTTCCAGAAAGGTGTGCAGGGTGACATACCGGCTGCGTTCAACACTTGGTTGTTCTCACCCGGGGCTAGTTCTGCAGGTGCCTTAAAAAAATTCAGCAAGTCCTGCAATGGGCAGGTATTCTTTGTCCAAATTTTTTGCAGCGATCTGGGCCTCTGCCTTCTGGACACGAGGAGCACATAAAGCTTTTCATTATCATCCCAGTAGGCACCAACTCCCAGATGCCTCTTTTTGCCATTGGTGTTTCTCTTAAAGGCTTCTGGGGCTCCTGGGATGGGATCTGGGGCCCCATCTCCACATGGGTCCACCAGGAGCTGGCTCTGGCAGAAGCCACAACAGCAAGGTCTGGGTGGAAGGTGGCAGCGACCCCAGGCGGGATTCGACCAGGATGCGGCAGGACAGTGGCGGGCGGCGGGGGGGGGGGGGGGGGGGGGGGGAGGGAAAGCCGTGGGGAGGTACAGGGCAGAGCAAAGGGCCACAAGTGGGACGTCTTCAAGCAGGAGAATAACGTCATCATATTCTGACTTTAAAAGGTTAGTGTGGTTGTGGTGTTTCTTTCCCACAGAAGCTGTATGTTCTACCTCTTTCTGAACACCTCAGGGTACCTATCATAGACTATGAGTATGTGCTGAATAGACACATGATGATGATGAAGGAGTGGAGAAACAGCAGGCCCCAAACTGGCCTTGGGCAGACAACGTTCCTACACTTCCTCTGTGTTCCTAACAGCCTTAAAGTTCCTTAAGCACTTTTCTTCTTCAGCCAATATTGGTTGAAGGGAATTCCATCTGTAGAAATATGCTTCATCATCTGCACTTTGTTAAAATAAACTCATTTCTTTCTGTTTATGGTCTGCATAGAAATCAAATAGACTCAATGATCAGTTTCCTTCCTCTGTTGAACAATCATTTATCGAGCACCTGCTAGGTTCTAGGCACTGTACTTGCCTTTATAAGGAGTCTAGATCACCACCACCAAAAACAAAATCACTTCAATACCAAGGGATGGTTATATTTTATCAAAAGTTCACATGGAGTAGTTATTTGGGGGGTACTCTTAATAAGAAATAAATTACAAATGACAGTTAAGTTTTCAAACCAGTCCAGAAAATCTTATGTAACTTCCTGGTAGTAACAAAAGAATGAGCTCAAGTCCCTTCTCTGTGTGTGTGTATGTGTGTATGTGTGTTTGTCTGTCTGTCTTGATGGTAAAGTTGCACAATGCTTCTTTTCTACATATGAATTTCTAGCTAAAATTCTGAAATAGATGAGGTTTACCTCTGGTTTCCTTCCATTTCCCTTCTACACTCTGTCACAGTGGCAGTTTCCCTATAGACCCGCAGGCCTCCCACCTTCTCCGGCAGCCTGGCCTTGGACTAGCCCCCTGCCTACGGGCAGCTCTGCACTCAGGCCCAGCCTATCCCCTGGAGATGTCCTGTCTGTTTGGACATATGCCCTCATGTCAGCTGGTGTGAAAACCAAATACATGGCTGGGTGCAGGTGGGCTTAGAGAAAAGGGAGCGCAGAGGACTAAGGGATTTACAGTGTGCAGGGAAGACAGACAGTCAAACAACTACCTAATTATAATTGGGATAAGGATAAGAAATTTAAGGTGCTATGAAAGCATATAAGAGAAAATGGCGTTTAAGGTGACTCATTAAGCATGAATAGGAGTCTGTGTAACGTAGAGAAGTCCTATTCTTCGAGCTCCTCTTTTGTTCTCACCTATATCCCCGGTTCTCCCATAAATGTCTTGGTCTCCAAGAGCACCATCCTTACCAGGTCAAGCCCAGGACAAGTACATTGACAAGGTGTCAGCTACCGTGGATCGGGAACCCCGGGGGGCGGCGGCGGGGAATCAAAGCCCTCTGCAGGCATGTCCTCGGCCTATACCCTTCTGACTCCGATTAAGTGTGTGACCCAGGGACTCTAAACTGTGTGTGTTAAGAAAACAGGCTTAGGGGTTGAGCCACACTGGCCTCAAATCCTGAGCCTACCTAAGGAGCCGTACAACTTTGGAAGCATTACTTAACAACTCCTCAAGCTCTAATTTCCTCCTCGGTAGTACAGGGGGAAAACAGGGCTGCCTTTTGTTGTATCAGTAGGATGATTGGACTTCAATAAGCAGAAACCCCTGTTTAAACCAGCTTAAACAATAAGGAGATGTATCATCTCACAGGAGGGGCAGTAGATCAGAAGCCTGGTTGCATTTCTCCGAGATTCTCTCCGTCCACCCCGCTCCTTGTGTAAGCTCCAACCTCGGGCAAGTAGCAAGATTCCAGGAATGAGACTAAAGTTCATCATGGACTAAAGAAGAGAAGTTTCTTTCCATGGCTCTCTCTCAAGAGTGAGGATACATTCCCAGAACCTCTGGCACCCCTCCCCGTCAAGCTCTGTTGGCCAAAATTTGGTCATATGCTCCTTCCTGAAACAGAAACTGTCAAAAGGAATGGAAGGAGCCTCAGGCAAACCAGAAGCAGCCTCATGCTGAGGATGGGGTGACTTCTGGGGCACATGGCTTGGTGGGGTTGAGGGTGGATAACTGAACAGAATTAGGGCTCTCTGGGAAGGAGGAAAGGGGTCATGGATGCTGGGGAGTGTGTGGGAAGCATTCAGTGAGAGTCGCACTTGAAGCTCTTATTACTGTGTTTGACTTATATAAATAGCTGGTCAACATTAACTTAGTAAAAGGGCGATGGGGGAAGCTCCTACAGTTCTACAGAAACCAAATAACAAGTACATCCACCTCAGCTCAGTGGCATTTGCTAAAACAACCCCCTACTCCTTCTCCAAGAATATCCATTCTGTAACAATGGGCCTGGCAGTTGACAGGTACCTGGGAGCAGGAGGAGCTGTGACACCTAGAAAGATCTCTAGAAAACCTTGTAGTATGTGGAGGCTCAAAAGTCATAAGGTGATAGCTGTCCATCCCCAGAGAAGGGAGAAGGGCATCTCAATGCAAGGTGCCTGGGTTTCCTCCGGAATCTTACAGACCCAACACTTGAGAAACCAGAAGCCCACTTGGGCCCTTCAAGCTTTCTGTCTCCAGCTTCCTTCTGCAAACATCCCCACCATGCCCCACAGATCTCTGCTCCGTCTGGCCCACCCTCCACAACAACTCACCCTGAACACTGGATCCCAACAAGAGCTCTGGTAACCTATCCACTGTGACAATGGGGACCCCCCCCCTTCCATCTTGGAAATGCAAGCTTCAGACATTTTCAGAGCCTTCTACCAGGCAAATCTAGGGAAACCCTACAGGAGAAAGCCTGCTGGTGGTGGTGGGGTTGGTGTTAGTTTCTAACCATTTCAGTTCCTCTACATGCAGTCAGCGTGGCCTCAAATACCTGACTCCTGATACTCTCACTCAGCAGTTTGCCTCTTTTAGTTTGTTTTTCTAACCCATTTGGCGCCTACCTTAGTTTCTACTTGTAATTTGGCCCCTGGGATTGCTGACCCAGGGTAGAATGTTTGTTTTGGCTCTGCCCTTGCATTCCTCTGGGGACGTGACTTTCAGTATTTACCTGTCTGTCCAACTGCCAGCAATAGATGCCTCATTCTTCGGCCCCATCCCGACCCGTAGACCAAGGCCAGTCTCGCCTGCCCCAGGAAGGCAGCTACAGGAGAAAATTCTGGGCTGGAGACTCATCTCTACTTCCCCTCCGCCCCGTGAACTCTGCTTCTTCAGGGCTCTGCACATGTAGGAGGAAAGCAATCTGACTGAATCAATTCCATCTTCTGTGTGAATTACTAATACCTGTTGCACACTTAAGCCTATATTTTAAGTATATTTCTGGTTTTTATTTTTCAATTTTTATTATTTATTTATTTATTTTAGGGGGCTGCAGCAGGAGAGAGAGAATCTTAAGCAGGTTCCATGCCCAGCGTGAGCCCGCCCTCAGGACTCGATCTCACAACCCTGAGATCATGATGTGAGCCGAAACCAAGACTGGGATGCTTCACCGACTGAGCCACCCAGGTGCCCCTATTTCTGGTTTTTAGAAGTAAACAAAGGTAACAACACAAAGCAAAAGTATTGGGGATAGAAGATGTTTCCAGCTGGTAGAAGTCACTCCTCTCTGAGAGGTAGAATCTCCCTAGGTCTAGTCTCAGCTGCCCCTATGTTCACATCTCTTACTCTACTTCTGAAATCACGGAACCCATGAACGTTTCAGTTTTTCAAATGACTTCTATGGTTGTCACAGTGGGTACACAGAGAAGGGAAAATATGCTCCGTTTTTTGTGTGTGACTTGGCGTATGGAGCTACTTGCTTCCCATTCTAGCTTGAACAGTCGCTCTGATTATTACCTTTGTGTTTTTCTGTCTCACGTAATAGAAGAGCACCACAGAAAGAAAGGCAAGAAGGGGAATAAATTAGACTTATCTTAAGAAAGGGATAAGTTGGGTTTTAAAGTGTAAAATAAGTACTTGAATTGTGTCTTGAATTTTAGTACCGTAGGCATTCCCCGCCTTGTCTGTGGAGGATACATTCTGAGGCCCCCAGTGGATGTCCCCAACGACGGCTGGTACCAAGCCCTATATATACTATGCTTTTTCCTATACACACATGCCTATAATAAAGTTTAATTTATCAGTTAGGCACAGTAAGAGATTAACAACAGCAAGCAATAAAAAAATTATGCAATATTTACAATATACAATTATTACAATACACTATAAGAAAAGTTACGTGAATGTGGTCTCTCTTCAGTATCTTATTGCACCGCACTCACCCTTCTTCTTGTGATGATGGGAGACAGTAAAATGCCTGTGTGATGACCAGAGGTGAGGAGAGTGACAGAGGCGTTGTGAGGTAGTGTTAAGCTATCTTGGCCTTCCAAGGGTACATCAGAAGGAGGACTCTCTGCTTCCTGATCTTGGTTGACCAACTACAACTGAAACCATGGGAAGTGGCCTTTGACCCCAATTCCTGGCACTTGGAACTTCCTGGGTGACGGGAGTGCCTCTGGTTCAAATGAGGAGAGCCTGGGGGATCCCAGACAGCTTCAGGATCGGGGCTGGACACCAGAACGATCACGCCGTGATTAGAAGCTTGGAACTTTCATCTCCACTGCCCATTCTCAAGGGAGGGAAGAGGGGCCAGAAAACAAGTTAATAATTAATCCTATCTACATGATGAAGCCGCCATAAAAATCCTCAAAGTGTTCCAGAGCTCCCGAGTTGGTAAACACATTCATGTGCTGAGGGGGTGGCACATCCTAACTCTACGGGGACAGAAACTCCTGTGCTTGGGACCCTTTTGGACCATCCTCTGTATCTTTCAATTTGCGTCCTTTATCATATTCTTTATTATATAACAAACTGGTACGTGTAAGTAAATGTTTCCCTGAGCTCTGTGAGACATAATAGCAAATTATTGAACCTGAGGAGGGGGTCACTGGAACCCCCAATTTGTTGTGGCCAAATCAGAAAGAAAGAAGTGTGAGTGACCTGGGGAACCACTACCTACAATCGGCGTCTGGAGTGGGGTTGTCTTGTGAAACTGAGTCCTTAACCCGGGGGGTCTTCTGCTAACCCCAGATAGACAGTCTCAGAGCTGAGCTGAATTGTAGGACACCCAGCGGGTGTCAAAGGATTGGTCAATGTGAGAAAAACCCCACACATCCAGTGTCAGAAGTGGTGTGAGTGCAGAGCAGAGGAATGAGGCTTTTCCTTTCATTTAGTAATGAATGGTTATCAGGGCCATTACCAGATGATGTCTGGTTGTACATAGGAACCACAGGTCGATCCCTGAGTCAGAGATGCATATGAAATTTTGTGTGATTTGGAGGACTCTAAAAATAGAAAAAAATATCCGTAATTAACCATTTACCTGCACTTCTCACCAAACCTTTATGCGAACGCCGGAACAGGAGCCTCTGAAATGATCTACACAGATCCTTCTTTTGATAACTGCCAAGTCTGGGTCAGTGGTAGTAATGACTCCAGATGTTGTTAGAAAGATGACTAATTAGAGGTTTGAATAAACTTATATAACTTCTCACAATATATAAGATCTGTGTAACTCTCATAACATAAATGGATAGGACAAATGCTGTGGAAGCCAACAAAGGAAACAGATCTGCTTTGGGGTCTGATTTAGTGTCCAGATGCAAGGGCACAGGGACATGACTAAAGTCAAGAAAATTTCCATGAGCCAACAAACCATTTTCCAGGAACAGCTCAGGAGGGCAGAAGTTTCTGCCACTCTCAAGCTGACACCGACACCAATATGCAAGTTTGTTTCAATGAGCTGGGCTTCAAGTTTGAGAATAAGCACGTTCTTGGTGTAGGGTATTTATCTTCCTTCCTAAAGTGATACTAATTTTATTAACTAAAAAAAAAAAAATGGATGATTTCTGGAACGTTTATCTGTTTACCATGGCAAAGCCAGGAAATATTCAAAATAAGAAACATATTTGTAGCTAGGGGAAAAAAAAAAAACAATAGGAAAAAATAGTTTCCAGAATTGAATACCTTTCAAACGTTTATAGATTCTTTGTTTAATTTGAAACACTGACAATAGTCAAATGGCATAGCAATTTCTATTTTCTGTTTGAGAAGCACAGACTGAAAGGAGCCAAAAGATTGAGAAATTTAAAACTGCTATAAAACTGCCCTCATTTTTCTTAATTAAAGAGTAGGCTATTCTGATTCAGAAGCGGGCCTGAATCAGTGAATGTTTCATAAGAAATGTAATTTCTGGCCACCCTTGACAGGGATAGGAGAATTAAATTAAAAGCCTTAAAGAATTTTTTAAAATTTTAATGAAATAAAGACTAATCACTTGGAGTTCATTCATTATTTGTTTACAAAGGCTACCACCAAGTTGGTTTCCATTTTTTTTTAATGCATTTGATTTAGCATTTAATAACACACATCTCTTCTTTGCTTATAATTGGCAATATAGTCTGCCTGGAATGACACCAAATTTCAGATCAACGGAGCCCAAATTAATAAACTCTGTTGGCTTTGCTTGTATCAGGTCAGAGATAACATCAATTGCTGGCTTTGGGGGGGATGTTTCTTTTAACATTCTCAGAAAAAGAATTTATAGCTGCCTGACAAAATGATGGCACATTTCTCCTATGACCGCCAGAGGTCTACTCACCACTACAAATATTTCAGGCCTTGCTGCTGAACCGTGAGCCACGGACAAGCAGTGTGGGCAAACCCACTGGTAAGAAACACAGGCTCTCCGGCCATCCTCCAGACCTACCGAATCAGAACCTACATTGCCACGTCACCAGGCAATTTGTGGGTGCAGGAAAGTTTGAGAAGCGCTGCTCTAGGTTACAGAAAGAAAACACTTTATGTTCTATAAATGATCAGAATTAGCAGATGTGAAAATTCAGAGGATCCTGCCACTTAATTCCAAGCTAGATTTCCTGTCACCAGATTAGCTGGGTTTTCATAAAAGCATTATAACTCAAAACCTACTCTTTTCTTAAAACACTTACCCTGAGGGGTGCCTGGGTGGCTCAGTCGGTTGAGCATCCTACTCTTGATTTCGGCTCAGGAAGTGATCCTAGGGTCCTGGGATCGAGCCCCAAATAGGGCTTCCTGCCCAGCAGGGAGTCTGCTTGAGGACTCCCTCTCTTTCCCTCTGCCCCTCCGCCTGCTCACGTGCTCTCTCTTTCTCTAAAACAAATAAATAAATCTTTTAAAAAATATTTGCCTTAAAGTGTTTGTTTTATGCAAACTCTATTCCCATAAATTATCATAGTCACGAATGCTTCTTATTTAAGCTCTGATTCATAGATTTTTGGAGCTGAAAGAGCTCTTACATTTTCTTCATTTTACGAAGAAAGCTCTGGGCAGAGGATTTTCGGACTATGGCAATCTAAATGAGATTCCCCTTCCTTCTATTTCCAAATCCAAAAGATTTGCCTCTCAAGAGCCAGGATCTACCATGGGTGTAAATGAGGCCTTGGTCTCTCAGTGGTGACTCCCTTTCCCCGAAATTTCCCTTGATAAGCAAGCAGTGCTGAGCTGGGTGAGCTCGGAGATAGGGACTGGGCTCATCAATCAAGATGTAGACCCCAGGGGTAGGGTGTCCACCCGATCCTACTTGAGTGTGTCAAGATTCCCCAGGGACATAAAAGTTTGGGCAAGTCTTCCCTGCCATGGGTGCTGGGAGAGCCCAGGGTGACCTGAGAACAGGGGCCTCAGAGAGGACTATCTCCCTCTGTACTAGGCTTGTGGGGATGAGGCCCCTTGGCCTGAGAGTTTCCTGATTTTTTGAGTAGCTCTAAAAAAATAGGCTTGAACTCCAGTTGGCCAATGGAGGAAAAAAAATCAAGGACCTAAAGATGTCTAGAAGCCAAAGAGGACAAACAGATTCAACAATCACATTGCACACCCAATGGAAGTGACTAGCTGGATCAGACAAATAGGTTCCTAAATTAAAAAAAAAAAAAAATTAAAAAGAAGCACTTAGAAACAAAACTATGTAATAACAAATGAAAACCTCACTGATTCAGGGCATGAATGCAGAGGGTTGTTGGTGACTGATGAGATTTGTGTTAGTGGCCTGCAAGATCGGGGAACATCCACAAATCACAGAATAAAACATGCCATGGAGCTGGAAATCACAAGGTTACAAGGAGAGAATTTGGGAAACGGATGCAGAATACCAACCGTTTGAATAACAGATATTCTAGAAGAAGAAAGAATACCTGAGGTAGAAGAAATAATTTTAAATCACTTAGGAGAAAATTTTCCTAAGCCAAAGAAAGACAAGTTTGCAGAGTAAAAAACATTCAGAGTTTTTGGTTAGATTGATGAAACAAACACATGCTTAGGGATATCTGGGTAAAACAAGTTTCCAGGCTTTTCCTTTTTTGACTGTTACTGAACTTCTTATCTGCAACACTGGAAGCTAGAAGAGATTGAAAGAACCCCCCAGAATCCTATACTAGGCTTTTGCAGTGGTTTACCTGTTAAGGTGAGTGGAAGATATTCAAGGACATGCACTAACTCAGAGAATAAATCACAGAATGCCCCCCATCTGAGGTACATACTTAAGAAAAAGCCCTTTCCAGAAGCCAGTGAACTGGAACAGAGACTTCAAGATGGGGAAAGGGAAAGTAGGAAATAATCAGAGATGAGTAATGCATTGGTTTTAGAAATATATCATTAAATATTAATGGATAAGAATATAATGTGTAATGTAAATCCTGCACGTGGACGCCAAAGACAAACAAACACACAAACAACTGTTAAGTAAAATTCTATGTCCAACTATTTCAGCAAAGCCTCAGAATTAAGAGTGCAAGAGAAAGTGAAAACATTCCAGGGTGTAATTAGGGGTCGAGAGATGCCTGGAAGGAGGAGAAAAGGGAAGAATGAAAGAATTCTAAAGATTTCATTCCTAGACTGTGAGCAAAACTTGATGAAATCAGAAGGAGGAAATCAGTAGGGAAAGAGTGGGTCTGGGTGGGAGCAATAGCTTGGAAATAATGGGGCAATAGACGCACTCAGTCTGCCTTCTAGGGAGGGGAAAACCAGGTCACTAGTGGAGGGGTACATGATGGTAAAACTTCTAAATTAACAAGATGAAAATGGAATGCATAGCTCTATGACCAGACCAATAAAAGTAAGGAACGAAAATGAGGAACAACAACGTTAAGTGAAAACTGTGAAGCAACAGAAAAGGGATAGTGTTTCCTTTCTTCTGCATTATTTGACTTTTTTCTGGCACTCCTCTACCTTCTTAAACTGGAGGTGAGCTCATATATTTCCTTCTTTTTGAAAATGTAAGCATTTAAGGCTTTTTTTCTTTTCCTAAGTACACTTTAACTGCCATGATATGTAGCATTTACCTTTCTTTGTAATTCTATTTTCTAGAAAGTCGAGACTTCTTTTGACCCGCTGATTATTTATTCTTATTTCCCCAAACCAGGTTCTTTGAGGGATGCAGTGAGGGAGTAGTACCTTTTTGGTATTGGTGTCTAATTTAATAGTGCTGTGGTCAGAGATTGTCGTCTATACGAAGATTTGATTTTTTTTTTAAGATTTATTTATTTATTTTAGAGAGAGAAAGAGAGTGAGCACGAGCAGGAGGGGGAGAGGGAGAGGGAAAGAGAATCTCAAGCTGACTCTGCACGGAGAACAGAGCCTGAGATGGGGCTCAATCTCACCACCCTGAGATCATGACTTGAGCTGAAACCAGGAGTCGGACACTTAACAGACCGAGCTACCCGGGTGCCCCGTATGAAGTAGATTTTAAAAATTATTTGTTGATAGTAGCTTTATGGCCCCAAATATGGTTTTTAAATATAATGACCTTTTGATCAAGCTTACTTTTTCTTGCCTGCTTGATCTGTAAATTTCTTCTTGTAATTCTTCCAAATTTTGCTTTATATATTTTGAGGCTATTTTATTGAATCTATACAAATTTAGAATTGCTGTAATTTCATGGCGAGTTGAAATTTTTATCAATATGTAGTGATCTTCTTCGTTGTCATTAATGCTTTTTGCTTTAAAGTTTCTTTCATCTAAGATTAAAATGGCCATCCTACTTTTGTCGTTGTAGAATTTGCCTCATATTACCTTTCCCTATCTTTTTTATTCAACCTGACTGTGCTCTGAAGTGTTGTTTCTTGTAAACAGAATGTAGCTGTATTTCTGTCTTTAAAAAAGAAAAATTATGTATTTGAGAGAAAGAGCTCACCAGCAGGGGGAGGGGCAGAGGGAGAGAGAGAATCTTAAGGAGACTCCTGCTAAGCATGGAGCTGGACATAAGGCTCGATCTCATGACCCTGAGATCATGACCTGAGCTGAAATCAATAGCCAGACAGGCACCCCTGTAGCTGGATTTCTAAAAAAATCTGGTCTATCTTTATCTTTGGACTGGAGATATTAGTCCACTTATAATTAATGTGCTTATTAATTTGTGCTTTTTAATTGTTCTCCCCCCCGACCCTGACCCTTCTAGGTTTATCTTCCTTTTATGCTTTTCTTAACCTCCTTTGGATTACGTTTTTGTTCCATACCTTAATATCGTCTTTCTAGTATTTTCTAAGTAATACTTTGTTTCTATTTTTAGTAGGCATTATTATCATTACCTTACCAGTCAATATTAATTTCAATGTTCTTTGTTGGCTTTTTTGTGTCTCAGACTCTTTCTGGGCTCATTTTCCTTCTTCTACAAAGAATTTATTTTCAAGAGGGTCTGTTGATTGTGACTTTTCTGTTTTTGCTTATCTAAACATGTCTTTTTTTGACTTTTATTATTTTTTAAAGATTTTATTTATTTATTTAAGAGAGAGAGAGAGAGCATACGAGCAGGGTGGAGGGGCAGAAGGAGAGGGAGAAGCAGGCTCCCCGCTGAGCCAGGAGCTCGATGTGGGGCTCAGTCCCAGGACCCTGGGATCATGACCTGAGCCAAAGGCAGATGCTTAACGAACTGAGTCACCCAGGCGCCCCCTGACCCTTATTATTAAAAGAGATTTTACTGATAATGTAATTCTAATTGAATAATTTTTTCAGCACTTTGAAGATAGTATCCAATATCTTCCTGACTCTCCTTGTCCTTGCTGTCAATTAAATTATTATTCTTTTATAGATTTGGTGACCTGGCACTTTCCTCTGCCTGTTGCAGATCCAGATTATGCCTGTTGCCCTGGTCTCCTGTTTGGTTAGCATCCCCTTTCTTTTTCAAAAGTATCCTGGTTTGGATGATAATTTATATAGTTAGCCAATTAATGGGGAAATCTATCCTTTCCCTCTGGCTACTTTTAAGATAGTCTTTCTTTATCTGTAGTGTTCTGCAATTTTATTATACATCTTAGTGTTGAATTTTTTTTTATATACTCTGCTTGGGATTGGTTGGGTTTCCAGATCCCTAAGACATGGCTTTTCCATCAGTCCTAGAAAATTCCCAGTTACTATCTTTCCAAATTCTTGTTTCCTCCTCTTTCTGGAAGCATTAGATGTATTTTAACATTGGCCAATTTTGCTCCACTGTCCACATCCCCTAGTCGCTCAGGTTTTCCATTTCCATGTTTGTCTCTGCTGTCATCTGGGAAATGTCACCAGCTCTATTTCCCCATAATCGACTACGTATCCAGCCATTAAGTTTCCAATTTCCATGTTTTCATCTTAATGTATTCATTTGGTTCTTTTTCACATCAATCTGGTCCATTTTCATAATCTCTTGTTACACTGTCATTCTTTCAATTTGCCTTTTTCTCCTTTAAGCATACTAAACATATTTATTTTATATTCTTCGACAATTCCAATCCCTTTTGCATATCTGACTCTGCAGCTTCCTGTTTCTGCTGAATCTTCCTTGTAACAGCCGGCATCCTCCTTCCTCATCTGTGGGAGGGAGGTCTGGTTTTAGAGGGTGAATATTCTTCCAGTGGTCTGGGAACACTTTTTCCTTAAGGGTCCTACCAGCTCAGGACCATGTTAAATGTAAACTTACGGTTTTTCAGACCACACAGAGAGTAGAAATTCTGGCTTTAAGTACTTATTAGTATGGTCTTGAGGTTAGAAATTTTCACAAAGAGTTTTTTCCTACCTTCCTCTAGTCATATTGCACGAAGACCAATATTTAGGTAGGTCTGCTCACTATCTTACTCTCCAAAGCAAGTTCTCAGTTCAAACTGAGCATGCCATTCATGGAGGTACAGTTTTATGAAGGGGGTCTCATACGTGATTTCTTGCAATATTCAGGCTCTAGGCTTTGTCTCCTAATCCCCATGTGTGGACTGTTAAATTTCAGGCCTCTCTGTCACCGGGCCACCAAGATACCTCCAGAGAAAACTCCAAGTCAGTGCCTGACCCGTGGATTCAAGATTTCTTGTCATTTCTGGACACTAGAGAATTTCCTTACCTCTACCAGCTAAGTCACGTGATTATCTATCTATCTATCTATCTATCTATCTATCTATCTATCATCTATCTACCCATACCTATATGTTTATATAAATACACCTCTAGGATTTTTAGATGAGTTATACTTAAAGAGATTTCTCTGAATATCTTGTCTGCCTTACTTCTAGAAATGGAACTGGTCTTCTGTGAGCATGTGTGTGTGTGTGTGTGTGTGTGTGCGCTTATTGGCTTGCTCAAGAAAATCTAACACTTCACAGGACCTTACTCTCCTGCTTGAATGATTTCAGTGTTTAAGTGAATTGCCTCATCCTCATATGCCTCTTCTACCCTCTCCTGATACCCTGAAAGCATTCTAAGATAGATTTTTGCTTTGCCTGAATTTCTGTCATATCCAGTGGCAAGAATTCAGAGGCTGTTCTCCAGTGGAAATATAAAATGAGAATCACATACTTCGGTGAATTTCTGGGCTACCAAATAATTTAATAATTATATTAACAAATGCCTGCCAAATACAGAAATGAAGGCATGGAAAGAAAAGGTAGGTACATGTCAATAACCTAAAAACATAGACATCCCTATGTCTTAGAGGACACTGGGATATTGACCATTAAAAACTGATTGTGATCGGTATTACATAACTTTGAAATGACACTCCAGGTATTTGAAGTATACTTTAAGTAAGGAGAAGTATCCTCCATCTAGGCATGCAACTCTCTTGACTAAGGAAACATTTTTCAACTTCTATAAACAAACACGCAATGACAAAGCATAATATCAATAATTTCTTTACTAGAGTAATTGTTTGAGTTACATGTAAGGCTTCCTTGCTTCCTCCTCATTCCTTATTCCATTTCCTTCTTCTTTGTTCTTGGCATTCTATCTTTCTGTCAGAAGCTACCTCAGAGTCTTCTTTTTAATCAAGCTAACTGTGTCACCTACTTATTAAAACTCTACGTGTGCAGCTCTGTCTTAATGTCAAGGCAATATATATTACATTCTTACCACTGTCTTGAATCCACATTGTTGGAATGTGCTTGTCCTTGAGATGATTTTGCTCGGAGGAAACTGATCTTTCTCTGAGTGTTACTTGGTGTCACCGCACAGACTCACTTGTATTGTGTCATTCCATCACATGCCTTCTGTCATTAATATGCAAATCTAGGAAATGAAGGAAAGCATTTTCAGGAGTTAAACTCTCTCAAATCAAATTAAGAAATTATTGTAGGTAAGGTTTTGGTTTTTTAACCGACGGATGCATGGCAGGATAATTCACTGAAAGATTAAAATGTGTTTCTTCTTCCTGTTTCCCTCTAGTGTTCCTAGCTCCTGGACACTGGCCCTTGCTGCAGGGACTTCTGGCAGGGCAGAAAGCGGAAGCTACTGGAGGGCAGAAAGCGGAAGCTACTGGAGGGCAGAAAGTGGAAGCTACTGGGGGGCAACATCTCCCCTGGCCTTTTACAAAGGTTGGAACTCACTGGATTCGATGTATTCTGTGTCCCAGGGAGGGAAGAAATTCTTTCTGTGTTTTCTTTCTTCCTTCCTTCCTACCTCCCTTTCTTCCTTCTTTCTGTAGTGAGATCATAAAGTACAGATGCATTGGAGACCCACAGGTTCACTTTGGCAGTCCCTCTGGGGGAATCCATGTGGTAGAATGAGATACCTGCGCTTTGTGGGAAAGCAACAAGAAGCTCTGCTTGAGCTGAGAGTGAGCTCCTGTCTGCGGGTCACAGGCTTGAAGAATTGTGTGATCAGGGGCGGCCACGATGGGCTCAAAACACAGGTGGGTCCTTTTCCCTTTTGAGTACTATGCAGGCCTTCTGGGCTCTTGGCGTCTTAGAGAGGAGAGAGGGACATTGGTAACCATAGAAACAGAATTTTCTGCTGCTCCCTTCAGACAGGGAATCCCAAATCAGAATACTTTAAGTTAAGGAAATGGTTACATTCTGGTGTCCATGAATTTAGGTTTGCAAATTCTTGTCCTCCACAAGTATCTGTCATAGAAGAGCAGCACTCTCCTGACCCTACAGTCACGAGGAAGTTTTGAAGTTCTTGAGACAAAGATACCCGCCTTGGAGATTCTACCCACCTTTGAGAAAATGTATGTAAAAATCTGTGTAAAGTATAAAGTGCTAAAAGTGATTATAATTTTAAAATAAAATATGTGTCAGGTATTGCTTGAAGGACTTGGAGTAAGAATTCCCTATGAAACAGTACTCAGAAAATTGCTTTAGAGATTTACACAACTGAATTTCCAAAACGGAATTGTAACCCAAAACATCATAATAGATCTTTAAAACAATTTCAGGGGGACCCTTAACAGCACACTCTGAATCTCACATTTGTCAATCTCCCTACACTCTATCAATTTTCTTCATCTGCTTGAGTGTGGTTGAGCCTATGAAATGGCCATTTTGTTGGACAAAAACTGTAGACTCTCCATAATTTCATATAGTTTTCCTATATTAGTGAGAAGACTTCTGGTTTCTGGTCAGACATGGGAAGAGCTTGCAACTCATCACTCCTGCCTTTACAAGAAGAAAAGCTGAGCAAAGTAAAAATCAACAACTCTTCTTAGATCCATCAGAGAATTGAGGTCCTAAGCCAACAGCTGCCCCTAACACTGGAGAGACAGACAGGTAGGTAGAGAGAGTCACAGTTTACTTTGAAAGTTAGAAACTCCCCCTAAGACTGGGCCCCCACACTTTCATGAATTTGACCTCCAGGAGCTCTGCCAGGTTCTCCTGTGAAGATTGAAGAAAAATCCCCTGTGTGTCTGGCAGGGTATTTTGAAATATACTCAAAGCATTTTGTTCTCCTTAACAAAGACTGCCCGAAGGGAAACTATTTTATCAAAGCCTCACCCACCAGCCTCACCCAGTCAAGCTCCCTCACTGACAGACTGAGACCTAATCACAGTATTAAAAATGCCTCCCCTGCCCCCACACCTCACCACCACACCAGCAGGGCTCCCGTATTGTGACAGGGGAATACTGCTAAAGGACTGCAAGCCTCAAACCCTATTTAAATAAGAGTTTTTAGGAAAACTGAAAGACAACAAGGGGCACAAAAGCAAGGACACTTAGGGAATTTTAGCCTCAGACACCACAGCTATAGCAAATAGCAAACATGGCCTAACTCCTGGCCAGATAAACATAAGGCCTTACGTGAAGGATTCTATACCCCTTTCCCATGTAATAGGAGAGGCTCAGGTAGTCAGGAAGCACTCAAGGACTATCTTAGAGGTGAGGGTGGGGACGCACTGTGCACCATTTCCCCAGCATTTGGATGCCAGTTACCTACAGGCTACATGAACCATTGCAAAAAAAAGTCCCAAAGAGACATCACCCATCTTGAAGGATGTCCCCCAACCTCTGGGATCACAGATTAGCAGTATGGGAAGGAGTCATCAAGGGCTGGTCCAACCCCCCTCACTTTGCAGATGAGAAAACTGAATTCTAGAAAGGATGAGCAATGCCCTGTATCATATAAATAGTGGGAGAGTTCCATCTAGAGTCTGGCTTTCCTCTCTGAAGACATGTATGTACAACCAGCAAATTGATTAAACAGGCCAGACTCTTGGGGTGTTAGCTTAAAGCTAAGTTTATTTTTTGGTCTTGCACTGTCCCTGTATATTTGCTCAGTGGTGGAAGTTCCTTCCTTACCTCTGAATGAAAAATACATTTACTTTTCATCAGCATGTTCTCAAGTTTAGTGATTTATGGTTCCCAGGCCTCTGTAATAAGCAAAACTTCAAATTTGACTCAGAGTAAAAATCTCATGCTGTCCGACCCTCCTGTGCAAACACCCATACACTAAGGCCTGACCCCTGGCAATGAGAAGGAGGGGTTGGGTCCGGGCCACTTCTCCTCCTGTCACAGACATTTCTGACCCCATCAGGTTGATGCAGGGAAAGCAAGAAGAGGCAGTGGGCAGTTTTAAGAGAGTTATTTGCTCTCTGAGCGCCAAAACGGTTGAAGTCTGACTCCTTTCCTTACTGGGAGCATTTCTGAGAGCTTTCTGAGGATCTTTCCCAGCCATCAGCAAACGTTTTCAGCAGAAGGCCCAGTAGTAAATTTCTTAGGCTTCATGGGTCATACAGTCTGTCGTGGCTACTCAGTTCTGCCACGGACAAGACATAAAAGAGAGGGTGTGGCTGCGTCCCAGTAAACATGTCTTTACAAAAGCAGGCAGGCTGCCAACCCCCGAGCTCTCCCACCTGGGGTAGCTGCCATATAGGGTTCCCTTGCCCTGGGCAAATGGAATTTATTTTGGGGTTGCTCACTCTCCTCTCAAGCCTGTGGAAAGAGGAGAGCACCACCAGCTTCTCCTCTCCTGAAGGCTGGTGCTTTTCTAGAGGCCCCCTGAACAGATACAAAGGCAAGACCTGATTCCTTCTCTTCAGCATGGGCCCAGCAGATCAGGTCAATGGGAAATGTTCCCGAATTATTTGCCTACTCAAAAAGCTGAGTCGACCAACCCAGCAATCTCCTTCACTCTGCCATCAGAACAGAGAGGTGGGCACTTCTGGACCTTACGTTCCTCGGTCATGAGTCAAACCCAAATCCACTCTCTCTAATGTTGGGACACGAGGTTTCTAAGTGGTCCTTCCCAGCCCCTGTGCTGCTTGAGGTAAGAGGCATGAGCAGAACTTACAACACACTGGCAGCAATCTCCGAAAAAATAATCTCCACAAATCCCTTCAATCTCCAACCACACAACTCTTTCGGTCCTGGGCATAGGTGAATTGTCTGACATCGCTTAAAATTTCCATGGGATTCTATATCTCACGACTTACCTGGCACATGGCCTCTACTGTCTTCTTGTGTCAGACAAACCAAGGCAGGAAGTGCCCATTTTCACACTCTGTGAATCAAGCCCCCATCCCAGGCTGGTGCTCAGCAAGCATCAGTTCCTCTATTTCTCTTCCGTCCATCTGAATTCCAGTCCCCCAACATGTCCCACACTGGGGTCACCTCTTTCCCTAACACAGATGTTTATTTTTATCATAACGAGGCTCTAAAACACGTGTCGAACACACACAACAAATTAATGCATGCGTGTTCACAATCTCCCACTTTCCTCCACTGCACGGGTTCAGGGGTGGGGAGGAGTGGGCAGAACGGGAGGGGACAGCTTTGAGGGGAGAGAGGAGAAAGACACGGTGGAGAATAGCTGTGAGACAATTGTGTGGCGGGAGGAAGGACGTGGTGGGGGTGACAGGGAGGCTGCCGCAGTGGAGGCTCTGGGGAGCCGGAAACGGGAAGAAGAATTTTTGGATGCTTGGTGGTGTGCGTGACACACTCCTTGAAACCACTGAACTCCCCTTTCAAGACAACCTTAAGAAATATCTGTATTACTCTTTGAGGTTTCTGGAAGAGTCTGCACGGCTCCCCCCATCGTGTTATTGTCAGGGAGGGTTGGTGTCAGCAGAAGTAGGCTTCAAGGTGGCTCAGCACTACTCAGGCCACGTTCTGAGCTGTTTGAGAAATACAAGCATGGCCACTAGATTTTAGTGCCAATGTATGTCTTACCAATCACCTTTAGGTAGGGTATCCATGTGGCCCAATTGATCCTAAAAGTCCCTGATACTGTCTCTTGATCCAGCACAACTAATAATAACCAGCTTTCAATCTTGAAAGTGTCCTGGTTTGGCTGACACATGATATGGCCACTCTTCCTCTACGGGACAGCTTTAACCCTATTGCGGTGCTTCTCACCGATCATAGCACCAAAGATTCAAATATGTTTTCTATTCTGAAAAAATAGGAGTCATCAATTATTTCTACTGACAAGAGCATTTTGTGACTTAAAAAAAAAACTTTTTGGAGAGTTGGTCACACATTTGATCCTCACAGTCTGGGGAAATGAGGAGTAATTTAATCAGCCCTGTTGCAATGGAAGGGATTGTGATTCGGCATAAATGTGGCCCAAATGTAGCTGTGGCTCACCAGCCTGGAGACGCTTCAGCGTCAGTGACACAGGCAACTGATCCTGCCCACACTATGCTAGCTCCCTGCACGAAGACCTCCCTCCTGCTTCCTTGAAACCACGATACTTCATACCCCCAGAGACATTTGCCACGTTCTTCATTTTGTACTCTGCCTCTCCCCGGTCCGGGTGAGCTGCCTACCCGGGTACTTGAAGGAGCCACATTCTTGCTATAGCTGATTGAGTCACACATAAGGCTCTCTGTCTATACCAAGGTGCCTCCCTCCTTCCTCCACGGCTCCCCTGGCTGTCCATCCTGGGGGGCTGCTGCAGAGCCGGGCTCCACAGAAAAGTGCAGGGAAAGGCTCTCTGCTGGCCGCAATTGGTCACCGGCTTTCACAGCAGCGAGCTCATGCAGGGGGTCCTTCATTTTCTGGCTCTTAATCCTTATTTCCACTGGAGCTCCAACCAGGCTGAAGGGCTACGTAGGAAGCTCTGTGTAGTCTTTAGTCTCTTCTCTCCCCACCCCTTGGTCAAAACAAGCTCTCAGCCACATCACTTCAAGCACACGGATGCTTGGTGAGGGACATGTGAACCTGGAAAAGTGTCCAATACCTCACCACATCCTATCACATCAGAGCTTTTCTAATAATTAGAACTGTTTGAAAATAGAATGGCATATCTGGTTAGGTCATGATTTGTCCACAATACCGGCAATTTTCAAGGACTACCTGGATCTGGGTCATTCTCCAGAGTGTTATCGAAAGAATCCCTTCACTGGGTGAGAACTTCAATGTCAAGGCCACCAGGATACCTGCATTTCTGGGTCTGCTATTCTAAAATTAAGCTACTGACTATCCACAGACATACTCAGAGATGTGACAAGTTTGGTTTCAATCATGGTGCATTGATTAGATCATGTGATTTATAAACTGGAAAAAGAAAATGGACAAAAGATGCATTTTCAGAGGCGAAGCCACCCTTTTGCTTGCATGATTAAGCTTCTCTCCTCATTCTTAATTAATATTTTGGTTTGGGATGAGACATTCATTTTGGACACTTTATACTCTTAGCTCCTTAGACCTGAACGTCAAACCATTTTATACCTATACTTCCTAACAGCACAGAGGCTGTCTGCAAGTGGTCTCGGTGATGGATGAGCCCAGCCCCTGCTCTGTGGTGTGTGTGTGTGGCATGGTGCCTGGTATATGCAATCCCTCAACGCTCCACCTTCCCTTCAAGGAGATGGGGCTGGGACGTCTTTTATCACTTCCCAGTTTCCCGTCACATACTATTCATCAGGGCAGGATAATTGACAGGATGTAGACCGAGTTATGAGTAATAGTCTTTCCCTAGCAGCACCTAATCTTTTATTTGGTTGCCGCTGCCATATCATTAGCATTTCTTACCAGGGCAAGAGGTTCACTGAGCGGAAGAACTGGCACCTGTGTGAGGAAATGAAGGTGCAGCAAAGGTTACTACTTGACTTCCATTTGCAGCAAATGCATGACTTCGGAGATTCGAAGACATCCAAGGCAGTCTAAATAGCTTTTGAAGGCTTAGTCACACCCTCACATTTAAAAATATAACCTTACATAAGCGGGGCGTATGCAGCCCATATGCAATATCCAAACCTGTTGGCTCCTCTGTGAATGGAGATGCTGCATACAACCCTGGTGCTCTCCTTCCACACGGCAATTTGATAGGCACTCAAGCGTTATGAACACGGAAATAATTAATTCTAGAAAATGTAACCATCAACGGCCGTCATTCAAATGTGTTTATGCATACAAACATTTGCACTTACGCCGCAAAGGCAATACAGTCAGATATTAAAATATATTTCCTCTCACCTGCAAATAATCTAGGAGAGTGACTCTGCTCTGCTGGGGCACAGTGGCATGAAAACATTTGCAGCTGAGCCAGGTCTGGCCACCTGGTGCTCCTCTGCCTTCCTGAACCTTCCCCATTCCATTCCTCCATTCCCAGCCCCATTTCCAAAGCTCTCCTCCAGTTTGTAACTTCACAGTGGGGCTTTTTGGAATTTTGCAGCTCTTTATATGGTTCTATAACGTCTTTGGAGAAAAGCTGTTCTAAAAAGAGAGAGAGAGAGAAGAGGGAGGGAGGGAGATTTCTTTTCATTCCTTTTATCTTTTATCTTTTGCCTTCCCTGTTTCTCTATCCTTGCTATCTCTTTAAAATTATTTCAACAATCCTAAGTCTAAATACACAAGAAAAGCACATATTATGATTCACTACTTATGCAAAAATATTTATTTATTAGCCAGCTGGTGGGACTGAGAGCTACTACCCTGCATATTTTTTTCTCCTCTGGCCTGCAAATTGCTCTCCCCGTTTGGGTAATGCAAGGAGCGCCAGATTCAGCCTTGGAAGACCAAAGTCTGAATTCCTGTCGAGCTATTAATTCCCCATTTCATTTCTGCCATGCAGATTTAAGATTTTTGCAAATACACACAGATGTAGATACACACACATATTTTTATGTGATTATATAGTCAGTATAAACTTCATTCTCTTCTTTTGCTTTATTCGGTATAAATTGACAGAGATTTGGGACGCCGGGGTGGCTCAGTCGGTTAAACGTCTGCCTTCGGGTCAGGTCATGATCCTGGGGTCCTGGGATCCAGCCCCTCATCGGGCTGCCTGCTCGGCGGGGAGTCTGCTTCTCCCTCTGCCTTCTGCTCATTCTCTCTCTGTCTCTCTCTGTCTCTCTCTCTCTCTGACAAATAAATAAATAAAATCTTTAAAAAGAAAATGACAGAGCTTTGTTTTGCCCCAAATTTTCCACAACTAACAGAGTTGAGTTTTTGAGGGTGGAGTAATAGTATTCTTCATTTTGCTTTCAAATAAACAACCAACATTAGGAAATTGAGGTGTAGCGTAGTTAGAAGCCTATGCTCCCAGAGTGGGAGATGTCAGCCGCATGCTAAGTCTGTTGTGTAAAGAGATCATCTAAATCCCTTGAGTGGCTGTTGAGCTAAAATATAGAGTCTCTTAATCTTATATTTGATGCTAAACCAAATAGGCCCTTAGGGAAGAATTAAGAACAAGCCAGACAGTATAAAATTCTTACTTTGTTAAAGTTGAATAGTATTTGTTGCATTAGCTATAACTGGAGTGATCGCCCTGAGGGTTAGTTGCATATACTATCTACCCTTGAAAATAAAGTGCTCTGGGATCCAGACGGACTAAAGAGATTCAATACTTTCATCTTACTATTTGCCATTCAGAGTATTGCCCTTTCAGCCCAGAATGTCACTGAGATTAATAGATAAGGTCATGCCTCCAAGACCACAATGAATCAAAACCGGGGGTGCGCGGGGGGGAGGGGGGAGGTAGGGAGGGGAGAGGTGAGCCGCAAATCTTTTTTTTTTTTAAAGAATTTATTTATTTATTTGACAGAGAGAGACACAGCCAGAGAAGGAACACAAGCAGGGGGAGTGGGAGAGGGAGAAGCAGGCTTCCCTCTGAGCAGGGAGCCCGATGTGGGACTCGATCCCAGGACCCTGGGATCATGACCTGAGCCCAAGGCAGACGCTTAACGACTGAGCCACCCAGGCGCCCGTGAGCCACAAATCTTGACCTAAATGCTATGAGCTTTCTTTTTGTACTTTCGAGTCTTGGATTTTGTCCACAGAAACACTAATGTTATCCAAACAATAGAAAATAGAAAAGATTCGTCGGTAATTGGCAAAGCTTTAAGGAAACAAAAATGAACATGAATTTCTAAGAAACTAATTTTTTAAACACTAGTTCTCCTTTGGGTTGACATTGTTATAACTTAAAATATTTTTTCTCGTCTCAGAAAAATTATTTGTGAACATGTTTTTCTTTTAAAACACAGATTCTGCCTAAAGTCTAAGTTGTAATGAAAGCAACTCAGAAAAAAAAAAAAAAAGAAAGAAAGCAACTCAAATACTTCTCTCCATAAGGCTCTTTGATTTTTTTTTTTTAAGGTCACATGTACAGTAATCACTTGTATTTATTGCTCTTGCCACAGATTTTTCCCAAGGATTCTTGGGGGTTTGTTCCTACATTTATTTGTGAATAAGATTATTTCTCTTGTGTACATTTCTTCTGTGTGGATATAGCTTTGCTAGATGCTTCAGTAACTACCAGGCCCCATTGTTGCTTCCAGATACTACAGCACCTTTCTTCGGTACCAGGGTTCTGGTGGGGACTTGCTGCCTCTTGTGGACGCCATGCTGTGTGCACTGGGGCTAAGCCACACTCCTGCTGGGCACCACCAGGCTGCTGGCTGCTAGTCTCTGCCCTCCTGTGGGGGCCATTGCTTGCCCTGTTCCCTTTCCCCCAGACACCCTGATCCCACACACAAGGCACTGAGATATTGAAACCTCGGGGTTGAGGGGTTGGTTGGAGGGTTTCTGAGTTGCAGAATGTTCCTTGGAAAAGTGGGAAAGAATCCTTAACTTCCTGTTAGTGCTATACAACTATAAACTGGTCCAGAAATACACACCAAGTGTTTTGTGAAACAGCTCTATATTTACTTACCATTACTCTACGATAATCTGTTCGAAATGAGATTCAGGCCTGAATGAGTCCACAGGGCTGCAGCAGGAGACGGATCGAGAAGCTAAACGCAGCCATTCACTCAATCTCTAGTCTTAGAAGAAGGAGGTCTGCTTGCCCTCTTCTCTCTTAGGACCAGTTTTATGTATGTGTAAGTTTTTCTTTCCCAGGACTCATTTTGACTTTCATGTAAAAAGCACTTCTATTTACCCAGGCCATGTCTGAGTCCCAAGCTCGGACTCGAGCTGGCGTGACGCTCCATATAGTGCAACCCTCTCTGGTTGAGAGTGGGAAGAGCAAGGAGGCAAGAATTCTACCAATCCCCTCAAGGAAACGAATTCTTTGTGAACTTCTGTCATAACGCACGCAGGCCGCTAATTCCTAACCACCGCGTACAGCCATTCTTCACTTCTTTACTTCCCTTGCTTCTCTGTGCCTCAGTCTCCCCATCTGTAAAGTGGGGATAATAAAAGTACTCAACGCATAGGGTTTCCGTGAGGCTTCAACGAGTCAATACGTTCTGTGCTTAGAAAAGGGCTTAGACTGTGACTGCTATTTAAGTGTTAGCTATGATTATTTCCCTAGCTTTTTCTGATCCATTTTGTCACATCCTGTATTTCATTAGCTAACTTAGTGGTTTTCACAGGTGACCTAAGTTTGTTTGCTTTTCCCTTTCTCTTTTTAAATTTTTGTCTCCCTACTTCCTGTGTGAGGATTTTCCAACGTCCTTCCTGCTTTTGTTTAACTTGTTTGCTAGGATTCCTGATAGGGTTGCTTTCTCATTCCGCAAGCGCGGATCTCAACCCCGGTTTCCCTTCCTGCCCTAGGCAAAATGGCAAGGCCGGAAGTGCTCAAGAGTCAAGCAAGGACCCGCAGGATTGGTGCCGGTGAGGCCGGACCTAGGAGGGAGGGGCGCATTAATTACTTATCCCAGAGGAGGAGGCAGGAGGCCACTGAGAGGAAAGTGTTCCAGGCTTCCCCAAGTTCAGGGTCGGGATGAGCCTTTCACGACCGATGGAGGGTGGGCAGGTCCAGGCACCCGCCCCGCCCTGCTCCCCTTGAGCCCTGTGCCCTCGGCAAACCCAGGGCCCCTCAGCCGCGCTCCTTCTCCAAGTCAGCGTGCTCCTCGAAGCCCGGGCCCTGCGCATTCTTCCCTTCTTCCCGGAATGAGGGCCACCTGTCTTTGGGGAAACCGGGCTCGACCTTTCAGGTCCCGACTCTTGGCAGAGAGGCCTCCCCGCCCCACCTCCCTGGTGGCACGCCGTTTGTTCTGCTATCCTTCCCTCTTGCCACGGTCACAAAATCGACCGGGGGTCCTCGTGATGGCACCGGGGCTTTTCCCCGAATGCCAGTGGGAGCCCCTGGCAGGCTGGGACTTTGTGTCCCCAGGCCTGCGAAAGGGTTTGGCGTGCAGTGCCCGCTCAGTCTGGTGGTGGCGCGAGAGACTGAATGATGGAAGAGGGAGGATGATGAAAGAGCCGAGGGGTAATAGGTGAGACTGTCCTTGTGGCAAGGTTGCAGGACTGAGTGTCGGAAGCAAAACTCCCCGTCAATCTAGGACAGTAGGATATCTCCAGGTGGGAGGAAGCAAAGGAGAAGAGTGGGCGGAGAACATTTTAAGGAAGAAGTCAGTGCCCTCCCTCCTGGGAGTGAGGCCCTTGGTGGGGCCTCGCCCTGAGAACCTACATCTCCCTGGCTGCTGCAGCTGGGGCCCCTCCACCTAACCCCCATGGCTCCCGGTGGCTGAGGTCCGGTTCAAGGCTCTCCACCCCTTCCCGACTAGGCAACTGGCCCCTCCCAGGGGGGGGAGGGACTCTGAAAACAGGGGGGGGGGGGGGGGGGCATGCTTCTGAAGCAGGCTCTGTGAGCGTCCAGGGCCAGCAAAGCCAATGGGCTTCCCCACCTGCTCCAGGGCCTCTTTTCCCATCTCGGGCACGTCCTTCAGGCCCGCCCTGCTCGCAGCAGTGGCTTTTAGAGCCCCTCAGAACCTGGGGCCCCACACTCCGTGCTCCAAGCAGCCTACCTGCCCCGGGTCTGGGCTCCCGGCCCCTCAGCCTCACCAAGCCCAGGCATTGGTCCCATCTCAGTAAGGCCTGTGGCACCTCTGGGGAAACCACTGTGGAAGAACAAAAATTCAACCGAGTAACTGAAGGTCTAATTTGCTCTATGTAAAAACGATTTATCAATAGGCAATATCCCATCTAGCAAGTAGAAGGGAGCTCTGAGGAGTTGTATAAAATGGAAGGTTTTTCTAGGAAGGCGGTGGAGCAAGGAAGTTATTAGCTAAAGAAGATAAAGGACTATTCCAGGTGAGGTCTCCTTTCCTTCGAGGGAAGGGCAGAGGGTGCTATTAGGAGGAGGACCTCATCTTCTGTTGGGGGATGGAGAGGGCCCCTGTGACAGATCACCTCATTGGTGCCGATCAGAAATGTCCTAACTCACCAGTTAAGACTACATTTCTGGGGGAGGTTGAAATTGCAGATCGGTTAGATGTTCAGTCCTGGTTTGGTGATTTGGCCTCAGTGATGCCATTTTGGGCCTGTGGTTTTCTTTTCCACACTCCTTTTTTTTTTTTTTTTTTTAAGTCATAGGCCGTGTCCCACAATTAGGCCACTGTAGTCGGCCCCCAGCTGCTGGAGCTCATCTGTGAGAGTGCTGAGCTCATCAGTGCCACTTCTGAGTCCGTGAATTGTTTTGAGTTGCAGTCCATCCTGTTGAGAAAATGTGACTACAGGGTAAGAGGGAGAGACCTGTGGAAAGGGGAGCGAGTGCAGACCTCCCATTCCTCAGCTCAGTGAGACTGTATTTGCCGATTGCCTACCATGTGCCAGGAGCAGGGCACCCCCTGACCTTGACCTCCACTTGACCTCCACTGAGCAGACTCTCCCTTCCTCACAGGAGTTGCTCCTGGAGACAAGTGGCTTCCCCCTATCCGCTCCCAAGAAGCCCCGAAGACCAAACTCATCCAAGGCGCAAACGCAGTTGTGACTGGTTTGGAAAGAGAGACGACGCAGACTCAGTGAGTGAAACGTCGTAGAGTCGCGCCCTGCGCCCTGGAGCAGGGAAGAGTGACTGACCTGCGCGCTGTCCTGGGGGAGGTGTAGCCCGGCTTTCCTCCTTTCCTGGCTTCTTGGGGTGCCATTTTGCTCCCAGCTAGGCAGGGCTGCTCTCACACCCTCTGACTCACACCCTTGACAAGGGAGGGTGTGTCACCTAGAAGCATTCCATCAGGCTGACCTCAGCAGCCGGCCCTGATCTCACCCCCCTCTGTGAGGGCACTCTGCTTGGGGCAGAGTTCATGACCACTGCTGCTTCCTGCCTCCCCTCAAACCCTCTCCCTGAGAGTCGGCAACCTTGCTGTGAATTCGGCCAGTCCCACCTTCTCAGACACTTTCCCCCCAAGGGAGACCTGTGCAGAGCAGACCAGGATGGGGAGCTCACCGGAGCAGTGCCTTGGGGGTTCTGTTCCACAGTTGGGGTCACTTGTGGAACAGTGGGACATGTTCTTGGTCACAGGCACCTGTGTGGTGAAAGAGGCTGCTGAGGGACCCTCCCCTTCAGCCAAGCTGGGGGTGGGGGGCACCAGGAAGGCAGAGGGGCCCAGGGAGAGGGGTGGATCTGGGAGGATTCTTCCCCGTCTCCATGAGTCCATGTGGAGAATCTCAATGTAGGTATGAAAACAGAGCCCTCTGAGGGGAAATGGAAAAGGTTAGATTGGTTCAAAGGACATAATAGGTCTACTGACTTAGATGAAATGTTAAAAGAAAGCTGAAAATCAAATGAAAACTTGACTCCTGAGTCATTGTGTGACCAGATGATGCAGGGACTTTGATGTCCTCCTGTTTCCTTCTTTATTTAAATGGAGCTGGTGACATCTCCTGCCATCACCTAAAAGGAGACAGAAGGAACACAAGCACTTAGACGGTGCTGGCATTATAGTCAAAAACCACTAGAGTTTCGTTATGCCAAAGTGGGAGCTGCGTTGACCTGATATATGACCAGGAAAGAAGACGTGTGGTGGAGAAACTCCTGGGCGGGTTTTTGTGGCTGGGTCAGGATTTCAGGTCTGCAGCTCTGCCTGGGAAGGTGGGCAGATTCAGAAAAAAATGCGCTCTGTCCCCTGAGGCCTGGCCCCCTAGACAGGGCGGATGGGTCAGCTGGCAAATTCCTATGGGTCGGGGAACGTCCAGGGCAGTATTTTAACAGGTAGAAATGTCTCCCCACGAATGGAAAGTGGAAATCAGGAGAAAGCCAAAGAGGGTGAGAGAGAAAGATCATGTGAGAAGAGGAGAGAAGAAAAAGCCAGTGTCCCGTGTAGGGGGACTTGTCAGGAGAAACTAATGTTAGCATTTGAGGCAGTCTCTCCTACAGTAAGCCATTCAGCCATCTGGAGAGGAGCGGTGGTGAGAAAGAACAGGATCGAGACTCTTCTTTAGGGCCCTATTGCGAATAGTGACTGTAGAGGATCTTAATTATTCTGTTATTTAAATAACTTTAGCCATAAATTAAGTTCCCTAACATCTGCGAAAGGCAGACGTGTTCATTGCTGAAGAGACAGAAGCAGCAGTCATTTGTTTTTTTAAGGCAAATAGCATCCAGAGAGCCTCAAAACTGGAAAGGACATTACAGATTTTCTTCTAATGTAAACCCTGGGCTAAATTATTCCCAAAAAAATTTTAGATGGACTGATTATAACAAGTTAAACCTATTTGTAAGTGTTACTAATAATGAGGCCGTGCTTGAGAGAGAGAAAGATAAAAGCTATAGTTTTAATCAGGCTATAAGGAATGCTGATGATAATATTAGGAACCCCTCAAAGACCCTTTACACACATGTCCCAGGAAGGATAGTATATGGGGACTTTCAGTACAGGAATTCTCAGGGAGATGAGGAAGGATTTTAAAATGTGAAGGCCAGGGTGCCTGGGTGGCTCAGTTGTATAGGTATCTGACTCTTGATTTCAGCTCAGGTCATGACCTCAGGGTTGTGAGATCAAGCCCCTCGTCCGGCTCTGTGCTCAGCATGGAGGCTGCCTGGAGTTCTCTCCCTCTCCCTCTGCCTCTTCCCCTGCCCACGCTCTCTCTCAAAAAAAAAAAAAAAAAAAAAAGTGAAGCCCAGTAAGATGAAGTCTTTATTAGGAGGGTAAATGAATGAAGAATTTTACGCAAAACAATTTCCCATGTGAAGCAAGAGATTTAAAATGTTCATATTGCTTCAGTGATTCTCTCCCAAGAGAATCGTCAGAAATGCTCCCTCCCGTCTACGGCCATCCCACCTGAACACGCCTGGTCTCGTCTGATCTCGGAAGCTAAGCAGGGTCGGGCCTGGTTAGTACTTGGATGGGAGAAATGCTCCCTCCCACCACAAAACAACATTTTAATTTTAAAATTAAAATCAAAAAGGCTGGCCAGGCCCAGTCATGTGGAGGAACTGGACCTCTCATACATTGCAGATGAGTATATAGAATGGTATACCCACTCTGGAAAACTGGCAGGTTCTAAAATGTTAAACGAACATGTGCCCTATGACGCGGTCATTCCACAACTAGGTATTTACCCAAGAGAAAAGAAACAAAGACTTGTACATAGTGTGTTCTCAGCAGTAATTTGATAAAACTAGAAGGAAACTCAAATATTCATCAAAAGGTGATGAACACCATGTGGTAAATCCAGACAATTAAAGAAATAAAATAAATAATAAAATGAAAAATAAAATAATAAAATAATATAATAAAAAATAAAATAAAATTGTGGTGATGGGTGTAAAACTGAATCAACTAAAATTGAATTGCAAACTATAAATGGGTGATTGTATGGCATGTGAATCATATCTCAGTAAAGTTTTTTAAAAGGGAAGCATTTATATGATAATTGTTAGGCTTAAAGGTTGGCGATCTAGAAATAACAAAAGGCACACAGCAGCACTCCCTACACTTGAATACGCACACACCTCACCTGGGGATCTTGTTAAAAGGCAGATTCTGATTCACTAAGCTCTGGGTGGGACCTGAGATTCGGCAGTTTTAGCAAGTTCCCGGGGAAGCAGAGGATCACGTTTTGAAGGATATAAAAGACGAAGAGAATAGTCTTTTATTTCTTTTTTTTAAAGAATTTGAACAAGAATTGGTGAGATGTCACCCAGAAAATATTAAGATATGTTTGAGGGGTACCTGGGTGGCTCAGATGGCTAAGCGTCTGTCTTTGGCTCAGGTCGTGATCTCCAGGTCCTGGGATCGAGCCCTACATCTGGTCTCCCCGCTCAGTGGGGAATTTTCTTCTCTCTCTGCCTCTCTCCCCCTGCCACCCCCGCTTGTGCTCTCTCTCTCTCTCTGTCTCTCTCTCTCCAATGAATAAATGAAATCTTAAAAAAAAAAAAAAAGAGAAGAAGATATGTTTGAGAGGTGTGTGTGTGTGTAAACTTTAAGTGATCAGGAAAATCTGTGTCCTAGGATGGCTGACCGAGCCAGGGAGAGAGTCCCAGTCCTTGCCCCGGGGCTCTTCTGGGTTCTTCTCCCTGCTCTGCTTCCCTTGTGCACCAATTTGGGTTCTTCTCCCTGCCCCACTTAACGTATGTGCCAAAAGTGCCAAATATGCGGAAGTAGAAGTGTATAAATTACCCCCTTTGTTTGTGCTTGGGGCTCAGACTTTTGGAGACCACTCTCCTCTGAGCCTGCTGGTGATAAATAAACCTCCTGTCCTCCAAGATCTCCAGGTGCCGCTTGGTTCTTCCGTTGAGCATCCAGTCCAGGTTCCATAACATTTGGTTCCCTGACCGGGAAACCCAACCACGCCGGCCCATTGTTGCCACTGGTTTGGGGCAACGGCGGGGCGGTGATGGAATGAGGGATCCTAATGGAGAAGGTGCGCCCTGCCTGATTTTCAGCAGTCTCCCGCCCCGGTCGCCTTGGGCTGGCCCCGCTCCGCTGTCCCTGCCAGACTCTAGAAGACTTGGCAGGTGAGGACCTGGTCCCGATGTCAGATTCCGGTAAGGCCTGGGGCCCCAGGACCCAGAAAGGCCCACCCCCGTTGGGGTGGAAGGGGAGCCTGATCACCTCCCAGAGACCTGTTAGAGGTCTCCCAGGTAGGGATTCCCAGGGAGGGAATGTAATAACTTCTGGAGTGTGAATGTGTGAGTGAATGTGCAGTCCGACCTGGCTTGCTCAAGCGGACTGATTCTGTGACTCCACCAGCTGGCACCCTTAAGGTCCCCAGAAGCCTACAGAGTCTGAGTGGGCCTGTCTGCAATTCCGTGGTGAATGGCATAGAGTCTATGGTGGCATCGGAATAGTTTCCAATCATAAGTCACAACGTTGAGACCGCTACGGCTAAGCCTCACCTAAGCTCCTTCAGGACACGGCCAGACGGGCATCCGTATTGGTCTCCTCATCTCAGGAGGCACCCGCCCCGCTTTGTCCATCTCTGCACCACTGCACATGGAGACATCACCATGGGGTCAGGGCAGAGTAAACCTATGGTTCTAGAGACCATGATCAAAAATTTCAAGAAGGGGTTTTCAGGAGACTATGGAGTCAGGATGAACCCTGGCAAGTTGAGAACCCTATGTGAATTGGAATGGCCCACCTTTGATGTTGGGTGGCCTTCAGAAGGGACATTGGATGTCGCAACGATTCGTGGAGTATGGCAAGTCTTAACAGGAGAACCAAGACACCCTGACCAGTTTCCGTACATTGACTCTTGGCTAGGAACTGCTCAGACCCTTCTCCCCTGGGTGTGATTCACTTCCAATAGGCAGGGACAGGCCAGGGTCTTAATCGCATCATCCAAGCGACCTAAAGAAAATCAGCAAAAGCCCCAGTCTCCACAAATCCTAGCCAGAGATCCCAAGGATGAACCGACCCTGCCCCCACCGTGCATAGCCCCAAGACCGCCTACACCTGGCCCTTCAGCTCCAGACACTCCACCGCCAAAGGTTTCACTGGTGCCCTCAGGCCTAGAGGATCCACTGGTGCCCCCAGGCCCAAAAGATCCACTTTCTCCAGGACCAGCAGCCAGGCTGTGCCCCAGGCCAGGTGCAAATGCCCTCCAAATGCCAGTACGAGAGACGCAGGAAACCAAGAGTCACGATGAAGATGGGACGGTGCAACCCGGCTGTTCCATGATGTATTATCAGCCCTTCTCCACCACCGACCTCCTCAACTGGTAACATAACGCCCCATCCTACTCCGAGAAACCACAGGCTATGGTAGACCTCATAGAATCCCTCTTCTGGACTCATCGGCCAACCTGGGAAGACTGCCAACAGTTACTCCACATGCTGTTTAACACAGAGGAAAGGAGGAGAATAATGAAAGGTACATGGCAGTACCTGGAAGAGCACGCACCAGTGGGAGTCATCAACCCTGCTTCCTGGGCTAACACAGCCGCACTCGAAGATCACCCAGCATGGGACTTCACCACAACCGAGGGACAGGCCCACATCCACTGGTACCAGGAGGCCCTCCTCTGGGGAATCCAGGCAGGAGCTAAGAAACCCATGAACATGACTAAGGTATCTTCAGTCACTCAACAACCAGGGAGGTCCCCCAGGGACTACTAGGAAAGACTATGTGAAGCCTACAGGATATACACTCCATTTGACCCCGAGGCACAGGAAAGCCAACAGATGGTAAACACCTCCTCCACGGCTCAGGCCGCCCCAGACATCAGAAAAAACCTTCAGAAACTAGAGTGTTTTGCCGGGATGAACATCACCCAACTAATAGAGATTGCCAATAAGGTCTACATGAACAGGGAGGTCGCAGCCAAACGGGAAGCCAACAAAAAGATGAAAAACAAAGTCAGCCTCCTCGCTGCCACCCTGAAAGAAAAGGACAACACAAAGATGGCGAGACCCCAACCACCGAAAGGGGGGAAGCCCAGAATCCCCTTGGCAAGGGATCAATGTGCCTACTGTAAAGAAAAAGGGCATTGGAAAAACAAATGTCCCAACCGGGGAAGGGCTCAAAAGCCCAGCCGCTACAAGGAAGAACCCCAAAAGGAGGAGGACCTCATAGGCCTTGTGGGAATGGACTCAGACTGAGGGGGAACTGGGCTCTTTCCTCCTCGGCCCCCCGAGCCCACGGTCAGAATGAAGGTGGGGGACCAACCAGTGACTTTTATGGTTGATACTGGGACAGAGCATTCTGTTGTCACCTCCCCAGTGGCACCTTTCAGCAAAAGGACTGCGACCATCCTCGGGGCCACCGGGACGCGGGCGATACAACAGCCTTTTTGCCAGGCTCGTCAGTGTGACCTCGGGGGCCACAAGGTCCGACATGAATTCCTTTATCTGCCTGATTGCCCCGTCCCTCTCCTGGGCCGGGACGTACTGTCTAAGCTTGGGGCTCAGATAACCTTTGAGCCGACTGGACACACCAGCCTCCAACTGAACCCAAGGCAAGAGGAGATGGGGTCTCTAATACTAGCAATTACCACACCAGGGGAAGAAAAATGGAAGCTATTCTGTGCCCAGGCCCAACCAAGCAGCCCGCTGGAGTTCAGACTCGCCTTCCCTTCAGTATGGGCTGAAAATAACCCACCTGGACTAGCCCGGAATTGGGCCCCTCTCACTGTTGAACTGATCCCAGGAGCCCAACCTCAGAGGCAAAGGCAATATCCCCTTCCACAAGACGCTAAGATCGGCACCCAAGAACATGTGACCAAACTCAAAGAAGCAGGTATTCTAGTCGAGTGCAAGTCAGCCTGGAATACCCCACTCCTGCCAGTCAAGAAGCCAAGAGGGGGATACCGACCAGTTCAAGACCTGCGGGCCATCAACAAGGTGACCATCTCTCTGCACCCAGTCGTCCCGAATCCATACACCCTCCTCAGCCAAATCCCAGGGTCGGCCAGATGGTTCACTTGCCTGGATTTGAAGGATGCCTTCTGCCTCCACTTAGCTCCCCAGAGCCAGCCACTCTTTGCCTTTGAATGGTCTGAACCTGATACAGGGCGCCAGATGCAACTAACTTGGACACACCTCCTGCAGGGATTTAAAAACTCACCAACCCTCTTTGGGGAAGCGCTGGCCGAGGACTTTGCCAGCTTCCCAAGAGAGGCCACACGATGCACCCTCCTCCAGGATGTGGATGACCTCCTCCTCACCAGTGACACACAAGAAGACCGCACAAAAGACACCAAGGCCCTCCTACAGCTCCTGTCAGACTCGGGATACCAAGCCTCATGGAAGAAGGCACACTCTGCCAACAACAGGTCTGATACCTTGGTTTTCTCCTCACCCAAGGGAAGAGAGAACTAGGGCCAGAGAGAAAGAAAGTCATTGTCTCCCTGCCACAGCCCCAGACACAAAGGGGCCTATGAGAATTCCTGGGGGCTGCAAGATTCTGCCTCATCTGGATCCCTGGGTTCTCAGCAATAGCAAGACCCCTCTATGATCTCTTAGGGGGACCAATCGAGAACTCCCTGCCTGGACTGATGAAGCAGAAGCCGCTTTCACAGAGATAAAGACCGCCCTGGGGCAAGCTCCAGCCCTGGGCCTACCAGATGTAGAAAAACCCTTCAATCTCTTTGTGCATGAAAAGGAAAAAATAGCGCTCGGGGTACTCACCCAGACTGTTGGACCCTGGCAATGGCCAGTTGCTTACCTGTCAAAGAAGCTGGACCCCGTGGCAGCGGGATGGCCACCATGCCTCAGGGCACTGGCAGCCATAGTCCTACTCATCAAGGAATCGGACAAACTTACCCTGGGGCAAAAACTTAACGTCAATGTCCCTCATGCAGTTGTGTCCCTCATGAACACACAGGGGCATTGCTTCCTTTCCAACCCTTGGCTAGCACAATACCAAGGGCTCCTCTGCAAAAACCCGTGGGTCACCCTCGAAACAGTAAGGACATTAAATCCAGTAACCTTTCTCCCCACGGAAAGGGGGAACCAGACCATGACCGCTCCGAGGTGACTGATGAAGTCTACACGAGCCGTCCAGATCTGCGGGATAAAGCCATAAAGAGCTCACGCTGTTCAGCGATGGTAGCAGTTACCTACAAGAGGGAGCCCAGAAAGCGGGTTATGCAGTAACCACAACCACTGAAGTCCTAGAAGCTGAGGCATTACCAGCTGGATGGTAAGCTCAACGGGCTGAATTATATGCCTTAGTCTGAGCCCTCACCCTCGGTGAAGGCAAGCAAGTCAACATCTATACTAACTCTCAGTACGTCTTTGCTACTGTACATATACATGGAGCCATCTACAAGGAAAGGGGCCTCCTAACCACTGCAGGAAAAGCTATCAAGAACAAAGAGGAGATCCTGAGACTCCTCGAAGCCATCTGGCTTCCAAAGGAAGTAGCAATTCTGCACTGTAAGGGACACCAGAAAGGAGACGACCCCATAGTATGGGGAAATCGTCTGGCAGATGAGGCAGCCAAGACCACAGCCAGTGAGGACATGGACAGAGTCCCTTCCCTCACCATGGCCCTGACACCTCCAGAAGAAGTCCCTCTGCTCAGTTACACTAAAAAGGAAAAGGAATGGGCCATGGCTGAGGGAGCCACCCTGACTAAAAAGGGATGGTGGATGATACTAGATGGGTGCATCTTTGTTCCAACAGCAACTGGAGGGTGTCTAGTCAAGGAACACCACCGACTCACTCATCTGGGGAAAACTGCATTAGAGGCCCTTCTCAAGAAGCACTACTACATCAGTCAGCTGCCAGCACTGTGCCGAGCAACGAGTGAACGATGCATAACATGTGCTAACAATAATGCTTGGTCTGCACCATGGCCCCTGCCAGGTGTCCAGAGGATGGGAGCAAACCCCTTGGAAGATCTAGAGGTAGACTTCACAGATGTGGAGCCGAGCAGGGGGTTCAGATATCTCCAAGTAATAGTATGCACATACTCTGGGTGGGTCGAAACCTTCCCAACCAGGACGGAGCAAAGCCGGGAAGTAGCTAAAGTCTTCTCTTGCTGGGGATCGTTCCCCGGTTTGGCCTGTCATTAACAATCCATAGTGACAATGGACCTGCATTTGTGGCAGACATTGTGCGGGTCTTGACCAAATCTCTCAACATCACCTGGAGACTCCACACCACTTACCGGCCCAAAAGTTCAGGGAAAGTAGAGCAAATGAATCACACCCTCAAGGGAACCTTAGCAAAGTTTTGTCAGGAGACTAACCTCCCATGGCCGGATCTGCTACCCCTAGGTCTCCTGCGTGCTCGCTGCACACCCAGGACATCAGGGTTCTCCCCATTTGAATTAATATATGGACCACCTCCCCCGTGCGTGGGAAGCCTTTCAGGAAACTTGCATCGGGTTAGAGATAAAGGGATAAAGGAGCAGCTTCCGGCCCTGGGGCCACCTTAAATAAATTACAAAAGTACACCATTGAGAGGGCCCCAGTCTCCTTAGGGTCTCAGGTACACTCCTTCCAGACAGGGGACTCAGTTTGAGTCAAAGATTGAAAAAAAGACCCCCTCAAACCACAGTGGACAGGGCCTCACAGTTGTTCTAACCACCCCTACTGCCCTCGAGGTCTCAGGTGTCACCCCGTGGGACCACCACTCCAGAGTGAAGAAAGCTCATCATTCAGACGAGGAGCCGCGCCAGTGGAGACTCCAGCCAGACTTCACAAACCCACTCCGGCTTCACCTCCGATGAGACCCTACCGACTGATGGACACCTGCTCACCCTGGTCCCTGGCTCTCATTGATGTGATTTCCCTCATCTTGGGAGTCGGATTCTACACTGTTGCCCCTCCTGACTGGACTTTCCCCCAGAGGCTTACTATTGTCATTGCTTATTGGGTGTCCCTAGGGTGTATTACTGCACTTACTTGTCCACGGGTTTCATCTGCTGACGGATTAGCCACGATGGCTCCCTCTACCTAAGGTCATAGACCCCACTTTTATTGGCCCTCTCCTGTCTACTCCTGAGCACATTTCACCATGGTTTTCCTGGCCCCAGTCAGTCCCGGTCTTCTGCTGCCTGGTGTGCCGTTCTCCGCACTGCCTCTGGCGTGTCCGGCCCGGCAAGGGGAGCAAACTCTCGTATCACCGTTACCGGCAAATGGACTTTCCAGCTTATCCCCCTCAATCCTGCACCAGCCCCCACTGACTTCTTCCACCTGGGATGGGCAACACCAAAGGTTAACCTCCATTCTTGATGCCTAGATGGTGTTGCTACCATGGCCCTCACTCAGGTTACTGGCTCGTAGATATCTACATCTGTGGGGGCCCTATACCTCAACAGCCAAACACCTGCCCTCAGTTCTGCTTGCAAGCCTGGGGATGTGAGTCATGGGTGGCGACTTGGCCAGGAATGGAACGATGGTCCACCAGGTGGTGGCACCTCAAACAGCGCAGTGACATACGGATTTCCTTGTCACGCAATGCCACCCCATCCTCTTGCTCTAACAATCACTGTATACTGCTCCCCCTCTCAGGCTTAGAACCCAATGCCTCATCATGTGCTACAGGAATCATTCTGAGAACCGACCCCATGGCCAAATTTATGATTAAGTCCATGTTCACTCCAAGCCTTACAGTCAGCCCCCAGAGTCAGACAGAAAATAACTCGCCCTGGCGCATCCCTGGGTCCCCCATCCACACGCAGCAAGCATCTATAGCGCAACTGTTAGGTATGACTAATGCTTCCCACCAAGCGCTTAACCACTCGAATCCACCCCTAGCATCTGACTGCTGGATCTGTATGAAGCTCAGTGCCGTCCAATACCTAGGTGTCATCGTCAACCAATCCACCGTGTCACCTCCCACCTTGGCACCGGGGACCTCAGATTATCCCTTTCTGGCTCTGGTACCACTGTATGGCAACTCTTCCTCTCCCATCACAGGCCACAGTCAAGTCTGTGCGCCTAACAACACTTTTCTGGCTTGTGATCAAGGTGTATACATCTGCATCACCCCGCGCGATCAGTCATGCACGCTTGTCAGTCTCTTACCTGATCTATCAGTCCTCCCCGGGAGCGATGCCCCACTCATCTGGAGACCTCCTAGCTGCCCTCAACACTCTCCTGTGGCCATCCCTCTTATCGTGAGCCTGCTGGCCAGGTCAGGTGTTGCCCTCAGCGCCACTGGCGTCAGGATGTCTCAGGTTCAGTACCAGGAGCTAACTCAACAACTCACGGTGGATTTTTCCACCCTCACTCAGTCGGCCCTGGCCCTACAGCGCCAACTTGATTCACTGGCCTCAGTGGTCCTCCAAAGCAGACGCTGGCTCGACTTACTCATGGCCGTGCAAGGGGGGCTCTGCCTCTTCTTATAGGAGAAATGTTGTTTCTATGCTAATGAGTCGGGGGTGGTCCAAGAAACTCTGACCCAATTACAGGAATGAGTACATGGCTCATGGGAATCCCTCCAGCAGACAACTTTGGTGGGATACCCTCTCACAATGGTTCCCTTGGTTCCACCCCCTCGTCAGCCCCCTCCTAATGCTCCTCCTCATAGTAGCATTTGGTCCTTATATTCCTACTGCCCTTACTAGGTTTATCACTACTCAAATTGCTAAAATCAGACTCCAGTTATTCCTTACTCACTATTGCCCCTTAAAAGATAAAAATGATGCCCTCTAAACTAGGTGTTTAAAGGGGCATCAAAGGGGAGAATGATAAGGAAAATCTGTGTCCTAAGATGACCTACGGAGCCAGCGAGAGAGTCCCAGTCCTTGCCCCGGGGCTCTTCTGAGTTCTTCTCCCTGCCCTGTTTCCTGCACACAGCAATCCGGATCCTTCTCCCTGCCCCACTTCGCGCACGCGCCAAAAGTGCCAGGTATGCAGAAGTAGACGTGTATAACTTGCCCTCTTGGTTTGTGCTTGGGGCTCAGACCTTTGGAGATCACTCTCCTCTGAGCCCGCCGGCATTAAATAAACCTCCTGTGCTCCAAGATCTCCGGGTGCCGCTTGGTTCTTCTGTCGGGCGATCTAGCCCAGGTTCCGTAACACAAGTGCTATACAATTTTGTGAGGCTTGTCCAAGTTCCACTGGTTAGGACTCTGAGAAAATGACCATCACTTCTTTCAAGCCCTGACTCAGTACTGACTTATTTTGGCCATTGTTTCCTGACTATCCCTGTCTTAAGCCAATAATCTTTTCCTTGCTTCGATCAATCTCATGTATAAAAGTCACAGGATGTGGGCATTCCTTTGATCTCCAGTTTTTTCCCATAGGGCCACCCTGTTCCTTATATAAGGTTGCTGGACAGGCGGTTCACAAATGAGAGTTAGTAAGTCTTACCTGGGTGTAAAAGTGACTTAGGGAAACCTAAGATTTTCATAGCTCTTAGTAAGTGAACATTGCTACAAATGTCTATCAATCAATCAGTGATTAAGGAAATTGCTTAGGGCTCCGGACATCAAACAGTGATCACATTACAGCTCAGTGATTGACAGAGAGAAACTTCTCACCCCAGGATTGTGGCACGTCACAAGTTTCATTGACTTCTGAGTGCAAACAAATTTCCTGAGGATGTCCATGGATGCAAGAATGAGTTAAATAGGAAGATTTATATATTTCTACATCTTATGTATTGTTAAAAAAAATCTAATTTTAGCATCTCTCAAGATCCCAGGTTTTACGAAGAACTGAATAGCACCAACTCAGAAGCTTTAAAAGAGTTTTATGAACTCCATGGCACACCCAGCAGCCTCTGCACACTTTGAAGATCTTCAGTCCCTGTCAAGACCCCCGTAGTGTCTTAACTTCCTCTGACCTTTCTGGATGATGGGATCCGGGAGAAAGGCACGGCCCATGCAAATCCATGCTGCTGCCGCCAGAAAGAGTCCATTGCAGTCAGCCCCTGGCTCGGGATGCAGAGAATATAGTTGTTCGCAGCCAAAGTAAACACTTCCCCATCTGGGAGGCCCACTGAGTGACATGCAGCTTTGACGTAGACATCACCCCCCCACCCCCCCACCCAGAACTATTTGTTTGGAGGCAGGGGTGGGGGAGGGAAGATGTTTGTCTGCTAAGATGTCCTGCTAGCATATTTTTGCTTCCTGCAATGCGATCCTCATGAGTTTGGGCGGAAGTGATTACCCTGGCACTTTAAAAGGAAAGTTGCTTCTGAAACCAGATTCTTCTTGGCAGCATCCTGACATGCCTTTATTAGGGCTGATGAAATAATCTGCTGAGGATTTAGTTCACTTTCACAGACCCTTCTGACCCAGAATGGAGAGAAACCAGACAGAGGTCTGAACTCCACCTGGGGTAGCTGTCAGGGACCCTGGGATAGGTTCATGAGGTTTGTGGATCCCTTTATCCTAGGATAAAGGTACATTATTTTGGAAAACTGAATTCCTGTCATAAAAACAGAACACTGAGAAGCAGCTCAAAAACAAAGGCACCCTCGGGCCATTGCCGAGAAATAAGAGTGTGTCTTAAAGCTCATCCTAATCTGGGGAAACTTAGAGTGCAGGGCCCCGTATAACGAAATTTTTCTCTCAACAACGTTCCTGTAAAATCACTGACAAACATTGCAGTGATTCGTAAACTTATGTCCACTTATGGATTTAGGTGGTTCTCATAAAATTTCATCCAAATTTTTGCCTAACCATTAAAGGAAAATGTGCTTCTCATAGAGGGAGTCCCATGTACAGGGACTTCTGGTGTAGGGAGTTCTCTACTGCAAGTCACTTAGTAAATGTGCTGCACAGAGACCTAAGATCACAGTGTGTTCACCATGCCTTTCAGCACTGAGCCCCACCATCCAGAGCCCCACTGAAGAGGTTGAATTGCTGGAAATGTTGGGACAGCCTCATTACAAACCAGAGATGTCCCACCCAGCTGGCATCATACTAATATTCAGACTTAGCCTTAAGACAAAAAACAAACAAACAAACAGTACAGAGTGAAAAATCAGCAGCTTGGGAAATTTGAAGATTCTTGCTCCTTTTCTGCCTGTGTAGCCTCAGTTTGGTGCAGAAAATGGAATTTGGTGTCTTATAATGGTCTGGCAAAAAAACAAAACAAAACAAAACAAAACCAAAAATAAACAAAAAACCAAACCAACCAACCAAACAAAAAATTTGCACTACTTCCTTTGTCCAGCTGTCCTGCTTGAGGTTGGGCACCAGGCTGACAAGCCTGAGGGAGAGAGAGAGCTCAGGAAGGTGACCATGGAGTCACAGCTATTTCAACACAGGCATGCTGCCTCGGGGCCCAGAAGCAGGGCCTGGTGCAGGGCCTGGGAGGGGCTCAACTGGGCAGTCACCTAGGACAACCCCCATGTGCCCAACTGACAGGCCCCATGAAGCTTCCGCGAACCGGGAGCTGGTGGTTTCGCAGAGCCAGTGGCTTGGGGAAGAGCAGATGGTCCAAGAGAGAATGTGCTCCCTTGGGGTGGGGGTGGGGGGTTCTGCAGGAGGCATCGTTACTTTGGGAGTGCATCTAGGGTAATTAAGTGGAAAATGGTTCTAATAAAACGTGTGTGCATCTGTTACTACCCACCTCATCACCACACATTTCAGAGAGATGGATGGTGTTTGCATGACATGCCTAAAATATATAAAATGTTCCTTTGAATTTAACTTTTGAAATTAATAATGGAGCACTACGCAGTCACTATTGCAGTGGAAGCTGCCCAACATAGGACAAACAGAGAAGCTTTGATGTGGAAGACAGAGACTGTGGGGGTCCCGGTGCAAAGGCAAGAGCACGGTCCTTCAGAAACCATGGGGTGGCTGTGTTGTGGAGGGGGACACCTCTGGGCTTGAAGACAGATGACCTGGTTCCAGTCTGAGTCCCACCACTCACCAGTTATAAGGACTCTCTAGCAAATCACTTAGTCTCTCTGAAGCTCATTGTCATGCTCTGTGCTTGGGGATATTTATGACCCTGGAGGGGTGGTGTAAGGTGTAAGCTGTGTTAAAGTGCTTTATCAACTGTAGAGCCCTGTGTGACTTGTGAGGTGCCATCTTTCCAAAGTGGTGGTCATAGTCATCAACTGTAAACCATGTATCATCATAAATGTTATTGACACAGTTATTAAGGACCTAATGTATACAACATAAGGAGATAAGGAATGGGGAAACAAAGTGGTTTCAGACATGGTCACTGCCCTCATGGGGCTCACAGTCTACTTAGTGAGGAAGAATACACTACACTGCCACTCTTATTATAACAAGATAAATATACAGTACTCATCTCCCCAAAACTGATCAGTAGTGGGTCAAGAGTACTGGATCGAGAATGACCTAGAAGTGAGTGAGCACAGAGGAGAAAGGGACACTAACTTTCATGGGCAGGCTAAGACTTGAGTTGAACACTGAAGGACAGCCAGGATATTGATTATCAGGGGACACCTGACCACACACATGGTAGAGTGATACTTGGTGGAGAATGGAAGGCATGCAGCCTAGACACTAGTCCTGGGTTTACACTTCATCTATTAATTCATCTTTCCAGACCTCAATATTCTCTTAAAATATTGGTCACCTCTCTGGATTCCTATGTATATCACAGAAATGTTGTGAAAGAAGGTAAAGTACTATTTCAAATACCAGGACTTTAAGTCCTTTGGAACAGAGAAGTCAGGCAAACAAAAAGACTATTATTATGTCATTTGTTGTTTTCTGATATTTTCATTAGCTGCCAAACCAGGGAGTATATAAAAGAAAGGTTGCCCATTATGTCAAAAGAAAGCCAGAGTAGCAATTCTTGTATCAGACAAACTAGATTTTAAACCAAAGACCGTAACAAGAAATGAAGGGTACTATATTGTTATAAAGGGGACTGTCCAACAAGAAAATCTAACAATTGTAAATATTTATGCCCTCTACTTGGGAGCACCCAAATATATAAAACAATTAATAACAAACTTAGAGGAACTAATCAATAGTAATGCAATAATAATAGGGTACTTTAACATACGCCACTCACATCAATGGAGAGATCTTCTAAGCAGAAAATATACAAGGAACCAATGGCTTTGAATGACACACGAGACCAGGACTTAACAGAATTTTTCAGAACATTCCACCCTAAAGGAGCAGAATACACATTCTTTTCAAGTGCACATGAAACGTTCTCCAGAAGAGATCACACGCTAGGTCACAAATCAGACCTCAACAAGTACAAAAAATTGAGATCACACCACGCATCTTTTCTGACCACAATGCTGTGAAACTTAAAAGTTGACCACAAGAAAAAATTTGGAAAGACCACCACAAATACATGGAGGTTAAGGAACATACTACAAAAAATGAATGGGTCAACCAGGAAATTAAAGAAGAAATTAAAAAATACAAGTAAATAAATGAAAATGAAACACAGTGGTCTAAAACCTTTGGGATGCAGCAAAAGCAGTCCTAAGAGGGGAGTATATAGCAACACAGGCCTAGCTCAGGAAGCAAGAAAAATCCCGAATACACAACCCAAACTTACACCTAAAGGAGTTAGAAAAAGAACAACAACTGAAGCCTCAAGACAGCTGAAAAGGGGAAATAATAAAGATTAGAGCAGAAATAAATGATATAGAAATTAAAAAAAAAAAACAGTAGAACAGATCAATGAAAACAGAAGCTGGTTCTTTGAAAAAAATTAATGAAATTGCTAAACCCCATCACTAGACTTATCAAAAAGAAAGAAAGGACCCAAATAAATAAAATCACAAATGAGAGAGGAGAAATAACAACCAACACTACAGAAATACAAACAATTATAAGAGAATATTGTGAAAAACCATATGCCAACAAATTGGACAATCTGGAAGAAATGGATAAATTCCTAGAAACATATAACCTACCAAAACTAAAACAGGAAGAAATAGAAAACTTGAACAGACCAATAACCAGCAAAGAAATTGAATCAGTAATCAAAAATCTCCCAACAAACAGAAGTCCAGGGCCAGATGGCTTCCCAGGAGAATTCTACCAAACATTTAAAGAAATGTTAATATCTATTCTTCTTAAACTATTCAAAAATATAAATGGAAAGAAAACTTCCAAACTCATTCTATGAGCCCAGCATTACCCTGATTCCAAAACCAGACAAAGACTCCACTTAAAAAAGAGAACTACAGGCCAAAACCCTGATGAACATGGATGCAAAAATTCTCAACAAAATACTAACAAACCAAATCCAAAAGCACATTAAAAGAATCATTCACCATGATCAAGTGGGATTGATTCCTGAGCTGCAAGTGCACTTCAATATTCACAAATCAATCAACGTGATACATCACATTAATAAAAGAAAGAATAAGAACCATATGATCCTCTCAATTGATGAAAAAAAAAGTATTTAACAAAGTACAACCTCCATTCTTGATGAAAGCCTTCAACAAAGTAGGGATCGAGGGAAACTACCTCAACATCATAAAGGCCATATATGAAAGATCCACAGCTAATATCATCCCCAATAGGGAAAAACTGAGAACTTTTCCTCTACGGTCAGGAACAAGACAGGAATGTCACTCTCAGCACTATTATTTAACACAGTACTGGATGTCCTAGCCACAGCAATCAGACAACGGAAAGAAAGAAAAGACATCCAAATTGGCAAGAAAGAAGTCAAACTTTCAGTCTTTGCAGATGACATGATACTCCGTACTCTAGTATACTCTAGTATACTCTATTTACTCCAACAGAGTCCACCACGAAATTGCTGGAACTGATACATGAATTCAGTAAATTCACAGAATACAAAATCAACATACAGAAATCTGTTGCATTTCTATATATCCATATTGAAGCAGCAGAAAGAGAAATCAAGGAATCAATCCCATTTACAATTGCACCAAAAACCATAAGATACCTAGGAATATACCTAACCAAAGAGGTAAAGGATCTGTACTCTGAAAACTATAAAACACTGATGAAAGAAATTGAAGATGACACAAAGAAATGGAAAAACATTCCATGTTCATGGATTAGAAGAACAAATATTGTTAAATTGTCTGTACTACCCAAAGCAATCTACAAATTTAATACAGTCCCTATCAAAATGCCACCAGCAATTTTCACAGAGCTAGAACAAACAACCTTAAAATTTGTTTAGAACCACAAAAGACACCAAGTAGCCAAAGCAATCTTGAAAAAGAAAAGCAAAGCTGAAGGCATCACAATTCCAGACTTCAAGTTATATTGCAAAGCTGTAATGATCAAAACAGTATGGTACTGGCACAAAAATATATACATAGATCAATGTAACAGAACGGAAAACCTAGAAATGAACCCACAATCCTATGGTCAACTAATCTTCAAGAAGGCAGGAAATAATATCCAATGGAGAAAAGACAGTCTCTTCAACAAATGTTGTTGGGAAAACTGGACAGCAACATGCAAAAGAATCAAACTGGACCACTTTCTTACACCATACACAAAAATAAATTCAAAATGGATGAAAGACCTAAAGGTGAGACAGAAAACCATCAAAATCCTAAAGGAGAACACAGGCAGAAACCTCTGACATCAGCCCATAGCAACTTCTAGTAAGAAGGCTAGGTCTCCTGAGACAAGGGAAACAAACAAAAATAAACTATTGGGACTTCATCAACATAAAAAGCTTCTACACAGTGAAGGAAACAATCAACAAAACTAAAAGGCAACCAATGGAACGGGAAAAGATATTTTCAAATGACATATCTGATAAAGGGTTAGTATCCAAAACATATAGAGAACTTATAAAACTCATACCCAAAAATCGAATAATCCAGTTAAGAAACGGGCAGAAGACACAAATAGACATTTTTCCAAAGAACACATACAGATGGCTAACAGACACATGAAAAGATGCTCAATATCATTCATCATCCGAGAAATGCAAATCAAAACTACAATGAGACATCACCTCACACCTGTCAGAATGGCTAACATCAACAACACAGGAAACAACAGGTGTTGGCGAGGACTGTTGGTGGGAATGCAAACTGGTGCAGCCACTCTGGAAAACAGTATGGAGGGTCCTCAAAAAGTTAAAAGTAGAACTACCCTATGATCCAGCAATTGCACCACTATGTATTTACCCCAAGGATACAAAAACACTGATTTGAAGGGATACATGCACCCAGATGTTTACAGCAGCATTATCAACAATAGTCAAATTATGGAAAGAGCCCAAATGTCCATTGACTGATGAATGGATAAAGAAGGTGTGGTATATATATGTGTGTGTGTGTGTGTGTGTGTGTGTGTAATGGAATATTACTCAGCCATAAAAAGAAGGAAATCTTGCCATTTGCAATGATATGGATGGAGTTAGAGAGTATTATGCTAAGCAAAATAAGTCAGACGGTAGCAAAACACAAATACCATATGATTTCACACATATGCGGAATTTAAGAAACAAAACAGATGAACATGGGGGAAAAAAGAGAGGCAAACCAGAAAACAGACTCTTAAAGATAGAGAACAAATTGAGGATTGCTGGAGGGGAGGTGGGCTGAGAGGGGGGGAGAGGGACTGGATGGGGGATGGGTATTAAGGAGGGTACCTGTTGTGATGAGCATTGGGTATTATATTTGAGTGATTAATCACTAAATTCTACACCTGAAACTACAAAAAAAAAAAAAAAAGTTTGCCCATTAAGGCTTTCCTTTCTTGGTGCTCAGACTTCAGGGGCAGAGAGTCAAAACTAGACAAAGCACCTGGATTACGTGGCCAATTTTTGTTCGCTAAACAACGTGGTGTCCATTTACAGACACACAGCAGAGCCAAGCCATAGGGTTCTCAGGGCTTGTGGCATGCTCTTACTAACATCACTCCAGGAATATCAAGTGTCTCTCTCCTACATCCTTTCTTTCCCTTCAAAGTAACTTTAGAGGTACCACCAAGGAGACATTCCAGACCTTACAAAGCTTGTCCCCTGGAAGGTGATAATCCCAGCCTCCTGGCAACCTGATCCTGGATGCTTGCATGCACCCCTGTGAACGTCCTTTTCAGGAACACTCATGGGTTGGGTGTTGTTTAGGAATGGTTATCCTACAAGAGCTGCAGTCCCCATGTAACAACGCCCTTGGTTTTCTTCATTCCAGTGCTTTCTCCAGTGGGCCACTGCCTTTTCAGAGTTGAAACAAAGGGGCCTGTCTGGTGATGAGCCAGGGCGCAGCAGCGGGCACACGCCCAGCCTGTCTGCAGCATGGGGGCTGCTATCAAACGTGTGATTCATGGCTGGAGGAGGCTGCCAAACCCAGCTGCAGGGGTGCAGTCGGCACTGGCCGAGGAAGGCCCTCTCTGCTCTGCACCCTTGTGTGCCTTCCACACCCCCACGCCCCTCCCCCAACCCTTGCCATCCCAAGAAACCTTTCCACGGGACAAAACGCCCAGCAAGTTCCTTCATTCTACCCATATTTAATCAGGTACTTGAAACAGTGCATGACTCATATTGGACTCTGCCAAGACCAACAGCATCAGGCTTCTTTTGTGCAAGAGTTAACTCCAAGTTCCAGAACCGATTTCTATGAGTGGAGTCCATGTTGCTTACATTGCAGTGCTCTGAAGTCAGGGAAAGGGAGGACCACACTGGAGTCCCTGAAAAGCCAAGCCTCGGAGAGTCACATAATCTCTTCCTTTTTTAAACACTTTCTGGGAGATTATCCTGGAAGTATTTTCCTCGAAGACCTGGCCATCGTCTCTAGGTTGGGTTTGGCCTAAGGGATCAAGGCAGAGTTTATCAAAGAAGCGCTAGGTTCCAAGGGCAAGGACTAGCAGAATCACTCCACAGAGGCGTAAGCTGACTGCAGTTTGGGCCAAGTCTCAGGGTTTCCATCTGGGAGGAAAAGTAGTCCATAATCTACCAAGGAAAATAAAATGGGTTGTCCTAAGACACGGGGCAATACCAGTAAGGGATCATTAAAAGGTTGGCGAATTAATGCTCTCCAAGCAGTGCAAATGATGCTTTTACCACCTTGGGGTGTGATAAAACTGTGCTAATTCTCTGAGTCAATCAAGAGAGTGATCAAGTCACCTCCTTGCTTTAAGAAAGTTTTTGTTGAGGGGTGCCTGGGTGGCTCAGTTGGTGAAGCAGCCGGCTCTTGATTTCGGCTCAGGTCGTGATCTCAGAGTCCTGGGATGGAGCCCTATGTTGGGCTCCACACTCAGCACGGAGTCTGCTTGAGGATTCTCCGTATCTCTCTCCAACTCCCTCTGCCCCTGCCCCCACCCTCTAAAATAAATTAATAAATCTTTAAAAAAAAAGATGAAAGTTTTTGTTGACACACTGCTAAGAGAGAAAAGCAAAGTGTTCTTCTCTCTGGTATACTAACATTTGTGTAAGAGAGAAGAAATAGTCTTATATCTACTCATTTGTGCAAAAGAAACACAAGAAAGATAGAGAAGAGATTAGTGACTTTGGTTACTATAGCTGATAGGCAGAAGCCAGGGGAAAGGATGGGAGAAGGGGACTGGGTTTGGGGGAGGGATATTTCTCTGAGTATATTTTTTTGAGTAGTTTGGGTTTTAGTGCCTGTGATGTTTTAGGTACTCAAAAGAAATGAAACCAGTAAGAGGGAGGGGTAGGGGAGAGGAAATCTCTGTTACTTCTTTAGGAAAATAGAAAATTGTCTCCATCATCATGGTGATGGGATTGGTCAGTAAAGAAAGGACATGAATAAAAGGTACAGTTCTTAAAGTCTTTCTGACTTTTTAAGGAATCTGTTACAAACTGAAACTGAACTCTATACCACCTAGAGTTCTATAGAGCCTGCACATCCCTGGAGATCTTTAGGACTAGAATAGAATAGATCATGTCTGGATGATTCCAGGAAAGGGCTGATAAGAGTGATACCCTAGGGCGCCTGGGTGGCTCAGTTGGTTAGGCGACTGCCTTCGGCTCAGGTCATGATCCTGGAGTCCCGGGATCGAGTCCCGCATCGGGCTCCCTGCTCAGCGGGGAGTCTGCTTCTCCCTCTGACCCTCTCCCCTCTCATGTGCTCTCTCTCTCTCTCTCATTCTCTCTCTCAAATAAATAAATAAAATCTTAAAAAAAAAAAGAGTGATACCCTAGACTGAATGTTCGTTCCCCCAAAATTCATACATTGAAATCTAATTCTCAAGGTGATGGATTAGGTGGTGGGGCCTTTGGGAGGTGCTTAGGTCATGAGGGTGAAAACCTCCCCATCAGTGGGATTAGTGCCCTGTGAGCTCCTTTGCCCTTTCCACCAAGTGAGGACACAGCAGGGACACAGATCCAGATCCAGATCTATTGGCACCTTGATCTTGATCTTCCCAGTTTCCAGAACTATGACAAATAAATTTCTGTTGTTTATAAGCCACCCCGTCTATGGTACTTTTTTGTGGCAGCTTGAGCAGGCTAAGACTCATGAATCCCCTTCTGGGGTTGTGGGAAATTATTGGGGATCGTGCCAGGAAAGTAGTAAAGCAGGTGGTTTGTCTCTGAATCTTGCTTTCTCATTTCCTGTCTTCCCTTCCCTCCTTACATCTCCATGCTTCGTTCTGTCAATCTATTTTCATACCTGATTATCCCTGATAAGGCAGTAAGTCAGAAGTCTGAAGAATAACCTTTAAGAAGTCCCAATATGGAACATAAATGTTTTCATGGTCTAAGCACATCCAGTGTTCAGGACAGTGGTTTTTGTTGTTGTTTTTTGTTTGTTTTTGAAATAGCTATACTTATTTCTGGTAAAGGATCTATAAAGATTTGAACCCAGCATTTTTAACGTATGATAAAACTGTATGTTCAAATTCCCACTGGTATAATTCAGTACCAAGCTGGTTTGTTGGCCTGCAGAAAGCTCCTGAGTAAGCTTGACTTTGCCTTCCCCACTCCAGAAAGCTGGAACAGGTGTCGTCAAGCTCTGGGAGGAAAGATATGGATCAGAGAAGACTGAGCATCCAGGACTCAGGAAGGTTCCAAATCGATCATGGAAGTTCTGGCTGGACCCCTGTTCTCTCTAAATAAATGACATCATTTTGGGGTTAATTTGGACCCCTTTCTTGAGGCTCTGGAACCCATCTGGCTACCTCCTGAATAATCTTCCAGAGTGCAAGTCCTTCCAAAACATCTTTAGTCTGGAGTAGGTCTCCTTGGCTGTCCCTTAACCCGAATTAATTAGTACTGGAAAAGAGAAGAGTAATTTGTTAAGATATTCACCCCATGGAACTTGCCCCAAGGATTTTATTCTTGTTTTCTATTTTTAGCAGTGACATCAGTCAGGTTAAGTTTTGGTTTCTGATGAATCAATTCCATTCACATTGCCCTCTATTAAATATGCCAAGCAGATTTTACGTGACAAGTCTACTACTTTTAATGAGATTAATAAGCTTATCCTGAGATCTTCAAAGATTTATAGATAGTCAGTGGAGTGGGAAAGGCCTGCCTCATTTATTAGCTGTATATTTAAAGAAGGGATTTCAGAGCAGTCATTAAAGTAACATGTGTCTTCCCTCTTCAAAATCATTATAATTGTTTGTGTGCAAGTGCGTATCACAAAAGAATTTTCTCCAGCCCCGAGCTCTTGAGAACCAGAAAGTGTTACACAGACTGGTAACTACAGCTCCCCAGAGCCCTGTCTTTTTAGATCTGAGCCATGTGTTATGATAAATAAATAATCCCCTGAAGTGCATATCTTGCTTCTGGCAAGGATATAACAATTTAGAAGTACGGCTTCATAACGCCTACAGGAAAGAACTGAGGAGAAGAAAAAAGAGTCCACATCTTGGCATGAAAACGGGAAAGGCCCCATTAACAACAAAGATTACAAATGTGAAAAGGATTTGGGGGCGACCTGACTCAGAGCTGGAGAGAAAAACAAATTTGGAGATTTAAATACCAGTAGTTGGGTCTCAAGCCAAGTAAATAGGAGACGGTAAGTCCACAGATGCCAGGAGTATTGAATAGCCAAGGGTTAGGAGCCCGGCATTATACCAAAGTCCCTGCTTGTTCTGAACCTCAGCCCTGTGGAACAAAATAATGTTTTCTGGATGTTATCTACTTAGTGCTTGAGCTTTCTGGGAGATAAAGCTGTGCATTGCAGGTGTATTTTGAGGCAAAAAACAAAAAACAAAAAACAAAAAACAAAACCACCCAATTATATTGAGCCCCTGAGTTTAGAGTGGCTAAAGCTATTTGCCCAACCGAAAATATGTAGTCACATGATTTACCATTTATGGAAAAGGCCAACAACCCACGGAGATGAATGGGTGGCAAGTACCCTGTATAATCACCTCGATGGAAATAGACTTGAATGTTACCCACTTGGATTTCACCAATAGTGAATATGAGAAATTGCCCTATCTAGGAAAATGTCTTTAAAAAAAAAAACCACCACCAAAAAACAAACACTGCTACTGGGGACATTATCCAGTGTCTTTAAACAAGGAAATCCTTGACAAATTCCCTTCAGAAGCGCACACTGGGAAAAGGCCTGGTCCTCATGACGAACTGAACTGTCCCCTGAAATTCCACAAAGAATTCTGCAAGCCCCTGTTTTCTGCTTTTTCTACGTTGGTGGACAACTCAGAAGTAAGTTTGGTGTTTGTTATCATTCTTCTCAACTGGACTATTTTGCGATCATTTCTTCTCACCTTTACTTTTGGAATAATTTGGTTTTAAAACCTTTTCTACCATCTCAATTATTTTTTTTCCCCTGAAGTGGGTGGCATATATAAAAGGTGTCATTCATTCAGACATTTAAAATGTGCCTTGAGACATGCGTTTCCAACTGGCGCTGCATTCCCTTGGCAGAATGTTTCCTCCCTCCCCATTGTTTGCTTGTTTACTTGAAGTGAGAAAAGACCAGAAAGCAAAGGACAGCAAATCGAGGGCGGAGGGTGTGGCCGGAAAATTCCCAGGAATAAACCACTGACAAAATATCGCCCCCGAAACAGACAGGTCCTATGAAGAACTATGATTTCCATGTTCGAAGGCTCTTTTCTCTTGTCCAAATAGAGTTGGAAGCGGGCTTATTCAGTTCTTTCCTCAATGCTCAAACAGCAATTGACAAGGCAAGTGTGCTGCGCGGGCTCTCTCTTCACAGCTGTCGCAGGGAAATGGGGGCATATTTACCTGTAGTCCGAAAGGAGTGAAATTAATATGCAGAAGGGGACCCGCGAGATTTCCCTGTCCTGGTTGCTCACCACATTCCCAGATTTCTAGGACATCCGTTAAGATCTTTGCATTTGTTTTACAATTGTCCATAGTTATTAACAAGGTTTTAGAAATTAATTAGCTCGCAAGGTGGAAGATTACCATTTAGGTAGAAATCCGAGGGTCTCGGGGGCTGTCCTCCTTCAAATGAGTAATTAGTAACATTTTGTGCCTCTAGTTTGTAGAGAAAAGATCCGGTGCTTCCTAAGTCTCTCCATGAGCTTTAAAGGCATAGTGACAAATACTGACTGCAGTGGGTAGTAGGTGCCAGTAAGCGTGTTGAATACATGTGTTTTACAAATGGAAACCGGAAGCTTAGGACAGCAGGGAAACTACTGGTCTGGGAGCGGGAACACCTCTGTTTTATTCTGGTATTGCTGTTCTCTAGCATAGTCCAGGCAAGAGGCAGCATGCTGCCTGCCCCGCCAGGCCCAGCCCATCCTTCCCCATTCCCTGCCCCAAGGAGGCCATTCCTGCGGACTCCATCCCCGCAGCCCGCCTTGGGCTTGGCCTGGGGATGACAGGTGGGAAATGGAGGGTGAATAGCTAGTTAGTTCTCCCACCTCAGCTCCACGCTTTTGCCTCATCATCTATCCTTTTTGCTCTTAACCCTGCCCACGCCTTTCTAAGTGACCCCGTTAAATTTTCTTCATCTGAACCATCTGGGGTAGATTCCGCTTCCGCGAGGACTCTGACCCATACAAACGGCAACCAGCTTTAGCACACTGGAAACGGATCTGGAGCAGTGGGGTTGAATTCGGAACCTCTGCTGGGCTCACAGTTGGGTCCGGTTCTAAGAGGCTGCTGGGTGGGGAAGGGAGCAGGGAAGGTTAACTGGTGGCCACACGCCCAGGGCTGAGTCGCTTGCTGCTCTGTCTCACAAATGTGAGATACGGACCCCTCAAGTGGTCTTGAAGCCACGGCTCAGAAGCTTAGGTGCAATTTAACCCACCAAGATATTAACACACCCGGGCACTTGGCGATAAAAGAGTTTTGCTAATGACTCAACCCCCAATTTTTTTTTTTAAATTTAGGTTTTGTTTTTTTTTTTAAATAGCCATTTGACCAGATGGTGAAGTGATCCCATGAGGAGGCAGCGAAGCCAGAATGCAGGCTTCGCTCTGTTGGCAGAACTGTCCCCAGGCCCTGGCGACGAGCCAGAAGTGGACATGATTGCAGGGGGAAACTGGGGGGACCTGGAAACGAGGGGAGGCCGGAGTGGGCAATGACAGCCGCAGTCTTTCATATTTAGATATTTTTTATATATATTACATCCAAATATGACAGTCGTTTGTACCATTTCCCAGGGGGAGGCGGGCGTGTCCTAGGCAAGGTTGGGCGCGCGCGGGGGGGTGGGGGGGGGGGGGGGGGGGGGGAATCTGGGGTCAGGCAGGGAAGCAGGCCGCTCCAGGGCGGGGCCGGGGGCTGGGCTCACAAAAGCTGCAGGAGCTTCAGCGATTGTAAGAGGGCCCCCGGCTCCGCGGACGCCAGATACTGGCAGCACAGCCAGTCCTCCAGCTCCACGCCGCGTCTGCGGTCCACCGCCCTCTCGGCAAACTTCATCATCATCAGGGCGCGCTTCATGTCGATCCAGTTGTGCAGTGTACCGCACAGCACCTCCTCCGACGTTCCCGGCGGCTCCACCAGCTCCCGCCGCGGCCCCCACAGCAGGCACTGCAGCACCCGCTTGGCCTCGCCGATGCGGATGCGCTTGATGGGGTCGGCCTCCAGCAGCAGGTGGGCGAGCTGCTGCAGGCCTGGCGAATAGAGGGACAGGGCGGGCAGCGGGGGCAGGTCTTCCTGCCTGTAGTCCCGTTCCCGCAGCTGCGCACGCACCTCGAAGGGGTTGGGCTGGTGGAGCAGCTCGTAAATGAGGATGCCCGTTTGGAACTCATCGAACTTGCGGTACTGGGAGGCAGACACGATCTCGGGGGCCAGCCGGGCCTGGCTCTTTTTCTGCTGCAGGTTGGCGGTGCCGCCTGGCTTCTGCTTGGCCTTCAGGAAGTTGCTGATGATGAGCCGGGGCAGGTACTTCTCCCTGGGCCCTTCCTGGCAGGCGGGGGCAGCTGAGGGACTGGGAGTGACACTGGCGGGGGGAGCGGCAGGAGGGGAAGGGGATGCAGCAGGGGCGGGGGCACTGGAGGTGGCAGAGGAGACAGGGGGCGTGGGGGTGGCAGAGGCGGGGCCGGGGGAGGCCTGCGGGGAGCAATGCACCAGCAGCAGGTTCTCCAGGCACAGGTCCCGGTGGATGATCCCGTGCTCCTTCAGATGCTCTAGCCCGTTGCAGAGCTGCAGAAGCAGGAAGCACACGCGCCGCTCGTAAGCCTCCGGTTCGGACTGATGGCTGGTGGCTGAGTCCCGCACAAAGTCAGAGGCGGTCTGGTGGGGCACCTCCGGGGTGATGACCACCACGCAGTCCTGCTCCTGGGCAGGGGGGTGTGAGGGCAGTGCAGGCAGAGGGTCCTTGGGTGCGTCCGGAGAGGTGAGCATGCTGGAGGGCACCGAGGCAACAAAGTGGCCACAGTCCTGCTGGATGTTGAAATGCACGGGCACAGAAGGGCTGCAGTAGGAGGCTGTCTTGGGCTCAGGGGTTTTGCAGATCTGTGGGGAAAAGGCAAAGTCAGGTCAAGAGTGGACTCCATCATCCTGTTCAACCAATGGTGTTGGGATATTTGGGTATCCATTTGCAAAAAGGTGAACTGAAACCCTTACACCATACACACAAATTACCTCAAAATGGATCACACTGACTTAGGTGTATAAGCCAAAAATGCACATTTTCAAAGAAAACACAGGAATCTTTGAGACTCTGGGTTGGGCAAAGAGCTGCCAGATACCATACCAGAAGCATAGACCACAGAAGAAAAAAGTAGATAATGGTCAAAATTCTGCTTTTATGCTTCTAAAGACACCATTAAGAAAAGGAAAAGACAAGTCATAGGCTGGAGAAAACTCAAAGTACATAGCTGATAAATGTTTTTTTTAATAAAATTGAACAGAAAACTCTTATAACTCAATAATTAGGTGATAAGCTACCCAATCAAAAGTGAGCAAAAGATATTAATAGGCATTTTACCAAAGACATATATAAATGGCCATAGGCACCTGAAGAGATGCTCCGTATCAGTAGCCATTAGGGAGATGCAAATCAAAACCACAGTGAGGTTCTAGTTGACGCCCACTAGAACATCTATAATAAGAATGACAGACAATAACAAGTGTCTGGAAGAATGTAGAGAAATGGGAACCCTCACACATTGCTGATGGAGTGGAAAATGGTGCCATCACTTTGGAACACAGTTTGGCAATTTCTTTAAAAGTTAAACATAGGGAGTGCCTGAGTGGCTCAATTGGTTAAAGCGGCTGACTCTTGATTTCAGCTCAGGACGTGATCTCAGAGTCCTGGGATGGAGCCTCAAGTTGGGCTCCATGCTCAGCAGGGAGTCTGCTTGCAATTCTTTCTCTCCCTCTGCCCACCCTCTCCCTACCTCTCGCCCCCACTTGCTCACTCTCTAAAATTATTAAATGAATCTTTTTTAAAAAGTTAGACATAAAATTACTACATAACCCAGCAGGAGTGGGGTTCCTGCAGAACGAAATGCAGGGTGGCACCTGGGGATCAGTAGGAAGACATCCGTCTGCCCACGGTGTGGGCTGGACAAATTCTCAGGAAGCCAGACAGGAGTTTACACAGGCTGTCAGCCTGACTCCCCATCCCTTCTGACCATGGGGGTGCTCCCTTCTTAGGGAATCTGAGAGACAGAGGCAGGCCCCTCGAGGATGTGGCCAAGTTCCCTCAGGCTGCCCCAGTTTCTAGATGCCATGTCCTGCAGGGCCAGCCAATTAATTGGCACTGCTAGAGGGAAGCCACACGCGATATCCTCCGAGGGTGAGTCACAGAGCCGAAAGAAAACAGAAAGGTCTCCAGCGTTAGGGATGCCAAAGAGCCCAAGGCACCCTCGAAACTGAAGGTAGGAATAAACAAGCAGGTGATCTCAAACTCCTCTGGGGAATCCCCAATGACCACCTCCTTCCTGCCTCTCGAACATCCCCTTGTACTAATGACAGCACCAGCACCCCCCCCCCCCCCCCCGCTCCGAGCATCTCCAGCAACGCTAACCCTCTTCTGGCTGCCACAACTGGAGAGTCTTGAGCCAGACATAATGGCCCTCGGTCAGGCCTCGATTTCCCAGTAATTACATGAAAGGGAAAGAAGATGGTCTGTGGTCTCCTCTCTCCAAAGGATACAGTGCAGCCTTGGCCACGCTTTACAGAAAGGTAAGGGTCGGTGTGCAATCCTGCAGAGAAGGGCCCCTCGCCTCTACCTATAACATATCATCCTGCAAACAACCCAGAATAAGCCTTTGGACTGCTGCGTTGCTACCCGTGAGGGATTACAGCAGTGTTTGTGAGGCGCCACCTGCTAACAGGGGACATTTTCAGGAGTTCTATTGCAAGCATCTTTTCACGGAGATTTATTTAGATTGCTGCAATACAAGCCTTCTCAGCAGGAGAGTCCAGCCTCTGAGGAAACTTTTAAAAACGATCATGGGGAGGGGGGTAAGGAGGGAGGTTACACATTAATTTAGTCATCTCTCTATTACAGAAGTAAAACAGAAATAAAATGGCAGCACATTTTCTCCCAGACACTGCTCCCTATTACACCAACAGAAATGATTATGGAACACATATCTGAGGGGCATTGTTGCAGACTCCTCTTTCTAGCCCATCCAACTGTATTTGGTTTTTTAATTTTTTTTAAAGATTTTATTTATTCATTTGAGACACAGAGATACAGAGAGAGAGAACATGAGCAGGGGGAGAGGCAGAGGGAGAGGGAGAAGCAGGCTCCCCGCTGAGCCAGGAGCTTGATGTGGGGCTCGATCCCAGGATCCCGGGATCATAACCTGAGCTGAAGGCACAGATGCTTAACCATTTGAGCCACCCAGGCACCCCTGTATTTGGTTTTTATTTTATCTTTTTTTAAAGATTTTATTTATTTATTTGAGAGAAAGAGTGAGAGAGAGAGAGAGCACATGAGAGGGGGGAGGGTCAGAGGGAGAAGCAGACTCCCCACTGAGCAGGGAGCCCGATGCGGGACTCGATCCAGGGACTCCAGGATCATGACCTGAGCCGAAGGCAGTCGCTTAACCAACTGAGCCACCCAGGCGCCCTGTATTTGGTTTTTAAATGGCAGTCTTCTGAAACAGTATTAAAGGAAGGGAGGGGCACCTGCACCTTTTCTCTCTCTCTCTCAAATAAATTTTAAAAATCTTAAAAAAAAAAAAGGAATCTGCAGTCCTCGAAAAGTGGTCTCGCATCTCGATCCCAGCCACTGTGTACAGACCTGTCTGCCGTGCCATCTGGGGCTATGAGGGCAAAGTGCTGCTGAGGTCAAGGTCACTCTCCTCCCGTGAGAGCTGCTTGGCCACCACAGACACCTGCCTAACTTGCATGTGTGAGGCACTGTGCCTACCAAGCATTTTTCACACAGTGTCTCAGTACCTCTCAGACAACCCGATGAGGAAGGGGGAGGTAGAGGCTGCTACAGAAGAGGAAAGAGAGGCTCCGAGTGGTTAAATTATTTGTCCAAGATTGTACCAGTGAGATGTGTTCTGGGGGTCAAAAGTATGGGCTTGGGAGTGAAAAAGACCTTGGCTTAACTCCGAACTCTGCAAACACTGGCAAGTTACAATCGACTGTGATTTGCAGTAGTTATGTTCTATTAAGTAGCCACGAACCCGTTACGAGTGAATACTGACCCACTGCTTCGAAGGGAAACAGAAGGCAGAGTTCTTACCAGCATCTGGTCATGACATTTTTACCAACGGGGCCAGTACAGAACCTCGTTTTGTGAAGACACCTTCGCAGCAGATACTGTTGATTCGCTAACCCAGAACTCACGGCCGACAGCACTGTAACTCAGGCCCGAATGAAGCTTTCCTAACACCCACCCAGAGGCACATCGCAACCTTCTGGCACCCAGGAATACCAGAGAGCGCTCAGCCTGGTCATTTTCAACGGTGAAATCATCCACACAAACACAAACGTGGAAAGAATGAGGCAATCAAGAGACCACAACAAGGACACATGTTCACAGGTGAGTGCTGAGACAGGAAGCCAGGGACTCATCTCGTCGCACCTGGGCTGGGAAGTCGTACCTCAGGTGACTCAAATCTCCCCCTACTCTGTGCGGGCAGCGACCACAGAAAATGATCTGGGGTTACAAATAAATTTTAGTGAGTGAATTCCAAAATACAGAGTCCACAAAGAATGAGGATCGACCTGACGTGTCTCAGTCTGGTTTCTCCTCTGCAATCGGGGCAGTGATAGGTGCCTTCTCCCCCTGGGGTCACCGTGAGCAGTCCATGACACAAGGCAGGTGTGGCTCTCAGCTCTGTGACCAGCCCACGGTGAGCACTCACTGGACAAGGCTGCTATGGTGATTGTTCTGCAGGTCTGGCTGGAGCCCTGTGGTGAGGCCATCCAGAGCCGGCTGGCGGTTACTGTACCCACCTGGATGGTACAGCTGGCCAGGGCCTGGGAAGTGTTTCCGAGGATCCCTTTTCTCAAGGCTATCAAAAACCTGGGCCCAGCAAACACCACTGACAGTTTGCACAGACATGTAAATGAAGGAGCAGAGTAAATGGCAATTGGGCTGGATGCATTTCAAAATCAGCGAGCTGGTCCTCTGCTAGCAGTCACAGCTTCCTCGTGCCCTGCATCTGAGAGTCAGCAAAGGTGGGCGGGGCCTGGGCTGGCTCCCCCTGAGATCGTTTTTTTAGGGTGCTGCATGGTGGGGGTGGGTAGAGGAAGGGGCACAGGGGCAGGGAGGCTTCTTCTCCACCCTCACCCCCTCTACCTCATTATCAAGGAGTTTGTGCTCGGGTTTTGGTGCAAGACCACACAAACCTTTGGTTCAGCTCAAATTTCAAACGTTTGGCTGAGCCAAGTCTCTCTTTAAACTTCGGAGCCACAGCCTCATTCGTGGTTAAAAATCTGGGCGAGTTCACGTTTGTTAAATAAAGAAGGCCCAGCTGGCTTAACACAGGTCCCTAATTACCCAACTAGGGTTGGAGCTGACTGAGGAATAAAGCAGCTCTGAAAACGCACACATAGCTGATGATTTTTTTCTTTTTCCCCCTACCACGTATGCCCGGAGCAGGGCTTCAAGAGCTGGCTTTAATCTCCTGGCGGCTGCAGGGCACTGAGCCCATAAACAGGAGGGCCCAGTGTTTAGTGGGAGCAGGTGCGAGCCTGCTTTGGCTAATGGGGACTCGCCAGCAAGGCTCCTGCTTCCCAGGCACAGATGAAGCGAGGCCCGCGACAGGGCGGCAGCACGGGAGGGGGGGACCGCTCCATCCCTCGGCTTCCAGATGACTGTATTCCGTCTAGACTGCAGCGCTAATGAAGTGGACCAGCTGCACGTGGGAAAGGATGTTCCAAAAGCCCCCACCCCACAATTACCAGGCCAGGCGCACTTGCAGATTGATACCCTTGTTCCCTAGACTCTTGAGTATTTGAAGCTCTTCTCCGAATTTCCTTTCCGTACATGACAGAGATAGTTCTTGAGCTGCCAAGTCTCTGGCAAAGTCAAATAAGGACACCCAGGGACTGTCTTCCTTAGAGGGCCAGGGCCTATCTTCCCATCTCCTTCTGGTTCACATTCCTAATGAAATGAGGAGGGACTCTTGTTTTTTACCTCCTCTGGGAAAGGTGGATGTTCTGCAGAGAACGTGGCTAACTCCGCATTATTTTAGGAGGTCCTAGATCCGAGCTGCACATGACAAGCACTTAGAAATATAAAAACCGTGGGGAGCCTGGGTGGCTCAATTGGTTAAGCATCTGCCTTCAGCTCTGGTCATGATCCCAGGGTCCTGGGATCGAGCCCCGCATCAGGCTCTCTGCTCAGCGGGAAGCCTGCTTCTCCCTCTCCCTCTGCCTGCCACTGCCCCTGCTTGTGCTCTCTCTCACTCTCTGTCAAATAAATAAAGTCTTAAAAAAAAACAAAATGAAAATGAACTTATTAAAAAAAATATATAAAAGCCAGACCCCTCTGCCCCGAGGTTCTGATCCAGTGACAGAAGTTGTGCCAGGCAGCCCTGGGTTCTTGCAGCAGGGTCACGTCACGTTCCAGCGCGTGGCAAGAGGGAGTAAGCCTCTTCCGCCAGGTTCTTCCCTCCTCAAAATGGAGAGGCAGTGACTGAGCCCAAGTGCTCAGCCTCAGGAGCCGGGTGACAGGGGGTGATGCCCTTTGACCCCAGGGAGGGGATGGAGAGGTGGCTCACAGATCACCTCCTCAGGTTCCCTGGGGCTAGCAAGAGTGAAGAACCCCCTCCAGGCACCTCCTGGCCTCAGCCTTCCAGGAGCTCACATGTATGGCCCTTCACTGGCTGGGATCTGGGCTGACCGTGATACCCAGGCTTCTCCTGTTCGGCTCACTGGAGTGTGCACTCACTTCCCCTCGACTGGATACGGCACCATCCTAACGGGAAGGGAAACACTGGGATTGTTTCTATTTTGCTTTTAACTGGGGTTGGGGAGTGTGGCAGGGCAGGATCGCTCATCAAGAATGTAGCTGCTGGGTTTAGATAGAGAGATGATGAGACTCAAGAAAGGCACAGACTCTCCCAAAGGACCTTGGCATTTGCCTCCGTCTAGCGCCTGCCATCTCAGCCATACCCGCCTTGCCTTTGGGGGCCTTGATTTCTGGACCACCGGCTGGATCCTCCTGGTAGCTGCACAGCCCCCACCACCCTGTCTTTTCCTAGGAAGGCAGCAAATAATTATATATAGCCCCTGAATGTATAAATCAGGGGTTACCCATCTTTTATGGTGGTGTCACCAAGTTCTTTAGAGAAAAAGCTCAAAGTAAAAGTTACTGCCATTTCCCTTGGCCAATAATCGTAATATTTAAAAAAAAAAAACACCTCCACTGGCAGGCAGGAAGCTACCTTCCTCCCCAAACCATTTCATGTTAGTTCACTATTTGCATTTCTTTCTAACTGGAAATAAAAGAATCTCTGGAGAGCTCAGCATTTCCTTCCTCGCTCCCCACAAAAGCTTGCATTTATAGAAGAGCTACCGAACCACCAGGTATTCAAGGGATGCCAAAGAAGATGGGCGAAGGGGCCGCCTGGAAGGACCAGAGTGTGTGTCAGAGACCAGAGTGGCCAGATGGGTGCAGACGGCTGGGCCAGCTTGCTGAGAGCCACATCTTGAGAGAGCAATGGGGAGCGGGGGGTGGTAGCAACAGCCCTGATCTGGGGGCAAAGATTCAGGAGCTGTGTTACCTTGGGCTAGTCACTTAACTTCTCAGAACTTCCTTTTTCTTAACTGACAGGTGGTAGCAGGGGCGCTGCAGGCAAAACAAAGCAGCATTCCCAGCCATCTCAGCCACCAGCTGGCTGTGGGCAGATCACTTAATCATTTTGCGCTTCTGATTCCCCACCTGTAAAACCTATCTGCACTGCGACACTGTGAGGTCATGGAGTGAGTACACCCGAGAGGCCTATTGCATAGCAAATGCTTAATCGATGCAATTACTCTCATTGCTCAAGATGATGCTTAGGCCTAGCTCTCTCCAGCTCTAACATGTGCAGAACAGTATCTTCATTGGCTATCTCCCTTCCTAGATTATAAGCTCCATAGGAACCTCATGTTCACCTCTTATCAACTCAGATCTTTACAAAATACCTGGCATGCAGTAGGCCCTCTGTAAAAATGTGATGAATAAATGAATGAACTCTCTGCTGCCTTAAATTTAAGTCAACTTGTTTTCCAACTCGATGACATAGGTTCACTCCTGAACGCAGAGGATGAATGTCACATTCACACTACAGATCTTACCGCAATGTGTCCCCGGCCGGGCTGAGGGAGAAATTGGTGAGCACTAAGTGTTAGCAGGAAGCTCAGGCTTCAAGCCTGTGCCTACAGCCCGGTCACAGCTGGGGCCAGCTGGCTGCAGTGCAGAATGGAAGCGGGGGCGGGGGGGGGCGGGCGGGGGAAGGGCGGGGAGGTACCTACTTTCACAGCGTAGGTGCTGCCGGGGTCCTCGGAGCAGGTGGCACAGTAATAGATGGCATCCCCCGAGTCACAACAGGGCTTGTTACAGGTCAGTTTGAAGAGCGACCAGTTATTCTCATTGAAGTGCAGCTCCTTTTTTTGGCCGCCCATGAAGAGGTCCTCGCACTTGGCCACGAGGCGGACCAGGGACTGGGCATAGAGCCCCCCGAGCTTGGCATAGGTGCCCTCCTTGCTGCTGATGCTGCTCAGCAGGCTGTGGAGCTGAAGCTGGGTGCTGCTGGTGGATGCCTGGCTGGACACACTCAGCTGGGAGGACGAGGCCGAGGGAACCCCTTTGCACTGGAGGCTGGGGCTCCCGCACCCGCTCTTGCTGCCCGCCAGCCCTGGCACTGGCACCCAGTGGCTGTTGCCTTTGAAAGCTTTCTCCAGGGGTTCAGAAGAGGAGAAGATATGATGATGGCGGCTCCTGGGGCTCGAGGAGTAGCTGAAGTGGGGCTCTTCGTGGGCACAGACATTGGTTTCTGAGTGGCTGAGGTTCAGCTTGGGACTTGCTGTTCTTGGCTTGGGGGAGCCCTGGGTCCAGAAGAAGCCGTCGGGTGAAGAGGCTGCCCGGCTAACTAACTTCTTCTGGGGGAGAGGCGGGGGCTGTGGGGAGCCGCTGGGGGACACATCCTCAGTGGAGCCCGAAGGGAACGGAACAGGAGCAAAGAGCTTCTTCCCACTGCTTGTGGGTGAGTGTGCTGGCTCAGATGGAGGGCCTGAAATTGAGAAATAGCAACAATCAGACTAGAGGCCAATGCCAATCAGTTCCGGGGGCCCGCGGCCAAAGCAATTCATTTTATTTGTATCTATTTTCTAGAGACAACAGATGCAGAGCGAACAAAATTCACAATGCAAGAAAGGTATACGGTGCCAATGAAGTCTTCCTCCTCCCCTGTCCCTTAGCGAACTCCCCTTCATCGGAGGAAACTGCGGCTGGCAATTTCCAGGGATCCTTCTGGAGATCTGCCAAACAACCCAAACAAATGCATAGCATACATTTACACAAAGATGATATTTCACATCAGACGTACAGATCTATCCAATTCTTTTTAACAGCGATCCCATAACATACCATCCATGCAAGTATAATTTATTTAACCGATCCTCTCGTGATGGGCACTTAGGTTGTTTCCCACATTTTGCAAGCAATGCCTGCAACGGCACTGGCAAACCTGAATGTGTGCTTTGAATGGATTTTTTAAAAGTCAGGTTAATAGAGGATACAATTTACCTAGAGCAAAACTCCCCCTTTTCAGTGTGTACTGCTATGAGTTTTGACAAACACCCTGGTGCCTTGGGGGGCAGGGCAGACCCAGAAATTACTTAGAAGGCGGAGGTACGTGACTTTGTAAATGAAGAAACAGATCTGAAGGGAAAGCGAGTCTTTCCTAGACCCCAGTTCCCAGAATGGGGCACATGGATGCTGACCCTGATGCGGGGCAGGGTGGGGGAGACTCCATCACGGCCTCAGCCCCCTTCCCCACCCCCAGAGCATGGGGATGTTCAGAAGCATCACAGACGGTGAGCTGGAGGGCCAGTCTAGACAGGATGAAGACTGGACTTCACGCTTTATATCAGCATAGAAAATGGAGGTTTCACAATGAAACAGGAGTTCAGGTAAAAATAGGCAGGAAAAAAGGCAGAGCCACTGGGCACGGGAAAGGGCAAACTGAAATAGTCCTCTAATTTCCTTCACTCTCAGAACTGACTGGGGGATGTCCCCACTCTTTTGCTAGCAGCTTTGAGGGCAATAACTGAAGTATTCATAGGTCGTAAAATGCCTCCCAGTATCCCGAAGGTTAAAAAGTGAGAGAAATATGGGTCTTACATTCAAGGACAGAGGCATGGGGACATGCGCCCCTCATGGAGTTCCCCAAGCTGTGTCATCCTAAGGGCGGGGCATGCAGTGTCTCTACACCTCTCCCCACCTCAGCAGAATGACCGGAAGGCAAGACCTACAGCCAACATGGGCCCCAGGCATGCAGCAAAAGACCCCCAAGGAAGCAAACTGTGAGTTCTGTGTCAATGCACATGATCTTTCTAGGGCTGCTCCCGCAGAGTTAACAAGTTTCTCTGCCCACACTGAGGCCCCCTCTGCTTTCTTTAACCAAAGTGGGGACAGAAGGGGCCCCCCGAGGGACAAGCATGGGTACCAGGCCCCTCGGATCAACACTGGGTCTCCTTACTTGGGATACCCCATAGGGAGGAGGGTCCCTCTCGGGGAGCAAGGGGCATGTGCACATCATCAGGGCCCCCCTTGTCCGGGGCAGAGCGGGCACGGACGTCTGTGCCTCAGCTTCACTGACGGGAGCAGAGTCAGGGAGCTGACAGCAGAGGCCTCCTGTCCAGGACAACCCCAAACGTAAAGCTCACAGCACGGTAAGGTAGATGCATGAAGCTTGATGAACACAGGAGCCGGGAACCAACATGATCGTGCAGGGAGAAGGCTGTGTGGCACAGCGAGGAGGTCGGGCCCCACACCAACACCTTCCCTGGTTCTACTATCTCTCTTCCCAGACCCCGGAGAAAGCACAGTGCCTCTCACATTCCCACGTCTGCACTAGGCAAGCACTCTTGCTGCCCAGTGTCTTCTCAAGATCACAGTTATCCTTCCCACCTCACCCTGCGTTGCTAATGACAGGTGGGGCGCCTGCCACCAAGGCTGAATGAGTGATTTATACCCTTCCGGGAGGCCAGGCTGATTATAAACCAAGCAGCAGTAGCACGGTCAGGCCAGCCAACTCTACACACCCGTGTATTCTCCCCTCCCAGTCAGAAGGGGGGCAAGCAAGAGCCAGGCAGCCAGAAGATGGGAGATCCTGATCGCAGCTGATCTCAGCAGGTTCTGGAACCCTGGGGCCCATGGGTCCCCCAGGGATCACACTCTCCAGGAGGAACCTTTTCTCCTCTCAGGTGTATAGTCAGCAATGGGGGCAGCTGAAGGCTAGGGCTGTACATTCACTTCCTCTCTGTGCCTCCCTCTAGCAGAGGCTGAGAGAGCAGGGGGAGCATCCCTCACCAGCTCCTGGGCTGAAAAACGGAAGAGCAAGACCCCTTATACCTGGGGCTCTCAAAGGACACTAAATCTCAGCCACCAAGTACCCAGGTGATGAGCAAGAGGGCAGCCAGGGGGAAACAGGTCCATCTCCTGGCCTTTCTGCATTCGGCACGGCGGAATGTGTCGAAGGGTCTGATTCTCCACTTGTTATCAACAGACAGGAGGGTGGACGAGGGGGGGGGCAAGGGAGTGTGATCAGAGTCTCTGGCCAATGCTTTAATCAGTGTCTCCAGTGACAGGGACAGCCAGCCTATGGTGAGGATCCTTCTGGTCCCCAGTCCCGCTGGCCGGGGTGTGTCTGACAAGTCAGTTTCTGGGCTAGCCGCTGCGCTAAGCCTTGTGCTAGTTCCCCATCCTTAGGGGTTTGCCTTCCTTGCTCTCCGTCACAGTGACACCCTGTGATGGCCTTTCCTGCCTCGACGGTGGTCTGAGGGCAGAGAGCAGGACCAGCCCCGAGCTCGCTGTTGCCCTCACCCGGCTGAGTTCCCTCCTTTAAAAACTGACCAGATGGCATCACGGTCAAGGTCCCTTCCGGCAGGAATAGTCTATAATTTTGACCACTCGCTCCATTTTCAACCCCTCCCAACATGCATTTTGTCTCAAAGCTGCCCCTGAAATAAAATACCTCTAGACAGAGGGCTCTCTTCCTTCCACGGTTCCTCTACCTCTAGTTCCCTTAACTTTTCAATCTGTAAGGATAGCAGGAATCTTAAAAAAAAAAAAATCCTGTAACACTTCTTATTCCCTAGATTACCCCGGAGAATCAAAAGGTTCTGCTTTCACACCAAAAATAGCTTGTGTGTTCAGGCAGTTGGAAGGAAGTGATTTTCTCCCTTACCCTCTGGGTGTTCCCTTACTCTCCTGTGGGAACTGTGTTAGCGGCTTTGATCAGATCTATAGGTAAATCTGGCAAGGAGTACCGGGTATTCAGTGGAAAATGGTTCATTTTTCTTTGTTTCTGAGATGCTATGGATCTGTCACCCAACAAAGCGTGTCCTAATCAGAGGACGGCACTGGCTCCGAATGCTCCCCGACCACACTCATCCCCAGCAGGGCAGGGCTATAGCTACCCAAACCTCATCCAGGGAATGAGGCTCCCCCAAAATGTGCACCTTGCCCATATAATTGGGTATTATGTACACAGATGGTGATTTTGAGGTAAAAAAAAAAAAAGCCTAATTCTGTAACAGGCACAACCACCTTCCAACATGAGGCATCCTTCTTAAGGTTTCTTCCTTCCTTTCTTTTTCTTTCTTCCTTCCTTCCTTCCTTTTTTTTCTTTCTTTCCTTCTTCCTTTCTTTCCATTTCTTTCAATTTCTTAACTTCTTCATTAATTTCTTTCCTTACAGTTTCTTAAAGTTTTTCTCCAGATTTGGAACCACAGCTAGTGAGAAGACCATACTTCACCCTGAGAGCCCCCAGGCACCTCAGGACCACAAAACAGCTCAGCTGGTAGCATTCCCGGGGCTACTCCGAAAGACATGTCAACGTGTGGCCCTTCTCGATGAAACTGTGCTTCCTCCACCATGAAACAAGCAGTACCTATTTGCTATGGGACCAGAGTGCACCCCTAAAAACCCACTCTGATTCCGCCAGTTTCTTCACTCTTTCACAGGGGAACCTCCTCATGAATGTGGCTGTAGGCAACACAGCAGCTAGATTCTTACCACAGTTGACCCTTGAACAACATGGGGTCAGAATGAATGGGTCCACTTATATGTATTTTTTTTAAATAAATACAGTACAGTACTATAAATGTATTTTCTCTTATGATTTTCCCTTCTCTAGCTTATTTTATTGTAAGAATGCAGTATATAATACCTACAACATACAAAGTATGTGTTAGCTGACTCTTAATGTTATCAGGCTTCTGGTCAACAGTACGCTATTAGTAGTTAACGTTTCTGGGGAGTCAAAAATTATATGTGGATTTTTGACTGTGCAGGGGGGTTGGTGCCACAACCCCTATGTTTTTCCAGGGTCAACTGTATTTGCAAGAACTACCACACTCTGCATTTAGAAGAGCCAGAAAGGAGAGGGGACAAATATGCCTTGACACCTAAAATAGTTGCAGAAATCACAGGCAAACCACTGGTTCAGGAAAATATGCCTAAAAAAAAAGTCCTGAAAAAACTCTGGCCAACAGCCTGTCTTCTCAGGACTCAGATTCAACAGCAATGAGAAGAATTCAAATATATCCTGGTTTTATGTTGGTGTTACATCACCCCGTTTCCAAATTCTGGCTTACAGCTAAGAGTGTAAAAAAAAGGTGAGAATGGAAAATAGTTTTCTGGGAAGTTTGCCTCCATCAAAGTTATATCATCGGTAGGTTTTTAAATGACTTTTCATACTAATTGGTCCAGAGAGCTCCAAACCCCTGTTCCTAAGTTTTTCTTCCAACTTCCAATCCGGCATATAAAGCCAGTAGCCAACTACAGAGTTAGAACAGCTCTGCAACTCTACAGTGTGTCCGTTTCAGGGAAGAGAAAGTGTTTCTGGTGGAAAAGCTACATAGCACATATGGGGCACGAGGTGGGATCTTAAAAAGACCAAGGGGAAGGTATACTAGCTTGGTGCCATGATATTTATTTATTTATTTTTTTAATTTTCTTTATTTTACAATTTTGTTTATTTGAGAGAGTGAGAACGAGAGAGAGAGTGTGAGACGGGGGAGGGCCAGAGGGAGAAGCAGACTCCCCGCCGAGCAGGGAGCCCGATGCGGGACTCGATCCCGGGACTCCAGGATCATGACCTGAGCCGAAGGCAGTCGCTTAACCAACTGAGCCACCCAGGTGCCCTGGTGCCATTATATTTAGAAAGCAGAGAAGAAATCAGGATTTCAGTGGTTGGGATAAACAGCTTAAAGCCAAGGCAAAAATGCAGGCCTGAAGTTCAGACGTAGTACTGTGATGTTTTCTTTATTATAGAGTCCTCTCTTCTTGCGGGGTTTTAATAGGTACCTTCATTGTTCTCTTTGGCCAAGATGAGAGGTAGGCCTAAGGAGGAAGTGGTCAGTCCAGTTTTGAGCTCTGTGAATGAGCCCGTCTGGCTCCCTAAGCACACAGCTCTGCCTTCTGACAGCAGACGGCCAGAACAGATGTGGAGGCCAAGGGCAGAGGTCAGGGCCAGGAGTACCCAAGCTCCAAATTTGCAGCTTTTGGGTCTGGCTATTCTCCAACTGCAGATAAGGTAAAGCAAGCTGGATTTTCTTTTGTTTGAAAAACTTGGGAGTGTTCCATGGATCATTTTCTTTTTTTTTACTGAGGATATAGACTGTAGAGCTGGAAATGGCTTAATAGATTTATCCATTCATTCAGTTAATGTTTCCTGAGCACCTATTAAATGCAAGACATAGGGAACAAAGCAAATGGATCAAACCTCTCCTACGGCCTGTGACCTCATTCAAAGAAAGCCATCTATGCGGGCACCTTGCCAATGGCACACAGAAATGGTACTCTGGCAGGTTTCTGCCAAACCCCCTCTTCCCACCCCGTGAGACCCAGTGAAGTGGGTGGTGGAGGGGATGGTCTAGCCTCACGTGTAGCTTTTTCCTCCAAGGAAAAACTGTGCAAACTCTTGTTTGGTCACACAATCAGAAAGGCTCAACTCGAAGTGTTTAAAAAAAAAAAAAAGCAGCCAAGTATCCCTTCAAAAAGAACCCCTGCTTTCTCAAGAAGGTAAACGTGGTCTGAAAATGGAAGCATATTATTACATTTTACAACTGGCAGGAAAATGTGGCATTTGTGAGGAGTCTCCCCGGAACACTTAATCATCCCAAGAAACAATAATCAAGATGTGAATGCAATTTACATGCAAAAGACAAGAAGCCCTGTCTCAGTTTGGAAACTGGCTCATGGCAAACATTCCATGCCCACCACCCCAGTGTGGCTCCGAAATCATGCACTCTCCATGTCCTGTAAGAACACGGGATCATGTAGGGGTTTTCTTCCAAATTAACAGTAAAATTAACAGTTAGTTCAAAGCACTTTCTCATGCTGTTGATGGAAGCGTAAATTGACATTTTACAGGATAATTTCGGAGCATCTATTTAAAATGCATATGTTTTGACATATCAATTCCACTCCTAAGAATTTATCTTACAGATATGTTCACCAAATTATCTTCAAGTGTGTCACGGGATCTTACTGGAGACTGGTAATGAAAATCACCTAACCATGCATTGTTAAGAGAGGGGTTTAACCACTTCGCACAATGACAAAATACGCAGCATTAACAAAAATGAGATCAATTCAGAGGTTCTGATTTGAAAGACTTCAAGATATATTAAGTATAAAAATGTGTCAAACTGAGGATTATGACATTTTAAATACAGATAAAAGGGGCGCCTGGGTGGCCCAGTTGGTTAAGCATCTGTCTACGGCTCAGGTCATGACCCCAGGGTCCTGGGATCCAGCCCCACGTCGGGCTCTCCACTCAGCGGGGAGCCTGCTTCTCCCTCTCCCTCTGCCTGCCACTCCCCCTGCTTGTGCTCACCCTCTCTCTCTGAAATAAATAAACAAAATCTTAAAAAAAATTAAAAAAAAATAAATATGGATAAAAATTTCTGAGAAGATATAGAAAGATATGCTCAAAATATGTCAAAGGCAGGAGATTGTTTAGAGGGTATCTGATGACTTTGTCTTTTCATTTCATATCTTTCCCCATCATGTGAATTGTTATCAGAGACATGTACTGACTTTATTGAAGTAATAATATATATTTTAAAATTCAGCTTAAAGGGAATAGTTTAAACTAAGGTAAAGCTTCACTTTTGTGATATTATAAGGGCTCAGGCCACAGACATTCTGAAAAATGAGTATCTTTTCCTTCAGGATAGCTCCTTCATCCTTCACTAATCCATCTCCCAGAATAGAACCCATGACTCAGTCTGTCTCCATTGGGGTGGGGGATGAGGCGGGCCTAGCCATGTTAGAGCAGAACACCAAATGGAATATATTAGACCAACCCCACCAATTTAGGATCAAGTGCTCGGACAGCCTGTTTGATAGTCAGAACACACTATGTTCAGCTAGGGAGTTTTAGATGCCTTTTTAAGGGCCACCTTTTCTTCTTACAGAGTCTCAGGTAACAGCCTGAGTAGAGGAACGGACGCTCAGTGAAGGTTAGGCTGTCACTCCTGACCGACCTCTGATCTTTGTGGACTTACCATCTCTCTTGACAGATCCACCCACCCCTCCCTGCCCACTTCCTGGCTTGATTTTTCCCCATGGTACTTACTGCCATCTGACGCACTGGCTACTTTAGTCCTTTATCTTTCTCCTTGTCCATCTCTCCCCACTGGAATGTGGAAGAAGGAACTGGGCATTTTTCTTGTCACTGTTGTATGTTCAACATCTAAAATTGTACCCAGCACAAGGTTTGGATTCAACAAATACCTATCAAGTCAATGACTGAACTAATGTATATATTTTAAAAATCCTCTTGCAGGGAGGGCACCTGCGTGGCTCAGTGGGTTAAGTGGCTGCCTTCAGCTCAGGTCAGGATCTCAGGGTCCTGGGATGGAGCCCCGCATCGCATGGCATCGGGCTCTCTGCTCAGCAGAGAGTCTGCTTCTCCCTCTCCCTCTGCCCCTTCCCCACTAGTGCTCTCTCCTGTGCATGTTCTCTCTCTCTCTCAAATAAATAAAATATTAAAAAAAAAAATCCTCTTGGCATAATTACTGAGGAAAAGAAGCTGACTACTATCAAGATATTTCATTAACTTGGCCATATCTCTGGTCTACTAGCCATAAAAATACGAACACTGACCTGGTACATACCTTCATGTGAATTCATACCTACATTCACTGTGTGGCCAGACCTCTTATCTATTGCTGGTGCCAACAGCTTCGGTTTAACAGAGCTCTTTCTAATCTCCTGTACTGTGGGAACCTGGCATCCAGGATGTATGTTAAACTGTGGCACTAAATTTTAACGTTATCCTAAATCAAAGAGGAAAATGATCTTCATGTGACATCAGGTTCACCTATTTAAAAGGAACCATTTAGGGGCGGCCTGGGTGGCTCAGTCCTTAAGCGTCTGCCTTCGGCTCGGGTCATGATCCGAGGGCCCTGGGATCAAGCCCCGCATCGGGCTCCCTGCTCGGCAGGAAGCCTGCTTCTCCCTCTCCCACTCCCCCTGCTTGTATTCCCTATCTCGCCGTCTCTCTGCCAAATAAATAAATAAAATCTTAAAAAAAAATAAAAGGAACCATTTAAAGCACGAGAGTCTTCTGCTGACGATCTGTGGGGGTCATTTAGCTGACCACTGTGCCTCACAGCTATTCACTACGGATCACCTCTTGGCAGCATTCGTGGATCTGTCCTGACACATGCAGTTTGTCCCTCCCAAACCAAGCATAAACCAAACAACTGCTTACATGGATTTTTCCTTCCACTGAGTTGACTCACTGTTCAGTTGAATTGCCCACATGGACAAATGGGATAACAGATGTGCTCTGAGGGGTATGACATGCAATACAAGCATAAAGAAGTGAAGTTAACATTGATATAAAAATGATACTTTGTAAACAAAATTTAAAGGTATACATTTCAATTATGTTTGTTTTTCTTATAAATTTTTTTTAAAGATTTATTTAATTATTTGAGAGAGAGAAAGAGAACGAGGGTGCACACGTCCCTGGTGGAGAGGGGGAGAGGAAGAGGGAGAGAGAAACTTTAGCAGACTCTGCACTGAGCACAGAGCCCGACGTGGGGCTCCATCTCCGGACCCTGAGATCAGGACCTGAGCCGAAACCAAGAGTTGGACGCTTAACGGACTACGCCACCCAGGCGCCCCTTTTCTTATAAAATGTAAAACTTTTTTTTTTTTTTGCCACAAAACCCAAATAGTAGAAAACTAACTTTAACCACTAACCCTGATAAGCTTCCAAGAAATTTACACAAACTACTATTATGATACCCTCTGGAATGACTTTGTCCTCAACTCACTCAGGTCAGCCTCTACGGCAGATACAAAAAGTCGGCAAAATGCATTTCTCTTCATTAGTGAATTCTTACTAACCAAATAGTCTAATGATATCTTTATATTTAATATTAGAGAAGTAGACCCTACATTCTGGTCTCCAGGAACTTTAGCTTGAACTAATTCTACCTCTCTTATTCAGATCCTCTGTCTCAGCTTCAGTACTAGATACAAATAGTCACAAAAGGCGTGATGGATAAATACTTCAACAATATTTTTATGAGGTAAAAGCGAGTAAGAATTCATGGGACTGAAAGATAACTGTTTAGGAATAGATCGAAAGCAAGCCACCTTGGTTAATGATGAGAAGCGGACTGAAGGGTTCCTCACATTTCATGACCAGTGTGGTTCTAGATAGTCTCCAGACTAATGTCTAATAGACGTGACAAAGGGAGGGTGGAGAAAGAAAGCATGGTCTGGGGTACAGAGCCATAAGCAGGAACAGCAGGTAGAAGTGGTTCACTCTAAGGACCCAAAGTCTAGTAACAAGGTATACACTTTTTGTTGATCTAGGAATTCAAATTTTGAAGTGCATTCCCATTGAATAACTGGCTCGTGATAAAGGCAGAACCATGAAAATACATTCATTTTAATTAGAAAATGTCTGAGTTAGGTGTCACCATCGTACTCCTAAATCCCAGGGGCTCCATTATTTCCCACTTCTGCACATTGGTTTTGAGAGTTTTGTACAATCCAGCCTCTACCTTCCCACCAACCTCTGGTCCCATTTTCCCCTTGCCTGCTTCCACTGAAGTGTGTCAGGTGGTCCTACCCTTTTCCCAGCATGCCCTGCTAACCCCGTGCCTTGGCTCCTCCTTTGTTGTTTCCGTAACCTGCCCAGCCCTTTCCTCCCTCTACCTCCTCAACTGTAACCACACTTGAAACATGATCTGAAGTGCCATCTTTTCCAAACGCCTTCCCTGAACCCTTCCTCAGCCCTCATTGATTCCTCTTTCTTCTGGAAGCCTTGATAAACATTCATGTTCTGGGAAGCCCAATCTCCTAGCTTAGACCAGCCACCTGTGTGTCACGTGTTTTAGGCTTGTCTTCCTAGCTAGACCTGAAGAGTCCTGAAAGCAAACATGATTTGCTGGTTCTGACTAGCCCAGTGCCCAGACAGTTAGGTAGAGTTCTCATCAACATGAGCTGGCTGGTGGCCAGTGAGGCTCCACTGTACATTGCTCCCTCAGAATTGGTCACAATCCCTGAGAGAGCACATCAGGGCACAGGGTCCAAAGGTCTGTGAGCCCAGCCCAGCTCTCTGTGGAATAATCTACCTCACAGAATTTTTGCACAATTTGATGGGAAAAGGGAAAAAAAATGGAAGCCCAGGAAAATCTGCAGAGAAAGCAAGCCCTCTTTTGCTACATCCCACCCCAATCAAGACTAAGAGATTTCCTGTTTTGAAGTCTGAGCTATCAGAAGTTTCCCATAAGAACACTCCGCAGACTGACACAACATATGCTCTAGACTTAGCAGTATTCATCTTTCCGATCGAAATACGTTGGTGATTGTGATTTTACGATGGAAGCCTCAACTCCAAAATTGTCTACTGGGAAGAAATATTTCCACAGGAGTGAGAAAGGTCGTCATGTTAGCACATGTTGAAAACTAACATGTTAAAGCGAGTTTAAGAGAAATGCAGGAGAAGACACACACGCGCACAAAGAATGTTGAAACGGTGAGAGATTTTAATACTACCCACCACAACTACAGAAACACAAGAGTTCCTTCTCAGGAATGTGCCCAATCAGGACATACCCACATAGTACGCCTTAGAGCTTTCTCCAGGGAGTGGGATGGATGGTAGCCTCATGAAGCCTCTATGCTTTAATTCAACAAACATTTATATAAGCACCTGCTGTGTCCAAGTGTGTGTGTGCATGTATGCACATGGGTGTGCACTCATACACATGAAGGAGCGAACAAGATGGCGGACAGCGAGAGAGAGAGTAACATGGAGGGTGGAAACTTGTGGTTGGCAGTACCTAATCCCCTGAGAACGAATCCCGAGGACAGAAATGGAGAACAGACCTATACATAAATGGCTCATCACCCCAGGAATCAGTGGATGCACTGTGTGTCAGTGGAAAGAGAGCAGAATGAGGCACCTCATCATGTATCCAACAGGGGATTAATGCCAACTCTTCCTGGGTGGAGTCTACCTCATGGGCAAAGCAGGACCAAGACGGTAGGTCTAGCTCAGCCATTCCCAATCGTGACAGTGAGCCCAGGCCTGGCCTTCCAGACCCGGGAGAATCTAAGCCTCCCCATCAAGGTGAAGTCTGTTACCTCCATCGCTGCAGGTCCTGGAGTCTGAGGCCAGGCTGTCTGTGGAACCCGTGGTGAAGCTGACGGGGACACCCCTGCAGGGAGGGCTGAGGCTCTCTGCAGAGCCCTGGCTCACTTTCTCCAAATCAGAGCTGCTCTTGTTCATCTTTAAAAGGTGCCTGGAAAATGTAAGAACAAACAATAAAAGCAATTAATTTGGTTTCTGTTAAAAAACCAGGTGATGGGTCATGAACCTACTATGCTCCCGGAGCCTGAACAGTACCAGCAAGTTTTGAAAAAACACTTTCGAGAAGAGAGAACGGGCCCTCTTTTGAAACCTTATGCACATGAATGGTAGGAGATTTCTCAAGTGTGGTTAGGAGGAGTGAGTCTACAAAATTTAGACAAATGCCAAAATCATGGTTTGGGAGGAAATACGCCTTCGTATGCTGACCCTGTTGGCCAAAACATTTACAACACCTACTATATAACATCTCTATGAAGAAAAACATGAACATTATCATAAGAGTCAATGTATAGAGATATACAGAGATTGGGTAGCTTTTGCAAGATCACAGGGCAAGTGAATTGCAAATTAGGACTAAAAAGGTGGGATTTCTTTTTGCCTGGCATTCTCTTGACAGAACTTCAAAGGGTCTAGGTTGTTCCCTGGAATTAAGGAAAACTTTATATCAATTTAACCAGACTTCTAGTGCAATGCTCAGAAAGATGTTAACATAACCCTTCTTCCTGAAGTACAGAATCAGCCCTTAGGCTTTCTATGAAATCTTTCGCTGCATCTCTAAGACATCATTACCAATACATCAAGGACCAGAATACCAAGTTCAAGAGAAAAATAACTTGCCTTGGAGAAAACACTGCCATTATCAGGTAGAGCGGTTAGCTTATTGATTTCTCCTTCCCTTTTTCCAAGGACTACATGAATATTCACTCTGACCTGACATTTTCACCACAAAATGAGGCAGACCACAATCAATCTAGCTCTCTCTCTCCCTGTTGGTGGTAACCCAGATTTGTCTGAACTGATATTTCCTGATGACATTCCTGTTCCCACTACAGCAGATCTATATCTCAATATCTGCTGTAGGAAATATACAATGCAGTATTGATTTGGCATCAGAACTGCCTTATTTAATGCACATGACCTTATAGTCAAGAATTTATCGATTGTTCTTTGTGTTCAACATTGCCAGGCCCTGCACTGGTCTTTACAGTCCCGGGCATCCTGTGCTGATTACCAGAAAAGTTTAGAGAAAGTCTGTTAGCTACCATGAAATACTCTTTAGGAACACGTCCTTCTCACCCCCAATTCTTAGAACCACATTAGAAAATATTTTACAGCTGTCAAATGTAAGTTGTGACAGTGATGACAAGGTTATGACTAATACCATTTCTTACATTTTAATGTCATTGTAGGGCTCTGGGAAATATCAGATCCTTAGGAAGTGCTGTGGCAGTTGATTATCTTTATTTTACCCTCTGGCAAAATAAAATCATAGAAAGTTTTGTAAAATATGTTTATTCTCATCAGATCTATCAATCGGCTTTTGCAGATAAAGCCTAGATATGCAGTTGTGAGCAATGACAACTCCTCGGTCTAGGAGAGAAGCCAGCTCTGTGGCAATGCAATGACCCAGCCCCCTCCAAAGTGGCCCCTGGAATCTCTTGCTCCTCAGGTCCAGAAAATTGCCAAGGGACAAGTTCCAGCACCAGAGTTGCTGAGCGGACAAAGCTCCCCATTCCGTAAACCTAGAGAAACACTGAATGAAATGTATATAAACAGATAAGGCTAAAAAACACGTAAATAAGTGTACGTGTGAATACACACACACACACACACACACACACACACACACCCCTTGGATATATTCCTTGAGCAATGTTATTCAAATCACTAGTAGTGAATGAAAGGCTAAGTCAATTTAGTGAGTCATGGCAGTTTACCAGCAGTTTATTTTAACAAAATATGCTGCTATGGGACCAGAACACATGAAATATTATAGTAAGGATTTTTGAAACACTGTTTTGTGAAACTTTTGTTTCAGGTGTGTGCTTGTCAGATCATGATAGTAAATATATTTCTTATTGTGGGTCATTGTTTAAAAAAGGCTAAAAATCATTGCTCTAGAATAGGTACTCAACAAACATTTCCTTAAAGGGCCAGATAAGTGATATTTTAGGCTTATGGATCATATGGTCTCTGTTACAACTACTCAATTCTGCTGTTGGAGCAGGAAAGCAGTCATAGACTCTATGTAAATGAACGGACATGTTTTCCGATAAAACTTTATTTACAAACACAGATGACCACACTGTAGATGGTAGATTACTGATCCCTGATCTAGACGAGCCTTGTCCAACAAAATTATGGTGCAAGTCATATATATAATTTTAAACATTTCAGTAGCCAAATTATAGGTGAAATTATTTTAATAGTATCTTTTATTTAATAAAATATATACAAATATTGTCATCTTAATAGGCAATGAGTACAAAATCATTAATGAGATATTTTACATTTTTTTTTCATTCTAAGTCTTCAAAGTCTGGTGTGTATTTTATACTTACAGCACAATGCAATTTAGACTAGCCACATTTTAAGCTACTGGCTATTGTACTATTCAGTGGAGATCTAAAGAAACTCTCATACATGAACAAGGCTCTTCATGGTGTTACTAATAGCAAAAACAGAATCATAAACAGTCCAGGGTCCATCAAGAAAATAATGGATACATTGTGGTATAGTCTTATAATGGAATATGATATAGAATTCAAAATAAATGAACTTGATTTTAATATACTAATATTGAAATGACTCTTAAATGTTGATGTTAAAAGTAGGTTGCTGCAAATCAAAACTGCAATGAGATAATCACCTCACACCAGTCAGAATAGCTAATATCAAGATATGAAATAACAAATGTTAGTGAGGATGTGGAGAAAAAGGAACCCTCATGCACTGTAGATGGGAATGCCAACTCGTGCAGCCATTGTGGAAAACAGTATGGAGGGTCCTCAAAAAAATTAAAAATAGAAATACCATATGATCCAGTAATTTTACTTCTGGGTATTTACCTGAAAAAAAAAACCCCACTAATTTGAAAAGATAATATGCACCCCTATGTTTATTGCAGCATTATTTACAATGGCCAAGATATGGAAGCAACCAAAGTGTCCACTGATAGATGAACAGATAAAGAAGAGATGGTACATATATACAATGGAATATTACTCTGTCATAAAAAAGAATGAGAACTTGCCATTTGTAAAAACATGGATGCACCTAGATGGCATCAGGCTAAGTGAAATTCGTCAGACAGAGAAAGACAAAAATACCCAATGATCCCACTTACATGTGGAATCTAAAAAACAAAATGAGCAAACAAACAAAAAACAGAAAAAGAGACACATAAAAACAAGGAACAAACTAGTGGTTGCCAGAGGGGAAGAAAGTGAGGGGAGAGTTGAAATATGTGAAGGGGATTAAGAGGTACAAACTTCCAGTTATAAAATAAATAAATAAATCACGGGGATGAAAAGTACAGCATAGGGAATACAGTCAATTGTATTATAATAACTTTATATGGTGACAGATGGTAACTACACATCATGGTGAGCATTTCACAATGTACATAATTGTTGAATCACTATGTTGGTACACCTGAAACTAATATAAAATTGTATGCCAACTATACTTCAATTAAAAAAAAAAAGAGTAACTTGGAAAAGGTCTCAAGTACACTGTGATGCCGTTTAAATATCTTTTAAAAATACACAACGATGCTATAATTTTTTTGTTTATCATATATATGTAGTAAAATGGAAATAATACTCATCACCTTCAAGATACTGAATACTCTGGGTAACAATGGGAAAAGGAAACAAACTAAATACGAAGTGATCTTCCACTGGACCGGTAATGTTTTATTTTTCAAAATCTAAAATGGCAAAAGGTTAATAATACTTGAAAAATCTTTGGAGGACACATGACAGTTAAATTATTCTTTGAACTTCACTGTAGGCTTGACATATTTGATAAATCAAAAACAAACATTTCTAGAAGGACAGAAAGTCACTAGGGCCTGCAAGAGCCCAGGGATGGCCACTCTTCTTGACCTGCTACAGAGCCTCTGAAAGGCAAGGGACAGAAAGGATGACCCAGCAGGACTTCCACCAGGCCACACCATGGGACAGGCAGATTCAGTGAAGGTTAGTAATAACCACAAAAGAGCCTTATAGACGGAAAAAGTTATTTCTCAGACCTAACCACTCTTCTGAGACTTCAGAAATTAGTTCTTCCGAATCTAGTCACTATGAGGGAGAAGTCACAGTTTTGAACTCACCAAGTGAATGCAGACAAAATTAGCTTATTCTTGGGGTTGCAGCATAAATCTTCAGCAGCTTGAACATGTGTGTATGGGTAGGGGAGTGGGAAGCCTCCAAAAGTAGACCTTGGTAAATCTCAGTATTTAAGCACAGGGGGAATTTTCATGTTTCCACGGCTCTGGGAATATTACTTTCTCTACTAAAAGGGCTCAAGAAGCCCAGGCTCCCACCAGGTAACAAAAGCCCAGTAAACATTCGGAATTCTCTGGTGTAAATGGGGAAGAAAGAGGTAACCCTTTCTCATAATAGCGAAATCTTGGGAGTGATGACTCTTTCATATAAATTGCATCAAAAATCGTCTTTCTTGGAAGCCCGTGTTATCTGCACTCTTAGAGAATTGCCATCTTAAGTAGGGAATGAGCGAAACTACCTCAGATTTCATAATGAAAGGGGAAGCTTATCATCAGAGCAGAGACTGACAAGTTGCTTTTGTGTGTTCCATCTATGCATGCAATAGATTTCTTAAGAGTCCCCGGGCAAGGCTCACTATTCCAAAGGTGACTTTTCTGAGCCCTACTGGATTGTTCTGTCAAACCTAAGGCCAGATGACCATCCAAGGGCACCCAACGATGCACAGCAAGACTCTACTGATTGCTTCTAAAGGCGCTTTCCCCTCATTAATGATAGTTTGATCTGCTGTTCATAAAACTGGTGCCAACCATCTAGAAGATGCAATCTGATGTCATGTCATTTAAGGAAGTGGCTTCAACGGGCTGAAACCACATACTCCGGTCTTTCCTCTCTGGGTGGTGAATAACATTCTTATCAGCTGCAGGGAGAGCAGGACCTGCACAGATGTCTTTGCTCACGCAGCGTGATAAACGACTTGTTCTTACTCAGACTTCCTTCCCTGCCTCCCGTTGATTAGCCAGAGTCACAGGAGAGTACGATGAAATACGCAGCCAGAGGCCCGGTGTCCTTAGAGACTGAGCTCTGCAGCTGCCGCCCAGTGTTTTCAGAATGGCTTTTCCCCCCATTGTCCTTAGAGAAAGAAGCCCTGCCAGTTTTCTCCGTACTATATTGGTAGAAAGCTGGGGAAAAAAAAAAAAAAAAAAATCCAGGCGGAAGAGCCATCTGCCAGACTTCCTCATTCATAGGAACAAGCCTCATCTAAAAATACCCCCAAGCTTTTAGAATGTCCGAAATTCTTAATGGATGCCCGGCCCCAGCATGTGACGGGGACTGCATCTCAAGCTTCGCATGGCCGCCAGGATCCTCATCAGATGGCACAGTTTGTAAAGTGTGACGGGGACCAAGGTTCTTGCTCACTGCCCTGACTTGTGTTTAGTTCACACACATTCGGTTGAGAGCCTTTTGCCTCCGGAGCAGAAGCTTATGAAAACCCAAAGAACACTAGCGCGCAATTTCAGTCTCGGGACTCTAGACCCGGGTACAGCTGCACACCAAGCCTTCACATTGATCAAATTCACTGCTAAGTTGGGTGATGACTCGGAGAAGACCTCTGAGCTAGCTCTGAAAGCACACACAGGTTAGAAGATGCTACACCCATTTTTTAAATTGCCGAGAAGTGAAAACAGACTAGTTTTAGATGCAAATAAGTCAAGTCATGCCTAAATCAAAGAATAAGAACCCCTTACCATCCTTGACGCTGGCCTGTCACGCCATCCTCATCGGCAGGGCCCCCCAGAGCCCGGGGACGGGCTGGGCCAGTGACTGCGGGGTCCCATGGAGCAGCCCTGAGGAGGAGGGCCAGCTTCGGTGATGGTGGCGGGAGTGCCTGGTCAGCCAGCTGTGAATTCACTGCTCAGAGCTCTCCTTTCCCCTAAGTTCCTCTCTGACTTTTCTATAAAATGCACTTCCTGCCAAAGCACAGGAAAATAGGGACGGCTCTGCCTCTGACCTGCAGCTTTCAATCTCCGATTGTCTTGCTGGGCGCCAATGCTCGCAGCAATTCAGATACACTCGGAGACACAGTCAGCCTCACCCCACTCATTCTCTACTAGGTAGCCACATCCTAAGGTCAAAATCATTAAATGATTCAAGTTGAAACACTGAGCTTGCTGGGTGAATAAAAGCACCTCATTTTTTACTTATCCTATGCCTCTATTACCTGCAGTGTGTCCCCCATCCTGTCTGTCCTGAAGAGCATTCCCGGGTTTTTTAAGAAATAAATTTTGACTGCCTGCTCTGTGGTGAGCACCGTGTTAGGTGTTGGGGATACAAGAGTGCATAGAGATGGTGCCATCCTTGCTTCCACAGACCTATGACCCAGAAGATAAATACTTGTCAAGCTCCTCTAAAAAAGTATATGGAGGGGTCAATCTATACCTTCAGAATCGATTTGCAGCCTTGGGGGTTGAGCATCCTGACTCCCGATCTTTCTAAAACATTGCTCTCACAATGATGGTTGACCCTGATGAGCCCCGTGCAGAGCTCTTGTAAGTATTCTTAACCTCGGCCACCATACTGGATCTTGGGTTCTCTGTGGTGACTGAAATACATACCCCAGATATTCTTTGCCAATCTCAATTTCAAACATTTTCCCCCACTGTTTATATACTAGAACATATAGCTAGACTTCTCATTTGGGAAGAAAAATTATCACCATTTTGTTTTTATATTACTACTTTTCCTCATAAATCCTTTGCTCCAATTGGGCTAATCTCTCATTGTCCCCAAATCACTCTGCATTACTGTCCCCTCCCCATCCTAGCTCTGAAGAAACAACTGTCTCTCCCTTTCAAACCTTTACACCCTCAAAACCCAGGGTCAATATCACTTACCTACAAATCCCTCCCAAACCACTGCAGTCTTTTCTGACTGACCCGTCTTCTCTGGAACGCACACCGAACTGAGTCTGATTCACATCACTGGGCACTCGGTTATAATCCTGGTTAGATTATTCTAATTGTTTCATGTGAAACAGGCTTGTTACCATGCCCAAATTATAAACTGTTTGAGGAGCTGTGTCACACTCAGAATATACTGGAACACACAGTAACTACTAAGTACTTCTTGACTAAGTTTATCTGCCTCTGTTTCAATAACTCGGTGGCATCTGGGAGCAGAAATGTTTCCTTTCGGTAAAGAATTACACTTGTCCAGCAAAATTTGCAAAAGGCAGGAACCCTGAGCAAACACCCCTCAAAAAAGCTGGATTCAATAGCTGAACCTGTTTCATATTTACAAAACACAGCTGTTCCAAAATATCCTGAATTTCTACAAATCTTGTAGTTAAAAAAATTTTTTTTCAAGAGATGGGATGAGAAAGACAGATAACTACGCTGAAAGGTTTTTATTGCTTTTATCTTTGATTCTCTTTGATGAAAATGCTAAGGGAGTTATTTTCCAAGTATCTTAGTGTCACCTGAAAGGGTTAATAAGTCCAGTCTACTCTGGGGGCATATTTCCCCCCTGATTTATTAGCATGTATAAAGATAGGAAATCAGTTTCATTTTCAGTCAGAGGACCTCAATGTTCCCCACTGTGCAGGCCTATTAATTTGCATTTGCAGTTAATGCGCTAGTAACTTCCATAGCTCTACAAGCTGAAAAACCCTTTGGTTCAACCTGACGATGAATGCAGTTTGCATTCAGTGGAAACCACTTAAAGATAGGAATAAAGCCATACTTATTTTTAAAGACAGGGACGTGTACACGCAAACATTTAGGTCAGTCGTTAGTTGTAGGGAAGGATAAAAGTGCTTGAATTGGGCAAATGGAAATCTGAAGGCATTTGCCCTGACTATATACAGATCTACTTTCGCATTGAGAAATTATGAATGTTTTTTAAAGATCACCTTTCAGGCCTCAGAAAATTAAAGTTCCTTAATCTGTGGCCCCAGGCAGCATGGTACTCTTTTGTGTACGTTCCTGGAGAAGTTCTGGGCTGCCTGGTGCCGGAGGAAGGCAGGCAGAGGTTTGGAGTTACCTGGCCTGGGGAGCTTTGAGCTGAGGCTGACGACAGGCCAGGAGGGTCAGGGAGCAGGTAAGGGAGACCCCATCACCAATGTACTACTACACTTTATCTCCAATAGAGGTAAAGAGGCCCCGAGTCCTGGCCTGGAAAGTCAAGGAGGAAGCTCTTACAGGTGTTCACACGCCGGTGGAAAGGAAAAGATGATGGCAAGATGAGAAACAAATGGACGACCAAGCAGCTGCAATCCACAGAGGGGTACCCTGACTGCCGGCCCACCTCCAAGCCAGCACAGTGTGGGAGGACCTGCAGGAGCCTCTGGGAAGAGCAGCCATGCAAGCGTTTCCAGAACTTCCCAAATGGATTTCCGAGTCCTCTAGGAAGGGCTTCTTGATGGGGTGGTTAAGACCATGAACCCGGGGGCTCTGCTGCCTGGCTTGGGTCCTGGCCCCCCTGGTCTCTGGCTGGGTGCCTGACAAAAGGAACTTCAGCGATCTGTGCTTCAGTGCCCATCCAGCCCATTTCTCCTAATGCGGATAACAGTCACACTTATCTCATGGGGCTGTGGGCAAGATGCAATGAGTTAATGTTTACTACGTGCCAGAAACAGCACCAGGTGCACAGAAAGTGTTACTTATACAGAAAGATGGATGGATGGATGGAGGGATGGACGGACGGACAGACAGAGACAGAGGGAAGATTTCAGCAGCCTCCAGTAAACTGAGTAATTCTGCTACCTGGATAGGAGCAGAAAAGAGCACATGGGTTACAGATTTCACTCTGATAATTTTACTTTTATTATGATACTTGAAGGGGACTCAAAGGGGGCGCCTGGGTGGTTCAGCTGGCTGGGTGTTTGACTTCGGCTCAGGTCATGATTTTGGGGTCCTGGGATGGAGCCCGGACTTGGGCTCTGTGCTCAGTGGGGAGTCTGCTTCTCCCTCCCCCTCTCCCTTTGCTCCTCCCCATTTGTGCTCTCTCACGCGCATGTACACTTTCTCTCTCTCTAATAAATAAATACAATCTTTAAGTAAAAAAATAAAGAGATCAAAGAAGAAAGTTCATCAGGATGATGCTTTGAAGATACGCACTATTCTAAAGTAACTAGGAAGCACTGATCGGTCCATCAGCCACACCTCAGTGTGAATCTAGGATTCAAGACATTGCTCATTTGTAGTGTAGCCCCAGGCTCAGGGCTGACGTACTCCACAGCTGACCAGATTGCTTAGCTCCATTATACACAAATTAAGAAACGGAAGAACCTCTTTTACGGTATTCGCTTGCCTCTCCTCTGCAAAAAAGAACCTCCCATGATTCCTACCCCCTTCACACCACCTCTCCACCCCCAACGGAGGGCTCTGGTGATTAAGTAAACCAAAGCAGTAGCAAATTCTTACTCACCGACTTGGGAATCACTGCTCTTCTACTCCTGACCTATCCCTCCTGGAACCCATCCACCAATACAGTCTGTGCCTGACCAGAATCATTTTGTTTCTAGACTACTGGTTTTGGCAACGACGCTTTCAGAATTATCTTCCCCTCTTTCTCTTGATTCAGCAAATGCTCCAAGTCCACTTTGTTGACCCAGTTTCTGAGCCCAACTATTGGCTTAACATCTATATTAGATGTTGTTCCTACCCTCCTGGCTTGGGAGAGTCAGGCTATTTGTAACACAGCCACTAGATGATCTTCTCTACTCCCGTCTCTGGCCCAGTCTGTTGTCCAAAAAGGATGAGGTTTCTTTCCCACTCCCAGGTCACTTCTTCAGCCCTCTGTTAGCTGCTCTCTCCCATCTCCTTTAGTCCTGGCTGAAACCTCCCCCAACCTGGGTAAGGGTTCTGGTCACCCAATTCCAACGTGGCAGTGGGCAACGGGGGGGGGAGGGGGGGCGGGGGGCGGGGAGGCTCCCTACATCACTAATTCTCACCGGCTGGGTGTGTCCTACTCTACAACTCAATTCTGACACTAAGGACCCGGAGACAGCATCAGATCGGAGGTTCCAATGACCTCTTCCTTGGGTCCGATTCATTTGCTAGAGCAGCTCACGGAATTCACAGAAACATTTCACTTACAGAATATAACCCAGGAGCAGCCAGATGGAAGAGACGCACAGGGCAAGGTGTGGGGAAAGGGCGCAGAACCTCCATGACCTTGGAAGGTGCACCACACCACTCCACGCGCATCTCCACAGGTTCACCAACCTCTTAGCTCTCCAAACGCCATCCTTTGGGGGTTTTATGGACGCTTCATTACAGAGGCACAACTGATTAAAGCATTGGCCACAGAAGACTGATTCAACCTCCAGCCCCTCACTCCTCCCCAGTGGCTGCGGGGGTGGGGCTGAAAGTTCCAACCCTCTAATCACAGGGCTGATTTCCTGGCAACCAGCCCCCATCCTTAGGTGGGTTCAAAAGTCACCTCATTAACATAATAAAACACGCTTTTATGGCTCCTAGGAAATTCATCACTTAGCAAACTCCATGGGTTTTAGGAGCTCTGTGCCAGAAACAGGGATGGAGACCAAAGGTTTATTTATTATAAATCACAATATTGTACTAGGTAAGTTCAAACATTTTCTATCTTCACTCCTGCACCAGGCAGCCTACTCCTTCTCTAGGAAAGTGAATAACCCATGCAGCCTGGGGCCACAACTAATACGTGCTTCCTGCCTTCAGCTAGCCCTTGGGGCTCCCTGGCAATCCTTGCACTTGACCTCCCACTCTCCAAAGCAGCTATTTCAAACATTCACCATTTTTCTTGATACTCTTAGTTGCCATTCTTATTTCTTGCAAGTCAGTCCTCTTTCTCCATGATTCAGTCTTTCTTTATGTTCTTATTTACTTCAAGGGCAGAGAGGTGAGATCACCTTCTGCCTCGATTAATGATACACCTTCACACTGATCTGCATTGTTTTAGCTTTTCCCTTCATCCCCATCTCTACACTAATTCTCCATTTCCCGATTTCCCACTTGCGGGTATTTCCTTGGATATATATCCTTGGATTTGTCTTTTAAAAAATGCTGTCACTTTATGTGTCTTCCATTTACAGAATTACATTGTGTTACAGGTCGTGTTCTGTTTCTTAGTTATCTCACTCAAAGCTAGTTTAAGGGTCATCCATGTTTCCGTATATATATCCAGTCCATAATGTCTGACTGCTATTAAGTACTTCATTTCATACTCATGACATTTTACTTTTCTGTTTTCCTAGACACGAATACCTGGGGTTGCACCAACTACCCTCTACTGTGAACACTGCTGTGATGATCTTCATCATATGCGTTCCCGTATTGACCCAAGTGTTTCTCCGAGGCAAACACTGAGGAATGGAGACTGCAGGGGCATAATGTATTCTTATACTGAATTTTACTCAATAACTCACTTAGCTCCACCTACACTGAGTCCTCAATATTTAGTGATTAAACGACTGTTGAGACCAAGAAAACTTCAGACTCCGAACTGTAAGAGTCTCTTTCATTATGTTTCTCTGCTTTTATAAGAGCATGGACAAGCACTGAAAGTAGGATAAGAAGTGGGATCAAGGGGCTGGATTTAGGATTCACTGGTAGAGACAATTTCTGTTTCAAGTTTTGGAGAGGACATGAAGATATGGAAGGCATTTTGAGAGACTGGAAGGGAGGTCACAAAGTAAATGTGACAGATCAGTGAGTATTCTTGCCCTGGCTTTTCTTGTACTTGCTCCTCGGGCGACATGCTCTGTCCCCAAGTTGAACATCTCTGAAACAGACACCCTGGCTCATCACCAGTCCAGAAGATGCAGAAGAATTATAGGTACTATGTATTATGAAAACATATACTTATATTATATTCATATTAAATGTATATGATAAACTTATATTATAATCTTTATATAGTTCTAATATGGAATTTTCATTTTCAAACTATCCCTCTAAAAGATGAGACATATTTCTTGCCCCTACTCCCCGTCTCTCCCATCGGGAAGCACTGAAAGCCAGTGCTACAAACCAGAGAGGGTAAGGCTAAGTGAACATACATTATTTACTGGGTAACAGACGTGAACGGTTAACTCTTACTTACTCAAATACAGAGCTCCAAAAAGGTTACAATTCATGGGATATTCATAATCACTCATTAAGAGAAAACAAAACGTTTGGCCTTACAGTCTGAACTTTGAGGTTATAATCAAAGAGAGGACCACAGTCTGCCAAAGTTTGCTTAGGATGGCCTGGGCTGGACAGAACACAGATCCTCTCCCAGGTATAAAACCCTTGAATTGGGCGCCTGGATGGCTCAGTCGACTGAGCGTTTGCCTTCAGCTCAGGTCATGATACTGGAGTCCCAGGATCGAGTCCCGCAACGGGCTCCCTGCTCAGGTTAAGAATCTGCTTCTCCCTCTCCTCCCCACTCATGCTCTCTCTCAAATAAATAAATAAAATCTTAAAAAGCAAACAAACAAACAAAAATAAAACCCTTGGATTCGTATAGGGAATAGTTACTGACGATCAACGATTTTGCATTATAGACGGTAAATTTTAGATTCAAAACCTAGATTGATAAATATCTGGCACACGAGTCTACACTCTCTGCTGGCATGACCTGCAGACAGTACTAATTAATCATGGTGAACTTTCCCGCAGGGAGGGCACATGGTCTCCCCGTTTTCCACGTGGAGCTCCAGGCTGCTACTCCCATTGATTGGAACTGGTGTGGAGAATGCAACCGAACTGCCCTCATGGTTCACGAAAAAGTTGTCACAAAATCTTCCTTTTGAGCTATACGTATCAATAAGCATTATTTTAAGTGACATCCCCTCTATGACTAGTTTTAAAATTCCAAAACTTCCTCCCTTTTTTCCTGATCTTCAAGGTCATATTACTTACTAATATGTCCAGCTATCCCAACTATTCTTGTGTTTATCCAGTGTCGGTGTATTTTTGCATCCATTTTGACTGCTATATGGAGCTCCCTGAAGAGCAGGAGCCATTCCGAAGGGTGTTCTACAACCCAGGAACATACATGGTAACGCCGCCCATTATTTGCCCAGGTTTTAGACTTCAGATTAAGTTTTTATAGCACAAGCATAAATGAGCACGAAGTGGCCAAAAACCAAACTACCAGGAAGTCAGGGGATCATCTGACAGTGATAGGTACTGGACAGTAAGATGAGTAAAAAGGGAAGGACTTCTTAAAGCTGTCTTCAAACTGGAAGTTCCCCTTTCCACCCCCAGTGAAGGACAGTTGCTTCTGTGAGTCAGCCCGTTAGAGAAGCACAGAGAATAAGCCATCCAAGGCATTAGACAAAAGCTCATCGAAGCAGGGAGTTTTACCAACTTGTACGGAAAAAGCACAAACACCCTTTAACGACTGACAGTTTTAGGGATGTGCCCAAGAGTCGATATAAAGAAACTGAGCACTTCTAGTGCAGGGGATGAAGACCGATCTTAAACTCTGAAGGTTATCAGCTGCAGAAAGGGCCGCCAAGTGTTCTCTGCAGTTGGTCTATCAACCCTGATAAAAGGAAGTCCTTTCGTGAGCACATCGACCATCCTAACACAGTAACAAATGACTCACACCACACATAGATAATTTCTCACCAACTGGTGAGTTCTACACCCAAAAAGTAGGCTGGCCATTTTAGGAGAAAGTCCCTTTGATCACTTAATGGACAACGGGGGCTCGAGCAAATGGCCCGCACTTGTGTTTTTCAACCCACCTCAGAAAGCATGAAAAATCTCTTCCCAAGAGAAGTGAAACCACACCTAGAATTCCTTGAGACTCACTGGTGGGGAGAAAGGTCCTTAGGTGATGACTACCTGAAAGGAACATTCTTGTGGCAAGAGAGGGCTGGCTCCACACAGCTGCTCAGCTTGGGGGAAAAAAAAAAAAAAGAGAGAGAGAGCAGAGTATGAGCCCAGCTGCAAAACTGAAATGTATAACCATTGGAAAGAAATTAATCCATGAAAGGATATATTGTGCCTATAGGATGTTTGCCCACCCTGAAACATTAATAATTATTAACTTCGGCTTCTTTTACTCAAGGTGATAATGTTCTATTGAGCAAGGCTAGGCTCAGAATTATAATGGGATGTCCAGTGAAAAATCAGGCCAAGATCTGTAGTTCTCTCTGGGCTTTTATCCCCCGCCTAGTTCAATAATCCTTTACTGAGGGGTGCCTGGGTGGCTCAGCCGTTAAGCGTCTGCCTTCAGCTCAGGTCATGATCCCGGGGTCCTGGGATCGAGCCCCGCATCGGGCTCCCTGCTCCGCAGGAAGCCTGCCTCTCCCTCTCACACTCCCTCTGCTTGTGTTCCCTCTCTCGCTGTGTCTCTCTCTGTCAAATAAATAAATAAAATCTTTAAAAAAAAAAAATAATCCTTTACTGATACCTCCTGTGTCCCAGGTACTATGCTAAGGTATCCTATGGGAAAGTCAAAGAAAAATACGCGAAACATGGTTCCTGTTCTCCCAGGAATTTACAATTTCTTGAGGAGATACAAATATGGATCCAATTTAACAGGGTGCAAGACATACTGGGTTAACTGCCAAAACAGAGTACTGGGGCAATCCAGAAACCTGGGTTTCAAAAAGATACTTGGATACAAGAATTTAAAGCTACTTGTTCCTTTCTCAACATTTCCTGATGTGCGAAGCATAGTGCTTTTGGAGAAAGTGAGATAAGCCGAGCATGGTCTCTGCCTACAATTCAACAAGTATTTCTTGATCATCTATTACGTACCAGGCACCAAACAGGATACTGTGTTATTACAGATGGCTAAGCGTGCTCTTGACCTTCAAGGAGCATCTGCCTCCCCACCCCACCCTGCCTTTCTAAAAATAAATGGTTATCTATATACCTACACTAACCTTGGTCTTGAATCAGGTCACAAGACACTTCAAGGAAGGACCATTCTTGCGTGCCTCCTGGACACCGAGCCGAACTTACCTCTGTGTTACCCAACAGAATGAGAATGTGCTGAGAATCCAGTTGCTTTGATCACCAATCTCATCAAAGGGAATCAAAACAGGGGGAGAGCCCACGGTGGTCATACGACACATCTGCTGATTTAATTTGTACCCACTCAACCCTCAGGGGCCTTAAGGGGCAGAACCCAGTCACTGACGTTTTAGCACCTTATACAGAGCATAATGGAAAGCAGGCAAAGTGCCTGCTTGATGAATTACAGAAAGAAAATCTAATCCCTAGCCTTCGCCGTGGATGTATGCTCCAAAATGGAGAGAAGATCCAACATATCTGATATAGACTACTGTTCAACTCAGTGATTTTTTTTTTAAATTACAGACTAGAAACATAGAAATCAATTTTAATTCTCCCTGGTCCAGACAGCATCATTCGCTGTCCAGTGTTTTCAGGTTCCATCCACAAACTCAGGGGAAGAGGCCAACTATTAATTTGCCCCTGGCAGGGAGCAGAATATAAACGTGCATTGCTGACGTGCTTTGTTCTGTTTGCCAAACTCTGTGTGTACATGCGGGAGCAATCTCCCTGCCTGAAGTATCCCCAGTGTTCATTCTTCCCTGGATCGATCCGACCAACAGCCAACTTATTTCAGCTTTGTCAGAGAGGCTAAACATAGTCAGAGAAGATTCTCAAAGCACATAGAGTGCTTTCTAATACAAACTGTGATTTTCAAAATGCCACACAGAAAAGCCCCATTACACATCAAGACTATAGGATTTCCTAGTAAATTACCATTCTACCAGAATCCACTGTAGCAGAAAATGCCTCAAGAATAAAGCGTCCGGAGCTTTACTCAGATCGGCTATGGAGTCTGGAGATAAATAGCAATCCCGATCATTCTACTCCCATCCTTGGGGCTCATGCTGAGAGACCATGTTACCAAGAGACCACACAATGAAGTCATTTTGATCTTGATTCCAATGGCCCAGTGGCCACTTCTGTGGACAGAACAGCTCCATCTGTGACCCTGTCAGCACCTGTCTGCCGAGAAGTGACGGGGGAGGGTGAGCGGGGAATCAAGAATGAGCAAGAGCCCAAAGAGAGACGCAGTCTCTGCTCCCCAGAATCCCTGCAGAGGATCGGGAGAATGGAACTAAGTAGTGGGTTAAAATTACGATGAGCATGAGTGACGACTTCAAAAGTAAAACTCTCTCACTTTCTTGGGGAAACTCTTCTCTTTTGGTTAGCCTCACCTGGGGCCAGAACTTTGGCCACTGAAACCATACAAACCAGTCTTAGTTCTTATTCATCTGAGTGCTCTCACTCCGCCTCTGAGTCCAGGCCTCTCATCCTAATTTGGGGTTTTTCTGTGAAATTCCTGTCCACACTAATCAGAGGAGTCTCCCTCAACCGACCTTGTCACTCAAAAGCCGAAGTCTTTTAAAAAAGGGTTTGCATCTGCAATGAAATAAAAGGCAGAAATAAATTTGATTCTTCTGCATCTTAATTATTTCCCCAGGCACTGCCGCTCTCAAGAAACTGCCTTTAAGTCTTGAACGTGACATTGAAACTAAGAAGTCCACACTTGTTTCCCCGTAGGTTTTAGCCTCCTAGCCAGCAGGACTTGTCAACCCTCACCTCCGAACTCTGCCCTAAGTTGGGGCACTAAACTGACCCAGAGACTCGGTGAGGTCCGTCAGTCTAAGCTGGTGAGCCCGAACGTGTAGGCGGATCCTTGGTGGCCCCAGACCGTGCCTCATCTGCCAGGAGGTACACTGGGTGCGCTTAAACACCTCTGAAGGGTATGAAATGGGCATTGAGAGCCTCTGTCCTTCATGGCATTACAGCAGAAGTCTTCTCCAGAACCCTAATGGGAGCTTACAGAGGACAGTATCTCAGACAGAGAAGCTACTGCCAAACATCCAAAACACCACCATAGGAAAGCCACGTCATTCTCAACATCATTTTTTTTTTTTTAACTCCAAGCCACAGTCAGTTTTGTAAAGCAGGGCCATTAGGCAAATCAGAAAATGATTCTTTGTTCTCCCCTAAGAGCCCAAGAAAGCAGAAGGATTTAAGTGCATGAAGTGAAAAGTAACACTGTCCTGCATGACACAACCCCTTTCTCCAGACCGTTGAGTGTACCTAATACGCGTCATGAGAGTCGCTATTTTTGTTTGCAGGTGAGGCTGATTCTTTGAAATAGGACACACAGATGGGCCGTGCAAAGAAACTGAGTTAATCTTCAATGTCATTCAAAGACCTTCTAATATTTTCCATCTTGGAAAATTGACATCAGCCTGCCATAGTTACCAGTGTGGTACTGGTACTGGTCCTGGATCAACTGTGGGCTGCATTCCCATGAATAGTCCAATTTGCCATCACCCTGGCCTGCTGGATTCGAAGGCTGTGGGTTTCTGGCACCTTCCTCAGAGGGATTCAGTAAGTACTGAGTTCCAGAATTAAAGGTCAGCTTACGGTCCCAAGCCCACCCTCATCTCCTCACGGGGCAGATGTGATGATTCAAGAGATGTCAGTAATGCTTAAAACATCTTCCCCAAATGAAAATATATATGAGTTTGTTTTATTTTAAATAGTGCTAGGTGCTCTTTGCTCTTTTCTGGGTTCCCTTAAGCTAATTTTATTTCCCAGATTTTTTTCCCCAAAAGTCCTGAAAATAAGACCTTTTTTGGTTTGCTTGGTTTTTTGTTTGTTTGTTTTTAAGAGTTGGAACCCAGAACCTCTGAGATTCCCACCTGGTTTGAGCTATATATATAATCCAATGGTTTTATCATAACAAACTGGGCCAAAAAACTCTGATCTCAACCCAGACGCTAATGCAAACCCTACCTGAGTCAGGTTGCTGTGGTGACTGGGGTTCCTCCAAGCCCTTAATTCTTCCATGAGAAAGGTTTAGTTTCTTCCCCAAGGAACTAGGCAGTATTCAGGTGGTAGGCCTAGGAGTGGGCCAGGAGGTTCCCATAGGGTGCAGGTGTCCCTGTACAGACAATAGCTCCAGGGGGCCCTTGCCTGCATAATAATTAACCCCTCTACTGGAGTCTGTTCCTCTCACTTGAGTCTTTCAACAACAGGGTGTTATAAAAGCATTGTTATTCCCATCCAGTTTTAGGGAGACTCAGTCATGGTAAGTGGCTTGCTCAAGATCACTTAGCCCATAGCTAAAACAGATGCAGTATAAACTTGATTTTCTGATCAAGTTCAAAGCCCATGCTTCCCACTAATCTACCCAGGCCTGAGGCAGATAGAGCCAATGCCCATGTTTTACTCTCATGCCTTGTTCACTTCCTATACCACCTGCTGAAGTGCCCTATGTGTTTAGGAGCAGAGTCGGCCAGATAAAACTATGTGACCTTGGCAAGGTGACTTCAGCTCCTCCTATCTCCGTTTTGTCTTCTGTAAATTGGGGATGGTAATTCCTACCTCCTGGGGCTGTTCTGAGGATCAAATGAATTAATAGGTCGAATTCCCTTAGATCCACAACGGGCCCATAGTGAGCGCCATATAAATGGGAGCTATTCTTAGCTGCTGGATCCCTCATTCACTTGGGAAGTTAAAAACTGTAGCCAAAAGGAGTCTGCAAATCACCTGAGGATCTGGAGGATGTCTACGCCACATGGCAGGTGGCCAGTGCAATACCAGAACAAAGCAGTGGTCACGGAAAAAGCCCATGTTAGAGAGCATCACAGCCTGAGATGCCTTGATGTTCAAAGTCAAGTGTCACAGCTGCATGTCTCTGTGGTCAGCTCCCTGCTTCTGACAACAGCCCGGAGGCACATGAGCTGAAACAGAATCCCTGGAAACGACACAACTAGAAAAAGTCTGTTGGAAAGGCTGTCACTTAAAAAACAAAAACAAAAACAAAACACACAGCAGGTTTCTCCTTTCCCTGATAGGAATCCACTTTGCTGGAACGAGAGGGAAATTTCTCCCCCCACCCCCCAGAATTTAAATTCCAGGCACAACGCAATACCTTTAAAAAGGCACTTGTTTTTCTTGGGCCTTTGAAAGGTACTTTAAACTGGCAGGAGACAGCAGTGAAGCAATGGGGAAAGCTGTTGATTTCAGCATACGCTAAAATGAACTCCTTTCTACACCGCCCCCCCCCCCCCCCCGGTAAAAACCCACAACTGAAGGTTACTAACCACGTGCAGAGCCTCCTACTACCCTGCTCTTGGCTCCAAGGCCTAACTGTTTCTGGAGCACACATTTGGCGGTGCCCGTGGGCCTCCCCGTCTCTTTGCCTCTCCAAATGCCGCAGCACAGCCTTCCCTGGCCTTCTTTTGCGTGTCTAAATAAATGGCGAATCTCAGCGTTTGCCCGAAAAAGCCTGCTAGGTAGACTTCAGAGAGACGGGGAGGAAAAGAGTACCAGCTTCAACAACTCTGAGCACCCGGAGAGAGGAAGAGCTTGGCAGTGCTTCTTGGAAAGAGTCACTTCAAAAAGCCAATCCCGGGCAGGGCACCGCTTTGTGGGCTTATTTGCTGAGCACGAACACGAACAACCCAGAACTTACATAAAGGCCCAAGGGCCTTTGGGCAGACGCTGGTGCCCAGAGCGCAGGACTCAGGGCTTGGGCCCGAGGGCTTTCGGTAGAGGGCAACAGCAAAGGTTTCTGGAAGGGCCCCGAGTTACAGTTACACACAGACCATCATACTCACCGCGACTTCGGAGGCGGCGGCGGAGGTGAGAATGGCTCCACCCCACTTCTGTCCTTGGGGAACTCAAAGGCAAAAGAGGCAGATTTGCTCATCCCGGTCCCAACTTTGCTGCTTTGCCCAGAGCAGCCGTCGGTGGGGCGGAGACAGTGCCAGGCGGAGGAGTTGGAGGGGTCTGCGGTGCTGTTTTCCACCTCTCTTCCCCAGCTTTGACTCAACAACTCCTGTTCCACCTCCTCCTCTTCCTCTATCCGGCACTGACGGCTCCAGGCCCCCGTCTGGTACCGGGGCCGCCTCTGGTCCAAGGCTGAGGCGGTGGCAGCTGGGGGGTGGCACCGGACAGAGTCACCGGCGGCGACGCTGTTCGCCCGGCAGGAAGAAGCAGAGTCATTGGGGCCCCTGGAGGAAGTCTGGGGCCCCGTACCACCAGCGGAGCTCCCCTCGCTGAGGTCAGACAGTGGGGAGGCAGAGGGTGACACCGGGGACCCTCCGGGGCTACTCTTGGACAGCTTGGGGGGAATGGCAGGCTTCCCCTTGGGCGTGTTCTCACTCGCGTCGGGACGGTGGCTTTCTCTGGAGCTCGGCCCCTGCCCAGCTGAAGCCTCCTCTTCACCTGCCTCAGAGTCCTGGCTCACAGGCCCGTGTGGCCACTGGACCCCCACGGCGGAGTCGGGGCTGCTCAGGTAGATTGTCCGGTGGTCCTCTTCTGGATGGGCTGCCAGGACTGTGATGGTGGCTGCCACCTGGGGAGCCATATCTGGGCCTTCCCTGTCCCGGCCCCAGCCAGACGCTGCCTTCTGAGCCCGGGCGTTAGCTGTCCGTACCTGGCCCTGGCCCCGAGCAGCTGCGGCCTGTTCTGCTGTGGCCTGTGGCTTGGAAGGTGCTGGAACTGCCTTCTTCCTCTTGGTGCTCTCAGCATAGATGGGTTCAGGCTGTACCGCCTCCCTGGGGTGGGCTGGAGGCTGGGGCTCCCCTGTCAGTCCAAGGCGCCTGTTAGAGGTCAGCACGTGGCAGCCTGAGTCCTGCTGCTTCCCTGGCACAGGCTCCTTCACGAGGGAGCAGTAATCACTCTCAAGATGGGGGGTGAAGGGGCTGCTGGCCCCACTGCTGGCACTCCCACAGGAGAGGCCATCCGAAGAACTGGCGGCCTCTGAGGTAAGGGACAGCTTCTTGGGACCCAGGCGGGGCGGGTTCTCGGCCGGGCCCTGGCTACAGCACTCCCTCGGGAAGCTCAGAACCTGCTTCTCCTCCTCAGGGGGGCCCCCACACACCCCCTGCTCCCAGCACAGTGGTGAGCGGTCCCCTCTGCCAGGTCTGCCCCGAGAACTCTCAGCCTGTGAGGTGGCCGTGGCAACAGGGCTCCCGGGGCAACAGTCCAGGATGGAGCAATATTCTCCCCCTTCGCTGTCCCCCGAAGGTGAGCACCTCTGATCGCTGTCGTCCTCCGAAGGCAGGGACTCCCGCAGGGGCTGTGGAGAGGGGCAGGGCCCGGGGCCCTTGTGACAACCAGACGTCATGCCAGCAAAGGCAGCTACCTTCTGGCGGAAGCTCTCCTGAGCGGAGGTCAGCTCTTGGTAGGGAAACATGGGTTTATCTTCTCGCCCAACCTTCTCACTGGAGAAACTCACTGGGTGGAAGGCAGTGCTCCGCTGCCCCCGGGCCTCTAGGCTGTGCAGGCCCACCACGGCATAGGCCGGGGGGCAGCGAGCGAGGCCATCTGTGGAGGCAGCGGGCCCGGCCGGCTTCTGGGCGCCACGGAAGCTGCCCAGGTAAACTAGCGGCACGTCGTCCTGCTTCGGGAGGGGGAGCTTGCCGGGGGCTCGTCTCCAGATGACCTACACAGCCCCAAGGTTAAAAGACTTACATTAGACCTTGTCAGAGAAAAAAGGAAGAGAGAAACCGTGAGAGGAGAGTGCCGCGACATTGTCAACGGTCTTCCATGCTGCAGGGAGGGAGCCCTGCAGCACGCCTACCTTCTGATCTCCCCACAGACTCTCTTCATTGCTGGGACCCCGCCTCCCCCCAGAGCCAGCGGTCTTCCCAGACACTGAGCTGCGTTTCCCACCCGGGGTCTGGCTGGCTTAAGGTCTGTGAGGTGGGGGCGGGGGGGGGGGGAAACCAAACATCTAAAAAAAGAATGTTCTGCCTTCTCCCTCAAAATGGCCCAATGAGATAAATTCTCCTAAGAGCTTTGAAAACAGAGTGTTGAGTTTGGATGCATTTTTGTTTTATGTTTGTTAGTTGTCTTGATAACCATGTCACAGTACAATCCTGAAGAAACCAAAGTCATGGGGCTTTTTAAAACAGCTCGGGTGGGGGCTGGGGCAGGAGAGCGGGGGCTGGTTTCTGAGCTGGGTCCCCAGCTCCCTTGGCGCTCCCTGAGCCGTACCAAAGAGCTACTCCCTCTCCAAGTTACAGGCAGTGACCTCAGCCCGAGCCTGCAGAAGTGGCTGGACTAGTTGAGCCCCGAGACAAAGATGTGGGTTGGTCATGGGACGCCTGGGTGGCTCAGTTGGTTAAGCATCCAACTCTTGATTTCTTGAGATCAAGCCCCATATTGGGCTCCATGCTAAGCACAGAGTCTTCTCTTTCTTCCTCTGCCCCTTCCCCCACTGGTGCACACTCTCTCTCTCTCTCTCTCTCTCTCTCTCTCTCTCTCTCTCTAAAATAAGTAAAATCTTAAGATGTGGACTGGTCAAAAAAAAAAAAAAAGATGTGGACTGGTCATTCCCATCACTGAAGTCATGGTCCCCTTGCCCCAAAACTTTTAGAAGCAGCCTCAAAGTTGGGCCAGCATTTGCCTCCTTTCCAAGATGATTCCGAGCTGAGGGAGTCCCTAGCTCATGTCTGTAAAGACCGAAGGTACTGAGCACAGCCTGGTGCATAGGTGTAACCAGCTTATGACCAATGGAGCAGTTCTGGAAGAACATGGAGCTAAGCGGAACCACAGGAAAGGCCTCTCCTCAGTGAAGCCTCCTCTAATTTAAAACTGACCTCTGATTTCACATAGGCTCAAACAGCCTTCCTGATTCACTCAACATGACGGTTTAGGAAAACTAGAAGAGGCAAAAGGGTCAAACAAGTCCTAAGCAGTTCTTAGATGTCCTAGACTTCCAGCTTCCTAGCCCCTGTCCAGAGGCAGCAGGCTCTACGTGCCCTCCAAATAACGATACCTTTGTAATGGGGACCTGTGCAATGAGCGGGACAGTCTCATCTGTAGGGATCTAACTGTCTCCGGTGATCCCAGGCCAAAGCTGCTAAAATCCAAGCTTCACCATTGGAAACATGAACCCCGGCTGGGAACTGGATATGAAGAAATTATTGCTAACATGTTAAGTGGGATCATGACATCGTGGTTCTCTTTTTTAGGAAGACTTTACTTTTTTAAAGACATGGGCGGAAATAACACGGCGTCTGGGGTTTGCTTTAAAATCACGGGGGGAAGGGGGGGCTGGGGGCAAAAAGGAAGCAAGACGGGGTCGTGCGTTGATCTGTGGACACGGCATTTGTTATGCAATCATTGCTACTCGTGTGTGCATTTTAAACGATCGATGAGAAAACTTTAAAAATCTTTTTAAAAAAAAAAAAGCTGCATTTTTGCGTGCCTCCAGATACATAATTAAGACAATCTCTGATGCCACTGGAGGGACTGGACTGATGGTTCTCAGCCTGAAGGGACAGATGGAAGGGAGGGCAGATAGGAAAGAAGGGCAGGAGTCAGGAAGGAGCAGTCGTGGGGCAGGCTGATGGGAGGCCGTCCCGGGGGAGCCATGCTCTAACAGCCCTCCCTGGCTGCCGGCCAGCCACCCAGTGTTACAACAAAGAGCAGCCCCTGTAAAAATACCACCGGGGTTAGTCAGCCTCACCTGCGAGACGTCGGCGCTCAGGTTCGCCTCTGTCCACACATCGGAGGTGTCGGGGCTCATCATGGTGGGCTTCACGGCGATGGTGGGCTTGGAGTAGGGCGAACCATTCACACCTTCATCTTCCAGGCGGCAGTTGTCAGGCCTGGGGGGCAGGCGAGGCGGAGGGGGCAGGTGGCCGGGCGCCAGCTGGTGGTCACTCCTCAAGCAGAAGCAGTTCTTGCAGGACCCAGGCTTCCAGATGTGCTCCACAAAGTCACTGCACGCAGACATCTTCGGGCTCTCGGGGTTCAGTCGGACGGTCTGGTGCATCTTGAGCCCACGGCGTGCTGGTTCATCTTGCGCTCGGCTCTCCGGCGTGGTCTCCTGGGAGGCAGATGCGGGTCGCAGAGCGGCTTCCCGGGACAGCAGAACACTGGGCCCATCAGAGAGCTGCCCGACCTGAGGATGGCCGCATTACCAGCGAGAGGCTGAGTATTTCAAGGGGGAGTAGTAGGTGGGGGAAGGAGAAAAGAAGAAGAAAAAGGTAGAGATTAGCATTCCGTACATTCGGAGGCCCTCACCTATTTGTCTTAAGGCTCTTAAGTCACTCTCCGGTGGTGCGGCCCTTATCAGAGGCTGTGAAAACTAAACACAACTCTGTGACAGGAGTACCAAGCAGAGTAGGCATTTCAGTCCCCAGGGCTGAAGGGATCTAGAGCTTGGGACAAGAACTACAAAGTAGTAGAGCAAATAAAAAATGGTGGTTTCCAGAGGACAAGCCACAACTTTTCACCAAGGACTGTGTGAGCGGGCAGGTAGGCCTGGGCCCTGAGCCCAGCGCCGGAAGCCATACTTCTGGCCAGGGGGACACTCGACGGATGAGAAAGGGGAGAGGTGTGGGGCCAGCCTGCCCCTCAGGGGAACTGTGTCAGGAGGTCTGGCATCTTGAGAATCCGCGCTCCTCCCCTTCCTTCATAGACCATTCAACCGGGTGCTCAGTCAGGTCACCAGAGCCAAGGCTGTAGGCCAAGGAGGGAAACAGAAAGAGAAATGCCTTGTTACCACAACCCTCTGGTCTAAGGGTGGCTGGGTAAAATATAACAAAGGGAAGAGATCATCACGCAATTATTTTCCCTACGATAGCCCTGGGGGTAAGGCAGTCTGCTTGTTGCAAGAGTTGCCTCTGACAGTCCAATAGGGAGCAGAGAGTTTGCCCAGAGAACCTACTAAATTCACCTGTTGAAGATGAACTCAAAGGGTTGCAGATATGAACCAATTAGCCCGAATAACACCCCGGCAGGTAGCTGTTATCCCCATTTTAGAGATGGAGAAACAATGGCAAGGACATAACTAAGACCTGTCCAACAGACACAGGGAGTTTGGTGGTTGTAGAAGGCAAGGCCAACTGTGCTGGCAGCCCCTCAACTCATCACGTCATTCATTATACAGAGTGGCTGCCCATCACCTGTTTGCGGCTCCTCGTTCTTCTTTCCTCATTTAAATGAACTGACCTCCTCATAAGGAAAATGTTCATGAGAAAATCATCTCTACAAACCTCAGGCGATCAGATTCTCATCAAAAAGGGAGCTTTGCCCTGGGGTTTGCTCTCCACTCTCCTCCAGTGAGAACTTGCTTTGCGGCTGATGCCCTCTAAACTATCAACAGGGCTAACCGGGTGGAGTGAGCCAGGAGCCCATTCCAGCATCTTTGTGGCGAGTGCTCTCTTTCCGGTGTCCCACACTCACAGACAGGGGTGCTTATTCAACAAGCACCGGAGCTAAATTTACCTCCTCTCCCTCCAAAGTTCACCGTGAAGCTACTGCATCCTGAAGCTAAATAAACACTCTTGAGAAAAAGACAAGTGTTTGTCTTTCCGCAACTGTCGGTAGGGGCTTTATGCATCCCTCTCTTTAAGATGATTGTGGGTTAGGTTCTTCTCCTCCCCTAAATACACCCAAGTAGCAGGTTCATGCCTCACCAAGTTCCCCAGAAGAGGTCACTAAGCTTCAACAAGCAGAGGAGGATAGCAAGGATTTTTCTTCCTCCCACAGTCCTGAGCCACAGAGAGCCTTAGGCTCTGCTGCTAAATTTTGGGGGGAGGGGGAGTGGAAGAAGCACAGTGGTATTCAGAAAGCAGGTGTCCACATCCCTGCCCCAAGGTGGGGAGTTGGTCCTTTCCTAGAGAGCTGTTGGAAAGAGAGGCTCCCCTTTACTGCAGGCAAAGGCTCCCAAGCTCCCTTGATGCGACGGCGACGGGGAAAGAAAACTCAGAAACCCGTTCTGTGTGGGCCTTTCACGTTCCTGCAGCTCCTTATAAGGCTGAGCTCTCTGTGGAGGTGGGTGTCCAACCACTTCCTCACGGCTACCACAGACAAAGAGGCAGTCTGGGGTGGCCACCCTTCACTGCCTCCCCCAACAGGCAACCGAGAGCACAAACTTGTCATGTCTGCTTGGTGCCAGAGCTCCCCATTCTTTGTCCCCAATGGCCCACAACAGCCCCAGGACTTTGGGTCGGCTCTGGATGACTGAGGTATGGGAAGCCTCCTCCAGAACCCTCACCAGCTTACGCACACTCTCTCTGCTCCCATGCCCAGCTCTGAAATTCTCTGACGCAGGCACAGCTCTCCACACGATGGTTCAGAGGGGCAAAAGTTTTTAGGGGAAGGCTTTGAATAAGAGAACAGAATGAAGCGCTATCCTTCCACCATCATTGACTCACTGCACCCTGTTAAAACTGGTTTCTCAGTCACAGCAAACAGAATTTACCACCACGTCAAGCCAGAAAAGATGCTTTTCCAGTTCTGTCTAGAGAGCTCTATGCCTGGAATTATCTCCTATTTGTTTTCAGTGAGAGATGGTGAAAAACTCAAGTGGCACACACAAAGCAGCAACAGTGCTTCGCCTACCAGTGCCAACTCTCCACAGCCTGGGAATGGTACCTTCCTGCCCACATCCTTTACCTCAGAGGGGAGGCAGCCCCCAGAATTATGCAAATTCCCCCATTTCAGTGGGAGGCAGCAGTGTAAGATTAGAAAAAGATCCCAGCATTCTTTCTGATCCAAGTCATGAAAAATAGCTTTGCCTCTGCAAACTTCACTAGAATTGTGGCTACAATTTGCAAGACTGAAGTTGTCAGACACACTCCCATCCCGTTTAAAAAGAATCTGAAGAATGGTGGCCAGATCCATAAAACTAAACCTTTTGAACAACAACAACAACAAAAAACTAAACCTTTTGGCTCAAAATGCCCCTCACACTTGCATCAAAGGTTGTTAATGCCTTACCCTGAAGGGATGGAATCCCAGAAAACACTCATCTAATAAATAAATATATATGTATGCATTGTTTTATATATATATATATAAATTAAATTAATGCAACACTGAAAAAGAAAAGTACATATGGAAAATGTCTGGATTTCAATACTCCACTGGTAGGGGTTGCCCAGGCAGAAAGAACAAAGTGACAACCTCAACACACCTCCCCAACACCCGCCCAACACACACACACCCAGAGGGTGTCATGATATTCGCCCAACTTTTCATTTATTTTTTCCTTCTCCAATGCAATGTAATCTAATCTCAGCAGTAGGAATGTGATTTTCATGGGTTAGACCTCCTACAGCCTAAACCAGTAAGGAGGATAGCCGAATTCCACAGGATCCCCTGATAACAAAGTAGCTGCAGAATTCCCCAGGGCTTCCTGTCAAATTTCCCTCTGAAAAAGGGAAAAACGCCGCTACCATAGTTTGGGCCAGTGATCAATAAGGTCCGTGGAACCTGACTCTGCCCTGATCTCATTGCAAAACTCCTGGCCCGTAGACCTTTGGGCTTCCCTTTACAGCTCTGCAAAGCCATGCCCTCGCTGGCTGAGCTTTACCTGAGAAAAATAAACACATTTAGCCGGCCCTGCCTCCATTCCCATTTACAGGACCTGAAAGTGGACAGGTGGAGAGGTTCTATTTTCTCAGTGTGTGTGTGTGTGTGTGTGTGTGTGTCCGTGTGTCCGGCTGGGGACACAAGCAGCACAAGCAAAGGTTAAGAACGTGTCCACAGTACGCCTTTCGGAGGGCTCAGCCAGGGCTCGAGAAAGGCATCATCTTGTTCCCTCTGGGAGCTCAGAGGCTGCCATCTAACTCGGGGCAACACAGGAGGCGGCCACCCTGGGGCCCCAAACCATCTCGCCCCCCCCCCCCAGTAGCCCGGCGGGCCTCTCCCTCTCTGCTCCTTTGACAGTACTCCTGCCGCAGGAATGAAGTCTTGCCCATTAGCAACTCGCAAAGCGCTTCAGTCTCCTGCCCCAAACAGAACAGCAAGCCCAGCAAGCCCAGCTGAACAATCGGTTTCCCCTCCCCGAACTCGAAGGAAAGTTTCCCCCGTTTTAAAAAAGCGCGATTCTCCAAAGGAATCGAAAACACCCCTCCGGCTCCCGTGTGCTCCCGGCTCAGCGCCTCCACCCTGGAGCACAACCCCGGGCGCACGCGGTCCGGACGCTCCACCCTCCGCCAGTGGCCGCCTGTCACCACGGGGGACGCCGACAGGGGGGTCGCCCTCTCGGCAACCGCGGCGCTCCCCCGGAGCTCCCCTCCGCGGCCACGTTCGCCAAGACAAAAAGGGACTGGGTTTGGAGAAAGCGTCGCGCGGGCTCACCTCGGGGCCGCGCTCCCCCAGCCTCGCCGTCGGCCGCCTAGCAGCCAGCCGCCCCGCCGGGCGCCTCGGAGCATTGTTTGGAGAGTGAGTGCGCGCGGTGCGTGCCCGGCGGCGGGCGGGTGTCCTCTGCCGGGGCCGGGAGGCCGGGTGGCAGCTGCGAGCGCGGCTCCTCCCCCTCCGCCTCCGGTTACGCCGCGCGCCCAGGCCCCCGCCGCACCTCCGCAGTCCCCGCCGCCGCCGCCGCCCCGCGACCCCGCCCCCCCCGTCCCCCCGACCAGGCCCGCGCGCCTCCGGCTCCCTGCCGGCGGGCTGCGGCTCTCCCGCCCCGAGCGCTCCAAACTCTCCCCGCCCCGCCCCTCCCCTCCCTCGGCCACCCGCCCGGCCTCTCGCGGCGGGGAGGCCCCGCCCCTCGCCCGGGACTGGGCGCCTTCCGACCCGCGAGCCGAGCCCGCACCTGCCCCCGCCCCAGGGGCGGTGATCGGTGCTCGCAGGCTTTCTCTGAGCACAATGTCTGTAGAGGTATGATAGGTGTCCTGCCTCCCTTCGTCCAGACGGCTCTGCGAGACCCCGGGGCGTGTAAAGCCCGAGAGCTGGGGCGGGGGAACGAGAAAGCGAGAGGTCGGGAGTGAAATAGTGAGGTCGGGAGCCAAGCCGGGTCGCCAAAGCTGCGTGGGCACCGATATTGTCCATTACGGTGGCGGGTGAGGAGCGTGGGGCGCGAGGGAGCCGGACTGGGAATCCCGACGGCGGATTCCAGGTCCCGCTCAATCCTGGGACTGAGCGTCAGGCAAATTGCTTCACCCCCGGGGAACTTTAGTTTTCTGCATATAGAATGAAGGGTTGGACTGGAGAGAGCTGGTCTTCCACCTCGCTCGGACCGACATCCCGGTCCTCCGCGGGCCAATATTACACCTGTGTTTACAGTTTCCCGTTAGTGACTCACTCACAGAGATAGACTGAGTTCGAGATAGTCTCCGGGCTAAAAACTCTTGTCACGGAGAGTATGACAGCATACCACCTAGTCAGTCCCCTCCCTTCCTCCAGCTGCCTTGTGACAGGCTCGCACCTTGACCTGGGTGTTTCCTCGGAGAGTTAGCGAGCGCCAGAGTCACCACCTTGAGCCTGCCTGGGTGGGGGCAATGTGGCGAAAGGGTCTAGGAAGAAGACCCTGGAAAAACACCTCCTCTCTGCCCCTCCTGCTCCCCAGAGAGGTAACTCCAATTAGGTCCTCTGCCTTTCAGTCCACAGGGATGAGCCGCTGAGCCTCCACCCAGCTGGAGAGGAGGAAGACTGGTTTCCCTTGAGATTCCTGTGCTTTCCATGAGCTCTGGCAGTGACAACAGGCCTGAGCGGGTGAGGAGGTAGGTGGAGGGGAGACAGGGAGAAGACCTTTTTTTGAGGTTTGGCTTGGGTGTAAGAAAAGGGCAAAGGTAGAGGGATATAAGGAATACTTCCTCATGCTCCAATGTCTGGATTTCTCCTTACTATGAATAGAATTTGGGGGAGGGGGGCTGACATTGGTTAAGTACCTACCCTGTGCCAAGCCACCCCATGAGAGGGACATCATCCCCATTTTATAGGGAAGAAAGCCGACATGCAGAGGACCACATAATTTGCCAAGGCCCATCAGCTGAACAGTGGCAACACTGGGATCAGAGGGAACAACCGCATGGGTCCACTGGTGGACAATCCCAGTCTGCCGTGCTGCCCTCTCCAAGTTCTCGCAGTCCAGCCCAATTTTTCTTTCTTCTTAAAGTGAGAGGAAACCACGTGAACGAATGTGGAAGGAAAACTCTGGCTGACCTCCATCAGCATCCAACAAAACGGAAGGGGCCAGGCCTCTCTTTACTAAGACCGGGCGGGTGGGGAGGAGGGTGTTGATAAGCAGACAGGTACAAAGTGGTCTGCACTGGACAAATACAAAAATGGCATAAGGACGTGCGTGCGGTTTAGTTACAGTGGGAGATGGCGCATGCCCGGGATTAGAGAAGTTCCTGGTTCCCATGATTCAGGCTAGATGCGACTGTTCTTCCTCTGTAAGGCCTGAGTGGGGACACCCACCTCACAGGATCGAGCATACAGAAGGCATTCTTGTGGGGCACCTGGGTGGCTCAGATGGTTAAGCGTCTGCCTTCGGTTCAGGTCATGATCCCAGGGTCCTGGGATCGAGTC
>NW_027397079.1:26000308-26060779 GCF_003265705.2 Callorhinus ursinus
AAAAAAAAAAAAAAAGAAGGCATTCTTGTGCCCACTTGATCTTCCTCTCTTTACTTAATGTATCCTGAAGACACAGACAGGCTGAAGAAGTAATGATCAGAAGCCAAGGCAACAGTATGACAGGATTGGCAGTTCTGTGGCACGGGACGACAATTGAAGGGTTAATTTAGTCTTTCTGCAAAATAAACCATGTTGCCAAGTGTTTTGCTGTGCTCACACAAAATAAATGCATTATACTGTAGTTGCTGACATGTCACGTGCATCTTTTTATGCCAGCGACATGGCCTTAAAGATGGCTTCATCTTGCCTAATGAAAAGAATCAAAAAATACTTCAAAAGACCCACTTAGATCCACATAAAATACCCATTCTCTTATGCAGTTCTCCACCAGTGACTGTTAAGTGTGTTATCTCCTCAGTAAAGCTGCGGTAAGCTTATGCATTTTAAATAAACAATTCTTGCTTGAACTTGCAAACTGCATCCTGCCATGCAATGTCGTTTGTGTGTACACAGCATTCTGCTTCTAGCTACTTACCAGTCCATTTCATGACACTTTTAACTGCGGCGCTCGGGTTCCCTGATACAGATCAGACCTTGAAGAAGAGCGAGTCACTTCAGGGTTTTAGTCCATGAGCACCAGTCTGTTTAAGAGAGCAGTGCAATTGGGGGGAAATTAGGACAAAGGCCGGGACAGGTAGTGCTTTGGGGGTAGGTAAGCTAGAGTTGTTTGAAATTAGAAAGGCAAAAAGGCAGAATGAGGAAGTGTCCACATTAAAATATACTGAGAAGAGGCTAGATGGGGTATTGGAGGTGTTGGACAGTGGGAGGATTGGACCAAAGTAATCCCATGCCTGATCTCTCCCTGGTCGGAGAATAGACCCCAAACAACAGAGAGGTGTCTCTCCCCTTAGAGGGAGAAAGGGGTTCAGTTTTAGTCAACAAACATTTATTGAGCGCCTTCTACTTATGAAGCGCTGGATGAGGTCCTGTGGGGAAAATAGGTCTGTGAGCTGGAGATGATGCAGGGGCAGTGGGGGCTCAAAGAAGGAAAAGCCGGAAACCCAAAAAGTGGTTTCACAGAGCCAGGGGGGCTTAGGAGGATAAGAAGGATTTTGATTTGTGGACAATGGGGACTTTCCAGACTGAGAGAATGGTATCCACAGAGGAATGGTCATGGGAGAGGCGGGAGACTTTGCAGAGATTTCCCATCTGGTCTGGCTGGAGTGTGGCTATAGGAGACAAGGCTGAAACTGCAGTGTGGGACTGGCAGGAAGGAGGGAACCTACCCACGGGGGAGCATTGACTTTTCTGAGCAACTGAATGATGTCATTGAAGTTAGCTTTTCATCAGCCCTACCTGGATCTTCTATCCCAGATAGATTAGGAAGTGGGAGAGGAGGTCGGAGACAAGGAGACTGGCGTGGAGTTTCTGTCTCTGGTCCAGATGGGAGGTAAGGGGGCTGTGATAAAGGAGGTGGCAGTGGGAATGGAAAACAGGGATGCGGGATGGATGGTTTGGAAAGACATGAAGAGGGAGTTCTGGGGACTGGCTACTTAGGAATTCACTGAGGGCAATAAGATATTTACCAATAATAGCTTACATTGTGGAGCCTTCGCTCTGTGTCAGGCCCCGTGTGCTAAAGGGTTTGCATGCCTTTTCTCATATGAGGCTCACAGAAATTTCCAGGTAGGTGCTGCCATGGGGGAGAGGAAGGAATCAAAGATAACCAGCAGAATTTTAGCCTCCAGAGACTTGTAGACTAATGGTTTCGCTGGTACAACTAGGGAAGTCAGGGCACTTCACTCTGTGGGTCTCTTGAGTCTGGTGTGTTTGGCAGCCAACCGGGGAAGGAAGGTATCCTGCCAGCCGTGGCATGTGCAATCATAGAGGAAATGAAGGACGTTGGAGAAGAGATGATATGAAGAGGTGAAGCATTGGCAAACACGGGAATCTAGAAGAGGCCATGGAGGAAAGGAGCGTGGACCCTCTCTGTGAGACTTTCTGAAACCCAGAGCTGTGTGAAGAGGGAGAAGAGCTAGGGAGCAGGTGACGTGAAGGGAATTCAGGCTGCAGTGCATTGTGTGAGGCGGAGAGTGTCCGAGACCAGCTTAAACTCTTAGTTACTCTGCGTACACCGGCAGGAAGTTCCAATGGACCCCATGGAAGAAGGAAATCGGGGGGGAGGAAAATGGGATGGGAAAGGTGGGCTCCTCCATAGGGCTGTCAGTCCAGAAAAGGGCATTTAACAGGGCGAGGAGGACGGGCCACAGATGAGATAGGATGGAATCTCTGGAAGCCACGGGCAGGTGTCCAAAACCACCCCAGAGGGGATTGGACAGGGAAGAAGGGAAGGAAAAAGGTCTTCTGAAAATTTGCCGTGAGGAGCTCATCTGAGTTCTCTCGGTGCTGCTGGAGGCTGGTCTTCTCAGCGAGCCAGCCAAAGGTTGGTCTGGCAAGCATACACAGCCCCACTCCCCTCCTTCTTTCTCCCTAAGTGATAATCGGCTCTTTCGGTTGCCAGCCCAACTTATCTCTTTCTTCTCTGAGCTGTGGAAATTCAAGTAATCTTATCGGTTAACCCTGTCCGGTGATTATGGCACCACATTCTTGTGTCCCAACTTTTTAAAAAATCTTTCCCAATGTCCCATCATCCCCCCCGACTTTAGTCCTAGGCAATTCTCCACAGGATAAAACATTCTAAATAATTTACAGTATCATATTCCAAGCACTGAATAGATTTTTCCCCCAAACTGAAAGCTATTATTTAAATAACTGCTGGATGTCAGAATCTCAAACCACATGGGACCGAGAGCCAAGGGTTCAAGATTGTTATGATCTTCCTTTGTGCCCAAGTGCCACAGAGCTCAGATGTCAAGCGTTGAAGAAGGAAAACACTTTCTTTTCCTTTTATAGCATAAACACAGTTAGATGTGCATTTGGTGATAGATACCTTATTGCAAACCCAATTTTTTTTAAAAAATGTTACTATTATAGGTTGAATTGTGTTCTCGTACTCCCCCCCAAAAAATAGATGGACGTCCTAACCCCAGCTTCTCAGAATGTGACCTTATTTGGAAGTAGGGTCTATAAAGAGGGAATCAAGTTAAAATAAGGTCATTAGGGTGGTCTCTAACCCAATGTGACTGGTGTCCTTATAAAGAGACAGACACCCAAAAAAAGAAGACTGTTTGAAAACACAATGGGAGAAGAGGCCATGTGACTAAATCGATGCTTCTAGAAGCCCAGGAAGGCCAACAATTGCCAGCATACACCAGAAGCTAGATGAGACAAGAGAGGGTTTTACCCCAGAGCTGTCAGAGAGAGCCTGGCTCTTGCCTCCACCTTGATCTCAGACTTCTAGCTTCCAGAACCTTGAAACAATACATTTCTGTTGTTTTAAGCCACCCAGTTTTTGGTACTTTGTTACAACAGCCCTAGGAAAATAATACGGTTACTAAAACGAAAATGTGCCACTGAGTGATATACACTATTGCTTCTAGATGGAAGATAAAGATTTTTCAGAAATCAGTTCCAAAGAGCATGACATACAGGAGACATGTTAATTAATGTCCACTAAGAATATAAGGGCAGTTTTCTATAATAAGGTCAGCATGTCCCTTTGTTCAACCTGCCCTAGGAAGACAATGGTCATTCTTTCATTGTTAGCTCCCTCTTTCTCTGGTTTCAGGGCTCATGGTTAGAATTCCTGGTTCCTTACCTGTGCTGGCATTTGCATGGTCGAGAAACTCTTTACCTCCACACCCAGACAGTATGAATTAAGATGTACCTCAAAGCCCATCAAAGGATTGTTCTGGGTTCACATACATTCCAGAGTTGTCGTTAATGGACAGGAGAGATCATCCAGGTCTAATCCTTCAGGGACAAATGGAGGTGCTGAGGTCCTCAATGACTGACATGACTTGCCCGGGGTCTTCTGAGCCATTTCATAACCTTGTTCTTCTGAGCTTTCAAGGTTGTTTGGTTTTAATGTGGACTCACTGTGAGTTAAGGGTGTGAAAATGAGAACTATTTGAGGAATTAATTCATGACTCCCACTGCTTGGCTTTCTGACTGAGCCGGAGCTAGGCTTGGAAAGAAGCAGAATATTTGACTTTAGGAAGAGTCACAAAGGAAAAACAAACCCATTTGAAAGATCTGCTTCATTACCCTAAAGAAAACCTCTTAATGGTACAGCCAGTTCGGAAAACGGTTTTCCTAAATGGTTTCCTAAAAAATTAACCAAAACTTTGTCTTATGGCCCAGCAATTCCCCTCCTAGACATCTACCTAAGAGAAATGAAACTAGGTACACCAAAAACGGGCACACAAATGTTCGCACAGCATATTCCTAAGAGCTAAAGAATACAAACAGCCCAAATGTCCATCCACTGGTGAATGAATAAGTACATGGTCTGTCCATACAGTGAAATACTATTCAGTTATAAAACAATAAAACCCTGATACCCGTGACAACACGGATGAACCTCAAGAAGGTTAAGCTACCTGAGAGAAGCCAGGCACAGAAGATTACTTAATGTGTGATTCCATTTATTTATTTATTTATTTATTTATTTTTTAAAGATTTTATTTATTTATTTAATTGACAGAGAGAGCGAGACAGCGAGAGAGGGACCACAAGCAGGGGGAGTAGGAGAGAGAGAAGCAGGCTTCCCGCCGAGCAGGGAGCCCGAGGCGGGGCTCCATCCCAGGACCCTGGGATCATCACCTGAGCCGAAGGCAGTTGCTGAACCAACTGAGACACCCACGCACCCACGTGTGATTCCATTTATAGGAAATATCCAGGAGAAATAACTTGATAGAGACAGAAAGTTGATGAGCGGCTGCCTGGGGCGGGGAGTGGGAATGGGGTCTGGGAGCGGAAACTAAGTGTCAGTAGGCATGGGGGATCTTACTCTGATGATGAAAGTGTTCTAACAACTGGATTGTGAATTGTGATTGCACAACTTGAAAAACTGACTAAAATTGTTGAATTGTACACTTAAAAGGGTCGAACTTGATGGGATGTAAATTATACCTCAATGAAGTTGTTTATGAAAAGAGAAAGAACAGAATATGATGCGACCTTAAAAACGATGGAAACGGACCCCTGCTACACCACGGATGAACCTTGAGGACGTTACGCCAAGTGGGATAAGCCAGTCACAAAGGGAAAATTGCTGTATGATTCCATTTTATGTGAGGTCCCTAGAGTAGTCAAGTTCGTGGAGAGAGCAGACAGAATGGTGGTTGCTGGGGATGGGGGGAGCGTGGGGGGAGCGTGAGTGGGGAATTACTGTTTAATGGGTGCAGTTTCTTTTGTGAAGACGGAAAAGTTCTGGAGACAGATGGTGATGATAGTTAGGCAGCAATTTCAATGTGCTTAATGCCATAGGACTCTACATTTTAAAAAGTAAAACTGGCATATTTTATGTTGTGTATATTTCATATAATTGAGAGAGACATTGAGAGAAACACCTCTATTTCTGTAAGTGAACTGCCTATGTCTGAAAGATGAAACAGGTCTGAGAAGTCTCGTGTTTTCTTTTTCTTTCTTTCTTTTTTTTTTTTTTTTAGTAGGCTCCCACACCCAGCGTGGAGCCCAACACGGGGCTCAAACTCACAACCCCGAGATCAAGACCTGAACTGAGATCAAGAGTCAGATGCCCAACTGACTGAGTCACCCAGGTGCCCCAAATCTCATGTTATCTCCAAGTCAGTGAGCCTTAGTCATTCAAAAGACCATCAGTTTTTAAACTCCTGTAGGAAACACCTTGATCCATAATTCTATAAGGTCACAGAAACTCCAGGCCTATTTGCCGCCTGATAAATCATGGATGAGAAAACATCACATGCTTCACCGTCAACCATCCCACTGCTGAACGTTTGTCTCCCCTTGTCTCCCCTTGTCTCCCCCAAGGCAGCTTCGGTTTTGCATTTTGCTAGGTCTGTAGGCTTCTGAATGTCTTGACCTCTGCGTTGTTTTGTTGACTTCTACCGGAAGGCTTCTTTGTAACATTACCTCCGAGACCTAGCCATCATTTGCCAAAACCCAGCCATGTGAATGTCATTATATGGACTGTATCTAAGGGGTTTTTACTTACAAAGGCAAGCCAATGTTCTGAATCAAGTTTTCCCAAGGAATGTTCAATGGTAGAAGAAAAGACACCTTCCTGTTTTATTTATCTAAAAAAGAACACATCTTTTGCCATCTGCTGTAAAGTTTTTTTTTTAAATTTTTTATTGTTATGTTAATCACCATACATTACATCATCGGTTTGTGATGTAGTGTTCCATGATTCATTGTTTGCGCATAACACCCAGTGCTCCATGCAGAACGTGCCCTCCTTAATACCCATCACCGGGCTAACCCTCCCCCCAGCCCCCTCCCCTCTAGAACCCTCAGTTTGTTTCTCATTGTCCGTTGTCTCTCATGGTTCGTCTCCCCCTCCGATTTCCCCGCCTTCATTTTATAAGCCTGTTGAAATGCAAACTGTTTGCTTATTCACCCTTAAAGTGAGGTGATCTTTTCTCTTTCCCTTCTTTTCTCCTTATGGTTCCCATAGGAAATATACCACAAAAGGATTGAAAGACAATCTTCTGGACACTTAGAGCATTTTACTAATAACTAGCTTTGGCCCTTTCTAGGAGTAAAATCCCGTTTTGGTACAGCACAAGTGACTCTGGGGACATCTTACTTCTCTCCATGGTCCACCACATGGCGAAACCAAAAACACTTTTACCCGCTTCCTCCTTTTCATGTTTCTGAGAGCGTGAACTGAGTGAAGGGACAGATGGTACCTGGTTTCTGTGCTGGGTGGGGTAGGGTGACATGGGGGAAGCAAATAAACCTTCCTTTCTAGGACCTGTAGATTCATGCCACCTTCCTTCCATTTCAGGCCCACACTATGTACTTGACATAGATTGTCTAGAACCTATCTGTCCACCCCCAGAGCCTTCTCCAAACACTGGCCCTTACTAGCAAATTATTTCTCCCCAAGTCAGAATGTCCTAGAATTAGCATTCTCATGTGGGGAGGACTTGCATGGCCAGACAGTCAATAACCAAGTATAGAAGACTGGAGGGGGAAAAAAGTGGTTTCTTTATTTGTTTAAACTCCCAGACAGCATTGCCCACAATATTCCCCTTGCTGTACTTTGTGTGGCGTCAGGCCGATCTGCTTGTGGATTTACATCCCTAACTGGTTCTGACCTATCGAGAGGGTGGCTGAGAGGCTCCGGGAGGGATGCTTGGTGGAATGTGCAGTGGTCACAGAAGGTAGCAGAGCCACCAATCTTTGTCAGTGACCAATGAATGGGGGGAGGGGGCCACCATATCTAGAAAGGGGGAGGGGAGCAAAACCTTCAACTAATTTACTGGAAAGCCCCACGCTTTGTTAAGGAGGCTTTAGGATAATAGCTCTTTTGACTGTCTGTTCAGTATTTTTTCCCCTTTTAGAAGTGGCAGTGGTGGCTGGCAGGGAGAGACATGTAAAGAGAGGGGCAGGAAAGGGGTCAAAAGACACGTGATGGGGCTGATTAACAAGTAGGCTTTTTAAGCAGTGGCCAGGGGACACCTGCAGCTCTTCCAGACTTGCTGTTTGAATGAGAAAACAGCTTCCAAAAAGATGTAGCACGAGGGCATAAAAGGGAAAAAGAAAAATGTGCATTTGTGAGATGAGGGAATTGTAGAGTTTTTACCTCTGATTCTTCTCAAAAGAAACCTTTTATTATCTAATATTCTCATCCGTAGGTCAAGGCTCACAAGATGGGGACTCATCACCAGGGCACGTTTCTGGTGTTTTGCTCCAAAAGGAATTTGCTTTCAAACAGACATGTATTCACTAATCTCTTTTCTTGAAAGAAAATAAAAGAAAAAGAAAACCACAAACACACAATCTCTTCCAACTCAGCTGACTGAGTCCTAGTGGGGCTGACCGCAGCATTCACTTGCATGATCCCACAGAGCCAGTGTCCAGAAAGAAAATAAATGTGACTTTTCAAATCTGGGCATAGTGTTGCTTTGTTTGTAATTCAATGAAAGAACAGGCATTACAATGTTATTGTATGACAGAGGAGATAATACAGAGATCCACATCTTTTGGGCTGTAATACAGCCAAACCTCTGCTTGACCAATTGGCATCGGTACCTTGAGAAAGCCAGAAGGGGACAGTTCCTGATCTCCAAGGGGTTATCCTGAGTGTGGTGGCAGGTGGGGGTGGGAGCAAAAGCACAAAACCCCCATACCTTCCATAGTTAACCAGCTTCGCCCAGATCTATACCAGGTGGTTATGTCTCATATTAACTGATATTTCCTACAGTTAATAGAGCCTCCCTTGATAAATATCAATTGTGTGATCACATACATTAGATACCTATCTATCTATCTATCTGTCTGTCTATCTATCTATTGTCTATCTATCTCTCCCTATTGAGATGCTACCTTGCCAGAGAAGGTCAGCCACTTAAATTTGGTTTCAGCCAGACCTGGAAGGAATTAAATTATCATAAGCATGATCATCGCCACCTTTGGAAAGCCTTTGCTGACTCCGGAAGCAGGACTGGATGTTCCCTCTTGGTGCTTTCCCTAGCTTCAATTTCCTTGTCTGTAAAACACAGTAAGTGGTACCTTCCTCAAGAGGCTGTTTGGAGAATTAAGCAAGCTATGTCAGATGCCTAGCTCAGAACCCGGTGTCTTAGTACACTTGGGCTGGTATAACAAAGTGCCATAGACTACGAACCTTTATTTCTCACAGTTCTGGAGGCTGGGAAGTCTAAGATCAAGACGGCTTCCATGTCTGGTGAGAGCCCCCTTCCTGATTCACAGAAGGCTGTCTTTTTGCTGTGTCCTCATATGGTGGAAGGAGTGAGGAAATCCTCTGGGGTCTACTTATAAGGACAACACTCCCATTCAGGAGGGTTCCACTCTCATGGCCTAATCACCTCCCAAAGACCCCACCTCCTAATACCATCCCCTTGCAGGTTAGGTTTCAATATATGAATTTTGGAGTGAACCAAACAATTAATCTACAGGACCTGGAATATACTACACTCCATAAATGATGGGTGTTGTTAGAGCCTGTATCAGAAAGTTAAATCCATTCATTCACTCATTCAGAACATTCTTATTGAGGACACCCCCTGTGCCAGGCTCTAAGCAAGGCCCTGATGATACAGTGATGAGCTAAACAGAGAGGTTTCCTCACTTTCTGAATTGGACAGTATAGTGGGGAGTGGGGGGCATGGGGGTATGGGCAATTACACGACCAAACAGGACCATGCGTTCTTTTTAATTATAGTCCCTTCTTTACAATTTTTCTTATTGTAGTATAATTACCAGATAATAATTATATTAGTTTCAGGTGTAAGGATCGTGCGTTTTTGATGGCAGATTGTGACCGGTGTTGGAAGGAACAATACTCTGTAAGGTCACAGAGCAGGGGAACTCCACTGCCCAGGGAGTTAACGGGGTCTTCCCTATGATTGATATTGTGGCTGAGGTTGCAAGGGTGAAGCGGGACACGGAAGCAGGATGTGGGTAAGGGTATCTGTTCTGTTGTGGTTTAATGTCATACTCTTGCAGGATCAGGGTATTTATTGGTATGGATTTGGAAGAACTAAGTTCCAGCCCTTTTTCTGGCGTGTGAGCTGTTCCCTCCGGCATCACGGGGAATGCAGACAAAGCAAAGGACGGAGGTTAAGGGGTCTGCAGGAAAGACACCTGGAGGAGGGTTATGGAGGCAAGGAGCAAAGCACCAGTAGGATCCTGGGGTAAACTCACAGAGCACTGGGCTGAGAGTCAGGAGAGCTGAATCCTGTTCCTGGCTCGGAGTTCTAGTTTACAGATGAGAAAACTGGGATTCAAAAAGAATGTGTGGGCACCCAGGATATACACCTAGCAGGTGGTGGAACGCTTAGACTACAATTCAGGCCTTTTTATTCCAGGTCTTTCCTTAATAAAGCTCAATATTATGAGAGAACCCCATGGTGTTTCCTTAACAGCGTAACAGAAAAGAAGAAGGAGGTGGAGGAGGAAGGGTAAGGTAAGGTAAGCAAGGAGAGGCAAGGGGGAAAAAATGAAAGGCAGAGAGAAAGAAAGGATAAAAGAAGAGAAAGGAAAAAAATCTTAAATTTTATTCATGACTTTTCCACTTTGGAATATGTCCAACTTAATCATTTATAGAACCATTAAAATCCACATCAGAGCGATCACCAATTGGGGGTTTTGTCTCCATCTCATCCTAAGGGCAATCACTAGGAAAGAAACGGACTCCTCCACCGTATTATCATAATGGTTATTCCAGCCAATGCTTGGGTATCTGTGCCAAATGCAGGGCAAGCCGTGGAGACATGAACCCCGCAGAGAGTTCAAAACCGTTCTGAGTCATTAGCTCCAATAAACTCGCAGCTCCCAGAGCAGCCAAGCTGGAGGTCTCTGCTGAACCTCATTCCCTTAACCTCTTCCCTGCTCTTGTTCTGAGCCTAGAGGTTAAGAACCTGAAGACAATACACACGGCAAAGAAACGGTTTCCTTTGCCCTCAGGGTAGACAGCAAGTTCAATCACCAAGTTGACATTAGCTTCTGGAGTCTAGGCAATTCCTTACCCTTCCATTGCTTGCAACAAAGCTTCTTTTGGCTGCTGCAAGTGTAGAGCAAATACGCTTCTCCCAAAGGCCTTTTTGGCATTTCCTATTCCCTTAGCCACAGTGACTGAAGACGCTGTTCTTCGTGCCAGTGTCTGCTTCAGCCGCCCTCCCCTGCCAGGCACACTGTTTTCCTGTTTACACTTTTGTGAAAAATGTAAATGCGTTGTCCTTTAAACATAATATCAAAGCCTCCAAGGTGTTTATTTTGTTTCTCTATTAGAAGAAAAGAAGTGTGATAAAAATTGTGCTTTGTGGTTCTCATGGCATTTAAATATTTCAAAAATAAAATATTAGTAAGAGACGTGTATCTCCCGCTCACACCCCCCCCACACACAAAACCACAAAAAAACCAAAACACCTTAATTTTATAAAACGAATGTTTAAAAAAGTAGAATCTGGGGTGCTCGGTGGCTTGGTCGGTAGTGGATAGGACTCTTGATCTCAGGGTTATGAGTTCGAGCCCCATATTGGGTGTAGGGATTAAATAAATAAATAAATAAACTTTAAAAAATTAAAAAGCAGAATTTGCTTTTTGTGTGTGTGTGTGGAGTAGGGACTCAGGAGTGACTTTGGAACTTGTTATTAGTATTATGTAGCAACAGCTCCTGGGCTCTCTGTGGTGTAGAAGGAGAAAGTAACTACAATTGAGATACTCTAAGGTGACGCTCCATACAAAAATAAATCATCTATGAAAACAGCATGTTTAATAGTACACTTATTTTTAACCAATGTTACAGTAAAGCAGAAAGATCTTCTCAACATTTATCCCAAATTCCACCATCCAAGACTTTTCAAAAGGAGTATCTAGAAATGTACAGACCAGAAAGTGCAGTGGCTTCCCAAGACCACGAAGAAAGAATATAAGGCCAGTTCTTGTTATTTCAAAGAAAACTGGACCCTTTGTAAGCAGCAAATGACCCTATCTGGGGGATGGGGCCGTTAGAAAACATTTGTGTTCAAAAATGTCATCTGTGTGTCATGAGATCCCCAGTCAAAGATCTAAGTCAAGACTGGCTGCATTGGGTTTTATCATTAGAGAGTAATCTCATGGACTTCAGAAAAGAAAAAATATTGTTGCCCTTTGTGATGCTAATACCAGATCAGGATACTGACACATCCCTAGTTTCTCTTAACAACCTATCAACTGTGTATAAACTGCGAGGTCGTGTTTACACTTTTGAAATATATATATATTATATATGTATTATATTATATATATATATTTAGTCTGTATCTTTTAAGGTTAACAAGTTCTATAAGGTTTCCAACTACTTTGCAAAGTAATACTTATTGTACTTCCTCCAAATGTTGTCAGTTTCTACCTCCAAAGGGTAATTCGACTCCCCCTTTGGGCTCCAGGGAAGCACCCCACTGATTCCCTCAAATCTCTCTGGGTCTTCCCCTCAGCTTCCGTACCTAGTTCACCATCGACGTGCCTCCTTAAATCTGTCCTCAGTGATAGATGCATTCACCCTACTGATGAGCTTTTCCTTCTGTATTTTTTATTTTAATCAGTTCTACCTATAAAGCTCTTTTCTCACCCTGCCGGCCCATCTAAATTCCATTCATCTTGCAAAGTTCATCTTGGGTCATTGCCCTCCACACCTCCACCATGTCCTTTGGCTCTCAGCACAATCTACTGTGACCTCCAATACCATTTACGTTGGTCCCCTTTCATCACTTCCATGCCTCCTTCTATTGTTCTTAACCACTTTACAAGGTTCTTTCTTGCCGTTGCCTTGGCCGGCACAGCCTAAAGGTCAGAAACCTTGATTTACACTCATTTCACATCCCTCTTCACCTGTAAGAGTGAGCCTGGCATAGAAGAAGAGCCATATGTGTGTCTAAGAGTCTTTGATGGTTTCCCTGCCAATCTTTGTCAAGAAAATATTTAGTCCAAGTCTGTCCTCTTTCCAAGTTTGTTCTCCACCAGGATCGTTCTCTTGCTGTCTATGCAAACAGAATACCTGAGAGAAAGGCAGAAGCTCATTATTTCTATATAAAGAAGCCGAAGAGGAATTCAGTGGATTATCGTGCTGGTAGATGAAGACCATGCAGTCTATAGAGCATCTACAGACTTCATGGAGGCATTTGACGAAGAATTCCATGATATCTTTGTGTGAAAGAGGGAAAAATAAATTGTGTTGAATCCAAGTCATTTCTGGATCCTGAAGCAGTTATCACTCATTCTAAGTTAATCCACTGGTCTTCTGGATTTTATATAGTGTATCAGTTTCATAGGCTTGTCCTGCCTCATACAGCAGGGCCGACATTCAGGGTGCTGAGAAGAGCCTGGGTTCTCTCCCTTGGTCAAGTCCACGACACCTGGTTCTCATCACCACTTTTCTGAGCCAGGGGCCCCACCTTTTCCTTGTGCAGTCTCTCACATTACAGGCTCAGTGTTAAGCCAGCCACAAAGTGATGGGCTGCCAAAAAGTCAAGACAATCTTAGCCCCATTGCAATGGTGGGCGATGGGGTACTGGGCAGAGCTAAGGCCTAGCAGAGCCAAGAGTCTGAACACTGTTGATAAGAAACAGTAGGAGTCTGGAAGCTGTATCCCCCAGAAAAGAGAATTTGATGCAAAGATGGAGCAGCAGGATTATATTTCATCTATACATGATAGAAGGTAATATGGAAGTGGGCCTTTGTTTATATGAAAGCTAGGACTAGTGAGGGTAAATCATAGGGAGGCTCCATAAGTTTACGGACACTGACAGCAAGCTCCCCACATGGATAGGATGTAAGGACTTGAGTTCAGATAAGTAATCAAGATATTATGGAAGAGATTCCTGCATTGTATGGAACTAAAATGTAGGTGTTCCCTAATGCTATATACAAATTACTCTAACTCCAAACTTCTTTGAGTCTATTATGGTTTTCAGTTCACTTATGTCTTTCATGGGATATAGCACCTATAAACAAACAAGATTGCAACTTCAGATGTACAGATGAATCAAGATTTCATGCAAGGGCCGGATTTGGAAAGGGGGGTGTATGGGAAGGTTTGTCCAGTATCAGTCATGATATCTTCCTTGGAGTAGGTCTTTCTTGAGAACATGGTGGTTATGCAGAAGGCAATACTAATTCTGTTCCCTCCTTCACATCCAATATACCACTCAATACATTCACCAGATTTTAGGCATCCTAAAACCTCTAAAAGTTTGAAAAACACAGATCAGTTGCTTTAAATGTGTCCTGCCTTCTTTCCATGTCAATTTGCCATGGGTAGGAGTAGCAAATAATTAAACTTTGGGGGGATTATTCTTTGGAGAAAAAGTATCATTTGTTGAGTTATTTTCATACATACTATCACATTCATTCTCTAAAATAATTCTATAAGATAAGCATCATCATTCCGATTTTACAGTTGACAGCGTTGGGGAAAGCAAGCAATTGACACAAGTTCACACAACCATTAAGTTGTGGAGCTTGTATTTGAATCTCAGCCAGCCCCAGTCATATTTCCTGCATATTTTTGAAAGATAGAAGGCAATGTTTAGAGATGCCCATTCCTTCTGAAAGGAATGGCTTGGCTTTACAAGGATACAGCAGTCTTTGCTGGGGGGGGGGGCGGTGGCAGGGATCTCTGGCTTTGGCACTGCTGTGGGCTTGACTATCATCTCTATCCTCTAAATAGCTGAGGGCCCTTCCGCAAGTTCATTAATTTCTCTAGGTCTCCGTATCCTTGTTTGAAAAATGGGCGTGCTCACAGGGCTGTTTTTAATAGTCAATGAAATAATACACGGAAAGCACCGAGCACAGTGTGAACACAGAAAGTAAGTTCCAGACACTGTGAAGAATATATATTCTTTTCACCTTCTATCTCTCTACTTGGAAGGGAGCGGGCAGGGGTCAAAAGACATCAGTGAAGAACTAGGTTATAGGGAAACACCATAGCAGAGAGAGACAGGACAGGTAGGTTGTTCCTTAGAAGTTAGACTTACTGATAACTGTAGCGCTCTTATTGGCTCTAATGGATTCCCTCTGTAAAAAGTAATCTTCTGTCGATGGTTCTGAGAGAGTCTTCCCAACTCTCCCTCAGTGCCGGCCACCGTGCATCACCGCCTGACTTGCCCAGGTGAATGGTCTCACCTGGGGGAAGAAAAGAGCACACAGCTTAGAAAGGCAGCGATCTTATGCACCAAGAGCCGTGGTGATCTTGTATTGTTCCGAGGACCTCAGAGCAAGGTGCCGACTGCAATCCCAACGCACGGCAGCAGGAACAAAGGACTTAGACACATTCCCCCCGTGGGAAGACCCCATTTTGCGGAGAAGGAAACAGAAACAAAACCCCAGCAAATGAGGGCTATGCTTGGCACCAGGAGAGGAAATCTTTAAATTATATTTCAGAGGTTGCTCAGTGGCTGGAGCCACTGCTCAATCAGTGGGAGGTGTTCCATTCCACCTCTAAAGACCTAGCCGCTCCTGTCTTTCCTCCAACTCCCCCTTCCCGCCCCTGTCAAGCCTCTGATTTTACTTCCCCTCACTGTCTGACAGCGACTGGGATTTAATCATACTGTTTCTGCTAACAGTGCCCACCTTTTCATCCAATCGCAACTTTGGCTGGCACTTAAAGTGACATGTCCCTGTCCCTGAAGCCCCTTTGCTAACTTAGCTGGCACCCCACCCACCCCGCTTTTGTAGCCCTTCAAGGCAAATGAAAAACAGGTCTTTTTTTTTTTTTTTTTTTTTTTTTTTTGCCTCCCTGCTATACCTTCCTGAGCTGCAGTCCAGACACAGAAAGGGGGAAACCAAACTCACTGGGCTGGTGTCCTTTTAGTGCCCTTATGAAGCCGGAGTGGGAAGGAGGCTCATCTTCCGGGGGGGATCATGCCTACAGTCTCTTCATGCACCGAGAATGTTAACACCGACTTGATGTTTTCCACCTTCAAAGAGATAGTGAGAGTGTTTGATAAATAAATCAATGCACTGGCGAATCTTGGCGGAAGCATTTAGAACTGGGTGGAGAATAGGGTTGGCCCTCACTGCTCCCTTCCTCCTCCTTCTTCCTCCCCCCTCCCCCCACTCCAGGTCTGGGAGAGCACGAGGGGTTAGCAATTGCCATTCTTTCACAATTTGCTGGGAATCCTTGTCTTTGGCTCTCTCCAGATGTTTGCATCATCTTGCATCTTTTTCTTCGACATCACATTTATTGAGGCATAATTTATATATAGTAAATTCATGCTTTTGAGGCGTTGCAGTTCCACAAATGTTGACAAACATACACAGTCCTGTGACCACCGCTACAATCAAGATACGGAATGGTTTCATCACCCCAAAAAGGTCATTCATGCCCCTTTGGGGTCAGCCCATTCCTACCATTTCTGGCTCCTGGCAGTCACTCATCTGATTTCTGTCCCTAGAGTTTTGCCTTTTCCAGAATATCATATTGGGAAAATCATACCTTATGTAGTACTTTGTACCTGGCTCCTTTCACTTAGTATAAGGCTTTTGAGATTTATCCATGTTGCCCCATGTAGTAACGATTTGTTCTTTTTTCACTTCTCAGCAGTATTCCATTACATAGATATACTACAATTTGTTTATCCATTCGCTCGTGGATGGATATTTGATTTATTTGCGTGTTTTCATGGTTTTGAATAAAAATTGATTTCAAAAGGGTTTTTCTTTTTGCAAGTTAAGTCAGTATTGTTTATTAGTAACTTACCATAACTTACTCATATAGCAATTAGCAAGTGTCCTTTTAGTCTGATTTGATATTGAGAAATCATCTTTTGCCTTTTCAGCAGAAGCATGCGATCTGAAATATGATCAGAACCACCGCAGGCTGGCCATGGGAACCTGCCCCAGACGTTCCAATAGGCAGCCCTCTCTCTGTACTTGTCACTCCAGGCCCACGACTCTCCACGGGGAGAGCAGAACATGGCTTCTTCTCTATATCTGAATAGGCAAATGTACTGCTGGCCAAAGGGACTGAGAAGGTGGTGGCTGCAGTTGCCACAGATGCCCTAGTCCCTTTTGCAATGAAGCTATGGTGTGAATAATCATATGTGAACAGGTTTGCAACTTCACCCAGAGAAAACTAGGGACTCAACTTTAATTCTTCAAACTCTGCTACATATTAGAAAGTGTAAACCTGAGAAGCAGGGAGAAAAGCACCCATAAAGACATCAAAGTACCAAGATATGTTAAGTGCTGAATTATTATGTAGTGTATGCACTTAAAATGGAATTTGTCTTTTAGATACATTTGCCTCAAGCATCATAGTGTTGCAACATGCTGTGGTATCAGGTTGCAAAACTATCCCTGTTGAAACTTCTGTCTCTCTCCAACCTCCTTTAAAACCCAGAGGAAGGGGGGCAGGGAAGCAAAGAAAAGGGGGTAGGGAGTGGAGAAGGAAGTAGAATACTTGAGTAATTATATAGCACTTTTTATCTTAGAATCTCAAAAATTCTTTTTAGAATCAACTCACTTGCTGTGTTACCTGATTGCCAGGACATGGAGAGCTAGGGAGGAACTAGAGTGGATTTTTGTGGAGAACCACAACATGGTGGTTAGTTTTATGTGTCAGCTTGGCTGGGCCATGGGTTGCCCAGATATTTGGTCAAACATTATTCTGGATGTTTCTGTGAACATATTTTTGGGATGAGATTAATATTTAAATCGGTGAACTTCAAATAAAGTGGGTTACTTCCATAACGTGGGTGGGCCTCGTCCAGTCAGTTGAAGGCCTGAAGGGAGCAAAACCTTGACCTCGGGAATAAGAAGAAATTCTGTCAGCCGACTGCCTTTGGACTTGAACTGCAACTTTCCCCTGGGTTTCCAGCTGGCCCTGCCGATATTGAATTTATCACCCCTCCACAATTACATGAGCCAATTCCTTAAAATCTCTCTCTCTCTCCCGACCTGTCACACACACATACACACATATATATATATACGTGTCCTCTTGGCTCTCTGGAGAACCTTGACTAATATACACCACAAGTCCGTAGCAGATGGAGTGCAGTGCCTGATGACAGAGCCAATTATCTGTCTTCAAATGAAAACTCTGCCAGTCATCAGCTGTGTGCTCAGTCTCCTTATCTGGGTGACAATTCTACCTACCTTATGGAAACGTGAAGGAGCAAGGGCTCTGGGAACCTAGCTGCAATTATCATTATAATTAATATCTGAGTCCGAGTGGCACTTCTCTCAAAATTGGCCCACATTATCCAAGAAGTGTATTGCTTCTAGAAACCCTGAAAATAGCAGTGTTCAAAAGTTTTGGGAGGACTGAACAGTTGCATCTAGTTAAGCATTGCTATCAAGATTTATCTACTTGTTATCGAGTATTCAAAACGCCTCAGTCACCCTGCAAAGAGTTTTGCCTAATGTCATCCTCCAAATACACAATAAGCATTGTTATCCCAATTTTATTGGTGAGGAAACAAGCAGGTTGGTGAAGAACTTTATCTGAGGTCACACAAGATAATAGCGCAGCTCTTAGGGGACTTGTAGCCACAACATCAAACCAAAAGCAGACACACACACACACACACTCACACACACATGTACACATGCACACACATACACATAAGCTCCTAAAGAATCACAAAACTTGCACAGCTGGGAAAATATTAAAGACAATTTATTCCAACCCTCCCCCAAGCTGTAAATCTCTTATCTAGCATCACTTAAACCATCACTGAGCCTCCGCTGAATATTTTCTGCCCAGGAACCCAATGGCTACTAAGGCAGCTCTTTATATTTATGGATAGCTCTAAATGCATCATGTTCCGTTGCTTTGTTTGTTTCCTATACAAGCCCAATCTATTTACCAATGTCTTCTCCCCTTTGGTCCAGTCCTGCACCTGGGAGCCAAGCAGACTATTTGCACACAGGTATGTATTTCCCTTGTCCAATTCATCTTAATTTGAACGAGCTATGTGGCAGAGCACTTTTGCAATATTAACTAGTTTTGTTGGTGTGTTTGCTTCCAGCACATTTCTATATACCTGCCTTGCCCTTCTTTCATAAATCACCTAGGACATTCCTGCCTACTGCCTTAAGGAAGGAAAACAACAGAACACCAAGGACAGAGTCAATTCTGGAACACGGCAGAAAGAGCACAGTGTTGGAAGAACGGCCCCTGTAGCAAGGAGGAATGGGACACTGGCGTGCCTGATGACCAGGGCCAGGCAGGACAGTGACGGGCCTCTCCGGGATGCCTCCCGAGATGGGCAATGTCCAAGGACTAGATGAATCCCGGACTCCACCATGCCCTAGACACGATGATTGGGCACAAAAGGGCAACTGCTGTTGACTGGATTAAAGTTCCTACCACTGAGTAAAGGTATGAAACAAAATTTTAGTTGGGTTATAGAAAAATCTTGTTACATTCCTTGCTCAACTGAGTGTATAGAATGAGATCTACATTGGCTTTTATCCAGCACTGAAAAGAAACTAGAGAAAATGATTCTTTGCTTTGAGACTAGTCCTATCCCTGGAAGGGTCTGGATATAAGGGTGGGAAATCATGGTCCCAAGGAAATACCCCGAGAGTCACAGGCATATACTTTTATCTTCTATTGGTTCCTCAACTCATTTTTTCCAGTTGCCAACATTCCTTCAAAAAGTATTTAGTAAGTGCTTGGTGCATGCTACCCAATGTGCTAATCATTGGAAAATCAAAGACAAGGGAGCCCTTGTTACCAGGAGGAAAACTAACCTGTGAGCAAGCACAACTGAATGACAATATTACATTGGTTTAAAAACGTGTAAGAAGGTCTCAGTTTCCCTTCCTCTGCAGACCTGCGTAAAGCAATTACCTGAATTTTTATCCTTAAAAGTAACTATTAGGTAACCAAGGTGCTACTGAATCTATCTCTTGAAGCTTGTGAGACCCTGAGAAAGTCAGTTAGGGGTAGAAATTCTAAGGAGCTGAACTTTATAATGGTCAGAACCACCCTGTGGAGTGTAACTCTCCTCATAGTTCATAGGCAGGCAGGCAAGGTAGTGCTAGGCTTTCCTGCTGATGACTGTGGCCTTTTCCAGGACAATGTAAATGCTTGAGATAGGTACCATTATCAGGGAGTGGTACTCGGGGCTTGACACATATTTTTTGATTTAATCCTCACAGCAAACAATGAAATAAGTATCATAATATCATAACTGGTATTACTGATAAGGAAATAAAGGCTTAGAAGGTAAAGTAACATGCCTAGTGTCACACAGGTAATTAGGGGCAGGGCAAAAATTCAAATCCAGTTCTGATCCAGAACAAAATCATTAACCTACTGTATATTACTGCACCTTAAAAAAAATGCATAAGAGGCATTTTAAAAGCCAAAGAGTTAAAAATATTTTTTATATTTCAGCCGTATCATCAACTCTAATAGGAATCAGCAAACCCTGTACCTGTTTTTGTAAATAAAGTTTTATTGAAACACAGCCATGAGCATGAACGTATGCCCATTTGTTTACATATGTCCTATGGCTACTTTCATGCTACAGTGGCAGAGTTGAGTAGTTGTGCAAGAGTCAGGATTGCCTTTGGTCCTGAAAATATTTACCATCTGGCTCATTCTGGAAACCGTTTGCTGACCTATGATACAGAGAAATATGACAGTAATATCACATGTAATTTGACCAGGTCATGTTCTCTTTAATCAGGAAGCCCTGTCTTCCACATCCATCTTGAAGTTGGCCTCCTTGTATTAGATTTAAAGGGTTTCAGGGGCATCAGACAGTTTTGCTAGGTCTCTGTAACCCAGCGTACCGTATTTGAGCAGAAGTTAGTCTTCCTGTGTAGTATCCTTCTGGATCTATTATGAGTGCCAATATCATGAGTAACAGACTTCTCAAGGATCTCATTTTTTAAAAATTTTTTTATTGTTATGTTAATCACCATATATTACATTATTAGTTTTTGATGTAGTGTTCCATGATTCATTGTTTGTTCATAACACCCAGTGCTCCATGCAGAATGTGCCCTCTTTAATACCCATCACCAGGCTAACCCATCCCCCTACCCTCCTCCCCTCTAGAACCCTCAGTTTGTTTTTCAGAGTCCATCATCTCTCATGGTTCGTCTCCCCCTCCGACTTACTCCCCTTCATTCTTCCTCTCCTGTTATCTTCTTCTTTTTCTTTTTTCTTGCGTTATTTGCTTCAGAAGTACAGATCTGTGATCTGTCAAATGTAAATATGTTGCGTTATTTGTTTCAGAAGTACAGATCTGTGATTCAACAGTCTTGCACAATTCACAGTGCTCACCATAGCACATACCCTCCCCAATGTCTATCACCCAGTCACCCCATCCCTCCCACCCCCAACCACTCCAGTAACACTCAGTTTGTTTCCTGAGATTAAGAATTCCTCATATCAGTGAGGTCATATGATACATGTCTTTCTCTGATTGACTTATTTCACTAAGCATAACACCCTCCAGTTCCATCCACGTCGTTGCAAATGGCAAGATCTCATTCCTTTTGATGGCTGCATAATATTCCATTGTGTATGTATACCACATCTTCTTTATCCATTCATCTGTTGATGGACATCTTGGCTCTTTCCACAGTTTGGCTATTGTGGACATTGCTGCTATAAACATTGGGGCGCACGTACCTCTTCGGGTCCCTACATTTGTATCTTTGGGGTAAATACCCAGTAGTGCAATTGCTGGATCGAATGGTAGCTCTAATTTCAACTGTTTGAGGAACCTCCATACTGTTTTCCAGAGGGGTTGCACCAGCTTGCATTCCCACCAACAGTGTAGGAGGGTTCCCCTTTCTCCACATCCCCGCCAACATCTGTTGTTCCCTGACTTGTTAATTTTAGCCATTCTGACGGGTGTGAGGTGGTATCTCATTGAGGTTTTGATTTGGATTTCCCTGATGCCGAGCGATGTTGAGCACTTTTTCATGTGCCTGTTGGCCATTTGGATGTCTTCTTTGGAAAAATGTCTGTTCATGTCTTCTGCCCATTTCTTGATTGGATTATTGGTTCTTTGGGTGTTGAGTTTGATAAGTTCTTTATAGATTTTGGATCCTAGCCCTTTATCTGATAAGTCATTTGCAAATATTTTCTCCCATTCTGTTGGTTGTCTTTTGGTTTTGTGGACTGTTTCTTTTGCTGTGCAAAAGCTTTTTATCTTGATGAAATCCCAATAGTTCATTTTTGCCCTGGCTTCCCGTGCCTTTGGCGATGTGTCTAGGAAGAAGTTGCTGCGGCTGAGGTCGAAGAGGTTGCTACCTGTGTTCTCCTTTAGGATTTTGATGGACTCCTGTCTCACGTTTAGGTCTTTCAACCATTTGGAGTCTATTTTTGTGTGTGGTGTAAGGAAATGGTCCAGTTTCATTCTTCTGCATGTGGCTGTCCAATTTTCCCAACACCATTTGTTGAAGAGACTGTCTTTTTGCCATTGGACAGTCTTTCCTGCTTTGTCAAAGATAAGTTGACCATAGAGTTGAGGGTCCATTTCTGGGCTCTCGATTCTGTTCCATTGATCTATGTGTCTGTTTTTGTGCCAGTACCATACTGTCTTGATGATGACAGCTTTGTAATAGGGCTGGAAGTCCAGAATTGTGATGCCGCCAGCTTTGCTTTTCTTTTTCAATATTCCTCTGGCTATTCGGGGTCTCTTCTGGTTCCATACAAATTTTAGGATTATTTGTTCCATTTCTTTGAAAAAAGTGGATGGTATTTTGATGGGGATTGCATTGAATGTGTAGATTGCTCTAGGTAGCATTGACATCTTGACAATGTTTTTTCTTCCAATCCATGAGCATGGAACGTTTTTCCATTTCTTTGTGTCTTCCTCAATTTCTTTCATGAGTATTTTATAGTTTTCTGAGTACAGATCCTTTGCCTCCTTGGTTAGATTTATTCCTAGGTATCTAATGGTTTTGGGTGCAATTGTGAATGGGATCGACTTCAAGGATCTCATTTTTGATTAGTTTGGGAATTAGTAATATGGCCCAACCACCTTTGAGAGAAGGACAAAAATAATTACTTTAAAACTTGGAACATTATCTGGGTTTGGGAGCGACAAAGTGAGTGATTCTACTGGGATTATCTCTTTTGAATTAGCACGAGTCATGGCGTGCCAAGAAAATTACTCTCAAAAGCAAAGGAAGCGTGTCAAAGGTGTCTGTTACCCTCGTTTACGAAACAGTGTTTATGCCACATGCAGAGATGTGTCTCCACACATATGTACACACACACATACACACACACACACACACATTTCAGGCACACCAGTTGAGTTTTGTTGTTGTTGTTGTTGTTGTTTTCATTTCTCCGTTGCTTCCAAGAGACCAGAGTTAGCCCCGTCTTCATTCTATGGCTTTTCTGTTCCACTCCGAGACTGACTATATTTGCCATGGCCTTTTCCTCTTGTGCTGAATCCACACTGATGATCTCAGAGCGCGTTACATTCAGTCTTGCCCGTTCTCCTCCCCAACAATTTCCCATCACCCCTCCTCATCCCCATTCTCACAGCTCTTTAGATTGGTTTCCTAGACAAACGTCCAGGCAGTGACAAGGACAGTCACACACCGCTCCAGTAATGACACCATAAGGAAGCTTCAGGGGGTGCCCATCCGCCCCGAGGGTGGTGCCTGCTGTAAAGACCTGATAGGAACTTGGGGAGGAGGGGTGGGGGTGGGAAGAGCTGGTTATCCTGGCACAAGGGATATTTCCTGGCAGACGTGGTATCTGATTAGGATCTTCAAGAATGAGTAATAGCTGTTCCCAAGAAAGTGAAGAGGAACCATATGGAAGGGCAGGTTAGAGTCCGGACAGAGGGATGCGTGGGGTCACGTGTTTCGGAGAGCCTTAGCTCCGACTGAGTGCCTGGCTCGCCCTACTGCCCCCTGCTACAGGTGCGGACGCTGGCATGGGAAGATCAAGGAAGCCATCCCTGAGACTGAGAAAGGGCCTTCTGACTTTGGAAGCCAGGGCCTTCTGGCCTCTGTTAAGTTCACCCTGCTTTCTGTGTCTTCTTCTGCTAACAGTGCCTTATGGTGGGAGACCTGCGTCAGCCTTTCCCTCCACGTGCGGGCTGCGCTCACCCTGCGTGATGCCGAATTCCCTGTATCTGGACTAGACGAGGGGCAAGATCCGCCCCTGAATCAAAGAACTGCCCTCTGGACTTTCCTTACTTAGTGAAACTACTGTTGACAAACCAAAACTCCGCGCAGACTGAACACCCACTGTTTACCCAAGCCGGGTAATATACTAAGCACGTTGTGTAAGTAACAGCGTCTTTCTTTCCTGAAATCGTTGGCTCCGGAAAAGAGAGTTCAGATGCCGGCCTGCTTGTTTCATAAACATCTTGGATCAAGATTCATGTGGGCAGAGTTTCTGTGGGATCTGATTTAAACGTGAGACAGCGCCCAGTGGGGCATGTATGATTCACGTGTAAATACTTTTTCCCTCTCGTGTTCACACACTTCGAAACTTCCCTTTGCTGAATTAAATAATAGACAAGAATTTTAATAAAACACCTCCTGAAGAAAAACTTTTAGAAAGTCGACTGCTAACTTTGATCTTTGGAAGAGGGGGCTGATTCAGAGTCTCAGAGCTCACATGTCAGTGTTCAGATTCGCTGGTGGCCCTTGTCAAGCCTACATAATATGGTTTTGTGTAGTGACATGGGCACTGCCTTACACAGCAATGTGACACGGGTCCATGGTATTCAGCACATTTTGGAGCAGAAGCATGACATTAAGACCCTTCTGACAGGCTCCCATTTTGCCCCTGGTGGCATTACAATGGGGACATTGTTTTTCCAAGATGGTCATGAGACCAGCACTATCAGATTATGGCTTGATAACTATTTATCACTTTGGGTTGACGTAAAAAACCAGGCATTTCTCTAATCACTCACAGCTTAGAAAGGCCACAATGCTAGTTTTAAAAGAAATATTGAAAAAATTATTTCACAAACTTTTTAAACCCTTAAAGAAATCTGGCTTTCCACTCAAATATTTGGCCAACTAATACACGAAGCAGTTAAATGTGATCACTTTTTTTTCCATTGCCACTTTTTATTTTATTGTGTTATGTTAATTATCATACAGTACATCGGTAGTTTTTGATGTAGTGTTCTATGATTCATTGTTTGCATATAACACCCAGTGCTCCATGCAGAACGTGCCCTCTTTAATACCCATCACCAGGTTAACCCATCCCCCCACCCTCCTCCCCTCTAGAGCCCTCAGTTTGTTTCTCAGAGTCCATCGTCTCTCATGGTTCGTCTCCCCCTCCGATTTCCCCCTCTTCATTTTTCCCTTCCTACTATCTTCTTTTTTTTTTTAACATATAATGTATGATTTATTTCAGAGGTACAGGTCTGTGATTCAACAGTCTTGCACAATTCACAGCGCTCACCATAGCACATACCCTCCCCCATGTCTATCACCCAGCCACCCCATCCCTCCCACCCCCCCACCACTCCAGCAACCCTCAGTTTGTTTCCTGAGATTAAGAATTCCTCATATCAGTGAGGTCATATGATACATGTCTTTCTCTGATTGACTTATTTCGCTCAGCGTAACACCCTCCAGTTCTATCCATGTCGTTGCAAATGGCAAGATTTCATTCCTTTTGATGGCTGCATATATTCCATTGTATATATATACTGCACCTTCTTTAAAATGTGATCACTTTTCTAAACGCCTTATGTTTCACATATTTAATTTGGGGAGGACCAGAGGACAGAAAGAATGTCACTGTTCCTTCCAGGATTTATCACAAACATCTTGCTGTTGTTGTCGTATTTAACTTCTAGGAGGTTTTACAAAGAAAAGTCGGGACAGGGTAAGAGGGAAGGTTTGGCTGATTCCATTACATTTGATGCATTTGTCAATTGATTGAAATGATCGGATTTCAGATGTACCTCAGGGCAAAGGAAGCAATCCCCTGAAAGTGATTTAGCCAAGTGTCAGGTGAGGGAGGGGATGGCTTCCCCCCCATCCCCGATCCTGAGTAACAGTAACAGAGTTAACAGTAACAGGACTTCCCCCACCCTGAGGAATAGGCTTCTTTCCTGCGTTACCCTCATAAGCATCCTTTGCACACCTCTAGCCTAATACTCATTTAATGAGGATTAATTATCTGCCCATCATCTGCTTCTCTTACTGGACTGTGAGCTCCTTGATACCTACCATATGTTATTTAAAATGTTTTCCTCAGGGGCGCCTGGGTGGCTCAGTGGGTTAAGCATCTGCCTTTGGCTCAGTCATGATCCTAGGGTCCTGGGACCGAGCCCCACTTCGGGCTCCCTACTCAGTGGGGAGTCTGCTTCTCCCTTCCCTCTGCCCCTCCCCACCGCTCGTGCTCTCTCTCTCTCTCAAAGAAATAAATAAAATCTTTAAAAAATTAAGTAAATAAAATAAAATGTTTTCCCAAATCCTGGCCGGAGTAGATGCTCAGTAAACATTTTGGAAGAGGGAAGGAAGGAAGGAAGGAAGGAAGGAAAGAAAGGAGGGAAATGAGGGAGGGAATGAATGGAGGGAGGAAGAAGGAGAAAAAAGTTCACTTATAATGTCTAAAAAGGTATTGGACAAAGTAGAGCATGTGTTTAGTTTGAGGAGCCATTTTATTAAGAACCAGTTATGATTTGCTCAGAATTAAAACACAAGTTATAATTTAACAGGTACTATGGGCCTTATGTAATGAGAAATAAACGCAATACATTTTGAAAGGCTTTCGAGTACTAAATAGAAACTAAGCTGATGAGATTTTTCATCCTCAAGAATTACCCGGGATATGAGCTTTGCAAAGAGTAAAAGATAAAAAAGGGAGATTCCTGAAATGAGGCCAGGTGGATTATTTGCATAAATATTAGTCACTACAAACTTCCAAAGGATTTTAAAAGTGAACAAAGAAATATTTCTAAAATAAAGCAGCTTTATTTATCATCCTTATATATTATGAAAACAAAATATTTAGTAAGTCTTACCGATGAGTGGTTGATTCAATTCTTTGTCAATGAAGTCTTTTTTTTTTTCAACACGGATAATGTAAATACGTCGGTTAATCATTAGAGACGCTCAGTCTTCATCTTTGTTCCACTCCTTAAACAAGGAGATTGTAAATCCTTGAAGTTTCCTTGGCGTTATCTTAGGTAAAGTCCAAAGTTTGAGGTAGTGTTCTACACCATAAACCGTGCTACCGAAGTTCCCCTAACGGCAAGGAGTCAAAGGACACCTTGACATTCTGGAATATTCTTTACTCAGCCTGCCTTGAACCTATTTCTTCAAAGATTCGTCATCTTGGCCCTTTACCCCATGACCTATCTAGATTTTTAAAACATATATGTATTTTTTATTTCAGAACAGTTTTAGATTAGAACACTTAAAGCTATGGTACAGAGTTTCCATACACCCTGTACCCAGTTTCCCCTATTATGAGCCCCTTACATTATATTAGTAAGTTCATTTGTTATAATTATGGAACCAATATGGATACATTATGATCAACTAAAGTCCTAGTTTACTAAGATTTCCTTAAGTTTTATCTAATATTCTTTTCTGTTTCAGGATCTGTCCAGGATATCACATGACATTCCGTTGTCAAATTTTCTCAGACTCCCATTGGCTATAAGATCTTCTTTGGATGATTTTGACTCAGATCTTCCCTCAATTGGGGTCTGTCTGATGTTTTCCTCTTGGTTAGACAGGGGTTAGGGGAAGACCACAGATAAAGGGCACCTCCCATCACATCATATGGAGAGAACATACTAATCAATATGACATCACTGTTGCTGTTGACCTTGACCTCCTAGCTGAGGTGGTGTTTATCAGTTTTCTCCACTTCAAAGTTATTTTTCTCCCCTCCTTTGCATACTGTCCTCTCTGCAAGGAAGTTAGGAAGTTACTAAGCACAACCCATATTTAAGAAGTGGACTGTCAAGCTCCACCTCCTGGAAGGTAGAGTACAGAAATTACTTGGAATTATTGAGATTTGTCTCTTTTTTGCAATTTACTTATTTAGTCATGTATTTATAGTAGCAATAGGCTTATGGTTATTTATTTTTTCCTTTAGATTATAATCCAATTCTACTTAATTTTGGTGCTCAAGTTGTTCCCATTTGGGCTCTCATTAGGAGCTCTTTCAGTTGGTTCCTATCCCTGTGGTTGTGGGGTTTTGTTTTGGGTTTTTTTTTTCCTCCAGCTTTTTTTTTTTTTTTTTTAACCTTTCTGGCACTTGAGGATCCTCCAGGCTCACCGTGTGTGTGTGTTTCCTGCCCTGCTCCTAGGATCAGCCATTTCTCCAAGGAGTCCTGCCTGGTTCCTTTCACTGGAGAATGCTCTAAGAGACCAAGATTCTAGGTGTGCTGGCTTCTGTGTCAACTTCCTCTCAGCTGACAGAGGAAGGAAATAGATGTGTGTGTACTAACTCCTATATACACGTCTATAAATATTTGCACATCTATCTGTATCCGAAGTACATACAGATACATCTATACCCATATTCAGCTAAATGTAAGCTCATACGGTGTTCCCAATGTGAATCCATTAACACACGGATCATTCTAGCCTTCTCCCTTTGCTTATCTGTCAACTCTCATTCCAACAGTGAGAAAGCTGATTCCCATCACGGTTATCCTTTTACTGATTTGCTCATTCCCGGTGTACACGTGTAGCAGGAACTATTGTTAATCTGTACCCCTATGGAAAACAACTTGAACAACTAAGCACAAAGCTTATGTACAGTTTCTTTTGCCTTTGGTCTTAGAGACTCCGCTCATTTCGGAAGTTACTAAGCTCAGGACCTCCCCCTTCCTCCGCCCCCCCCCCCAGCACACATCCCCTCGATGAAGTCGTTTCATGCATTTACATTCTGCATCCCATCCCTGGGATGGGATCTCCCAGATGATTTTTTAAAATTTGCATACATTCAGGTTCATGCTTAGCACAGATTTATTTTAATATTAAAATAATGTTTGGGGCGCCTGGGTGGCTCAGTCGGTTAGACAGCCGACTCTTAATCTTAGCTCAGGTCTTGACCTCAGGGTTGTAAGTTCAAGCCCCTCATTGGGCTCCACAGTGAGTGTGGAGCCTACTTAAAAAGATAAAATAAAATAAGAAATAAAAATAAAATAAAATAAAAATTGTTTTAAATTATGTGACAACCAGCGAAACTGACAAACCACAGAGATGTGTTAATCCAACAAATATTTTCCAAGTGCCTCCCTTATGTTAGGCCTTATAACAGTGTCTCTCTGCGGGGCTTTACCTTGTGGTTCCCTTGGAGCACCCCCGGTGTATCCCTGCGTAACCAGGGCTTAGGCAGAAGCACGGACTAAGGAAACTGGATTGTACTATTTATGGCCACATCTCTGAAATTCTAGGATTCTTTAGATTCGTGGAACCCTATCTCCCTCAGTGGTTCCAGAATCTGCAAAAAATAATCTATTTGGAGAATTGCATTTACATAAGGTTAGAATTGTTTTTGTTTTGTTTTGTGTTTTGTTTTTTGTTGTTTTTCTTACTGCTCCTTTGCTCTTAGTAAGAAAGTAATTTAAATGCCAGGAGAGAATAATAACTACGGAAGTCAACCACTGGCTTTTGCCTAAGACAAATACCAGCCGCACAACTTCAGTGATAATCCCCTTTGTCGTTCTGGGTGTGCTGAAAACAACAATTAAGTTGCTCTGCACTTGCAAGTGATCTACTATATTGTTTTATGGGCTTTATTGGTTGCACCCACCACATTATCCAAACAGCTAATGAAATCGCGAGTGTAAAATTATGCCAATAAAGGAAGGAAAGGCAATCATTGTTTGTGGCTCTTATCTTTGGGGGTGGGGAAGAGGACTTGCTCCCATTAGCAAATTCACCAATGGACTAGCTTTCTTGAGAACATTAATGTTTTGTGAAGCTTTCCACCGTCACCTTGCCTGACTCCTAGGGTGACCCTCCACCTCATGGCTTGTCCCCAGTGGAGGAGGCTTACTTCTACCACTGCCACAATGGGTTGAGGACTTGGTAGGAGCAACGCCCCGGCATTGTATGATTGAGTGAAAAAGTAGGAAAGATGACAAGCTTAACATTTACCTACTAAGACACTGGGCTAGGTCTTTTGATGTGCAAAACTCTGCCAGCCTTTGGGGGTGGATGCCTCCCCTGTAGCAGGAGGACTCTTTGGCAGGGTCTTTCAGCACATTAATGACAGACCAGATGACTGCTTCTGTGCAAAGGGAAACTGGAACCCAGAGAAGGAAGGAGTCCCGGAGTAGAGGCCTCAGCGTGAGATGCTACCAGGTGCTTAACAATGCTGAGGAGATGTAACAACCGAACTCTGTTATGAAGAGATAGAAAATGGCTTCCCCCCAAACGTTCCAGAATATTACTGTCATTGACTTTGTTGTCCACACATTTGCTTTTAAAAAATTAGGAGTGAGAACCAGCTTTGTCAGTAAAACCGAGCTCACTTGAACTTCTGTCCACTTGGGGCTGGAAGGAAGGAGTAAGACAAGGGATGACTGGGCCGGGATCCTGCAGCCTGGTCTGTGTCATCGCCCGTGAGAGCCATGATTTGAGGTGACCTGTGCCAGACACCGGGATAGGTCCCATGGCTCCAGGGATCGCTGTGCCCACACTCTGAGGGGCGGGAGATGCCTGCTTAGAAGAAGGGTGGGATTTCCCCTAAAGAGAAGAAGCAAAGATCACTCCTCCCGGCAGAGGGGGAGAGTGAGTTTTGGACTGGCAAGGTAAGGTTCTTTTTTTTCTGGGAACTGAGTTGGGCTTGGGCACTGAGGTGTGGGAAGGCTTATGGAACGTAAGCCAGGGTGCAGACTTTGGGTCTGAGCCTAAAATGCCAACAGTATACAGTTCTAGAAGCAGTTGTGAGTTTCACTTAGCTTGTGACCAAGTCTTCTGATCTCCAGTGTACCATGTACCATGTGTAGGTGTACTATAGGGAATTAGGGAGAACCATGGCCTTCCTGTAGCCTGCAGAAAGAGATGCTTAGGATGACAGAGATGACTGGCCTAGAAGAGCTGTACTGCTTTTTTTTTGGTCACAGGGGAATTTTATTGGGAGGAAACATGGTCACACACAGCAGGCATGCTTTCCCTCTCATTCTTGGTCTTACACACACACACACACACACACACACACACACACACACACACATCCTCATAGTCCAGTTCTCAGCCACAAGGGTGGGACTCTCCTCAATTCCTAAGACCCAGAGGCAGTGGGGGTAGGAGAGGGTCAAGGGGGTGCACAGTGACCTGGTTCACAGGAGGGGCTCTCGGGAACAGGGTGCAGAGAGCAGTGGTGGGGACTCCCACCCCATACTAGTCCTCTCTGTGGGGGTGGGGGCAGGGCAGGGCAGGTGGCAGGAGACGCTCAGTTCTGGGGCTCCTCAGGAGCCGCACCCCCTCTTCCCCAGTGCTGTTGGCCATCCCCAGCATCAGGCTGTCTTGCAGTCGCTGCATGATGAAGGTGCAGTCTTTGTAGGAGTCCTTGGCAAGCGTGTGCAGGTCGGCCATGGCCTCGTCGAAGGTGGTGTTGGCCAGTGAGACAGCCTGCTCTGGGCTGTTGGTGATCTCGTAGAAGAAGACCAAAAAGCTCCTCAGAGCCAGGCCCAGGCAGGTGGGGTTGCTGGGCAAACATTTCCTTGCTGATGTCTATGGCTTCCTGGTAGGCCGACTGGGCAGGGTTGATGATATGATTTGGTCCTCACTGGGGGCTACCTCAGCCGGGTAGTGGTGTAGTCACCCTTCAATTTCAGGTGGAAGACCCAGCTTTTAGCATCACCGGTGTCCTCAATGAGGTGGTGTCCAGCAGTGTTGCACACCTTCTCCCAGTCGCCACCTTCTCCCAGAACTCTTCCATCTCCGGGCCCTTCTCTTTGTAGCCCTCCTCCTTGCTCTTCTGAGCAAGGCCCCTGCAGGCAGCGCTCTGCTGCCCCCCCACCACATCCTCATGGGTCGCTGAGAGAAGGTGTCAGTCTTCACAGGGTAGCTCCTCCCCTTTTCCACGGCGCACTTCATGAAGGCTCTATCAGAGCCGCACTCTTACAAGGGGCAGCAGCAGTAAAGACTGCAGGCCAAGAAACGAGAAATCAGCAAAACTAAAAACTTATTCCTGAGAACCTACATTTTGGCACCCTGAGAAGCCTCACACTAGCTGGGAGGCATGCGACGAGGATGTATGTGTGTGCCGGGGAGTGGGGACCGCATTCAAGTAACTAAACCTGGAGGGGCTCATGCATAAACATCTTGGGAGTGCAAAGATAGTAATCTGTTTTCAGTTCAAGGTCATAGTTTGGGATGCCAGGGACACAGAGGTCACACTTCATTTTCATCAGCTTCTTAACACTTTTCTTTCTTTTTTTTTAAAGATTTCATTTATTTGAGAGAGAGAATGAGATAGAGAGCATGAGAGGGGGGAGGGTCAGAGGGAGAAGCAGACTCCCCGCTGAGCAGGGAGCCCGACCTGGGACTCGATCCGGGGACTCCATGATCATGACCTGAGCCAAAGGCAGTCGCTTAACCAACTGAGCCACCCAGGCGCCCTTAACACTTTTCTATAAAATTTCTACCCTGGAAGGTATGCTATTGCTCATCAGAAACAACTTCCATACTTAATTTGAAAACACTAGCCTTTAAAAATAGAACAATATAGGGGCGCCTGGGTGGTTCAGTCCATAAAGCGTCTGCCTTCTGCTCAGGTCATGATCCCAGGGTCCTGGAATCAAGTCCCGCGTTGGGCTCCCTGCTCAGCAAGAAGTCTGCTTCTCCCTCTCCCATGCCCCCTGCTTGTGCTCACTCTCTCTCTCTCTCTCTGTCAAATAAATAAAATCTTTAAATAAATCGACCAATATATTAAATATTTTAAGATGATGGCAGTCTCCACAGAGCCCCGCGCGTGTCTGTATTCATGGGCACACACAGTCCCTGTTCTCTCTCAAACATCCCCGGTGCAGGTGGAGGATTTATGTTCTTACAATCTTAAAATGTTCAATGATAACTCACGCTACAGTAACAAAGGTTATAAAATGTGTAGGTGTAAGCTTACCAAACGTTTACAGAGTACTGTACCGTTCATAAAGCACTTTAAAAATATTTGATCTCATTTGAATAATACTTTTCTGCCACTGTACCAGGAGAGGTTTCTTTCTTTTTTATTTTGTTTTTAACCTAAGGTATGTATAACAGCTCATTTAAAAAGACGAGGCAGATGTTAGCTCTGACTAGCATTCTGGATTTAGCACACAAGGAGAACTATGTTCTATTTCCTTTTTTGGTATCATAGGCCTTGATCTCTAAACAAATACTTGAAGTGGGTCTCTAAACTCTGAGTGGAAGTAAGCTAATCACTGACATTCGAGACACTCTGCTCCTTGACACATTTTCACAATAAATGTCCAGCCACTCTACAAACTTGAGTTTCTCCCGTGGCGAAGAATCATCCCTTTAAGGGGCCCACACAGCTCTGTTGAGGTGTTTGGCGGCCTGCAACCTGTCTCCTCCTTTTTTGGCGTCCCTCAGGGTGCCCAGCTCAGAGATCGGCACAAAGAGAGTGGTTACTGTGTCTTTGCTGAACAGGGAAAAATAAGGTAATTGTCGCCAAAGGGGAACCCTGTCAGTCCCAGGTGTTTGCTAACAAGTGACAGATTGAATCCTCTTAACTACTAGGCGAGGTACTAATCATCACCCTACTCACACCTGGAGAAACTGAGGCTGTGATATACTGAGAAATACACATTTGGTCTTTGTCCTCAGTTCCTGGCACAAAACTCTAAAACTCTTGCAATTTCCTGAGCCAGAGAGGTGTTAAGGTTACAACATTTGGTCTTAGTCCCTGACTCCTGACACAAGAGTTTTAAGCTGTTGGGATCTCTGGAGTGATAGGAAATGTGTTTTGTATGCTAATGAGATGCCTGGTGGTTGGGGACCCCTAGACAGCTCCAGGAGGGGGGCGGGTCACCAGAAAGACCAAGACAGGATCAGAGGGTTGGAACTTTCATCCATACCCCCTGACTTCCGGGGGAGGGGAAAAGCTGGAGATGGAGGTAATCCCCAGGGGCTATGCTTTAATCAATCATGCCTATGTAAAGAAGTCTCCATAGAGATATGGAAGCTAGGTGGTGCCTGGGTGGCTTGGTCAGTTAAGCATCTGCCTTTGGTTCGGGTCATGATCCCGAACAGGTCACAGGATCGAGTCCTACATCAGGCTCTTTGCTCAGCGGGGGAGCTGGCTTCTGCCCCTCTCCCCTGTTCATGTTGTCTCTCTCTTTTTGTCTTAAATAAATAAATAAAATTAAAAAAAAATATCCTGAAACTATGTTTTGGGGGATGGGGGATGGTCAGAGAGCCTCCTGGTTGGCAGACACCTCAGAGTGCTGGGAGGGTGGTGAACCCAGAAAGGGCATAGAAGCTCCAGGCCTCTTACTCATATATCTTGCCCTCTGCATCTCTTCAGTTTGGCTATTCCTGAGTTGTATTCTTTATAGCAAACCAGTCATGGCAAGTAATGTGCCTTCCGAAGTTCTGTGAGCCACTCTAGCCAATTATAGAACCCAAGGAGGGGGTTGTGGAAATCCTCAATTTATAGCGAACCAGTTAGAAGTATGGGAGGCCCCCATGACCTGTACTTGCATCTAAAGCAGGGGGCAGATTTGTGGGACTGAACCCTTAAAAATCTGTGGGGTTTGACACTGCCTCTGGGTAGCTAGTGTCAGAAATGAATTGAATTGTAGGACACTCACTTGGTGTCTGGAAAGTTGGAGAGTTGCTTGGTGTGGAAAACCCACATTTAGTGTTGTATGTGTTATGAGTAAAAATGGCTTGCGGAGGCTCAGAGTGGTGAGCTTATTTAACTTCACACAAGCTGAGAATGAGAGAGTTGGGATTTGAACCAAATACCATGATGTCCCCCGTTTTATCTGTTTAACTACGGGAGCATTCATATTAACGCCAGCGCTGATAAAACACGTATTTTACAAGAAACCCACAGAGTAGCACCTCAAAATGAACATTTTTGTCACCTTTACCAGAGCAAAGCCAGCCTAAAGACACCTTTGATGTCACATTGAGTTTATATGACTGGAGTGCTGTATCTGGAATTTAAGGCCTGATCCCGAGTTCCCTATGGACTAACAATATTACTTCTCACAAGATACCTGGTCTTTCACTTTGTCTCATTTTCTTCTACCCGGTCAAAACATAAGCAACTCATTATTTGTGTCTTTGCTTCTGAGATAACGGGAAGCTTCTGGAGATCACATTGTTTGCTCCAGTGGGACCGGTTGGGAGAAAGGTATGAGAAAGAGTTGAAGGATCACTCCCACTAACAGAACTTCCACCACCACAACCCCCCCCAGCATCTTCGGTGACATCACCACCCCCAACCAGTTCTCTTAGACGAAGGCGGATGTGGTAGCTTTCTCTTCCATAAGTGAGTATCACATCTATGTTTTTCCTTTCACTAAAAAGTTGTATTCCATAATTACCGGTGCCTTTCAAACTTCAGATATTTTAAACATGACTTAGACAGGGCACAGACTTTTGGTAAATAAAAGCAAATATCCAAGCCACATTAATGGCAGAGGTAGTTTACAAATTTCTCTCTTTGATCACATTCTTCTCATTGTTTATTTGGAAGTGGTCAGCTTCAAAAACGTCTTTGAAGTAAGTCGGAATCTATCTTTTTCCCGACTCATCCCCTTCCCACTGCTCAAAACATATATACACACACTTGTTGCTATAGTAACATTTAGCTCTTGCGTATGGATTTATGTTACACACACATGAATGTCTCTTTCAATGCCTGGTTTTCAAGGTTCACGATTAATATGCTGTATGTCTAATAAACCAGTGATCAGCCTGGCTCTCTACATAGTAGCTTTTCATCTATAATGACCTGTAATATAAAACTATCCCTATGCTTAAAAACCATAGCTAATCAATAATAACTATTAAGATTAATTCCTTAACCTATTAGATTTTGAGCACACAAACAGATATTGTCCTTTTCTGAATATCAATATGAAAAGTCTCTAAGAATCCATCTGACACTGCCCTCAAAGTCTGTGACACCTCTTATCTTAGGGTGGCAAACTCTCGCCTTTCAAAATGGATTTGATTTTCAAAAAAGGCCTCATTCAGAGGCAAGCTGTTGAGTAAAGGGAATAATCAAGCTGAGTTTTGGTTAGAAATAAGCTTTCTCTAAAATATAATGCAGTGATTCTCAGTGGGAAATAAAAATTCTGGGGATGGCGTATTGGTGATGTATTTTGAAAACGCATCCACAGATGGAAAATAGGAAAAGAAAATCCTGATTGCATTAAATAAACAACAAAAAATAAATTTCAACTTTCTTGAGTGATATATCAATGATATGGGCTTCAAGATAGAGAATAGTTGACGGTCTTTTTTTTTTTCACATTTCAAAAGATGTATATGTTTTAAAAGGTTAAAAAAAAATATTGTGCTAAGATTGTGTTTCTTGTGTGGCTCCTATGCTGACTTTAAAGACAATTCACAAAATAGGAGTCCGGAGATATTTTGAGAAATGGCAACTTCATTGAAATACAGCTAGAGTCTTCTGGAGTAACTATTTTGAAGGTTAATGCTCATTTTAATACTTTTTTAAAGATTTTTTATTTATTTATTGGAGAGAGAGAGAGAGAAAGAGAGCAGGAGTGGGGAGTGGGGGGCAGAGGGAAAAGGAGAGTGAGAAGACTCCCTGATGAGTGTGGACCCAGGCTTCCAGGCTTGGGCTCCAACCCAGGACCCTGAGATCATGACCCGAGTAGAAGTCAGACACTTAACCGACTGAGCCACCCATGCTCCCCTCATTTTAATATTAAGGTTCTAGTACTCTCGCTTAAAAATTAGATTAATACTTGATAATCATCTTGCTTATCCAGATGCTTCCTCCAAGAATTGAAGGGCTTTGCAGACTTTATTTTTTCTTTTTCTTTTTTTTTTTTTATTAAGGCTTTGCAGACTTTAAAATAAGTTTTCCACAATCCTTGTGAGAAAAGAGCAAGCCATATAGTATCTCTTCCTAAGGGTTCTCAGGTTCTCTGAAAATTTCAGGTCCTAGAGAAATACCGATTGTAATTTACCATAGTTTGGGTGTTTTTTTTGTTTTGTTTTGTTTTGGTTGGGGGCGTTTGGGGGCAAACTTAGTCCCTAGGTGTTATGTTTGTAAACCTGAGTTCCTGCAACTTTGGTTGACATACCTAAGTGCCTCATGCTTTCTTCTGAAGGAAAATGGCTCTTGCAAATCTTAACTAGCACCCCCAGGCTTTTTCCTGCCCAGACAGAATCACTTGGAATTATCAAGCACCATTAAAAAAAAGAAAAACAACAACACTGTGTTAAGCTGCTTCTGCTCTGTCTAATCGGAGAGGCAGGGTGGGCATCAGACGTGATACCTTACTACCTCCAAAATGGAGACAGAAATGTATTGCCTGCCCCGCCCAAGTCCCCTGTTCTGGACATACAGGTTTTCCCAATGTCCATTTTCTTAGACAAGGAAGTAGCCAGTCCAGTGCAGGGTCTCCACAGACCACTGTCTCTAAATCTAAGACCCTTTGTTTCAGCCCTGTGCGGCACGTTTGTGTCGCCAGGCAGCTGCGCATTCATGGCGATCCATTGAAGTCAAATGTTGCAAAGGAATTCCCTGATGGGGCTCGGAACTTGATTCAGCTCTTTTTAGGGTTTCAGCTGCTGTCCTAACCAGTTCCATAGGATCTAGACGTCGCTCTCCTTCCTTCTATTGAGATAATTTGGGCAACGGGTATTAGATGGAATTTTAGTCTTTTTTTAGAGCACTATAGCTGCTTTAAAGTAAACAAGTTCTTAGACTTCTTTCTCCCGGCCTGATAAAATGTAGTTGCTGTCTCTGGTTTGGGGGGCCTGAGGAAATTATGGGAAAAATCAACCAAAGTGCTGGAGAATCTTGTACGGCTATCGCTTTATGAGTGAGTCAGAGAGTGAGCCTCACTTTGGATCCTCTTGCAGGGTGGTTTTCACGCTGGGCTCGGCTGAGCGTCACTGCGAGGCTTGACTGTGGGCGGGGGGGGGGGGGGGGGGGGGGGGGGGGGGCACAGCCTACACAGTTCCCTAGGGTGCTCGTTAAGCCTTCGACTCCCACATGTTCTGATCAGCCCATGTTTTATCCACTCCCAGGTGATTCTCACACACACTAAATAAAGCTTGAGGAACACTGCTGACTTGGGGTCCATAGATCTAGGAGGTGGAAATTGTGTCTGGGTTGTCCCCACCCCCATTTTGAACTCATCTATTTTACACCCTGGAATCTCCTCCATGCTTTCATTTGAAGAAGCACTTCCATGACTAAAACCAAAACCAAAACAAAACCCTAAAAATCTTTAGAAATGATTACTCCGGCATAAATAAATACCTGAAAGACACCTTCTTGTGCTTATCTTCACCGATGATTTCTTTCTGGTGAAAATGCAAATGAATGCATAAGAAAGTGATTTTGTCCAGATAACTTCAGGACAGAGAAAGCCACTTTTCGTCTACTAAAGGACACAGCTCTGTACCTCTAGCAACGGATTTGTACAGCTCAGGAGTTCCTGAAGACCCCCGTGAATGTTAGCTTGGGTAGCTGAGATTAATGCTCTACCCTCAGTTGCACACCCAGGACTATACCGGCCCCCTTCCAGTCCTCAAATCTGGCCTCCAGCTCAAGAGTTCCTCAATTCAGACAAAGTCTCAGAATGTGCCATATACAAACGTGATTTTGGAATGCCTTCCACATGCTGGTTTTTAGGTCACCCAGAATGAAGACATTAAGAACATGTTAATACAGCTGCTTGCAAGACAATTTTGTATTGTGGTTTTTGGTTTCCTAAATGCCTGAAGTAAGTCTTTCCTACTGTGTCAAATTTAGCAAGCAATCTAGATGGTGAAAGGAACTAGTGGACTTTCAAATTTTAAAACTGTCCAAAATTCATCTAACATTCCAATGAGTTTCAGATGTTATAAAAACTCATTAATGTGATTCAGGTCAATTGGGTAGCATAAAAACTTCAAACCCATAAAATATGATACATAGTTTATCACATATTGATTTATTAAGCACCTACTATATGCAAAGCTTATACTAAAAATATTTCAAGGACTACAAAGGAAATAATATACTTCAGTCAGGCCTTTAAGAAGTGTGTAATCAAACAGGATGTAAGAGTAAAGGAGGGAATGCTCATACTACACTCTGTAGCAAATGCAAGAATTAGAGAGCCCTGTTATTATATATGAGAAAAGGGAAAGTGTGAGTGCTTTTTTAGATGTTAAAGATGGTACATTTTGCCATGGGTTCCTTTCTGAATTTGTGTGTGTGTGTGTGTGTGCGCGCGCTTTTGCACACACATGCACATGCATCTTTCTCTGGGTATTTGGTTCTGTATATAGCTTTTCTCCTGCTTTTATAGTCTTTAAAAGAAACCTTGCTTTTGAATGTATATGCACTAGAAAATTTTAAAACTAACCCAGAAGCAATGACTGTTGTGAATTTCTGGTGTATCTTTCAGAGATATCCTATAAAAATACAAGCATAATGTATGCACATATTTTTTGTCCCTTCTTTAAAAAAAAAAAAAACAGTAAATAGTACACGTGATCCACACCACTTTTGCTTTTACCTTGGAGATTATTTCAAAGAAATACATACATAGCTACTGCATTTTTAAATGGCTGCATAGCATTCAAGTATCTGAATTCTATTCATAGTATTTTACTCTCCATAATGGTTTTAACCAACTCTCTATTGATAGCCATTTATAATGTTTCCAATTTGTTGCTATTCTTGTAAATTCCTAGAAGTAAAATTGAGTATATGCATTGTATTCCTTTAATGGTTACCTTGGGAATTTTTTAAATGAATGCAAACTTAAAGTCTAAAATCAGTCAGCATCTTTACCATCCTCACAAACTATCCGATCTATAAACACTTCAACTCCAAACACCTCCTCCTTTCTTCTATACCATTGTTGTATTTTAGTTCTGTCTTTTTTTAACTCTGAAAGAATATATTATTATGATTGTTTCCCACATTATAAGTTTGCATATACGGACATTTTTCCTAATTTCTTTACCACTTTTTCTTTCATCCTAGACCGCTTATCTGGGATTAGTTTCTTTCTATACAAAATGCTTATTTATAAGTTGTAGCAAAGGTCTGTCTCTTGGAAACTCCATTAGGTTTTATTTGTCTTTTTTTTTTAAAGATTTTTATTTATTTATTTATTTATTTGAGAGAGCGACAATGAGAGACGGAGAGAGAGCACATGAGAGGGGGGAGGGTCAGAGGGAGAAGCAGACTCCCTGCCGAGCAGGGAGCCCGATGCGGGACTCGATCCAGGGACTCCAGGATCATGACCTGAGCCGAAGGCAGTCGCCTAACCAACTGAGCCACCCAGGCACCCCGGTTTTATTTGTCTTAAACATAGCTTTATTTCATCCTCATATTTGACTGATAGTATGTAGATACAAAATTTTAGTTTTTGAGTTAACTTTTTCTGGGAATAGTGAAAATATTATTCCACCATCTTCTGATTTTCATTGTTGCTGTTAAGAAGTCAGTTGCCAATGTAGCTGTTGGGGGACACTTCTTTGCTCATCTTTTATTTCTGGCTGGTTTAAGATTATCTCATTACTTCCCTTCTGCAGTTTGATTATGATGGGTATAGTTGTAGATTTTTAAAAACTTAACTTTCTTTGAAAATGTCTTTCTTTTTAAATTTTTCTTTTCTTTTTTTATTGAAGTATAATTTACATCCAGTGTTATATTAGTTTCAGGTGTACAATATAACGATTCAACAATTCTATACGTTACTCATCAAGGTAAGTGTATTCCCGATCCCCTTTATCTATTCACCTCCCCCAACCTTACCTCTGGCAATGACCAGTTTGTACTCTGTATTTAAGGAACTGTTTTTTGTTTGTTTCTCTTTCTTTCCCTTTGTTTTGTTGTTTTATTTCTCAAATTCCACATATGAGTGATATCATATGGTATTTGTCTTTCTCTGACCAACTTGTTTCACTTAGCATAATACCCTCTAGGTTAATCCATGTTGTTGCAAATGGCCAGATCTCATTCTTTTTTAGGGCTGAGTAATATCCCATTGTATATACACATGTATTCATCTTTTTAGTACGAGTATTGGAATCTTTCAACAGTAACAGAAAATTATGAGCCATTTTCAATTTGAATATTGCCTCATCTCCATTTTCTTTATTATGTCCCTCCAAAATTCCAACTGTGATTTTATGATTCTACAACTCACTCTATATTATAAGATTCTTAATGACTTTTTAATTTTTTCCACCTCATTTCTTTCTGTGCTGCATTCTGGGTAATTTCTGCTAAACTATTTTCCATTTCACTAAATTAGTCTTAAACTATGTCTACCATGAATATTGGGCTTGACTTTAAATTTCTCTATTTTTTTTTTAAGACATTCTTTTGGAGTCTTTGAATCTTCTTGATTGATTTTACAGTCTGTCATTCATGATCCTTTCATTTATGTGTTTCTTGTTATATTGACTATGGACTTATGTTCCCTAGAATTTTACCTGCAGTAATTTTTGAGGCCTTGGTTGAAGGTAAGTTCCTTCAAAAAGAATATGCATTTACTTCTACCTGGGCATTCCCAACTAAGGGCTACTTTAAAATCAATTGTAGATTTGAAGTACTGTGATTTTGGGCTGAAAATTCTCGTGAAAACTGGATTATAGTTATGAATTCTCAGGAGAAATATTTTTTCCTTCAACCCAGCTTCAAGGCTGAAAGAAACAAGTACTTTTTAGCAGTCCTTTCTGTGGTGTCTGATTTGTCTGATGTTCCTAGATTGCTTGTAAGTTTTCCTTTCAGATTCTTGCCTTCAGTTGGGCTCAAGGATTTGTCTCATGTCTTACACATTGCATATTTGTTAAAAACAGGATTTCAAAGTAATCAGGGTTTGATACATTACCCCAGAGCAAAAGCCAGATTCAGTGTTTAGTTATACCTCTATGTATTTCTCCTGTTAATTAACTTTTACCCTCTAATGATTTTTTTTTCCTTTCTAACTTGCTCTTGAATGCATTTAGAAAGAGGTTTATCTTTAAAAAATAAACAAAAATAGCATCTATCTTTGTTGTGTTCAGTGGAAAAGAAGATTATGCTGTCTCTTCAAAATTATGTCAAGAAACAGCAGGCTCTAAAATTCTCAAGAGCTGAGCTTCAGTTTCTAATTACTTCCCACAGACACTCCAATTCTTGCCTTTCTGCGGCACATCCTAAAACCACGATCATGGCGGCAGTTACACTACAGTACGCTGGGGAAGCGGGTGCCTATCTGAGGGAAAAGGAAGGGTCTATACTCCTGCTGCAGCAGCCGGGCTACACTGGCCCTGCGTTTCTCGCTTGCCCAAGTTAGGGGGATGTTGCGTGAGTTTCTCCTACCACCAAATATATCTGACACTACTGAAATTTGTTACCTAATACAAACTTTATGACCAGCTTTGAAGAAAGTATTAACTTTATGTTGAATGACTCTGTGTGTGTGTGTGTGTGTGTGTGTGTGTGTGTGTGAGTGTGTTTATAGAGTTCAGGTTACAGGAATAATCTGGTGAGTGTTCTGAGAGTGTCTTAGTCAGCTGGGGCTGCCATAACACAATACCACAGACTGGGTGGCTTAAACAATACAAATTTATTTTCTCACAGCTCTGGAGGCAGAAAGTCCCAGATCAAGGCCTGACAGGGTTGGTGTCTGGTGAGTACTCTCTTGGCCTTGCAGATGGCTACCATCTTGCTTGTGCTCATATGGTCTTTCTTCAGTGTGAGCACACACACACATGTACACACACCACACATACACGCAGAAAGAGAGATCATGATCTCTCTTGTGTTTCGGCTTGTAAGGACACTAAACCTATCTAATCCAGTTGGATCAGAGCACCACCTTAACTCAACCTTAATTTCTTCCTTAGAGGCCCCATCTCCAAATATAGCCACACTGGGGGTTAGAGTTATAACATATGAATTTGGGGAGATACAAACATTCAATTTACAACAGAGAGTTTCTTCTGAATTCACTTATATGAATGGAGAGGCTTAAGGGAGTATTACAGGTTATAATTTGAGGCAGTGACAGACAATTTAAGACCTTTTGGAGGGCTTCGCTCTATGTGTAATTGCTTTGATACACTATATCTGTGTGTGGATATGGAAATGGATAACCTATCAGGAGAGAGAATAAAATGTTAGCGCCCTATTTATAATTATTTCATCTCATCCTTTTATAATTTATTTTGTGGTGTTTCATAATACATGGAATGTATTGGTACAGTTTTACTTGCATGCAATTTACATAATCATAAGCATACTTATGACAAGGAACATGTCTAGAAGAGTTACGGGTGGGATGCATCACAAAGGCTCAGAGAAACAAGATAGCCTTTTTCATGGTGTAAGCACCCATGGGCACAGTGAAGGTATTAAAACTTGAGAATAGGTCACGAGAAAAAAGAATCATCAAAGAAATAAGGAAGTTTGATAGGAAGGAATGAAAAGGGTACACTATGCCACCCCAGCACTAGAGGAAAGGAAATGGGAAATGAGAATGAAGAAAATACCATTTTTATATCCCAATATCTTCTAGCTGTCTGCTTTGTGTGCCCAACATATTCTTAATAATCACCCTGCTGGCATGACTCCAACTAACCACAAATGATAATCATGTAAGTGTTTGCACTTGTAGGGTACAATAATTTTTTGCAGAGGGCTCTGAGTTGCTCACAGAGTTTATCCGGAACCATCTATGTGTTTCTCTCAATGAAAGAATAATGTTTGGCCTTGACTCAAACATTCTTTCTGTTGCTTGATTAGAGGGTTGAGAAGCAGAGTTAACTGCACCTCCATGATACTCTTGAGGTCCTGGGAAACCCATTAACTTTTTTTTTTTTGAGAAGGTATTTTAAAACTTAATGTGTTGAATTCCCTTCTGAAAAGGGAAAAACCAGTCAGGGGATTGGCTACCCCGAAGTAATGGGCTGGGAAGGAGTCCTCTATGGGCTTATAAAGAGGCCAAGAGCCTCAGTCCTTCCCTAACTGGCCCCCATGAGGCACGTAGAGTTTTATGTGTAGCCTCCAAATTGTCCGAAAATCAAAATGGCCACTTCTAATCCGTCCCTGCAGATGGTCCCTGTCTCTCAGAGGCAAATGCACAGAGACACAATACACAAGGAACAAAGTCCTTGTTAGCGCCAACATTTGCAGAGAATCTGGGGTGTATTAGAGGGAGGGGAAGATGTTCTGTCTCTTATGGTACCATAGAGAGGCATCATGGATACGGGGGCTGGATGGGAGCAGAATGAGCCTAAATCAATTATTTTATTCTCTGGTAGGTGTTGAAGGTACAGAAACGAGTAAAGCAACAACACTTCTAGGAAAAATGCACACACAGTAAAAGACTCAGTAATTTCCCTACAGTTTTCTTTCTTTCTTTTTTTTTTTTTTAATTTATTTATTTGAGAGAGAGAGAGAGAACAAGCAGGGGGAGTGGCAGAGGGGGAGGAAGAAGCAGAGTCCCCGCTGAGCAGGGAACCCAATGCGGGGTTCGATCCGATCCCAGGACCCTAAATTATATATGCACTTGGATATATGCACTTGGTTTTCCTGGGGAGGTATTGCTTACTTGCAAAAAGGTCTGTGATCCCCCAAAATGTTAAGAATGTTTGTCCTAGAGGAATTAGAAGCCCACACGTGCTTTTTCTTGGGTAACTTTTCATTCAAAAAGAGTGTTAGTTCTTAGATAGAATGGTCAAAGACATGCAGAGTGAAATAGAAGGAATTGGCACACCTTTTTAGAGGTCAAGCCCTCTCTTACCCCACTGCTCAAAAGCTCCCAGGCAGATGAAGGCAACGACATCAGTGGTATTGGGAGATTCTATTTTTAAAGACTTTTAAGCTTTTTCTTTTTGACATTCACTTGGATGACTGATAGATTTCTCATGAAAATCTAAATTTGTTAAATCCCAGCGTAAGCACTTTGAATAGAGAGAGAAGTCTCTATCATAATATTTTAAAACTTTTCTTCTCCTACACATCTTCAAGGAAGACAACTCTACGCTAAGGATAACATGTGTGGCAGGGCACTGATTTGTGAGAGCCTGTCATTGTAGCGGTTAAGGGCACAGACTCTGGAGCCCGATGGCCCGGGTTCAAGCCCCAGCTCCTACAATCTGACACTACTTCACCTCAGTTTCCTCATCTGTAAAATGGGAATCGAAATTGTGTCGGCCTCATTGGGTTGCTGTGATTTAATGAGCTAATGTATGTAAAGTCCTGAGAGCAGTGCCTGGTTCATTGCAAAATGCTACATTTGTGTTTGCTAACATTCTTTTTTTTTTTTTTAAGATGTATTTATTTATTTGAGCGAGAGAGAGAGAGAGAGAGAGAACACAGGCCAGGGGAGGGGCAGAGGGAGAGAGAGAATCTCCAGCAGACTCCGCACTGAGTGAGGAGCCCATCACGGGGCTCGTTCCCACAACCCTGAGTTCATGACCTGAGCCGAAATCAAGAGTCGGACCCTTAACGGACTGAACCACCCGGCACCCCTACTTTTGTGTTTGCTAACATTCTTACATACTTTCCCCACCAGTTCCCTCTTATAGCTTACCCCTTCTCTTCATTCAGTAATTAGACTGCAGCAGGTGATCACTGACCAAGGGAAGGGATGTGACAGGAAAGATCAGAGGAAAAAAAAGTCTCTGTGGCCTATGGATTTCCTCAGAAAATTCTGAGGAAACAGAAACAAGACAGAGGTAAATAGGCAGATATCAGATGAGAAGGAGGAAGGCGCCCCCCTTTACCCCCACATACACACTGGTTGTGAAAGGGTGTCAGAGACTGAGAGGAGAACCAGTTGGACCCGGGTAGGCACGAAAGCATAGAGCTGGTGGGTCTCTGAGGAAGGAGGCCATGAGCCCTGGTCCCCATGTCAAATGCTAGGGATGCTGGAACCTAAAACCAAACAAAAACAAAAACCAACCAACCAGCAAAAAAAACCTTCACACGTAAGTTCATAGAATCTGAGAATAGAGCGGACCCACGTCCTATCTCTTTCAGGTTCCAGGGAATTGGCAATGACTCTGGAGTGTAATTTGGCAGATGTGACCTCAGCCAGCCTAGAGTCCCCGGGCCCCATCCTGGCCCCAACCTGGGTTTTTGGCCCCCAAGAGCAGCACAGAGGATGTCAATGAGGCCCCCTCAGCAACCACACGGGCAGGCGGTAATGTTAGATGAGATGGGGCTTCCCAGTGGGAACCAGAATGAACAGATGACACTGAGGATAAAGACCAGGTACGCCCTCACTCAGACACCGCATAAGCCCCGGGTGCTTATGATGCTTCACTAGGGAAATGGGAGAGGACAGAAAACAGACTCTGCCACCCTAATGGGAAAAAAAATGAGACTTGAAATAGAAATTAAATTGAATTATGAAAAAAATCAAGACACTTTTTTTTTTTTTTTTGCCCATTCAGATTTGCAGACAGAGATTCCTACCTGCTCTACCTGTTTCCTCCATGACTCAGACACTGGGAAAATGAAGTAAGTTTTGGCTGGGAAGATTTAACTCACCACTGGCAAGGTGTGAGTCACCAGGGCATGTCTCCACTGCCTGTGAAGGCCACACAAAGATGAGAAGAGCCTGGGAACTTGGGAGCAGCTGATAGCATGAGATCACAGTTATGGCTCATGAGGCTGGGGAAGAGGGGGTTGTAAGCATGTGCTGGGGAGCTCGCCGTCATGAAGGGTGAGGAAAAGGAGTACGACGCAGACCTCGGGACCTCTGGGCAAGGCAGCACCTAGGGAATATCCATGCCTGTCAGACTGGAACATGGTAACGTGGAGGTTACCTACATTCCAACTCTTTTCCAGTCAGGATTCTCTAGACAAGTGTTAATTTCTGCTGTCTTCCAGGCATTGTGTTGGATGCTAGGAACATTCCTGGGTGAATAGGACGAGGTCCTGCCTCAGAGGGTCCACTCTAGTCTCACAAAGAGATCCTTCAGTGTCAAGTGGGCAGTAGGTGCAATGGGAGTCCAAGAGGAGGAGAGTTCATCCAATTTCGGGGCTCTGGAAAAACAAGAGGGCTCCTAAGCTGGGTCTTGGAGGATAAATGGGTGTTCATGCAGCAGAGGTGGGTGGGACAGAAGTTTCTGCAGACGACACAGCCTAGGCAAAGGCATGCAGGAGAGGGACCGCAAAGAGCACACAGAAAACAAAGCAGCCAGAGTCTCTGAGCTGCCGGGTCAAGTCATTGATTGGAAAGGTGGAGTTAGAGATGGGAGCTTGGGCCGGGTCATAGACGCCGTGAACGCCATGGTTAGGAATTTAGCCTCTATTCTGGAGCTGACAGGCTACTGACGGGTTTCTGGCAACAGAGTGGGATAGCCAGGTTTATATTTTACAGCGACATGTCTGGCTGCATTTGGAGGACAGACGGGAGGGGATGTGAGGGACAGCAAGAATGCCACTTGGGATTGCCCTGCAGGCCTCTTGCTCACCAGCCAGCCGGAGCAAGTCCCCAGGTTGGACCACGGGCTTTGCAGACCCGTCCACCAAGTCTTGCTTGTAAAAGGAGGCCCAGAGGAGGTTTCCGACTGAATGGGAATCCTATTCCAACTAAAAAGGATCAGGCCCATCTGAGCTGAGGGCAGGGACTTAGGCTGGCTTCTAATGACTGAGAAGAGCAGCAGACCACTCTCCAACCTGTCTCCCCTCTGGCAACAAGATCTAGATTCCCCCCACTCCCCAGCTTCCTGGCCTGGCTGCTATGTGGAGTTCCCCCCGCTCTAACCATCCCTGTCCAGCTGTGTCTGGCCCGGTGGGGCAGTGATATTCTTGGAATGAGCAAGCCGGCCATCTAGCCGGTCATCGCACTGGCTGGCCAGTGCAGTAGGTGGGGCAAGCATCTCGGCACCTTCTAGACCTCCCAGCTGTAGCCCCAAAGCAGAGTATGAAGCTTTAGCCTGCTTTTGGGTGATTGCAGATCCTTACTTACTCAGAACTGCGTTCTCATAATTAACAGTATGTCTGGGGCTTCTGGGGTTGCAGTAACTTGATACCGCCTCTCGCTAAGTCATTGGGCTGCATTTCTGAAATACTGTTCTCCGTTCTGACTGACTTCAGTCTGGCTCTCCCAGTTCATTATTTATGCCTGTGTCTCAGATTTTCACATCCTCACAGCCACCGGTGGCCCAGCAATATTGGCTGGAAAGAAGGGAGTGGGAAGAAGTGGGGGAAATGGGACATTACGGAGGAAGACCTGGCCAAGGGGCTTGAGGGCACACGGCAGTGGGGCCTATCTGTAGACGATGACAGGGGGACGGATAGGTTAAGAAGGAGTAAGAGGAGGAAAAAAGGCTCTGAGAGACAAGAGAACAGGGCAAAGAGAAGTGTGGCCCTGCCCTGGAAAAGGGAATTATGTGACATGATTCCAAGATCAAACTGCAGTGCTTGCTCTCAATTAAATTCGTTTATCTCTGCAGCACAGCGCTGCGCGGCAAAACAGAAGTCGGAGCTGGGTAGGAACAAGCAAATGAGCTCGCTGTGCAGGCTTCTGAGAGAGGCAAGAGGGGGCTTTGCTGCTGGCCTGCAGTTTTCTTAGGAGCCATGATGATTCTCTTTAAACAATAGATCCTCTGCTCCCCTCCATCAAATTCCTCACTCCTTAGATTGCGGATTCCAGTTAATTACATTGACAGTTTCAGCAGATCCTGTTGGAACTGTGGCCCTACTGACTTCTGCACATGGAAGGGGGGGCTGGGCAGGGTGCACCGCTGAGGAGACTCAGCTGACCAAGGAGGGGCCCTGAGGTGACAGCAGCAAACCCAGCAGTCCTGCACCCTGGCTGTACTGAGCCAAGACTCACCTGGGAGATTGGGGGTAAGGGGGAATGCCCACATCCGGGTTCCACCCCTCGAGGTTTAATTTAACTGGTCTGGGGTCAGATCCTTGCATCACTATTAGGAAAAGAAAATGAAGTGAGTTTACTGTGCCCCCAATATGGAGACCCCAGATTTAGCCCAAACTTTTCATTTTACCCAGAAGAAAACTGAGGCTCCCAGAGATACTGTTGCACGCCCCTATTTTGACAGCTAAGAAAGGCAAGGGTCTCTTGATCCCCCAGGCCAGAGCTCACTCTGCTAAGCTAGATGCCTCTCAGTATGAGTGCCTTCAGGCAGGACTTCTGACCCTTCCCATGAAGAGGGGACTGAGTGGTCACTCCCTAACATGGCCATTTGGAGCTTCACGCCCTCCAGGGAGGTTAACTCCAGCTTGCTGAACATTTTGCAATAGCCTGAAGAGAGGTCAGACATGTAAATCCCTCCTACAGGGCACCACACACACTGAGTGTCCCCCAGCCCACCACACAAGCACACACCCAGGCACACAGAGAGTCAGCATTGTTTCCCTTGTATTTGAGGGCAGGTGGCTTTGTTTCTGAAAGGTATTCGTGGCTGACGATAAAACAATGCGGAGTGAAAAAAGTGAATCAAGGGAGCCGTACTGCTGATATCCCATTCCAGAAGCATTCCCTTTGATCCTGGCTGGGGCAGGGCATTTCTTAGAAAGCTTCAGACTTCATACACATTTGACTGAACAAGGGGACCTGGGAATGGTAAAAGTGAACTCTAAAGTGGAGAAATCAGGCAAAGGGATGCACATCTTTCTTTATAGGAAACACCCAGATTACTGACAGTGTGTGGAATCTCAAATTCCACACTGTATAGCATTCTCTCTCTCTCTTTTTTTTTAAAGATTTCATTTATTTATTCATGAGAGACAGAGAGAGAGTGAGAGAGAGAGAGAGGCAGAGGGAGAAGCAGGCTCCCAAGGAGCAGGGAGCCCGATGTGGGACTCGATCCCAGGACTCTGGGATCATGACCTGAGCCGAAGGCAGACGCCCAACCATCTGAGCCACCCAGGCGCCCATAGCATTCTCTTTTTAATGTCAAACTTCAAATGGCTTTTCCTTTTCCTTTAAAAATATTTTTTTACAATATAAATAGAATAGCTTTGCAGCCTAATAAGACTCAGGACAATTATCCTGTGATAAATTATAAATAAGAGATTAATTTGATTTCATACAAGGCTGCATTCCATTCTGGAAGCTCTTTTGGTCACCTCTGAGGGCAAAAGGAAAAGATAACATGAAATAGCTTAGCATGGAAACAACATTCTTGAACATTTGTTTCATTCATGTTTAAATCCAACTGAGCAAGGTGTAGAATAATGTTTTTCACAACAGTGATATGGGGTAAACCCCCCAGAATGTTTCCAGGTACATCTTAAACCTTAGACCATGGAAGATGAAAACAGCCTCTCATAACACACCTGTCAGGTGGCAGTGTTCACTCCTGAGAGAAATACCTCCTCCAAATGATACAGCCGGAGGCTTAATTTACATACCATGGAATTCATATTCATGTGCGCCCCATTTAGGCTTCATTATGTTTACAAATCTTCTAACAAACGAGAAGTCAATAATCAGAAGAACGATAGATGCAGAAACAGATGAAAGATAGAGGACACCATGCATGACAATAAATACCGGCCCATGTATGCGGCATTATGGAGTCTCAGATAATGACCAGCATCACGTTAACCTATGGATGAAATTGGCAACTATTTACCTTAAAAAGGGACACCGGAATTTAAATTGCTTAAAAACAGACATCCCATAGGTGCATTATTGAGATTTTTATGGCTTCAGTGGGCAATTTCAATACCTTCTCCCAAAGTTTTCCAGGCAGAAATCCTTCCAAAATTCTACAAGAAAGGAGAGCTCATGACTGTAGACTCCGCAGGCCCTTGGACTCTGTGCAGAAGATGACCTATCACCTACAGGCCGAACAATAGTGTTGTACAAAGGTGTGCCATCTTGTCACATCACTGTGCATTTTATCATTATAATCACTATTATTTATACATTTGAAAGTTCTTTTAATTTTAAAAAAGGTATTCTATACTTGAGAGGCTAGGAACTATTGGCGTAAAATTTGGAGCTTCGGTGACCCATTTATTTGTGTTTTAGTGTATTCCCAAAACTGTGTTCTGAGGGAAGTCTTGGTTCTCTTCTGTTATGGATTTTTTTTTTTTCTTGGTGGATGGGGCACCTATTCAGATACCGTTCCTTGTTGTCCCTTAATTTTCGTAAGATATTGCCAAGCCCTATGGACCTTCATAAGCACGGTCAAGTTTCTGCATTTCAGTTTCTTACCCGCAAATCTAACCCTGCATGTTTTCTACCTGTTGTCGTTCATTGGACCCTTCCTATGTGAAACACCAAGCTGACAGGGAGGAAGATGTCCACATCTGGCCAGTTACTCTACTTCATGATCTTTGACCTGGTGATTGCTGCAGCGGTGCGGACATAACCTACATTGGCCCACTTTAGGCTTTGTCTATGAATTCTCTAAATTTGAAGTGGAGAATAGCTTTTCTCTTTCTTCTTGCCTTGAGGGCTCTGAAGTGCCTAGAACTGGTGCCTGGCACATATAAAGTGTCTCTTCCTATTCTTGTTAACAGGATGTGCCTTCAGAGCTGCCGATGACCGTGGCCCCTTTCCCATAAAGGAGCCTGAATGAATGGGGCAGATGCAAACAAAAGCTCAGATGAGAGGTGAAGAAAGAAGTCTGGTAGCATTCACGTGAAACCCCCCTTTCTATGGTCTGGGGTACTTCCCCTGTTCTTTGTTAATCTGAGTTGACATTCTGCCATTTGTAATGAGAAATTCCAACAATAAAAGTAACATGATGTTATTTGCCAAACACCTAGAAGTTAGGAATAGAAAAAGTAAATAAGGCAGGAGTCTGAGTTAGTAGAGTGGATGCCGGGACCAAGACAGAAAAGCCTGGGAGACAGGTTTTAGACATAATAGTAATAAACTTAATTTTTGGCACATTGAGTTTGAGGATCTTGGGATCTTGGGATTTTTTCCATGTGGAACTGCCTTTTAGGTGTTTGGAAACATGCATAGACAGTGAAGGGGAGAGTTTAGAGAGGGGAATGCAGATGAGAGTCAAGAGAACAGAGCTGGAGCTACAGCCCATGGCCCCAGTTGAGGTCAAGCCTGAGACTGGGAGGAGGCAGGAGGCATGGAGGAGAAACAGGCAACAGGAGTGATGTGCCCAGGGAGAGAAGGTCAAGGAGAGTCAGGATCTAGAACGTGAGAGAGGTGAACATTAACAACGCTCTCAAATGAGGCCAAGAGGCTGGGCTGGATGAGAGCCTAGAAGAGGCATCGCATTTTCCAAGTCGTTTGTTGGGACACCTGGAGAGAAAATTTCAGTGTAGCCTGAGCCAATCCCAGGCTGCATGGGGTTGACATGGACAGGAGCAATGACAGGACAGAAAGGTGAGGGCGGGAGGAGGGTGGGGGTTAATGAAAAGCAAGAAAGGTGTGATAATTCCATAGTTTCAGTGGAATCAGATCCTCTCTTTTTTTTAAATCTTCTTAAGAGTAATTGTGATATAAGCATATTTGCATATTGAAGAGAAGGCAAAGGGCAGAAAAAAATATGTCAGATCGGTAATGATTGAGGAAGGAAGCTAAAGAAGTGATAGAGGAGAAAGGAGGAGCCTCAGAGAGGAGAAAATATGTTTCCTTACATAAGGCCACAGGGTGAGGGAAAATGACCCTGGTGAGACTGGGAAAATTTAATGTAGGAAAGTGAACGCTAGCTGGAAGTCCACCAAATGCTGTTGATCTCAGCAAGACAGAGGACAAAGGCCTGCACTGCATGATGGATGCGTGAAAGAGCATCAGTGTGGACAGAATTTGGAATCATTCTGAGAAATTAATTGGATTTATTATAATAATTCTAGAGCAGCACTGAGATTAGAAAGAACAAATTGGCAGTGGATTCAGTCCATTGCTATGAGCAGCCCGAGATAAAGGATGGCAAAAACCAAAGCCGTGTGTGCCCACTCTAGCGGAAAATCAAGGAACAAGGACATCAAGGATGCCAGTGAGTCTTATTGAGCTAAGGGGACACATTCGTCTCATGTATTAGCTTGATATCAGGGACTTGTCTTACTGCGAAGACAGTGTAACACAGTATCTGGCACTTTAGGGATAAGCAATAAAGATTTATCTCATTGAATAAAAAGGCACTCTAACTTTTATGATGTACTCTTTCATCTAGTTTCAGCTCTGAAACACAGGAATCACTTTCTTTTCTTCCCTACATTTGTTCTGGCAGTTTGATTAAAAAGAACAAGATGTTTTTGGAATCATCCCTGTGGAGAGATAGGGTGGTGACGGCAGTGGGAAAAATGTGAAGTAGAAATTCAGGAAAAAGAAAAGAATGTATTTGCAGTAGCATTATGAGGAAGGAACTGGGGGCGTTTGGCATGCGCGCGTGCACGTGTGTGTGTGTGTGTGTGTGTGTGTGTGTGTGTGTGTGTGTGTGTTCTAGGCACAGTGCTGATGGTTTGAGATGAAGCAGTGCATGAGTCAAACAGAAGGGAGGATTTTTAAAGAGATAGATGGTAAACAAGCATCTCTGGGTACTATGTAGTGCGACCAACTGTCCCAGTTTGCTCAGGATGGACAGTGGACATGGGACTTACAGTGCTCAGATGGGAAAGTTCCAGAGAGATCAGGGTGATTGGTTATTCTAACCTGTGCAGAGAAACATGGACAAGTACATTTAATATCCATTTCTCCCTAAATAGAATTTAGGGAGTTTCAGAACTCCTGGAGACTTTGTGGAAGGTGGTACCCTAGGAAATCCTCTGAGAAGGAATATTTGATTTTTATCGGCAGATTAAAAATTGTTAACTCTACAAAGTATATACATTTCTAAATTGAGCTTCTTGGAAGATTTCCAAAACTTGCAAATAATTGATCTGAAGCTAAAACTGTAAAGCTAGCATTTATGATGACATCTTAGATATACTATTCTATTGCCCCATCTTTATTCTTTTATTTTTTTAAAAAGATTTTATTTATTTATTTGAGAGAGAGAGAGCATAAGCAGGGGTGGGGAGGGGCAGTGGGAGAGGGAGAAGCAGGCTTCCCACTGAGCAGGGAGCCGGATGAAGGGCTCAATCCCAGGGCCCTGGGATCATGACCTGAGGGGAAGGCAGACACTTAATGGACTGAGCCACCCAGGCGCCCCCTATTGCCCATCTTTAAACACAGTATTTTTATTAGAACCTGAAGGTGTTGGCCCTGAGTCTATTCACCAACTTTCTTGCAGTCCAGTCTACAGACTACTGGGGGAAATAACTGAATCTCTTTTCCTGCCCACCCTCTTCCAGCTAAGGAAATCGTGGTGAGGACCAACTATTGTCTCGAATGTTAAGTCTTCTACCAGATGAAACACTTGGGTGTTTCATAAGGCCAAACAAAACTTAAACCAGATAGGTTTTATTAGCCTACTTTGGTGCTTATCTGAACCAAAAGCTGAATAAAATGCATCAACATAACAAGCACTGTAGATGAAATCTGACAGAGAAGAGACACGTATATGATGGAAACATAATTGTCTTTAATTTAGAAAATCACAGTGGATTCCAAGAGAATAAATAGAGCCTCCTCCTGGATCTTCCTTAACACTAGTCAGTGAATTCAGGAACATGAACAATTCGATGGTAGTAGAGGTGGGTGAATGGGTAGGAGGATCAAGCGTACTCAGAACTTCTCTTGGGGATACGGAACCCACAGTGGACAATTGAGGAAGTAGTGGTGGGAAAAACAAACACGAAAACTCTGAGCAAAGGAAATGGTGGTGACTCCTAGCACTCTGAATTGATTCTCTCACACACTATCGCATTCACACAAATGGTATGAATGACTTACGGCTTCATTCAAAATTCTTGCTCCAAATCAGTGGGTCTCAAGCTTGGCTGCACATTGAAATTACCGGAGGAGTCTTTAAAGAGCTGGCCCCTGGGTCCAATCCCAGAGATTCTGATTTAATTGATCTGAGTTGTAGACTTGGCACCAGACTACTTCTGTACAGCTAAGATGGATAGCCACAGTGCTGTCAATCAGGAAATCAGGATAAATGGCCGAGGTCAGAGCTTCTCAAATTGTGTATGTCTAAGAATCACCTAGAAGGTTTGGTAAATAGTTTGCAGGAGCCCATCCTCAGACTTTTCTGATTCACTGGGTTCAAGATGGGGCTGAAGAATCTGCATCTAACAAGCTCCCAGGTACTGCTAGTTGGAGGACCACACTTGGAGGACCACTGGCCTGGGTGGATCCTATGTTATTATGTCCTGAGATAGCTAAGCCATTCAGCATTCCTTGCGTGCCCCCCAGAGCCAAGAAATAGAGCTCTGTGGATCTTCCTCGACATGTGCTTGGAGGGCACATCCCACATTAATATGCCCGGGTCCCTCAAGCCAACTGATGGGGCCCTAGCCTCTCTTTTTCCAACCTGGAAGTGTGAGGGCTTTATTCTTTACTGCTCTCGTCGATTTCTTGGAAATCATCTAATTGCCATCACGGGTGTCAGGTGCCCCAGTCCAACAAGCTGGGCCCGCAGTGCATTTGGAATCCTGCCCTGGATAAGGCCCATGACGCTCAGAAAGCCGGGTGGCCCAAGTCCTGCAGCCCACGGTTTCCGGCTTTGCTTTCCAGGTGGGTCTCAGTCACCCGCAGTCAACGGCTGGCTAGAAGCGGATTCGCCTCCTCTGACGCCGCAGCGTCATAACGACAGGAGCCGCTAACGTTACGTCACGACGCCTACGTCAGTCACCTCGCTTCCTCTCTTCACCTCGGCATCGTCGCCTCAGGGCATCTCAAGAAGAGGGGTGAGTACAGTACAAGAATTTGTTGTACAATTTTATTATTTGTTATTAATTTCTTACTGTGTCTAGTTTATAAATTGAACTTTTGTCTGGGTGTGTATGTATGGGGAAAAATCGTATCTAGAGGGTTTTTTTTTTTTAATTATGCCTGGTTTCAGGCATCCACTGGGGGTCTTGGGAAACCTCACCACGGTTTCCTTGGGATCCATCCCCCCGTGGATCGGGGGATTACTGTCACGGAATAAATCCTGCCTACATTGTGGGGCATTTACTGTGTCAAAACCTAAGGTGGCACTTCCCTCACATCATTTAATTTTAACACTTAGGTCCTCCTTGAAAGACGAGAACTATTACGCATGCCCATTTTATAGAGGTAACTGGGGCTCAGGCAGGGTCACTTGCCCAAACCTTAGCGGTTGAGGGAGACAGGGGAGTGGGGATGGGTGGCTGGCCTGGCTCCAAAGCCCATGTCTCCCCAGCATACCTTTCTGCCTCCCTCACCCCGGGTGGAAGCGTGTGGCGGGAGGAGCGCTGGCCCCGGACTACTGAATGCCTGGCTGGGAATTCCCAGCCGCAGCCGACTGGCCGGCAGCCTTGGACAGCTTGCTGGGTGCACCCTGCCTGCCACGGTCCGCGGCTCCTTATCTATGAAATGAGGGGGTTGGACCGGATCGCTAAGGTCCCTTCCCACTCGTACTTCTAAAAGTCTCTCTGCCGCTAGTGCAGCCGTGTTACACCCTCTCTCGGGACTCTGCCCTGACTGGGGATCACACCATGTGTGCAGCAGACCCGTTTCCAGGGAGAGCTCTTCCCAAAGGTCCAGGTGGAGTTACCGTGGCGCCACTCAGCCAGGGTAGCACGAGGTTGTGTCAACCTCTCTGAAAGCCCCTTGATGACAGTTTATACCCCAGGTGTAAAACGTCCATTTTCTGGTGACACCTGGTATTCATTTTTCTGGGACGGTACAGGATTGAAAGCTGGTCACCTAAAACCCAAGGGACAGGGGCACCTGGGTGGCTCAGTTGTTAAGCGTCTGCCTTCGGCTCAGGTCATGATCCCAGGGTCCTGGGGTTGAGCCCCGCATCAGGCTTCCTGCCCTTCTTCTCTCCCTCTCCCACTCCCCCTGCTTGCATTCGCTCTCTCGCTGTGTTCTCTCTGTCAAATAAAAAATTAAAAAACAAAAACAAAAATACCCAAGGGACAGGTGCCCAGAAATCAGGCACCCTCCAGTGCGTGGCCCCTCTGGCTGTCAGCCCTAGAACACCAGCCTCGGAGGTGTGCTCCCTGGAGGAGGCCAGCATGCCGGGCTCCGGTCTCTGTCACCCTTCTCCCAGGGCCAGCCAGGAGTGGTGTGGTGAAGGAGGTTATAGATTTATATTGTGATAGTTATCAATAGCGTGGGTTATTGCTACAAATGATACGCAGAATGAGGTACTACGTTCCCCCAAGAAAACGAACTTGGACCTGAAATTAGGGACCTTAAGCGGTAGTGGACCATTTAGTTCCAATGAGCCTCATTGCTCATCTGTAATGTGGGAGGAAGGGGTGAGGAGGGCCATCAGCTTTAGTCCTCTCTCAGCCTCTGTGAGGTTTTGAGAACAGATCAGAGGGCAAGCAGACGCCAATAGACAAAACACGGGGTGCCGAGGGGGTGGATGCCAGGAAACCTGCTTTCTAAGCAGTCAGGTAATATAAAGGTTCTCTGTTTTTGTTGTTGACTCTTTATTTACATATTTTTTTATTGTAGTAAAATACCCATAACATAAAATTGACCATCCAAACCGCTGTGACGTGAACAGGACAGTGGATTAAGTACATTCACATTGCTAGTAACCATCACCACCATCCAGCCACAGGACTCTTTTTATCTCTAAAGATATGTTAACAGTGTTTGCAGAGCACTAAAAATAGCGCCTCAAAAAGCAATAGTGTTTTGAGTTTATAAACCTCCTTTGTAGGAATTCAAGGCATTTCACAAACATTATCACGTCTGTCCTCACAATGACCTTATATAGAAGCAGCGGGAATAGGAGAGTGGGCAGATCAGAGAGAAAACGAAAAAGAGGGGGAAATGCAATTTTGCTCCATTTCACCATGATCCAAAGAGGCTCTGAATCACCCAGGGTCTCAGTTTTCAGGTAGCTGACAATCTTAGAACTCAGATCAAGTATCAGTTCAATTTTTAGTTTCCTGAGACTGTGATTATAGCGTTGACCAGAGAGGGAAGGATATATTTTTGAAGTTACAGGACAGTGTGGCATTGCCATCCCTTGTGAGAGGATTTTTCTTCACAGCACATTGCTGGGATAGGTGTGTCAGTCTGGGAGTGAGGACTGGGGGACAAGCATGCTTTGGCAGAAGCCCTGGGGGGTGCATTACTCTTTCAGGTTCTGTTGGTCTCTGAGCAGCTGCTAACAGTGAGCTTTGGGTAGTAAGGGCCGACTTGGTTATGAGACCAAAAGGGGAGCACTCACGTGTGCAAAAGTTTCCATGGTCTGGGAATTAAAGCTGCATGGCTTCAGGTTGTGTGTGCATGTGTGTGCATGCCTGTGTGTGTGTGTGTGTGTGAGTGAGCAAGAAAAAGAAAACGTGAACAAGCGCCAGATGTAAAAAGTATACAAGAGAAAGTATGGGATTTGTCCTGGCTGTGGATGCGGGATCAGATGGAGAAGTTACTAATCAAAATTAGTACCTCGCATTTATTTTTTTTTTCAGTTTGCTGATCCTTTTATTAAAAAAAAAATGATAGTCCCTGTTGGAGAAGGAAAAAGAAAAAAACTGTATTCATGTAAAGTTGTATTTCAGTTAGATTCAGGCTTTTGGTGACTGGAAAATTTCCAGTGAATTTCCAGGAACAAGAAAATGTCACTGTTCCAGGTGCAAACTTTAAATCTGTACAGTCCAGGAACAATCATGTGTAAACCATGATTAAAAGACAGAAACGAACCCAAGAAACAACCTGGCAATTAGAGCCAAACAAGAAGGATACTGTCATTTAGTCTGGAACATACTTTTTCAAAGTTTATAGGGAGAAGGAGTCTGCTTCTGAGTTCACAGAGTGTATAATTAATTGGTCTGGCGGTCTCCACTCAACCACTTATATATTGAATTGGTTTCTCACCGAAAGCACACAATAAATATTAGCTTTCTTATTGTGACTTTTGCAGTTGGCCACATTCTAGTGGATCAATGGGGAGGCCAAGAGTAGTTGTCTTCAGATATCCTTCTTTCCTTCACTACATTTATTCAGAATCTGCTTTGTACCAGGCACTGTGCTGGGAGCTGTGCATAGGGTTTCAGCCTGGGCCTTGGGTAAGTTTACAAACCAGCAGGGTGAGACAGACATGTAACTATATAGTTGCAACCAAGTGTCATTGGTGTTGTGAAAGAAGAGTGTGAAGAAGGGGTCAAAAGGTACAACTTTCCAGTTATAAAACAATTAAGTCCTGGGGATACAACATACAGCATGGTGACTACTGTTAATAATATGTATTGTGCATTTGAAAGTTGCTAAGAGAGTAGATCTTAAAAGGTCTCATTTCAAGAAAAAAATTTTCTACTTTGTATGGTAACAGATGTTAACTAGACGTATTGTGGTGGTCATTCTGTAATACATACAAATACTGAATCACATCTGTACACCTGAAACTAATATAATGTTATAGGTCAGTTGTATGAATAAAAAAAACAAAGAGTGTGCAGAAAGTACACAGATGGGATTGATTAGTTTGCATGCATGGTGTACAAGGAACAAGGGAGGGCTCTTGGAAGAGATAACATCTAAGTTGTGTGTGTGTGTGTGTGTTTGTGTGTGTGTTTTTAAATAAATCATAGTTGGGGGCACCTGGGTGGCTCAGTTGTTAGGTGTCTGCCTTCGGCTCGGGTCATGATCCCAGGGTCCTGGGTTTGAGCCCCGCATCGGGCTCCCTGCTGCACGGGAAGCCTGCTTCTCCCTCTCCCACTCCCCCTGCTTGTGTTTCCTCTCTCGCTATATCTCTGTCAAATAAATAAATAAAATCTTAAAAAAAAAATCATAGTTTTCAAGGCTGGAAGTGTTTGGGAGGACAGGTTAGAAGCACCAAAGGGAATGTAGAGCACCTGAAGTGAAGGTTCAGACTCCCTACATGATCTTTACAAGAGGATTATCGGACAGAATGGGGTTTGTACTGCTGGAAGGGAGCTGGCCACGAGCAGGCCTCAGATCCTCCGAAGGAAGGAGGAAAGTGAAATTAAGTAATGGAAAGAAGGAAAATGATAAAAAGAAAAAGTAAATGAGAAAAGTTGAATGGCAAAAGAGTAAAGACAAGTGGAAGGTTGAGAAAAAAGCCAATCTGAAACCCCAAATGAAGTACTACAAAGTGGTCAGAGTTGAGCCAGAAGATCAATAGACAGGACTTTCCAGTTTCAAGGTAGGGATGGTGTGGCCCGCATCCAGCCAAAAACCTAAACAGAACTAGAATAAGAGAGTACTACCTAGGTGGTACAGTCTCGAAAAGACCAGAAGCCATAATTTTCTTTTTGTCACATGCAACCTGGTCCCAATTACTGGTAGAGCTGCAACCCCATGAGGGAGGGCGCCCTGGATGGGCAGTAATGAGGGCCATCCTCTGCCCTGTGCCTGTAACCTCCCTCACCTTCTTCTCTGGGGATAGAGGAGAGGAGTGGGGACGGGGCCAAAAGTCCCAGGTGGCGGAAATGCTACTAGAATCTGGGTGCCGCCCAGAGACCAGTTGTCTGTGTTCATCTCTCCTTTATCAGGTCTGTCGTGGCTGACTTTGTCCTGGGACATAAAATCACAGAACCACAGAATTTTAGCGTAAGAAAAGAACATGAGTATCCCTTAATTTAATGGTTTTCAAACTGTTTTGATCATTTACCCAAAATAATAATAATAATTTCAGCATATAGCCTGAATTCATGTACACTTATTCATTTTTAAATGCTGTATTTATATTTCTATACTGGTATATTTATTTAGAAATATGTACAAAAATTATATTTAAAAATAAACAAATTTATAATATTTTCTTCCTATACCCTAATGGATTGTCTTTGTTCCCTCT
>NW_027397079.1:26060789-26288826 GCF_003265705.2 Callorhinus ursinus
CTGAGACCTGCCTCAGATGTCCTGTGGTCCTTGGATGCCTGCTCCTAGGTGTTAGAGGAAGCCTAAGCATCAGACTGGGAACCGTGTACCTGGGGGCGGCTAGCTGGCTTCAGGGTGCATCTCCATAGGAAACCAAGCTCAGTGTCTTTGGGTCTTTTCTCTCAGGCTGATTGTATTCCCCAGAGAAGGATCTTCCAGTCTTCTCTCTGAAGAGGGTTACCCAGGATTCTAGGACTTCTGAAGTAGGGAGGAAGGTTGGGCATATTTCAGTTAATCCTCCTGTTTTCAACCAAGTTTTCTTGCCCGCAGCCGGTGGTGGTCACTGGTCTATAGATTCTGTTTCGTCCTCCCTGGAGAACAAGACTTTAATCTCCTGGGGGCAGGGGTGGGCACAGGGCATCCTGTGTTGGAAAGAGGACTGTGCACCTCACTGCTTTATAAATAGACTTTTAACAAACTCTTCCCTTTTTGGCCCTGCATTCACCCTCACTTCCCAAGGGTAACTGTGCTGCCAATTCCTGAGGCTTCTCAAGGTTCTGGGTGCAAACTGAGTTGTCTCCCAGCTTCCCCTGCTGCTGGCTTAGAGTGCACCTGCTAGAATATGCCGAGTGGGTTATCATTTGTGCTTCTGCTTTTTAAAAATATTACACATACGTGCACATATCCATTCCCATATGTGTGTACATGTATTTGTTAATTATCTTCTGTCCAGTTTCTTTGTCCTAGTAACTTAATGCCCTCCCCTCATTCTCCCGAGGATACAGATATGACTGGAGTTAAATAAGTGTGATCAATCATCATCCTCACAGAGAAGTTGGAGCTCTTCATCACCACCTCCATCAGAAGGACAGTCAGCTTCTTTCACACTACTGAATGTCAGTATCAGCACTTTCCAAGTCCTTGATCCATTGGCTTTTCTCAGCCTGGTTAGACAGATCATGAGGCTGTCATATGCCCATAGCACAGATGAAGAAGGGCATGAAAACAGTGAGTTTCTGGTCCAGGAGCACATCACAGGTCTCCCGACTTCTAACCTGGTGCCATTTGCATGTTTCCATATTGTGTCTTGGCCTGTGCTCAGGACACCATCTGCCACTAGGAAGGAGGATGCTCTCGGGTCTTCCAGAGGTTATGGGAAACCACGATTCTGTTTATCACCTTGATTCAAATTTCAAGTTCACTGCCTGAATCTACAAAGAAGAGAAATAGAAGAGGGAAGCCTGGTTTAAAACGCTTTAATTCCATCCTGGCCCTTCTTTATCTGCTCCAACTATTAAGGCTGCTTAACATTAGGAGCAGATAAATGCAGAGATGACCACATTTGTGGTACAAAGGATGATGAAAGGCACGGGGATTCCCAAGCACTGGAAGAATGAGTAAAACAGGGAACTTTGTCCCCAGGCTGGAGAAAGATGCTATATTGAAACCAAAATGGGCCCACAGGATGGCATTTGGAAGCCAGATGAATTGCAGCTCTTTAAGTTAGTGGGATTAGTGGTTCATCTAATTGTGGAAACACAGGCACTCCCCACTGACCCAGAAATCCTTGCAATTCATGGCTTAAGGACGTACGTTGTGAAGGTGATTCGTGCGGTTCATTTTGAAAATAGAAAGACCTGGGCAGCTCTGGTTGGTATACGTGTCCTTTGTGGCCTTCCCTTGAGGCTTAGGAATATGGGCAAAATCTAGCTCTTTGCCCTAAATAATAAAAAGAGACCAAAGGATAAAAAGAAATCCAAACATCACAGTGAATGGGCTAGACTTAGTGAGGTGCATGCAGAAAACCACTGTATATTCTCCCTGGTGTGTTCAAATCCATTTGGTAATTCTGTGGGCTGGCTTATTCCACATTGCTGGGGAGAAACTCAGGCAGATCCAATGACTTTGTCCCTGTTAGTAATAAAGGGTCCTCTGGGTTCTCTAAGTTCCAAAATGAGTCTCAGTTTGAAAATGAAGCATTTCAATAATTAAAATGGCCAGGCCAGCATAGACCTCAAAACTGAAAACTTCATCCAAAGCTAAAACTTTTCTCCTCCCATTTTGTGCCTGCCTTGGGTTTAAGATCTGACATTAGGATTCTCCCTCCTATTCTTGCTGCACAAAACTGCTTCTGGTTTCTCTGAGGCTGAAGCTGGGGCAAGGAAGTGTGAGAAGGGGCTAGAAGTCTTTTTGGAGGGGCACAGATGTCATCAGACAGTGGATCACACATGGGGCATGGCAGATGACAGGTTTTGCTTCTCTCTGTTTGGGGCACTTTTGGGTTGTAAACCTAATGGTAGGGGCAGTGCTGTTCCTCCGGGCAGGTCCCTATGATAATTCCTCCCTCTGTCTTGGGGGCCTCTGTATGTAGGTCCCTCTGCTGGATCACAGTGCCCCTTTTGGAGGCCACATGGATCTTCCAGAGCCCGAGGGGGCCATGAGCAGCACTTCACACTTCCTGCAATTGGTCTGTTCTATCCATTGGCTCCTCCTGCTCAGGCCAGTGCAACTGCACACTCAAGGGGGATGCAGTCAAGCTAAAACTCTGTCACCGAGCTCCACTCTATTCCTGGCAGCACTTCCCATGGCCTAGAAAAGGGGACAGTTCTCTGTCTTCCTCCATGGGGGTTGAGGGGGTGGGAAATGAGCAGCATCCTGATGACCCTCTCTGGCCTCTTCAGTATCCACTTCTGTTTATATAGGTGGGTGATTCCAGGTGGGTGATGTTGTTTGGTGTTTGACTCTTCTTTTTCCCTCTTTGGATGGTTTTTGAGTCCTGGAGTGGCTTCAGGAGCTGTAGTCAGCTGAAAAATGTCCCCCAAAGATATCAGATGAATATTACCTTATATACCAAAAGACGTGGTTCAGTTGAGGATCTCGAGATTATCCTGGATTATCCAGGTGAGCTCTTCATGCAATCATAAGTATCTTTATAAGAGGAAGGTAGAAAGAGTCTTGACAGAGAGACAATGAGGGGGTAATGTAACCAGGAAGGTAGAGCTGAGAGAGCTGGGCCACAAGGCAAGGGGTGCCGGCAGACGCCGGAAGCTAAGGGAGGCAACGGCGCACCTGCCCCGTCCTAGAGCCTTCTGAGGGAGCACAGACCTGCTGAGGCCTTGACTTCGGCTCCGTGGTACTTACTTGGGACTTCTGGCATCCAGGGCTGTGAGAAAATGCATTTCTGTTGTTTTAAGCCGCCTGGTCTGGGCTCATTTGTTCCAGTGGCCATGGGAAACTAATACGGGTGCCTCACCTCAAAGTAAAGCAGAAAGAATCCCATTCTAAATCTGTTGTAAATGAAATGATTTTAAAAATTGTCTTAATGCTTCTGACAAGGACTGCTTCTCCCTCCTTCAGGTCAGTGTTGATCTATTTGACTTTTAGTGTGTATCGAGGAGTCTGGGGAATGTGATTTGACTGGCAGTGTCTCTGTATTTGTTACTGCTTCTGACGAAGTGGCAGTGGGGCCTTCCTGAAGGTGCATCACTTTTCAGCCTGTGTCATTCTTTCTTCAGTGTTGTCTCTGTAGACAGAACCTTCTTTTTTTTTTTTTTAAGATTTTATTTATTTATTTGAGAGAAAGAGAACACGAGAGGGGGGAGGGCCAGAGGGAGAAGCAGACTCCCTGCTGAGCAGGGAGCCTGATGTGGGGCTTGATCCTGGGACTCCAGGATCATGACCTGAGCCGAAGGCAGTCGCTTAACCAACTGAGCCACCCAGGCGCCCCTAGACAGGACCTTCTTAATGGTGTCATTCTCATGTAGCATCCTTGAGCCAGTTATACTTAAAAATAACTGTATATACATGTCTGTTTCCTCCTTTGGGAGGTTTAACATGAATTTTCCCCCAGGGGAGCTCTGAGAGAGAACATCAAACGGTGTGCTCTGTGTACTCACTGGAGGAAGGAGGGTTCCCTTGCTAGAGATGAGATGTGATTGACACCTTTGATGCTCAACTGGCCCCCAGTTCTGGCGTCCTTGATGTTGACTCACAGAAATGTAAGATGCTACTAGAACTCGAGGTTTTTAGTCCAACACCCAGAGTTCACGGGTGAGGCCCTTGAGGCCTGCTGAGTTCACTGGAGGAGGGGCAGAGGCCTGAAAGGGCACTCCCAGGGCCATACTTGCTGCATTCTGCTGCTCTGTCACACTCTTCTCCTTCCTGTACTCATTTCCTTGTTGCTATGGAGGAAGGGAAGGCAGGGGTGGGCAGAATCATTTGCTCATGCAACAGACAGTTGTTAGGCAGCCACCAAATACCAGATCTCCTACTAGGTGCCAGAGTTATCAATACCAACCAAACTGTCCCGGACTAATGGTACTCCATCAGGTGAGCTACACACTTCCCTCAGACCCCCCTTTCAAGCTAAGACTTACATGGAAGTCCACCCTATATAGGAGGGAAAAGCAGAAGGGTTGTGGTTGCAGCAGACACCAGGGGAGATCGGCTGGGAAGAGAGGGGACTGAGTAACTAGGTGCCCCCCAAATTTGGTACTTCCTGCCCCTGACAGTCCCCAGGGTATCTAGGAACCCTGAGGCTCAGTGGTCTTTTAGGTTGAAAAGTGCTATTTCAGAGCCCCACTTAGTGAAGGGGTCACAAGTCCTGACTCTGGAGACATTCTGCTCTGTTTCGAATCCGGACACTGCTGCTTCCACGCTTTGGGCTCTTGTTCAAGTTACTTAATCTCTCTATGTGTCAATATCTTCATCAGTAAAATCAAGAAAGTACCTAATAGTTCCTAACTCCTTGGGTGTTGAAATGATTGAATGAGTTAGTTTATTCTATTCATACCAGGCCTGACACAGAGTTAGCCCTGAAGAAAGGTCAGGTAATATAATGTATGCGTTTGTGATTTTTCAACCCTCCACTGTCCTATATAGCTGTCCTTATTCTTTAGTCAGGGTGAAAGATGTCAACAGAACATACTGGAAAGTTTAGGAAAATTCCACTCCACTTAAAGCACTTTGATGAATGATCATATAATTCCTGCCTTCTACTGGGCAGAACTGAACTTCACCAAACCCTGGACATTGGTTGGAACAAAACCCAGTCAAGGGGAATGTAAGGGAAACCATGTGGGGCCTAATCTCACTCTGCCAAAGAGTCAGAAGGAAATTGCTTTTATTGGCAGTTATGGCTTTGCCACTAGAGAGGAGGAGGAAAACTTGCAGAGCCCTTAGCCAAGATCCAGCAAAAACATGAATGACAAAGCCTGGGAGTGACGTGAAGAAATGTGAAACTTCAGAGATTGGGTAGGAGTTAGGGGGTGGGGGAAGGTGGAGGAAACAGGGAGGGAGACAGGCTTGGACAAGATGTTAGCGGTGGAAGGGGAGGAAACAGAGGAGGCTACATAGGTCTTCTCAGTAAGGACAGCTCATCCTCTAGCACAGAGCTGTTGCTCAGGGCCTCGGGGGCCTGCATCCTGGACAGTGGCAAACAGATGGGGCCCAGAGGGCCTGCAGATGACTCTGGGGAAGCTTCAGCTGGTGCCAGATGCAGCTCAGGGCGGTGGCCACCTGTGCTCCAGCACCCACGCTACCCACCTGGCCCGTCTGCATTTATTCAATCCACCAATTACATCTGCAAAGCCCCTGGGGCTCCAGATCAAGTTCCTAAGGAAGGCTGACATCAGACCCAAGGAAGGAGTGCTTTCTTTCCGGTTCACACTCAAACCAACAATGCAGCCTGTGGCAGGCTTCCCTGGGTTGCCAAAATTGCAAGGAAAATGAGACTGGGCTGAGTCCCCAGTTCCTGCCCAGGTGCCCTCATATCCATTTGTTCCAAGCCAGATGTGTGAGCCCTGCCAGAGGGAAGGGGTGCTGCAAATTCTCCACCCTGCTGGGAAATAACCCTGTGCTTCCTGGGGAGTGTCACTTCCATATATAAAGTGAGACGTGGGAACAGCAGTTAGGGATGAACTAATAGGAAGGAAGGTTAACATTGGATATCTACAACACCCCAGACATCAGATCTAGAAATTTACATACGTTCTCTGGTTTTTCTTAGCAATGATGCTTCAAGGTTGGGGTTATCATTTTCACTTGAAACCCAGGCTTGCTGATTTCAGTCACCTGCCCAAGACCATATAGCTGGATTCAAACCAAGCCTGTCCTACTCCAAAGGAGTTCTTTCTCTCACCCAAGTGGCTCCCAGTGCTGTTTTTGGACTGGTGGTGGGGAGCTGCTCAAGGCTACCTATGTGTAGACCCACCTCTAGAGACTCTGAATCAGAACTTCTGAGGTGAGGCTGGGAAAATTTGCCTAGCAGATGTTTCTAAAGCCCACTTGGTGATTTGGATGCTCAGCATCAGATTCTGATGATCAGACACCAGACCTCTGAACCACACTGCCTTCCCAGCAGCATCTCTGATTGCTGCTTAAAGCTGCCCTAGTGCTTATAAAGGGCCTTAAAACCTGAGGGAATTCCATCTGCCAAATCTGCCATAGCCCATTATAATTCTCTTTCCCTGGATCCCTGACTTTCCTTAGAAGGACTGCAGAGACACCTAGTCTCCTGCTTCCTACTGGATCCGTTTTACAGCCCTCTTAAAGATGGCATCTGAACTCCATAAACTCAGGGATTTCTTCATGTAACAAACACTTCTGTAGCAGTAGCCTGGCAACACTTTAAGTGCTTTACTTAGTAGGCAACCAGTTCTCTTAATTTGTGGTAATTATGTTCTATAAAGTCGCAGTGAATACTGAATCAGCGAATACTGAACCATTGCTCCTAGAGGAGATTCAAGGGTAGGTTCCTACAAGCCTACAGTCACAACGTACTCATCCAATGAACACATAACTTGCTTTATGTGTGTTTCTGTTTAAAGACACCTTGTTTAGTAGTTATTGTTGACTCATTAACATTGAACTCATGGCCAACAACACTAAAACTTGTGCCTGAACAAAGCTTATCTAATGCATGTATTTTCCCTATATGGCCCATCAGAGCCTTCCGTGCTTACAAACACTACACAGCACTTTAGGGCTATGCTTGGGGGCCATTTTAAACAGCAGAATCCCTAACAAAAGACACAAAAATGCAAAAACGTGGCACTAAATAGACTTCAAAACTGACACTGTTTACAGTCTGTAAGCGGAAACAAGAAGGCAGAGTGTCAGTCTTGTTCAGTCTCAACTGAGACTGTGCACATCACAACACACATTCTTCAGCATTGCATGTGTCTGAGACTGACCATGAAAGTACCATAGGTATTGATTTGGGGGTTACAAATAAACTCGTGGCCTGTATTAACTTGTTTAATCCTCCCCGCAGTATGAAGTAGGCACTGTCATTGCCCCTCCTCAATCCTGATAACCTTTAGAAAAATTTCTTAGCAAAATTCAAAAATGCCACTCCCATCTTAACAGATGAAAAACCAAGTCACAGAGAGGGCAAGTAGCATAGCTGGTAAGTGGCGAAGTCCAGCTTTAAGCCCATTTGACTCCACAGCTAAGCACACAACTATGCTGCCAGATTGCAAGCTCACAGGCTTATCTCTGTGGACTTCAGAGCCTGTCCCTCAGAAGGATGCCGATAGAATTAAAAAGGGAAAAAAATGAATAATTTTGCATGGCTGTTGGCATTATTGGATATTCATTAGGGCTGTTGCCTGAGTCCCCTTAAGTCTGGGTTTGTCAAAGAGTCTTCCAGCTCTCCCAGCTTCAGAGCCATTTGGTGTAATGCAGATTCTCTGAGATCTCATTTAACTAGATGGAGTGGGGTGGGGACTACATTTTTAGCAAGTACCTCAAATTAGTCTGAGGTTTTAGGATTTTGAAAGTACTATCTAAAATTCAGTACCAGGGCACCTGGGTGGCTCAGTCGGTTAGGCATCTGCCTTCAGCTCAGGTCATGATCCTCAGGGTCCAGGGACCGAGTCCCACATCAGGCTCCCTGCTCAGCAGGGAGTCCTCTTCTAACCTCTCCTGTTTCCCTTGCTTGTGCTCTCTTTCTCTCTGTCAAATAAATAAATAAAATCTTAAAATAAAATAAAATAAAATAAAATAAAATAAAATAAAATTTAGTACCCTCTTGAATAAAAATTGTACATCAGAAATAACATTCATGAAATTTGTAACATTCAGAGTTCTTCAGACCTTTTATCAAAAGGCCACAGCTTTTTTTTTTCTTAATAGGATAGTGGGGGGGGGAGTGGGTCCAATAAAGATTATTAGAAACTCAATTAAAAATTAGAAAGTATTTTTTAAAAATGAGTTGCTTCAAGATACCAAAAGTTAAAGGAAATTTGGTTTACCCCAAGATCTATTTCTTTCTGAAGAGTGGGTCCAGATCTAGCTCAAAATAAGACGCTTTGGCCTGGAAAGAAGCAAGTTGTTATCCCTTCTCTATTTATCAACTTTTCCAAAATCTGTTCTGGCCTTTAAAAGAAAAAAAATATTACAGCTTTACCTGAAAATAATGGAGACACTAGATTAGCCTGTTAATGTGCTTTTAGAAATCTGAGCACTTAAAAATAATGACCGACTGAATGATTGTGACACCAACATGTGCACTTGTCAAAATCCACTATATTCTTGTGATTTGTATACTATACTGTTAAGAAATTATACTTCAATAAAAATACACAACAAAATTAGTGCTTTTACCTAAAGTCTCCTTGATTTTTGTCCTGACTTATCATAGAAGCCAAGATCCGTGTGTGCACCAACTCATTCTCCGATTTTGTTCTCACTTGTTTAGTCCTGTGCAGAAGTCAGAGGAGTCATAGGCTAGAGAAGCTGCAGAAATAGTCACCAGCTTAATGTTACGTCTGGGAAGAAGGGATGGGTATGGACTTGCCATGTCTTCTGCTGTGTTCCTCTTTAAAAATGGAATGCACTGTGAATTTTTCAAAGAAACAGGTACCGCATCAAAGGACCTAACTGTAAAACCAGCTCCCATCCAAGGTTCCAGGCATCAAGGTTCCAGGCATCTCAACTGTTGCAGAGCCTTGGCGACTAGTGAGACTTTGTCTGGGCAGCAATCTGCTAACGTCATCTTTTCCTGCTACAGCAGCTCTTCTATCATCCGGGAGCTTGTAAGATGAATGGGTGAAGGAGTACTATGTAGTCATCTGTGATCACGAACTGAACGTGAGGGCTCTGAACTATGGGCCTGGATGGAGCTATTTTTCAGACACTTGTCTTTTTAGCAACATAGGTTTAGAGATTAGAAAATGGGACAGGTTGCTTTTCCCGTACACAAGGAAGGCCACTGACCCTGGCTTGCTCATGAGGCAACAGAATAATTGATGCTGACCTCTTCCTCCTTGATCTGCTTCCCAAGGAAGAAGCACACATAGTTGGATCACCGACCGGGGTTCAGAGATAGAACAGCACTGTGGGTTTTGTGATGGAGGAGCAAATTCCCCAAGCAATGAACTGTACCTGATTGCAATGCTTTTCTCCAGCTAAGAGATTTGTTCCCTGGGACTCTTGGCTACATGGCATAACCAGGATTGCAATATGGAAATCATAAGCAAAATTATCATTTTGAATTTGTGTTACCCCATATTTCTGTCAGTTTATGCTCCCAGTTAGAGAGGGTTAAGAGGCTCAGCCCTCTGATAGTCATGGACATGGCCAGCCTTTCAGTATCTAACACTAATTACTTATGAATAACCTTAAGGTTTCTTATCTTTTCATTCCTGATACCTGGAAAGCAGTACAAGATTTGGCCTCAGGAACTATTTACATGCTCATTTTCATGTGTTTGATGACCTCCTTTTGAACTCACATGCTCTGTACACCTGTATGATTAGTTTTAGATTATCAGAGAAGTTGCATGATCTGATAGCTTTGAGGGAATTAAAAGGACTCAAATAAAAGTAGATGATTAGCAATTACACTAGTAGATGTCAAAATACCTGAAAGGTTCTCAGTTGGCTTTGGATGCCCAAGTAGAAATCTGATACAAATTATTATATTTTTTCTTTAGCACATTTGTAAAATATGGATGTGTGTTTGACTGTATATTTTTAATTTTTTTTTCTTGCTTGTTACTGGTAGCATTGCAAGTTCATTGGGCCCTAAATCAGTCTGTTAAGAACAAGTAGGCAGCAAGAAGAAGAATGCCTTTCTGCTGCAGTTTGGGGCCACTCCTCAGTTTTGAGGACCATGCCAGAGAGATCAAATGGCCGCTGGATTAGCAGCCTGTGAGAAAGCAAAGCTGCAGAGAGCGCAGGCCGGGGCTCGTCTGACAAGACTTGGCAATCCTGACACAGAGTTCTCTCCGGGTAGCCACTCCCTTCTGAGCAATGCAAATGCCATGCGAGTCCTCAGCCTTAAGAAAAATTAGCAGCATTCACTTTAAGAAAGAAGGTTGGACAAATGCTCAAATTATCAATTCAAGAATTGAGCACACTATATGACTTCACACAGTACCAAAGCTAGATCCTATACACAATGTATAAAAAGAGCAAAATTTTTACCCTCCAGGGACTTAGAATCTAATATTTCTCATACAAGCAAAAGATGAAAATATAGTACAGTCCTTCTTCTCCTGAGATTAGACATCACATGTTGAGGGGGGAAATGTCAGTGAGGGAAACAGAGGTTTGGAATGTGGAGATTTGCATCCTGTCACTGTTAAGGTACCAGAGAGCTCTACATGTCAATGATCTACCTAGAGAGTGAGGAGGGTAATGACGTGCCCTCTAAATTTCCCTTGCAGCTTCTGGCACTCTTACTCTTTTGCCTCTGATTTCCTCTGCTGGCAACAGAATTCAGGAGAAATGTGAACAAAGAACATTCTATGAGATGGTTAAGTCACTGCCATCAAAGCCATCCATGCATCAGAGGAGGACAGTGCCTGGTAGCAGGATCTAGCACATTATGTTAGAAAAAAAAATAAAACTCCGTAATTATACAGCTGGTAGATTTTTTCACGTTTGCACCAATAGGCAAAGGAATACAGGAAGGAGTTGTAAGGTGTCTCTTACCCTTTTGATTGGGTACTAAGGAATTTTATCACCAATATTTGTTTGATATGTCCCTTGTCCTTCATCTCTGCACTTCAGTGATCTGCCACAAATTTCTGCACTTGAAAAAGCTATAGACAAGCATAGTAGGTAGAGCAAGAAATGTCAGGGCCAAATCAACAAAAATTTATTAAAGATCTACCATGTGTCAGTCCTTGAGCTAGAAACTTAGAAGGATATTTGTCCACATTCCCAAAGAAGAAAACTAGGATTCTTTTCAAGGTAAATTTCTCATGAAATATAGGAAGGCTTCATGAAAGAAGGGGCCAGAGCACTTCTTTGTTAAATGCAACTGGACCTCAGCTCATACTGAGAGTTCCTTCATAACCATAGAGGATTATTTTAACCCATTCCCTTAAAGACAAGATGTTCTATGATGATTATATTTTGCAAGTCATTAATAAATTAAGCCTAGACTAAACAGCGTCTGAATAAAGTTTCTTTGTATAGGGGTGCCTTGCTGGCTCAGCTGATTAAGTGTCCAACTCTTGGTTTTGGCTCAGGTCATGATCTCAGGGTCATGAGATCAAGCCCTGCATTGGGCTCCACCTTAACAGGGAGTCTGCTTGAGATTCTCTCTCTCCCTCTCCCACTGCTCCTCCCCCCTCTATCACAAATAAATAAATAAATCTTGTTTTAAAAAAAGTTGCTTTATGTAATCACATATCCTAACATTTTTAGGTGAAATTATTAATTTAAACCAAAACAATAAGATGAATTTTGTCTGGTATAGGGTATTTTGGATTGGAAGAAAATCACCAAAAGCCCTTCTAGCCCTCAGGTTCTATACTTCCATCCTGTGTGTTGTTATTTAAATATATTTATAACCCATTTTTTAAATTAAACTTGTTTTTTTGGGCTAATTATAGATTCATGGGAAGTTGTAATAAATAATACAGAGAAATCCCATATACCCTTTACCCAGTTTCCTGCAGTGATAATATCTTGCAAACTGGTACAATGTCACAACCCAGATATTGATATTGACACAGTCAAGATACAGAACACTTCCATCCTCATAAGGCTCCCTCATGGCCATCCCCACTTTCCTCCCACCCATCACCTGTTTGATCCCTGGTAACCACTAATCTGTTTTTCACTTTTATAATTCTGTTCCTTCAAGAATTATGTAAGTGGAATCATACAGTAAGTAACCTTTTGGTTACTTTTCAGTCAGCATTATTCTCTGGAGCTTCACCCGGGTTGTTGTGTGTATCAGTATTTCAGTCCTTTTCACTGTTGTGGCATATACCATAGAACAGAATTCCATAGTACGGTACAGTATGGATGTACCATGGTGTATTTAGCCATTCACCTGTTGAAGGACATTCACCTGCTGAAGGATAGTTTTTTATTAAAAAAAAAAAAATCCATGGATAGACCTTTATGTGGACATAAATCTTTATTTCTCTGGGAGTGTAATTGCTGGGTCATCGATGGTAACTGCACAGTCAGCTTTTTGAGAAACTGCCAGGCTGTTTTCCAGAGTAGCTGGACCATTTTCCACTCCCATCAGCAACATCTGAGTGATCCAGTGTCTTCACTGCCTTGCCAGTATTTGATGTTGTGACTATTTTTTATCTTAACCATTCTGATAGATGTGAAGTGATAGCTCATTGTGGTTATAATTTGCATTTCCCTATTGGCTAATGCTGTTAAATATCTTTTCATGTGGTTATTGACTCTCTGTATATTCTCTTTGGTGAAATATCTGTTCATGTCTTCTGCCCATTTTCTAATTGGGAAATTAGATTTGTTGTTGTTGTTTTTATGATGAGTTTTAAGAGTATTTTATACAGTCTAGACACCAGTCCTTTGTCAGATCTGTGGCTTGCAGATATTTTCTCCCAGTCTGTAGTTTATCTTTACATCCTTTTACCAGGGCCTTTCACAGAACGAAGTTTTTAATTTTGATAAGGCCCAGTTTATCAATTTTTCTTTGTAGAAATTGTGTTTTGGTATCAAGTCTAAGAATCTTTTACTTAGCTCTAGAAACCAATGATTTTTTTCCTGTTTTTTTTTCCCTAAAAGATTTATGCTTTTATGTCTTACATGTGAGTCCATGATCTGAGTTCATTTTTACATAAGGTGTCAGACATCAAGGCCTACATTTTGCCTATGGATGTCCAATTGCTTTAGCACTGTGTGAATTGCTTTTGCACCTGTGTCAAATATCAGTTGGACTTAATTACATATGTCTATTTCTGGATTCTCTATGGTATTCATTGTTTGGACTGCCATAACAAAGTATCACAGACTTGAGAGCACCACAACAGAAATCTATTGTTTCACAGTCCTGGAGGCAAGAAGTCTGAGATCAAGATGTCAGCAGGGTTGGTTTCTTCTGAGGACCCTCCCCTTGACTTGACATGTGTCTTCACATAATCTTCCCTCTGGATGTGTTTGTGCCCAAATTTCCTTTCTTATGAGGACACCAGTTATATTGAATTAGGACCCACACTAATGATCTCATTTTAAATTAATTACCTCTTTAAAGTTCACCAAATACAGTCACATTCTGAGCTACTGGGGTGAGGACTTCGAGATGGTTAATTCTAGGTGTCAATGTGACCGGGCTACTGGGCCCAGACATCTGCAGAATCAAGCATTACTCTGGGTGGATCTGCAAGTGTTTTTTGGATGAGATTCATACTGGAATGGCTAGACTAAGTAAAGCAGATTGCTCTCCCTGATACAGGCAGTTCCATCCAATCAGTTGGTCTGAATAGAAAAAAAGGCTGACCCTCCTCCTGTGAGTAGAAGGGAACACTTCCTGCCTGAATGCCTACAACCAAGACATTGGCTCTTGGCTCCTTCTAGTTCTTGGGTCGGCGGGCATTCGGACTAGAAATATACCATTGGCTGTCCTGGTTCTTAGGCCTTAGGACTTAGAGTACACCCTCAGCTCTCATGGGCATCCAGGTTGCTAAATGAAGATCTTGAGCCTTCTCAAACTTCATATCCCCGTGAGTCAATTGCTTATAATTTCTGTCTCTGTCTCTCTCTCTGGCTCTGGCTCTCTCTATAGAGAGAGAATATTTATATTTATATATATGCATATATATATAAATACTACACACCCAGGCCTTTGAACTCATACTGAATTATGCCACTGGCTTTAATTCTCTAGCTTGCAGACAGCAGATTGTGGGAGTTCTCAGCTTCTGTAATCATGTGAGCCATTTCCTAAAATAAATATATATATTTGCAGCCTCTTGCTTTTGTTTCTCTGAAAAACCCTAATACAAAACCTTAACATATGAATTTTGGGAGGGATTCAGTTCTGCCCATAACATTTAATCCATTGCATTGATCTTGTATCTGTCTTTCTGCCAGTACCTTGTAGACTTGACCACTATAGCTATATAATAAGTCTTGAAACTTGGTAGATTGTTTCATCCCATCTTGTTTTTCTTTTTCAAAAGTGTTTTAGCTATTCTATCTAGTTCCTTTGTCTTTTCATATAAATTCATATGAATTTGTATAATTTTGTTTATATCTACAAAGAAAATCTTGCCAGGGTTTTGATCAATTTGAAGCAAATCAATTTGCTGAGACTTCCAATCCATAAACATAGTATATCTCTATATTTACTTATCTTTGATTTCTTTTACCAGTGTTGTGTACTGTTCAGAATACCAGTCTTGAGTAAGTTTTGTTAGGTGTACACTAGCATTTAATTCTTTTTTTGAGAGAATACAAATGTTATTATATTTCTAATTTCAGTGTCCATGTGTTCATTGCTAGTATATGGAAATACAATTAGTTTGTGTATGTTTATTTTGTATCCTGTGTCCTACCAAACTCATTTAATCTAGGAGATTTTGGAGATTCTTTGGGATTTTCTACAATCCCAATCACGTTATTTGCAAAAAGGAATACTTTTATTTCTTCTAGCACTATGTTGAACTAGAGTGGTGAGCAGACATCTTTGCCTTGTTTCTGATCTTAGGAGGAAAACATTCATCTTTCATCATTAAGTATGTTAGCTATAGCCTCTTTGTAGATAATCTTTATCAAGTTGGAAAAGTTCTCTTCTGTTGTTATTTTCTGAGTTTTTTTAATCATAAATGGATATTGAATTATGTGAAATACTTTTTTACATTGATTAATATAATGTACTTTTTCTTTAGCCTTTTAATATAGTATATCATATTGGTTGATTTTCAAATATTGAACCGCCTTGCATCCTTGGAATAAATCCCACTTGGTCAGAGGGCATATTTCTTCTTATGTGTTGCTGAATTTTATTTCTTAATGTTTTGTTAAGAATTTCTGTATCTTTAATTACTAGGGATATTGACTTATAGTTTTTTTTTTTAATTATACTGTCTTTGTAAGATTTTGGTATTAGGGTAATATTAACTTCATACAATGAATTGGGACATATTCATTCCTCATCTGTTTTCTGGAAGACATTGTATAGAATTGATGTTAATTCTTTAAACATTTGAAGTTTTTTCCAGGTGAAGGTTTCAGAGCCTTGACATTTCTTTTTTGGAAGTTTTTTTTAAAATTCAATTTACTGGGACACCGGGGTGGCTCAGTTAAGCATCTGCCTTTTGCTCAGGTCATGATCTCAGGGTCCTGAGATCTAGCCCCACTTCAGGTTCCCTGCTTATAGGGGTGTCTGCTTCCCCTTCTTCTGCCCCTCCCCCCACCCCACCCCTCACCCCTTATGCCCTCACACTCTCTCCCTCTCTCTCAAATAAATAAATAAATTTTTTTTTTAAAAATTCATTTTACTTAATAGTTATAGTGCTGTTCAAATTATATATTTTATGGTGGGTAAATTGTGGTAGTTTGTGTGTTTTTTTAAGAATCAGTTCATTTCTTCTAAGTTATTAAATTTACGTGTGTACAGTTGTCGGCAGTGTTCCCGTCCTGTCCTTGTGATATCTGCAAAGTCTATAGTGATATCCCCTGCTGCATTCCTGATATTGGTAGTCTGTGTTTTCTCTTATTTCTTCATTGTCAGACTTGTTAGATTTTTGCCGATTGTATTGATCTTTTCAAAGAACCACATCTTTGTTTTATTGATTCTCTCTCTCTTTTTTTGTTCTGTTTTTAGTTTAATTGATTTACACTCTTCATTATTTCATTTTTCTGCTTGCCTTGAGTCCATTTTGCTCCTCTCTTTCTAGATTCTTTAGATGGGGTTCCTCTTTTCTGATGTATACATTTTAGTGCTATAAATTTCCCTTCCAGTGCTGCTTTAACTGTATGCCCCAAGTTCTGACATTCTGTATTTTCATTTTTATTCAGTTTAATGTATTTTGCAATTTCCTGTGAGATTTCCTCTTTGAGCCAATTTCCTAAAGTTTCTTCTTTTATTATACCTTATCTGTTTAGGGAACTTCCTTTAGCCCATTTTTTTAGGGTAGGCTCCTGACAACAAGTTCTATTAGTTTTCCTTTTTCTGAGAATGTATTCATTTCCTCTTCATTCCTCAAGGATATATTTGCTGGATATAGGATTCTAGATTGGCAGTTCTTTTCTTTCAGGGATTGAAATACATTGGGCCATTTCTGGGTCTATGTTTTCTGATGAGAAGTGTACTGTCATTCTAATTGTTTTTCTATAGATAAAATGTCACCTCTCTCTTGCTGCTTTCAAGGTTTTTTCTACTTATTTAGTTTTCGGAAATTTAATCATGATGTGTCATTGCATACATTTATTTGGGTTTATTGTGTTTGAGTTGCACTCAGGTTCTTCAATCTATAGGTTTATATCTCCTGCCAAATTTAGAGAGATTTTTGCCATCATTTCTTCAAGTACATTTTCAGCCCTGCCCTCTTCCTTCTCTCCTTTCTGGACAATAATGACATGAATGTTAGATCTTTTGTTAGAGTCCGCAGGTTCCTGAAGCTCTGTTAACTTAATTTTAGCTTATGTTCTGTCTCCCGTTCAGACAGAGTGATTTCTATTGTTCTCTCTTCTGGTTCTCTGCCTGTATCCCTCTACCCTCTCTGTGCTGCTGGTGAGCTTTTTTATTTCAGTTATTATATTTCAGTTCTAAAACTTCCATTTGGTCCTTTTTTATATTTTCTACTTCTTTCCCAAGACTTGCTGTTTCTTCGGCGAGGCTTCCTTTTTTTCCATTTGCTTCAAGTGTGTTCTTAATTTCTTTTTGAAACATTTTTATGATGGCTGCAGTAAAATCTTTGTCAAATAATTCTAACATCTCTGTCACCTCAGCGTTGGCAATCTATTTATTTTTCCTTTTTCCTTCTTTTTAGGATCTTCCTGGTTATATGATTTTCTGTTGATCATATTGATGAAAGACTTGCTATTGAAAACTGAACATTTTTGCATTTTGTTATGTAACCCTAAATCTTATTTGAACTTTCTGCTTTAGCATTTTTTTGCTGACACCACTCACCCCAGTAGGGGAACAGGAACGTCTTTACTGAGAGTTGTAGGTGGAAGTCCAGGTTTCCCACATCCTCTGTTGATGTCTGAGGAGGTGGTGGTGGGAGGATCTTTGGTACTGGTTGGGATTGTGGGTATTCACTGACACTGAGGGAGGGGAGGCCTCATTACTGCTGGTAGATCTTGGAAGTCCTGATCCCCACTAGGCTTCCCCTGACACCACCACAGACAATAGAGGATGGATACCTCATTCCTGCTGGTGAGAAAGAAGGGCCAGGCTCCCCATGTTGCAACAAGGGAACCTTATTATTGGTTCTCTGTTTGACTTTTTCTGACACTACCTCCACCTTGTGATAGCCTGTGTGGGTGGAAGTCCAGTCTCCCCAGACAGCGGCATTGGCATGGATGCGGATGAGGCTGTGGTGTTTTTTTCTGAGGTGTTTGGAGTACAGAGGTTATTGTATGCAAGTTTTCTGACTTGCAAGGTTATCCCTTCTTTGGTCCTCTGGCTAAAGAGAGCAAGCTTTTGTTGGGGATTTCTTTTGTTTGCACCATTGGGTTGAAGAAGCCTTTTCTGGCTTTTCAGCTCCTAGTCTGGGATATATGAGACCAAAGAAAACCCAGAGAATTCTGTGGTATTCCTCAGGTCCCTAGATCCCTAGCTTCTCTGCCTTCCTTTCTCTACCATCAGAGTCCTCTTATGTTTATTTTAGTTGTACTTAGCAGGAGGAATAAATCTATTTCATAGACATCTATTTCATATTCCAGGAAGTGGAATTCTCTGACTTACCATATTTAAAAAAACAAACAAGCTTTTTTTAATAGTCAAAGCCTGAATAACCTCCCAAAGATTCTCTAAACCGTAAGCTTTCATCCATTTGTTTACTTAACAAACACATTGACCATCCATGATATCCCAAGCACTGAACAAGACAGACAAGGCCCCTGCCTCTGTGGAGCATACATTCTAGTGATGGAGACAGCCATTAAACCAGTAACTACACAAGTATTCTGATGTGGCCTGGAAGATAAAGGTCAGCTTACCTGTGAGTTATCCTCATGGGTCTCATGGGAAAACATTCATTTAGGGCCTTGTTGCACATAAAGATGTACAAAGAAAAGAAAGCCCAATCAAATGTTTGGTTCTACTAACTTATTTAAGAAGCAGTTTTAGTCTTGGTCACGTTCAAAAAGGCAGTTGCAAAGGTGATTGTTTTCTTTACATATCTAAATATAACGTCAATGAAAGAAGCTGCCACCCACGTTTATGACAAGACTGTGTTTAGTTACTTGGCATTAACCGCTTAGAGCACCCAGATGATTCCCACTCCCACCCCCTCGGCCCACACAAATGCCAAAAAAGCCTGGTTTTCTTTCAGTCTTCCCCATTTCTGAAAACAGCATCTCCATCCACCCTGCTGTTCAAGTTCCAAACCCAAAAGTTGTTCTCCTTTCCTTGCCAGTCCCCCACCCCCATCTAGGCTAGCAGCCCTGGCCTAAATCTCCACCTTCTCTGGACAAGACTTCCACAGCGGCTCCCAAACTGGTCTGTCTGCCTTTACTCCTGTGCGTAATCATTATCCCATGGCGGCAGAGTGTTCTTTTCAAATCTTGAGCCAGGTCATGTCACTTTCCTGCTGTAAACTCTCCTAATGCTTTCCTAACACACTTGGTATAAAAGTCAAGCATCCTACCCTGGATTTCAAAGTCTGCCTTGAATTCACATCTGCCTTTCTCTCTCTCTCTCCCTCTCCCTCTCTCTCTCTCTCACTCTCTCATCTTGAACCTCAGTCCCCTTTGCCCACCATATGCCATCATAACAGTCGTCTTTCTGGTTTACAAACACCACTGTGTTTGCTCTGCCATAGGGCCTTTGTACTGCCTGGTCCTTCTGCCTGGAATGTTCTTCCTGTTAACCTTTGATGGCAGGCTGCTTTTTTTTTTAGATCTCAGCTTAGATGTTATCTCCTCTGGGAAATCCCTTCTGACCAGCAAATTTGATGTAACCCCTCTGGTACTCTTTATCAAGTCCCCTTTACAAAAATTCTCAGCACGTGCATCACGTATTCTTTTGCTTAGTTTCTTACTTGTTTGTACTCTATTTTGCCCAGTAAAATATCAACCCTGTGAGAGAAGAAGGCCACGCTCTGCCTTCTTCAGTGACCATAGTAGTAGCTCAATAAACATTCCTGGAAGGGTTAAATGAGGGGTCTGGGCCCTTCTCTCATTGCTGTGGAATTCCTGATGAAGAATAGACTCAACTGGCCATGGAAAGATAGGAGAATAAGTGACAGTAAGAATTTACACATTGACATTGCCAGAATCATTTAGTTTTTAACTGTTTTAAGCTTTCCTCTTGCAGAGCCATTTTTAATAAGCCAAACAAGTTTTCTGAGCATCCCCCAAATGTAATACCCATGTGTAACTGCCTACATAGACACCTGTCCCAAATGTCCCAAATATGAAAACACTTGTCACAAATAATCCAGACAAGCACTCTGAAAGGCAGAATCTCTTCTCTTATAGGACCTGTGTTCCTTCTTGGGATGGTGCAGCAGGTCCTTGCAGGTCAACAGCCATGGGTACAAGAACAAGGGTGGCCACACTGAGAAAGGTGAACGGACTCAGAGGGGTACAACCTAAGTGACAGTTTGCCCGGACATCCTTGGTTATAGTTGACAAGTATATGAACATGCCAAGAAGGTTTTTAGATATAATCATTCAAACTATGGGCACAATTAGCTTCCCCATAGCTGGAGTAATTACATTATGGCAACACAGAGGACATTTAAAAATAAAGGGAAAGATTGAGTATATTTTGTAGAAGTAAATGCTGTGGAAGAAAAAGTAATAAAAGTTAGGCCTCCCAGCTTTTACTGCTCTTTCTCCTGAATGTGAAGGGGCTCACGGTATAGAAGATGAGCTTAGCCATCTCCGTGAATCTGAAGAGAATGATTAACAGGAAGACATTCAGCAAGGACCTGTCACGTATATTCCTTTGAACAGAAAAGGAACAGGCTGTTTCCTCAGAACTCTCATCTGCCATCATGAAATCCAGTACCAAAATAAGCCCAAAATACCCTCAAAATTAGCCTAATCAAGGAGCCAAGTTTAGTTATATTGTGAATCATATATTCAGCAATGATATTAGCAAACTCCTCTTTTAACAAATCAACACTGTTCAGGGATGTTGAGAATCTAGTAATAATAATAATAACAACAATAGAAATAACAACATTAGCAACAATAATATCTAACTTTTAATAAGCACTGTGCCAGGTACTCTTTGTAAGGACTTCGTTATTAATAATACTATAAATTGATATTTATGTTATATTAATAATAATATAGGTTAACATAAGATAGTAAGTGCCATCCAGTGATCTGAATATTTTCATGTATGAATATATTTAGCCCTCATAACAATCTTATAAGGTAGGTACTATTAATATGTCCATTTTATAGGTGAGGAAATTGAGGTCCAGCGGGGTTAATTGACTTGCTCAAGGTCACAGAGCTAGTGAGTGTCAGAGCCAGGCTTTGAACTTAGGCACCCTGACTCCAGAATCTGCTTTCCTCCAGACAACATAAGGCCTTTGTAGTTGACCCCAGTCTTACCCACACTGCCATAGTTGTGTACACAGCATGGTTATAAGTGCTGGTAGGAGGGGCACTAAGCAGAGCAAGGGGAGGACCAGACATAGTCCCTCTTCTCAAAACATGAACAATGCCATGGATATCTGAGAGAACATTTAAGTCACACCCTTAGACGTTGTATGATTAAATGCCAAAAAGCATGGACCAAAGATTTCCAACCTTGTAGTCCAGGATTCCAGAACAGTGCTAACGTTTCATAAGGGGGTTTTGAATCTTTAGCTGTACCAATCATTGTCCCTTGCTGAATAAATAAGGTCTCAATCATATATGTACAATTTTTTTAAATGTATGCAAAATATATGACTGAAAATAAATATTCATATAAAAGTTACTAAATTTAGGTGATTGTGATGATTCATTTTCTCAAATAACAGACATTAAAGGTACATGACTAAGGTGTACATAGAATTTTTGTGGGACAAAGTCTGGGAACCATTGGCTTAGTAAATGCTTAGTGGTGCACAGGAAGGTGAGAAGCGGTGTTGGCTGAAGCGGTTAAGAAGGCTTTGTGGGAGAGGTGGAAATTGGGCTGTGATCTGCTATTATTATCAGTCAGCTATTACTAGTCATAAACCACTCCCAAATCTTGGGTATATAATATGATAAACACTTCATTTTGCTCACTACTCTGGATCTGATGTGAGCAGGCTCAGCAGGGCTCATTTATGAATCTGTGGCCAGCTGTGGCAGTCTAGGCAGTTTGGGTGATCTTGGTTGGGCTCTCTCCCCAGTCTGGGGCTGTGGCTTCGCCCACTGGGCTGACTATGTTCCGTTGTCTCAATCTCCAGCAGGCCAATAGGATATGTTCTCACAGGATCATGGTGAGGGTAGAGGAACTAGAGACAGAGGAGAAGAGTTCAAAGTCATTTGAGTCTCAGGTTAGCAACTGTCACATTGTCCCTTCCAGTGCATTCTACTGGCGAAACCAATAGTCACTAGACCAAGCCAAATTCCAGGAGCAAAATGGCTTCTTCATCTCATGATATGAGTGGCTGCAAAGTCACACTGCAGAGAGTGTGGATATAGGGAGCTAATGGAGCTATTGATCTACTACAGTTATTAAAACCGAGAAGACCGTGTGATAATTGAGGATTTATAGGTACTTTTGATGTGTGAGAGTAGTGTGTTTTCCTGTTGTGTTTCACAAGCAGCAGGATGTTGGGCTCTGCGTCATAGGTGAAAGAGGACACTGTGAAACCTCTGACCAGAAGATCTTCTGTTCTCCAGGGAGACCCCCTTCAGGTGTGGTAGACAGAAGGGAAGGCCATGAGAGGGCTCCAGGACCTTGTTTGGGCTCAACCAGAAAGAGGCATTGGTTATTCAACAGTGCTGGTCATGAGGAAGGAAGGGGGAATGCGGACCAGCAGTTGTGCCATGCACGTGCTGCATCTTTGCCGCTTCTGCCTTGGGACATCTCTAACTCTTTGGAGTACTGTCTTCTGCCCACTCCTAGGGAAGGAGTGGCTATTTCCATGGGAAGTAAAATTCCACAGTGGCAAGAACACGAGGTCTAATCTGGTTCTAAGATTAGAACAGTACTAACAGAACAAAGATTTTTGTGTATATGTTCTGGTCATCATCTGAAATACACACAGTGATCATATTGTTCAAAGCAAATTTCATTACCCACAGTCCTAGCCATGAGTTGCTTTTTTAGAACCTTCTTTGTTTCAGATTTGCTGAGTTATTCAGACTGTTAAAAAGCTAAGTGCGTGTAAGAGCCCTAAATCAAGTCATCTGTCTAGAATATTTCCTTTGAGGAAAGTTCCCTTTAAAAACTTTTTTTCCTCACCCCCCCTTTTTTTGAATAAAAAGACTTCAAAGGGTAAATTGTTTTATTTTTCCTGTAGTGGTATCCTGGAAAGAAGAGGCAGCTTTTTGAAATGCACATCTCTTTGTAAATGCCAGGGGGAAAAAATGTGCACAGTTCTTATCACTCCTGCCATCGAAATTCTTTAATTTAAAGAAATATTCAGCTGTCTGAAATTAGGTTGCAGACTGTAGGGTTGAGTATCTTGTGGGTGGTATTTCTTGGTGAAATAAAACAGCTTGTAAGAACTAATATGCAACTCAGGTTGGCAAAAATGCAGACAATGAAGAGTAGAAGGCTTGCTGCACTGGGAGAGGAGAGGGTGTCAATGGCGGGCAGGGTGGAAAGGGAGAGGAATTGCCCACAGAGCAGCAATTCAGTGATTCCCATTGCAGACAGTTCAGCAAGCTGAAGATGTTGCTATAGGTGTCTAGAAGTGGATATGCCCTTAAGCTTTCTCAACCAAGAGACCAGCTTCCAGAAGAATATTTACCCCTCACACTCAGACCACGGTTTCAACTTTTCCCTCCAGCGACTGCTTTAAAAAGGTCATGTTATCTTCCAACCCAGAGTTCCTCAACCTTGACACTCTTGACATTTGGGGCTGGATAACTCTTTGGGGAAGGGGACTGTGCTGTCCATTGCTGGGTGCTCATCAGCATCCCTGGCCTCTCTCACACCAGGAGCACCCTCTCCATCCCCCCCCCCCGCCCGACACACACACACACACACACACACACACACACACACACACACACACACACACGCAATGACAACCAAAAATGTCTCCAGACATTACTAAGTACCCTTTAAGAGACAGAATAACCCTGGTTCAGAACCACTGCCCTAATACATAGGACCACAAACTGCTGAGCAAAACATAAATTGCTGAGAAATCTTAACAGGCAGATAAAAATCATTGCTATCCTTTTTTTTTTCCCACCCAAGGAAGGAAAATTACCTTTAATTTCTAACCAGAAAAAGATAATTCCTTCCATTCAAATCCCAGAATGATGATAAGGCAGAGCTTAGCTCTGTAAGAAATACTGTAAACTGTATTTGTGCCTTTTGGTGTGGAATAAGTGAACACGAGTCAGTCACAGCTGGTAATTTTTAGGGAGACACACAGTTCCATGACGAGAAGGTAGTAGCCAGAACCCACTTCACTCACTTGACTCCTGGGGACACATCTGTGTGTCGCCCCTACAATTGTGGGTCAGAATGTCACCTTATGAGACCAAATGGGAGATTCCACCGTGGACACAGCAGGAGAATTAACCTCCCTCTTTTACCTTCACATAGACTAGGCCACTCTCACCTTTGTGGCCCCATGGTGTTTGGCTCAGATGTCTATTATCCACAAGGTTGTTTATTGCCTCTCCCTGACCCTGCACTGAAGCCTGATCTCCAGACCCAGAGATTGTGTCTTATTTTACTAACACAATGCCTAGTAGGACTTTAATAAATAATTGATTAAGCCCTTACAAACTCACCATAGCTGAATTCAAATGGCCACAGAGTTTCTAATGTTTTATAAAATTACTTCCATAGTAAATCACTACTCCACAGCTGATGTTGTTGAAAATATGTTGGGAATTATAAATGCAGATAACTTATTTTCTTCCATATATATTTTGCAAATGTGCACAAAACAAGTAAAATGGCTTCTCAACTGTATCTCTGTGCAAACCGAAAATAATTATGTATAATTTTATATGTATATATGTGTATAAAATACGTATATATTTGTGATACATGTGCCTACATGTATACTGTGACTATTTTGCATAACTTGTGAGGGTAATTTGTGTTTGAGCACCATTCATTTGCTCCAGTCAATATGTGTGGAAATGATCTACTTCTGAATAACAAGAAGACAATGCAATGAATAACTACTTTTTTATGCAAGAAAAGACATTTTTGGAGCATCAAATAAATGTTCTTTGTAAAAATACACATTTTTTTACTCCCATCTTACACTTAGTGACATCTCAAATAAACCCAGAGAAATAAAGTACTAGACTACTGGGAAATCCCTGTCACTTTGTTAGAAATCTCTGAAGATAAGGCTCTGGTAAACCGTAAATATGACAGCTAGTTTCAACAGCTACTGTCAACTGCTGCGCATGTTTCATTAACACAAGAAGCTGAGCTGGGAATCCGCAAGCCTGTGACTGAATTAATAAGCCTGGCTTCCTTTTATGATGAGTGTTCCTTTAGGGCATGCTAATAATGGGCCTCCTTGTTCTACTTCAGATAGAGAGTGTCAGAACAACAGTTATAATAAGACCTAAGATGTGAAATGGCCTATGGACTTTTAAGTTTTACAGTAAGCTCTTTGGTGTATGTTTGAATCTGGTTACTCAACCAAAGCATTTCATGGAATCCATGGTCCGAGGGAGCCTTGCCACTTCTGCAGGAGAGCTACTGGTCCTGCACCCTTGCTCGCCCTCCCTCCCACCACTACCCACGGGACTGGCGGGAAGAGTGATGGAGTCACTTCCAAAAGTCCACTGTGTTTTTAAAATGTTTCTTGTGGAGAGTGGAGGAGGTGTAACTGCGAGAGCAGTACAGCTCGGTTTGGCATTTCAGTGGCATCTCGTGGCCCACCCTGAGTCATTAGAGCTTCCGTAGTCCAGGTGGATGGTGAGTCAGCCACGGGTCGTGAGCCTCCTGCCCCATGACGTGAAACCGAAGCAAAAACGTCTGCAGGCAGGCACAGGAAGGTGTAGATCTGATGCAGAGTGCAGCACGGACAGCCGCAGGGGTGAAGCATGGCCTGAGTAGAGCACCCCAGAAATACTGGCCGCTTGAATGGATGAGGACACATCCGGCAACACCCCTAAATCCTGTTGTAAAGTACATTTACTGCATGAAAAATCAAGCTAACAACTCAAACCTCCATACCACAAAAAGGTTCATTGTGTGCTTTTTTAAGGTTTTATGACCCTCTCAGGACATTTAAAATGCAACTGATCAAGCAGTGCAGGAAAGTTTCTTCCTTTGCTTCCCTGTGTTTTTCATATCTTTTTCCCAGAAATAAACACATATTACTTGTTGAAAAGGAAAAACACTAGAAGTAGTTTCAGAAAAACAATTTAATTTACCAAAGTGGCATTTCCACATTCATTTTGTGAAGTAAATTTTGTTCATAGAGCCTTAGAGCTGGAGCCAACTTCACTTGTGGAACAGCTGGGCCTTGTCCATGCCCAGCTGGGTGGTCTGTTTGTGGGATGAGAAAGCTGAAGTCCAGGGCAGGTGAGCAATGGATCCACAGGGCCAGCCACGATGAGAACAGGTAGACTCAGAACCTCGGACTCCTTCACCAAGAGTTGACACACTTAAATGAAAGGGACAGTGAGGTTGAATGTAAAAGACAGTTAATGCTAAATGGAGTTACTGGATTCTAGAGTGTTTCTATAGATTATCTTTCGTGTCTTTGGCTATTCAGACATGTGTGACATCAAATGGTAAATAGCAGGACTATCATCATCATGTTCATTAGCAGGTACTTGCCTGGAGTACCTGAGACAACGATAATTAAGCTTTTTCTTGGGAAAAAATTTCAATAAGGTGTTCACTTTTCTGTATTGTGTGTGCCAAAACTGAGTCTGCAGCTTTATTATGTAGTACAAATCAATTCACCCACACCTCCAGCATCAGTTTTCATGGGGAAGAAAGCAATTAAGATTTAGAGCAGGTGCTGCTCTGACTATTAATTATAAACCCTGTGGAACACATTGAAATATGCAGTGTAATTCTGAGAAACATCTCATTTTAAATTGGAAATGTTTCCTTACCTTTTAAGGGGACAGTCTTAGGCAAAAACAGGGTTTAAATATTTTAATGTATGCAATAAAAATTTGACGCTTTCTGAAGCTTTGGTTATGAGGGGACTTGATTCTGTTAGATGATTCTAGGAATGAATAGAAGGTTGTGAATGGTTCTGATGCAGCAAAGTAAAATTTTGTTATCTATAATAAAATAAAATAAAAGCAGCCCATGTCCAGAGAGAAGAGGTCTGTCTATATTGTTCATGGCTTGTGTGGCTCTGGAGTGTTCCTGGCTCCCGGGGGGGCAGGAAACAACAGAATGAGAAGGTGGGGTACCACAGAATGGCTGGTGGGATTGCTTTCTTTCAGTCCAATAAAGGAGCAGTGAACATGGTCACTTTGGCTCTAAAAAGCAGTTCACAGCAAGGGGGAACACGGGATGCCCAGACCCAGAATACCAGTACGGCACCTTGAGGGCACACTCTGCCGCTCCCCACATCGCCAGAGAAGCCTTGTCAAAAAGGCATCCTATTCACAAATAGGCAAGAGAGAGTCTCACTACAAATGTGAACCCACATGGGAATTACCTAAAACATTGGGTAAATTAAACACTCTGAGGGAGACACCAAAACTTATAAACAAAAGAACTAAAATAAAACAGAGTTGATAGAGGAAAAAGATGAAGGTACTAAAAAAAAAAAATGTCATTATGATATCTTTATAGGGGCAAAGGAGATCATACAGCCCTAAAACAAAGTCAGGTTGTATGAATAATTATCAAAGAATCTAAAAATGAGAACCATGATGATTGAAATAATAATTTCAGTAGATAGACTAACGGTAACAGAGACAAAGCTTAAAAACAACATGCCAGAGTATGGAGCTAAGAAATTGTCTGAGAAGACAGTTCAAAAAACAAAAAGAGGGAAAATGAAAAAAATGAAATTAAAACTATTAGAGAGCATTCCAAAAACTGTAACATCTATCCCAAGGAAGAGAATAGAACAAAGAAAAGTATAACCTAAAAAATGGTATGGGACTATTTCCTGGAGTGGAACTATAATACCAGTTGGTTAGATTTTTTTTTCTACTCTCAGAAATTAACTATATCCGCAATTACCATAAAGTAAGTGGATAACATTTACCTGCTAAATCCTGTCAGACTAGGCAAAAAATAAAAACAAGGTAATTCGACAACATGCTGCTTATAAGAGATATAAACGTGACACAGAAAGAAATCTTTGGGAAAAAAAATCTTTGAAAAGATTTACAAAACAGATGGTAACAAAAAACCTCAAGTGTGACAACATTATTTCAGACAAAATAGAATTCAAAGCAAAAAGAAAAAGGCATCAAAAGAAACAAAGAGGATATATTTCAGAGTCTGAAAAGGTGTAATTATCCGGGAAATTATAACATGAATCCTAATGTAACCAACAAATTGCCCGAGCTACATAAAGCAAGAACTGGTACAAGTACAAAAACCAAAATAATAATAATAAAATTCACAACCCTAAAGGGAGATTTTAAAATATTTTCCACTAAAATAGATGAACAGTCACAGATGCAGAGGATTCAAATGGCATAATTAATAAACTTAATCTAGGTGCATATATTACTTATTACAAAATATTTACACTCACACAAACATTATGTGTGTGGATATAAAACATATACACAGACTTTGTAAACATACCGAACATGGAACATTCCCCAAACCGTCTATGTATTAACAAAAAGAAAATCTTAACAGATTTTGAAATTTCTAATCAAGCAAAAATTAGACCATACTCGACTATAATGCAATAAAACCAACATCAAAGAAATAGAAACAACAACAACAACAAAAAACAATCCCGGAACAATCCACCTGGAATCTTAAAAGCTCTAAAACCTTTCAAGTTAAAGGAGAAATCAAAATAGAAATTACTAGCTATTTAGAAATGAACTACAGTAAGAAGAACACATCCAAACCTGCAGCATATAGGCAATGCTCAGAGGAAAACATATAGACCCCAGTGGCCTTATTGGAAGACAGGGCAAGATTCCTTTATGAGGGTCTGAAACCCAACTCAAACTGGCTTAAGCAAATGGAAAAACTTATTTGCTTATGTAATTAAAGAATCCAGGGTAGACTTCAGACTGGGGAAGATCCAGGTGCTCAATGAATATCATCAATTTCTGTTTTATTTGGGTTGCCGTCATTCTCAGGTAAGCTCCCCCCAGTGAGACCACAAAACCATGGTCACCTGCAGTGCATGGGCATGTTCATTCTTAGCTCAGCACTCCTGGGACTAACTACAGTGTGACCACTTTGAATGAGGAGTGGGTCTGTCCCACTCAAAACAAATACTAAGTAGGGGGTGGGTAGGAAAAACACCTAATGCAATAGAAAAGACTGAAAATAAACTAAGCTTTTACTTAAAGAATAAAAAAGATAACAAAACAAACCCTAAGAAGTAAAAAAGTCAACTAATTAAGCAAAATGTTATGAAATATGAAAAAGTAGCAGGATGGATGAGCAAAAAACAAAAACTTACTGAAAGCTTTACAACATGGATCCTTGGCAAGTCTGATCAAGAACAAGGGTAAAAACACAATATATGAGCAAAATTAGGGTCAAGAAAGAACAGAACTCAAGAAATGGATTATAAAAGAATACTTTTGGGGTCTTTGTTTTAAATAAAAACAAAACTACAAGTGAAAGAGATGATCTTTGGTGAAGATAAAAAATTAGTCAAAATATGTCCTCTAAGACCTTACATGAAAACACACAGATAATGCACACATACATCCTAAAAAGAACAGATATATACCTAATAAGTGCCACTACATTTGGAATTTTGACAAGTACATTCTACCACACACAAACGTATACCACCAATAATGCATAAATTGTTCCAGAGCTTAGAAAAATATAAGAGCCCTCTTAGTTCATTTCATAATTTTGGCATGACTCTGATAGCAAGACCAGGCAAAGACAGCATGAGAGATGATATGCAAATGTCACATATGAACAAAGGTGCAAAAAATTCTATATAAAATATCTACAAATTGACTCCTGCAACTAATAAGAAAGCTCAGCAAGATACACAGATTCAAGATACACATGTAAATGGAGCTAACATTGTATTCACTGCTAATAACCAATTGAAAGTTCCAATGAAGGACTCATATTTTTATTAGAAACAATAAAATGCTTAGGAATGTCCTAAGAATAAGAAATAATAAGAAATATGCAAGACCCAAATGGAAAAATCTATAACATTTCCAGAAAGGCATGTACTGAGAACGGAGTAAACAGAGTTCCTGTACAAGAAGAGGAAGGCTCATCAGCTCCCGCTTTAACTTCTGTGCTTCTAAAACTGGCTGCCTGCAGATGAGGAAGACACCTCCTCACCCAGAGGGAGGGTCTCAGCCCACATATTTCAAGGACTAGGGGGCCTGCTTGCTGGGGACTCTGTGTAAGACCACTGGGACAGGTTCTTCTGGCAAGTTCTCCTTAAGTATATTATATCTTCTCCACATCAAGTTGCTTTGTTCTCCCCTGGAAAGCAATGCCGCCCCCCGGCTCCCCGGTTCCTCTGCTCTTTTCCTTTTCTCAAGGGCAGGTCTATGACCCATTTCTCATTCTCAGATTTTCTGCTTTCCAACAAGTTTCGCCAGTTTCAGAAGCTGCTTTCAGGGACAAAATGATTCTCCACTCCGTTCCCTGGTCACCCCTTCGTCCTTCAGCTATTTCTGCAGATCAATGAAGAGTGGGGGTGGGAGGAGGCCTGAGGAACTCAGTTACTCTGGGGAACTCTGAGGTCGTCGAGGTTGCTTCTGGGCCGCTCCGTCACCAGCCCCCCACCCACAGGTGCCGAGCACGCTCAGTGGAAGGGCACACCTAGTTGCAAAGGCAACAAACACCAGCTCCGCTCTTGGCCTGGTGTCCCATTTGCTAGCCTTCAGGTCCCAAACCCCAGTCTGGCACTGGCCTGCCCGTCAGTGAGAGGGATGTCACCTGGAGCTGCAAGAAGAGGAGCCCCAGCCTGTCTGCATTCAGATAAGAATTCCTCAGAAGTCATAGATGGGCGGGGGGTATACTTTACGGAGACTGTAATCCACGGGGGGAAAAGCTTGTACTAGTCACTAGTAGTCACTATCACAGTCACTATGCAGCTGCCCTTTTCCCTTTCCTCACCCACTAACCGACCCTCGTTCCTCCAACTTTTCAGTTCCTCCTCTCTCTTACCTGCTTCCCACTTCCTGAGCTGCTTCGGCCAGTCTTACACCCACACTGCCCTTCCTGGTTTTTGTTTGTGTTCATTTTTATTTGTACTTACCCTTCCCCACCCCCTCCCTTTTTCCGGCACTGTGGTCTAACTCAATTCACAGATTCTTGAGTTGGAGCCAATAAAGATGTTGTCTTTGGCTCATCCATTCTGCTTTCCTCCCCGCTAAGCCTTCTCTCCAGCCTCCTGCCCCGCTTCAGGCTCAGCACTTTCTGAGGCCAAAGAGTCAGCACAGGGAGAGGCCTGGACAGGAGGCACTGCGGTTGCAAACTCAAGTCCCCCTCCCCCCGCCCCAGGGTCCAGGCAGGTGATCCTGGTTTGTGAATGGGCCAGATGGCACACTGGCATGCGCATGCCCAACAAGAGGGAACAGCTGCTACTCGGCTTCCCTGATTAGTGCCAGGTGGGCGCGCGGGCCTGGAGCTGCCAGAATGCTCAATTTTGAAGAAGCCAGAAATGTCTTTGTTATCAGAAATATCTCAGGGCCCAAACACTATACAGTTCTTTGGCTAGTCCTGGAAACTTGTGGGAGGGAATGACTGGCTGTAGCTCAAACTTATAGCTTGTTGAAGATTGCCATCTCCCACCTGGGGAGTGGTGCTCAAACAAAGCAGAGAGCAGATGGGAGTCCCACAGGAGGCCTGGATGCCCCCCCACTTTCTCTCACAGGACTGACTCTTGGACCTAACACCAGTTATAGTGTGTCAGGCCCTGCAGCAAGCCCTTTACATGTGTTATTGCACGGAATCCTCACAAGATCTGTGAAAGTGGGATTGCAAGATACAGCACATAAAAACACAAGACTCCATTAAATTTGGATTTTTGCATGGGATACACTTATACCGAAAATTTCTTTTTCCAAAATTGCAATTTAACTGGACATCCTGTGTTTCATCTGGTGGCTCTACGTGGGAGTGAAGTACCATCTTTATCTCATTTTGCAAAAGAGGCTCATCACTTGTGAGTTGCCAGAAGTTACCTAACATGAACGTTGGAGTCAAGATTCAAACCCAGACCAGTTCATTTCCTAAGCCCACCCTTAACCTCCACATTAGTGTTTCTTTCTCAAACCTTGGTTCACTGATATCATGGGTCCAGGGATTAGGGAATAATCCCCAAACTAATTTTTTTTTAAGTTGCTGACAGTCTTAAACCCTTGCTAATTACTTGTTAAACAGATAAAAAGTAGAATCCTGATTTGAATAGGCCAATTATAATAAAAACATTTGTAAGACATTCTGGAGAATTTGAACACAGACTAGATACTTAATTACATTGAGAGATTAAATGTAATGAAGGAACTGTGACTTAGTTTTTGCTGAAAAATAGTGCTTATCTTTTAGAAATGCATGTTGAAGTATTTACAAATGATAGGATGTCTGGGGTTGGCTTCAGAATAATACATTATGAGATAAATGAAGAATAGAAACAAGACTGACTGGGGCGTCTGGGTGGCACAGTCGGTTGAGCATCCGACTCTTGGTTTTGGCTCAGGTCCCGATCTCAGCGTTGTAAGATCGAGCCCCGCGTCAGGCTCCGTGCTCAGCAGCACTCAGCACAGAGTCTGCTTAAGATTCTCTCTCCCTGGGGCGCCTGGGTGGCTCAGTCGTTAAGCGTCTGCCTGCCTTCGGCTCAGGTCGTGATCCTAGGGTCCTGGGATCGAGCCCCGTGTCAGGCTCCCCGCTCCACGGGAAGCTTGCTTCTCCCTCTCCTGCTCCCCCTGCTTGTGTTCCCTCTCTCGCTGTGTCTCTCTCTGTCAAATAAATAAAATCTTAAAAAAAAAAAAAAGATTCTCCCTCTTGCTTTCTTCTTCTTTTTTTTTTCCTGCCTCTCCCCTCCGTGTGCTCATGTTCTCTCTCTCTCTCAAATAAATAAATAAATCTTTAAAAAAAAAAGAAAAGAAGACTGGCCATGAAGCTGGGTGGTGGATACATCTGGGCTCCTTATACCACCTCTATCTCTGTACACAAAAGTAGACAAAAAAGTCTATTTGAAAATTTACATAATATGAACAAAAATTAGACCCCTTTTCCAGCAACAATTGCAACTAAAAGGTATTTCATGAAATAGACTAGTTTCTCACATCAGCATTTATTAAACCAAAGTCCAAGCATTCTTTGGGATTCCTGAGAATTGTATTTTCTTTGAAATAAGTGTATATAATTTTCAAATTTGAGAAATCCCGAATGCCACTTTATTGTTAAATATATGTAAATGCAACAGAAACACTTCCAGGATTTTAAGGCTATTGGAACTCTATTTCTTTGAAGTTAAAATGGATAAGTGCTTTTTTTTTTTTTTTTAGAATTTTCACTGTGTGGGTGGGTGGCAAAACTTCCAGACTATGCAACCAGATAGCGGCACACACCTCTAACATATGACGGAGGAAATTCCAAGACTGCTCTTAGTTTTATACAATATGTTTGTGCTGGAACTATCTACTGAGCTAGAATAGCAGGACTGGGAAATGGCCTCATGACTCAAAAATGTTGGGCCAAGTGATGGTGACTGCAATGGGCCCTGACTTGCGTGTAGCCTCAGACAAGGATACTGCTGCAGAGCTCGCTTAAAGAAATGTGTCCTGCTCCTTGGACAGCAGCATTACCACTGACTGCCTTCCAAGCACATGCCTGGTCATCATTTCTATGTGTGTACTGGCCTTCAAGGGCAGAAAAAAGCTTGTTCCACCAAGAGCTTCCCATAACTGGGCATAATTTATAGTCATGGGGAGAGGAAGAAGGAAGACAGGTAGAACAATTGCACAGTATGAGAAAGCTGGGCAGAGAGGAAGCACTGAATAGGGTTAAGTTGTGGCAGACTGTCAGAAATTGCCCTCAGGTGGAACTTGGGAGAATTTGGGCCGTAGATACAAATGCTTCCCAGCCGTGTGCCTTGGGATAGTGATCCCCCCCATCGTCAGGGCACCAGGCTCTGCCTGGGTGACTGGAGACCCGTGGATTGTCATTTTCACTGAAAGTTGTCTTGTCTGGTTTCTAGGTTACCTCAAGGGGACATCAGTGTACCACACAGATGTTGTCATTTTTCATGAGTAACATGATCTGAAAAACGTACTATAGAATTTACATTTACATTTGCACAGAAACAGCCAACCAGACCCCAGATGCCCTTGCCATTCACTACTCATTGTTTAAACGCCATGTGGCAGAAACTTCAACTCCAAGGCTGCAAACCAACATGGCTTCCAACCGACATGGCTTCCTCAGGTGAAGGACTAGTTCCCATGCTGAGTTTATACCACCTAAGTACATAGCCATGTTGAGATAACCAATCTGAAAGACCCATGATTATCTTTTCTCATGGAGCCGTGCCCAGTAGAATCACTGTCAGTGTGATGGGTTCACTACTCAAGCTATATCCCGTACCTCAGCTAGGGTCCTATCAGAGACACTGAGGAAATAATTTTGTATCTGTTTAAGTCCTTTATAATATTTAGTGGCAGAGGGAGGTAGTTCCTTTAAATTTTTTTTTTAATCTCCATTTTTGGATTGGAGAGCTTAGTTTCTTTTTTTCTCTCCCCTTTTAAGCATATGAACAATTTTAGAAGCCTAATCAGGTTGTTAGGTAGAAAAGCAATTTCAATGCACAAAAAGATCATTAATGTGCAAAAACAGTGAGGTGGAACACCTGAGAGGAAAAAATGATCTCGGCTGACCAGGCAAAGGGAGTTGGCATGTGCCAGATAAGGTGTGTGATCCTAGGTCTGTACTCTTCTTAAGTGCTTTGCTAGTTTGTCCATGCAAGGGACAGTCAGTGCAGAGCATAAGAGAGCCTTGGGTAGAAAGGCTAGGCGCCTGGAGGAGGGAGCTGGCTGGGAGCTGCCTGGCAAGGACTTGAGATCAGAAGATTAGCAAATTTCCGGAAGGGATCTGCAGTAACAGTCCAGGCAACCTGACAGCCTCCCTCCTGCCAGTTTCTCTGCCATGATTGAATCTGTAAATGGGCCAAAGGCCGTAGGCTTTTGTTCTGCAGCAACTCAGGGAGGCAGATCAGTAGTGACGTCCAAATGGGCTTGCCAAGGAGTCCCCAACTAGGCAGGGGGAGAGATGCATGGAATAAATGAGCTTCGAGGGATTTGAATCAAATGGGAAGGAAGAGGCAGGAGGTGGGACTCTATGACATAAGGAGTTCACTCCATTGTCACAACAGGGCCACCATCACCATCTGAGTGTGGAGGTTAGCCACTACTTGCTGGGTATGGGGAATCGAGAGGGAGCAGGTGTGTGATGACACGCACAGAGAGTCCAGGCTTGCTGGGAAGACCTCGGAGCCACTGGCACAGAGCAGAGAGACGGACTCTAGCAGAGCTTGGGCCTGCAGGTAATCGAGAGGGTGTGGTCTTTTAGCTGGGAGTTCAAAAGGACAAAGCAGCCTTCTGTGCAAGATTCGAAGAGAGGCTTTCCTGTTAGAAAAGGACCAGCTATGGTCCACAGCAGTGCTTCTTAAGCTTTAAGGTGTGCAGGAGTCACTCCGGGATCTTGTGAAAATGTGCATCCTGATTCCGTAGCTCTGAGGCAGGCCCGAGAGTCTGCATTCCTAACAAGTTCCCTGATGATGATATTGTCGCTGAAAGCAAGTTCTCTGACAAGAATGCCCAAATCTAGATTCCTCCCAAGGAAGATTTTTGAGCTGAAGAGAAGTCAAAGACAATTAGTAAGCCAGTTTTACCTTGGACCTGAGTGTGACCATGATTGGATTAAATGATGATTTTTAGTAGGTTAAGTATTGTTGCTAAGGGTAGGAAATAGTGCCTAGGTGCTTGTATTTCTTTAGCATTTGCTCTAATGGCAATCAGTTTGTAAATATAAAATTTTTATGTCCATGCTTAGTTCATTTAGAAAAGAATTCATTTCTTACACTGGCACATGGTAGCTGTTGAGTAAATATTTATAGTGAATAAATAAGCAAACAAACAAGTGAAAATGCCTTGTGCATTCAGACTTAGCCAAGCTAATGAAAAAGACTTTATTTCAGTTTGAAACGCCATGACCTATAGCTTCTCAGGGTCTCGCTCAGCCTCTACCTTCCATCACGGTCTTATTTAAGGGAGAAGCAATAAGAGGACACCTCGCTGCTCCATGGGGCAGTGTCAGACTACAGCCTCCTGCCGGGATCAGGGTCCTTTGCCTCAGGAGCTGTGAGTGCTGCTGGGCTCCTCCTTGAGTGGGAGGATTCTCCCTTACTTCCTGCAGGCGTCTCTCCCTTGCCCTCCCACTGACTTCATTTTTCCCCTTACCCCTGACGTTCTACCCATTTACCTGCCTACTGTCTGTCTTGCCCACCTAGGGCCTGAGCTCCGTGAGACAGGGACTGTGTTTTGTCTGTTGTGTCCCCAACTCTGAGAAGAGTACCTGGCATCCTACGGGTGCTGGATAAATAAATCTCTGTCAAATGAATTAATGTGTGAGAGAATGAAGTGGACTAATCACAAGTGTCTGACCTTCTCTTCCCTTAAAATGAGTTTCCGAGGTGATTTCTCAGTCCCTATTAAATAAATTCATTCCGTGCAAGGCATTCCCCACCAGTGCATCAGTCTTGCCCAGACTTATCTAGATGCCAGTGCTCTGGAACCTCCTGCTGGACCAAATCTCTCTCCTTCATCCCCACCCTCCCTTTATCTCCCCTAGTGATGAGGAGCCCCTTCAATTTCTCCTTTACCTCTCTGGACTAGAGAGAGAGAGAGAGAGAGAGAGAGGCAGACAAACTTTGATTCCTAGTATCTGCTATCGTTTCTAATTTTTTTAAGAAGAAAAAAAAACAAATAGTAAAAAAGAGGGAGTATATGGTCTGGGAAAAGCACTTTTGAAATATATTTTTCTGAGTAAATAGAATAGAAATATGCCAGACTGAAGTAGATGAAAGCAATGCAGTATTCACCCAGAGAAACCTCTATTTTATTTTCAAGATATTTTTACTTTATGACTAGGTTTTAAAACCTTCTCATTATTTTATTTCCTCAGCTTTGTTTGCTGAGATTTTGTACAGTTTAATCTCCTGTTGCTCTCTGTAGATGATGACTTTAGTGTCCCCATACCCTGGGCAAGACCACCTGTGTCCTTCTACAGTTTCTGGTGTGTGCACACCAAACGTGGAGACATTCCCACATGGCTATGTAAAAATCTGGATCTATAAGACCTGAAAGTTGATAATTTGTATATAATTTTATGGTTTTTGAAAATTATAAAATTCCTGAAATATGTAACTCCTCTGCTCCTTCTGCCCCTCCCCTCTGTCCCAATAAATCTTTAGGTTTGGGAATGTGCCCTCACAGAAGCCCTAGTTACATTTACTTATAAATATACATTTATTAGCTTGGGAATTTGGTCAGGGAAGAAAAAAAATCTTCAAATAACTTCCCCGAAAGAGCAAAAGTCATGATGAACTTTTTGTCACCTGGAGCTCCTGCCCCGCAGAGCTGCTCGCGGAGCTGACTTTAGTCTTGGCGTCTAAGTGCATGAGGAGATGTGGTGGGAGCTGGGAGAGGCCACTGCGACAAAGACGGAGAAGGTCAAGTCCAGGGAGAGAGCAACTCTGCACACCCAGGGCCAGTGTGAGGCGCCTCACGTGTATTTGCTGACTTCTTGGAGGTGTTCTGGGGACAATGGCAACATCAGTATCTGTGTCTTAACTTGGTTTCTTTGCACATGGATCCCCCTTGATATTGCTAGACCCTTCATAGAGTCCATGTCACAGTGCTGGCGTCGGCGGGGGGGTGGGCGGTGAGAGCACCGTCTGCTGCCACCTTCATAACTGAAAGATCGAAGTCAGATGAACACAGGCCTTTTTTAGCCAGTAATCAAGTAGGGCCAAGAGGTCCACATTAGCAAGAGATGTCAGAAATTCAAAATTCAGCTGAGCCAACGAGCAAGTCCCATGGTTCTCTGCAAAAATACTTTGAATCAGTAACAGAAAAATGTTATTTTTTTAAAAGGAAGAAAACTAAGGGATATTTTGTGAAATTTATCTTTGCTCTGGTAAGAGATGGGGCTGTTTTCATCTTTCTAAATGTTCAAGTAGCCTGAGTTGATCGTTCCCAAGGAATGGAAACATTTGCATTAGAATCTGTTGGGCATAGAATTCAAATGTTTGAAACTATGGGCTAGGCCCAAGGCTCCCACACCACCTGGGTGTGTATTGGAGCAGCCCAAGAATTAGAGTCTCAGGCTCAGACTGGCCTCAGCCAGGGGTCTTCAGAGTGGGTACAGGGACACAGGGGGTGTCCTAGAGAACCCACTGCGGGGCAAGAGGAAAAGATGAGAACTTCTATTTTTATGTATTTCATCTCATCTTTAAAAATAATATTTATCGGGGCACCTGGGTGGCTCAGTCAGTCAAGTATCTGCCTTCAGCTCAGGTCATGATCCCGGGGATCGAGCCCCGCATCGGGCTCCCTGCTCAGTGGAGAGTCTCCTTCTCCCTCTTCCTCTGCCACTCCCCCTGTTTGTGCTCTCCCTCTCTCTGTCTGACAAATAAATAAATAAAATCTAAAAATAATAATAATAATATTTATGTTCAAAATGTATGTAATGTATGTTTAAATATATAATATATTTAAAGTATACATAATATCACTTATTTTGTATGTTTACAGTGTATACTTGCCTATTTCATGTATAAGTAAATGGATATTCATATTTTGGGGTTCATGCTTGAAAAGTTTTACACAGGGGAACATGACTAAAATTTTGAAAGCCACGGACCTAGATCACTGGAGCAACCTCCAAGTGGTCTGCCCTGTGGTGCGTCTCTCATCCTTATTCCTCCTGTTTGTCACGTCACATGCCTCAGTGGCTCCTCACCCTCAGGAAAGGCACATTGCATGCAGCCCTCCTTCCAGCCTCTCTGCTCTCCAGCAGCCTCACTCTACTCCACAGTCCAGCCATTTGGGACCAATCCTGTGCCCCAGACCCCTGTGTAGGTGGTCCTTCCCAGGCCTTTACCCACACTGTTCTTTTTCCTGGGACGTTCTCTTCTTTCCAACCTAAGGTGGTTAATTTCTATGCAACCTTTAGAGTTCAGTTTACATATTATTGGCTTGGACCCCAAAGACTGAGCCAGGGGGCCTCCCCACGTGTTCTCGGAGCCACCAATGCTTCCCACCATAAGGAGCAATCATAATGCACGGAACTCCCTGTTTACCCTAGTGTGCTGTAAACCCTGGGAGGGCAGGTTTGTCTGGCTTATCATTGTGATTCCAGTGCCTGGTATATAAAAGATATGTCACATGTAAGTGGAAACCATTCCATGTTGAACAATAAAAGTGGGTCCTCTTTTGATGTTAGCCTCCTCCTCCCCATCTTTTATGGTTTCATAAGAAGAACAAGAGAATTCACAGTTTCCACATTACCCAATGCACAGTCCCAGGAGACTAAATTGTATGATCGAGATATAAAATCGGGGATATGTGAATGAATCTCTCATCCAGACCACCAAATCTCATCAGAGGACATTTGGCCATTGGAAGGAATAAAAGAAAGAAAAAAGAAAAGTAGCAAAGGAGGAAGCACTTTCATCTACTTGGAAGTGAAGATTAGAATACGTTCTGTTCTCTTTGCAATCGCAAGCACTAAGCAGAAGTTATTACTTTGTAAGACCACACTGCACACTCTTCACCACACAGCCTTCACTACAGAAAAGTCATTTAAAAAGATGCACAATAGGATCACTGTCCTGCCAACAACAGCTTATAAGAACACAAGACAGACAGCTGCGGTGTCCACCCAGGGTGGAGACTATAGCTCTCATCCAAGGCATTGCCATGAGTTTCTAGTTTATATGGGAGACTGGCGGCAGAGGTTATCAAGTGACATAAATAAAACATCACACTACAAGCCCAGCTAATCCCAGAATACCATTCCTTCCATGGTTTCCTGACATTAGAAATAGACATCCAGATGCATCCAAATTCCCCTAAGTAAGTTCACACGGGCTTAAGTCCACAATTTGAGATCAGCCCAACACAGGACTGTTAGTTCTGTGTTCCAGCTCTGCCAGTTCCTGAAGGAGTAGAGATTCTGTAGTCTCCATACCACTCGGTGACGTGTTTGGGCCACAGCATTGGCACTGATTGCTCATCCATCTCCTCAAGGACGTCTTGCTTCTCATTCCTGTTTAATGAAATCACTGCTGTAAGTTCAAGTATGGCATCCCTGCGATCATCAGCTCATCTCATCCCCACACGTTTCCCCATTCTGAACCAAACTCCACCCAGACCTCACCCTCCAATCCCTTCCATGTGGCCCCTAAAGTCCCAGAAACCCCACAATATCTTCAACCACATTGTTGAACATGCCCTTCAGCTCTTCGCCTTCTCAGAAAGCCGACTACGCATGGGGACTCTGCAAATGCCACATTCTCTGGTGCCCCCTGCACATACACACCCCTACCAACAGCAGGGGGCTCAAGAAGAGGCTTCCCAGAGGAAGGGCTATCCAAGATGCATGCTGTCAGGCAGGATCGGTTACAGATTTTGCAGGGCCCAGGGCAAATAAAAATTTGTGCCCCCTTGTTCAGAAATTATTAAGAATTTCAAGATGGTGACAAAATATTAAACCAAGTAGGAGGACCTTCTGAGCACAGGACCCTGTGTGACCGCATCTTTCAAATGCCTGTGAAGGCGGGCCCGCTGTCAGAGTCCCTTAGGACTTGGATAAGAGAGTGTGGATAAGCATGATTCTTATCAACACAACCTAAGATTTGAAAATGAGAAAGACCCTCACTTGTCCAGCATCTTGTATGAAAGAGGTAATATATTATCTTCTCTCTTTAAAGGAGTTTTCTGAAGCTCAGAGGAGTGAAATTCCCCCCATCTCAGAAAAAGTCAGTACCATTAGGGTATCAGAGGCATGTTTCCACCAGGGCAAAAATAGTTCTCAAGGAAAGGACAAGTGGTATTCTTTCTCTCTGTTTCTTGGGTGAACTGGGCAAGTAGGGGAGGAAGTGAAGCTAAGCCAGTGCGTACTGAAGCAGCCTGACCTCTCTGCAAGGGCCGTCCAGATGAGCCTCTGGCTAGGCACTGCAGAAATGGTAGCAGCGAGGAGGATTTCCCCAGGGACTAGTGAGGCTGGCCGAATTTGCCTCCAACAAAAGTGTCAGCAGCATTCGCTTTTGCTCACTTAATGTCCTCTCTCCCTTGCATTGATCCTCTCTGGCCCTCTGAGTCTTTTAAATATCAAAGGAGTCCTTCATGGTGGACTTCCGGTATCTGCAGGTTGGTGGTGGGAGACACGTTCATGGCGCTAGAAGCCCTCCAGTGCCCAGTCCTGCTACAGAGGCGGCCACGCATGGCCTGCGTCTGTAGCTGTACCCTGCCTGCAGAGAGAACACCAGTCTGTCTCCTTGGAAGACTGGCCTGGGACTTGTGACCATGCCCAGTGTCGGCTGAATAAGACCAGCTGGTGTGAACACAAGCCAGGGCACATGCTGGGCTAGAGCTTGACAATGTTCTGCTAGGTAAGTTAGGCCATCCTTTCCTCTTTGGCAACAACATAAGTCTCTCCAAAACAAAAACAAAAATGAAAGCAGCCACTAACATGGCTGCCATGACTCAGAGCAGTTAGATGCATGTTGTTGTGCAAGGGCTGCAGGTTTCTTTGGGGTGTCAAGCAGGATGAGGGCATATGCTGTGGCTTCGGCTTAATTTAACAGAGACATACGAGCTTTATGCTTCAGGCATGTGTGGGTATGTGTTTAAAGTTACTGTCACACCCAAAAGTGAACGCCAGGAAAGAAACTTCACATTTTCCATGCCCTGCAGCTTCTTTGCCTCAAGATCATCCCCTACTCGCCGTCTCTGTACTTGCCAAAGAAAGCCAGCACCTTCCATAGTTGTTGGTACATGACAGAAGCAGACCTGTGACGGATGTTTGCTGAATGGGTGAATGAATGAATGAACAAACAAATTAATGAACTCACTGCTGCTGGGCTTGGCCACCACCAGATGGAAACAGATGAAAATGTCTGTCAAAAGCAAGTTGGATTGCTCCCGTGCGGTACTATATTGACTATGAGAAAGCACAACTTTCTACAAGTGCTAACTAGCATGCTCCCATTTTTGCATAATAATAGACTTCTATAGCCTATTATGTAGTGTATACATTTAAAAGGAGGAATGCTTTAATTAACATATCTATTTTATTATTAATGATATAATGTGTAAAATGCCTTGGGATTCAGAAGATGAAAGTGAGCAATTTAAATGTGGGATATTATTATGTTTCTTATAATTATAGTATGTATGTACAACAGTTCATTGTGAGCACCCATCAAACAAAGTACCCCATGAAGCTCCTGCTACAAAAGGCAGTGGTTGGAAGGGTTCAGCAAGGCCAGAGGATACCATTTTTAAAGGAGTTATGTTGGCTCATGGGAACACTTTGGTGTGATTCAGGAGCTTCAAATTCCACTGGCCCAGCCTTGAACATCAATTAATTTTTAATACGTTCAAAGAGTAAAAGACAGCTCCTCCTAAACTTCCCAGGAGGATATTCATTGCACCTCCTGAGGCAGTGAGCACTCATAGCATGAGAAAGCTCTCTATCGTTATGGGTAGCCTGAGTCATTCAAAGCTGGGGAATGGGGGTGGAGGTGGGGGCAGTGGGAGCATGGAGGGGTGGGGAAACAGGCCCTTCTCATTTCTTATACATCTATGGACCCATCTTTCATTGACTCAACATGAATTTTCAATAAAGCCAACATGTCCTCCAAGTAGGCAAAAACTGATTTCATAGAGCAAAAAAGTCTTAGCTTTTTTGTATGTAAAGCACAGGTATTTGTATAGTACATTAAGAATAGCTCTTAATAATGTTTGTGTGGTATTAAAATTCATGGGGGAGGAAAATTCAGAAATAAATATCTAAGAAGTCTCGGGGAGTGAAAAATGACGAAAAAGGTTGAGAAACACTGCTCTTGCTCTCTAAGAAGAGTTTAACTGATATTAGATATGCAGTTTCTCCATTACGTGGGAAGCAAGCTTAGGGGGATCACAGAAGCCTGGTAAGAAACAGGTCTTCCCAGGGACCCATCACTGTCATTTAATGGAAACCTGGCATTCCACAATTATGGATTTTCTCTTGTGACCTAAATTTTGAATCCTTGCCAAAGTGTGACTATCTCTGAGTGAGGTAATACTTTTAATTTTATCATCCACTTATATCTTGGCATAAGGATCTATCAATTCCTTTTCTAACATCAGTTTAACTAGGAGCAGAAGAGACTGTGAGGGTATTTGGTATGTGAGGGCGGGAAGAGGGCACACTTGGGGAAGGGGGTATACCAACGGAAAGGTCGAAAAATATGATGGCGCCAATTACAGAGTTCCATCTACAGTCTCAATGTTAAGAAATATATTTATTTTCTAGAACTCTATTTGACTTTTTAAAGATTTCATTCTGCTGAGGTTACCCCCTCCCCCGCAAAAAAAAAAAAAAAAAATCATGACCAATTCAGGGTCTGTCCATTTCCCAGAACTGGGCATGAGTTCCATGTAGAGTCAGGGCATGGGTGATGGTGGGTCATGCTGTGACAGGTCTTCAGTGTCATCTGTCATCTGGGCTTGGTCATGCAGATCAACACCAAGTCACCCTGCCAGGCCCTGCAGGTTTACTCTACCTCCATGCTGGGAACTTGGTGAGATGCTCTAGCCCCATAGGCCTAGGTACACCCCAATCTCTTGGTCTTGCCTCCTTTCTGCGATTCTACCCAGGTGAGGGCACAGGTCTTGTCTAATTCTCAGTATCCCCCCATAGCTATCTGGGGTTTTCACCTTCACCCCTCACCCCCCACCTGTGGGAGGCCCCACTTCACAGAGACAGGCACAAGGGGTGTAGATGCCACCAGCACCTAAGCTCCCATTGCCTCCACCCCACCTTTCCTCCCTGCTGCAGCCTCGGGAGTGCCTGCCAAGTTTCCAGGCTAAGGAGCTCCATCAACAAAGAGTCTTCCAAATTCATGGCTTGTGCACATCTGTCCTTTCTGGCTGCCCTGAAGGCCTTGGCTTTTGTGATTCAAAAGGCCTGAATGGACTACTCTTTGCTCTGCTCTCTGCTATGTCACACCCGCCCCGAGGCAGCATGTGCAGAAATGCCAAGCCGACAGGGCAGAGACGGGCCAAGAGGAAGAAGGAAATGCCAAGGGAGCAAAAACCAGTTCATATTTCAAAATATTTTACCCCTTTTTTTAAAAAAAAAGGCATATTGTTTCACAATTTGGAGGTTGATCCACTACCCCAGCACTGGTTTTCTTGACTTCCATTCTAGACTGTATTCAGAGAAATTGCCATGAATTTTAGTTATACAGGTGTGTCCTTCATAACACAAACCAAGTAAAAATTGCCTTTTCCTCAGATTGTCATATATTTCAACAGGGATAGAATAATAAAATTGTGAGTTTAGCTCCCAAGGTGAGACTGGCATTTAAAAAAATCATCTAGATGACTAATGCATAACAATTTTAAAGTCTGTGATTATTTGGGTGTGAAACAAATGCTGTTGAAATGAATTATTTCAGGTCTGATAAGAACCAGGTAACTCTAGATATTACTTTGAAATGAAAATAGGTTGAAAAAAAATTACAAAGCCTTTCTAATTGTCCAGATGGAAAGTACGTTGATCATTCTGCCCCAAAGAGAAGCTACTGATGCTGCTTGGGTGGGGATGACTGGAAACCAAGGCTAGAATCTGTAAATGCAATAGCTACAGAACTAAAGTTTGCAACAGTATAAGCTAAACTACTCTGGCTTGGCTTTACTGAGCATGCGGGGATGCTTGTCATTGCTGGGGATGTTGTCATCACAGGAGAAATCAGACTTTCACACAGCGGGCTCTCAACTCATTTGGTGAACTTGTTTCTTCCTCAAAGTGATACTTCAGATATGAGGTGGAGCAGGGGGTTCCTTCTTCTTTTTTTTTTTTTAAAGATTTATTTATTTGAGAGAGAGAGAGCAAGGGGAGAGACAGAGGGAGAGAGAGAGAGAGAATCCTCAAGCTGACTTCCCACTGAGTGTAGAGCCTAGCTCAGGGCTTGATCCCAGGACCCTGAGATCATGACCTGAACCGAAATCAAGAAGTTGGACACTTAATCGACTGAACCACCCAGGTGCCCTGGGGAGTAACTTGCTCTTGTGTTTTCAACAGTCTCATTATCTCATATTTACAATCCACATGTGTTCCTGAGGAGGAGCTCAAGGTGTCTTATTCCTTCCTTAGAGACATTGCTGGGGGAGCCATGATGGGAAGAGTGATAAACATCAACTTAAAGAGCAGTAAACATTGAGGAACAGTGAGATTTCTCTTTTCTGGTCATGGTATGAATCACAGAAATACTTTTTTGGGGAAGTTGCTTTTTATTCTCACTCCTGAATCCCACAATCCTAACAAATGTAGAATGTTTCCGATTTTTTGTTCCCATCTTAGAGCTTATCTGGCTACCAAAGCAAACAAAGCAAAAAAAAAGCCTAAAAAACAACAACAACAAAAACCCAGAAAAACCACCCATTTACCTGACAAACAAATGATTTTCAAAGTTTAGCTTTCAAAATATTTTGCCAAGTTCACTGTTCTTTGCATTAAGATGGAATGACAATGCAGTGCTTGGAAAGGCTGACAAAAACAAGTATGTCATCCCAAGTTACAAAGAAAACAAAGACACCAGAGAATCCTCACCAAGTTTTAACATGTGGAGACAGCAATGCACTGAACCAGATCCTTGGAGGCTAAATCAAGCGAATAAAGCAATGGAACAGCTCATTTCCATGCGACAAACCAGCCCTGGGAACTCAGATAAGGCCTTAGCTTCATAAATGCTACAAATCTGTTTTCCGTTTTCCTGAAAGTCTTGGCAATGAGTCAAAGCCAACCCATGAAACAGACAGGAGGCCTGTTTCTGGCCAAAGTCTGTGACGGCGGAGGCTCTTTCTCCAGGCAATGTGAACAATAAGCGTCTTCTTTCTGGGTGGTGACGGAGTTCTCCCACAGAGCCCAGTGTAAGTCAAAATAATTTCTAGTAACTAGAAGCTAGCTTTAAGACAACTCTACTAGTGGGTATAATAATAATAGCTAGCATTTATTGAGTGCTTATTACATGCTAAGCGCTGTTCTTGGCATTTTAGATGATGACCTCCCCTATTATTTGCAATGACCCTGGTTATTGTAGATGGTACTATTACTGGCTGCATTTTATTGATGAGGTAAATGAGGTCCAGAGACGTGAAGTAATTTTTGTTTAGGGTCCTATGGCTAAAAAATGGTATAGCTGGCCTGGACTAAGGAACCTATGCTCTTAATCACTGTGCCATATTATTTGCAATGATCATAATAGCAAATATTATTATCCTCCTATATGTGTATTTGAAGGGTAACATAACTAGGTAAAAATACTGCAGTTACTAGTAGACTACCTAGGAATTACCACCCTCACCTAGATGCCAGGACTGAATGTGACATACTAACATGTAAGAAACAAAAGGTCAACTGGTGGCATATCTGTAGAACATTTTGAATGCCTTTGGATGGTCATCGAAAATCGATGTTAAATTTTGAGAGGGGGAAAAATAAGGTAAAACAGTTGCCAAACTTTTGTTTGGAGAACACAATCATCCTGTCAAAGTATAGTTTTCAAAGGGTTAAAAAAACATGATTCTCATACAACTACAAAATGAAGATATGCAAAAGATTTTATTCAACTTATTAACTAGTGAGGGAACCAGTAAGATGTTAAAACTGGTCCAAAGGGCATTTGGAAAGTTGCATATACACAGGCAATTTACTACACTGTTGCATTAGATATAAAGCTGGTTAATGTCCAATTCAGCTTAAAATGTAAACTTTGGGGTTATCTATTCCACCAGAAAGAAATTATTTACATCTCTACTAGACAAAAATTTACAACTTGATCTCTGTTCCTACAAAGATATAAATTAGATCAGTAAATAGAAAGCAAAGCTTATCATTGCACTGGAAAAACAAACAAAACCCAAAACCCTGCTCACTATTCTTTTATCTATTTTCAAGTTCAGATAATTTTTTCTGAATTTTTTTCTAACAATTCTTATTAAGGTAGAGGTTCAGAGCCTGTGTCTAGCTAGCTCAAAATGGCGGGGTGGGGGGGAAGATACATAAATATCTCCCTAACATGGATAGGAAGTATGCTTTAAAATTCCTTAATAAAAATATTCTGTTATCTAATTATCAAGAAAGGACTAAGCCATTGGGTCAAAGGAGGTGGGTGGGGGGAATGGGCAAAGAATGAAGAAGAGGGAAGAGCAAAAATCTCAGTCCTCCATTTTACTTTAGCGGAAAGTACAAAGGATAATGGGCTTATTTTATAGGCATAGTGATCAGTGATCAAATTTTAAAACAAGGGAAGACAGATGATAAGAAGTCAATATGCTTCTAGCATATGTCTCTCTGTACCCTGTCAAAAGCCATTCCATCCTCTAATCAAAGTAGTCTTTGTTTCTACTCACATAAAGAACATGAAATTAAAGAAGTTAATTTACCCAGGATTGTGTAATGTGATAATAATTGAAATCTCTGTTTTCCTTGAACTAGTCCTCACTTTTGTTTGTGTTACAGGTTAGGAAGAAATTTGAGGCTCTTCAGTAACTAATTAAACATTTGCTAATTCTCAGGGCTTAACGTAACAGACTCCTGATGTCAGTACCTTACTTGTGCTAAACTTTTCTGAGCGTTTCAGGAGATTTTTGAGGTTGGACTTTTAAGATGCCAAATGCTTATTCCTCTTCTCATAACTATGACTTATGTACAGTGCCCTGGTTTTTATTCAGATTGATAGAAAATATAATAGTGTTCCTCCCCTTTTTTTTCTCTTGAGTGAATGAAATGTCAGCTCTTCCCTCCCAAAAAAACAAAACAAAACAAAACAAAAATATCCTCCTATGGAAAACTCCAACCAAATAAAGCTGCCATTGAAGAAGGCTAATGTATACTTTTTCAGACTATTCTAGAATTCACTGGACATCAAATCATTTTCATTGCATGTTACAAGCATCTCTTCCTCCCCCAATTCTATGAGATCCAGAAGCTAAGCTTGGAAAAGAAGAATGACTTGACAACTCAGCTGCCTTTGTTCCTTTTCAATAGGAAAACATAAATTGATAGTGTTCATATCTGTAAGATTTCAACGCATTTTTACTATTTTTTATACTGAAATATTTGAAAAAGTTTAACAATTATTTAGCATTCCTATAATGGGAAAGTAAGTCCATGCAGCTATTTTACTTATTTATTCTTTATTAACCTAAATTTTTTGAGACTTTTTTTTAGAGCAGTTTAAGATTCACAGCAAAACTGAGAGGAAGATACAGATATGTCCCTTATAGCCCCTGCCCTGCACTTGCACAACCCCTCTGATTATGAACATTTCTGTCAGAGTGGTACATTTGTTACAACTGATGAACCTGCACTGACACATCATGATCACCCAAAGTCTATAGTTTACATTATGGTTCATTCTGGGTATTGTGCATTCTGTGGGTTTGGGCAAATGTATGATGATATGCTTACATCGTTAGGATATCATACAGAGTATTTGCACTGCCCTAAAAATCTGTGCTCTGCCTATTCAACTCTCACCCCCTGCTCCTGCCCCCCACCAATCCTTGACAGCCACTGATCTTTTTATTGCCTTTTCCAGAATATTATATAGTTGGAAACACACAATGCGTAGCCTTTTCAGATTGGTTTCTTTAACTTGGTGATATGCATTTAAGATTTCTTCATGTTTTTTCATGACTTGATAGCTCATTTCTTTTTTTGTGATGAATAATACGCCACTGTCTGGTCGTACCACAGTTTATCCATTCACCTACTGAAGGACATTTTGGTTGCTTCCGAGTTTGGGGAGTTATGAATAAAGTTGTTACAAACATCCATGTGCAGGTTTTTGTGTGAACATATATTTTCAACCTTTAGGAAAAACCAAAGAGTGTCATTGTTGAATTGTATGGTAAGAGTTTAGTTTTGGGGTACCTGGGTGGCTCAGTTGGTTAAGGTGGGACTCTTGGTTTCGGCTTAGGTCATGATCTCAGTGTCGTGAGATGGAGCCCTGTGTCGGGCTCTGCACTGGGCATGGAGTCTGCTTAAGATTTTCTCTCCCTCTGCCTCTCCCCTTCCCCCTCCCCCGCATGCTCTCTCTCTCTCTCTCTCTCTCAAAAAACAAAACAAAACAAAAATCAGAGAGCATTTAGTTTTGTCAGAAATTGTCAAACTATCTTCCACTGTGGCTGTACCATCTTGCATGCCCACCAGCAATGAATGAGAGGTCCTGTTGCTCCTCACCATCATTTGATATTGTCAGTGTTCCAGTGACAGTGTTTCAGGTTTTGGCCATTCGAACAGTCTATCACTGTTGTTTTAATTTGCATTTCCCTGCTGACATATGTTGTAGAGTAGCTTTTCATATGCTTATTTGCCATCTGTATATCTTCTTGGTGGGGTGTCCACTAAAGTCTTTGGCCCATTTTTTAATCAGGTTTTCATATCATTGAATTTCAAGAGTTCCTTTGAATATTTTGAACAGCAGTCTAAAAGCAGATGTGTCTTCTGTAGTTTTTTTCTCCTGGTCAGTGGTTTGTCTTCTTATTCTCCTGACACTGTCTGTTATAGAGCAGGTTTTTAATTTTAATAAAGTTTGAGTTTATTGATAAATAATTGAATTCATCAATTATTTCTTTCATAAATTGTGCCTTGAGTGTCATATTTAAAAATTCATTGCCAAACCTAAGGTCCTCTAGGTTTTCTCCTATGTCATCTTCTAGGAGTTTAATAGTTTTGTGTTTTACATTTTGATCTGTAATCCATTTCATGTTAATTTTTATGAAGGGTTCGTATAAGGTCCATGTCTGGATTCATTTTTTTGTAGGTTTTTTTAAAATAAATGCTGTTTATGACCTCTTTAAATTTTCATAGTATTCCAACATACCCTGCAAACTGCAAAAAAAAAAAAAAATACATTTATAGTCATCAAAATGGAGAAGGGAAAGAAACTTTCTGGTCCCAGACTCTTACCAAACTCTATTTCCAGTTGAGGAAGCAAGTTTCCTCCTAGAGTTTGGACCTAGACCACAGGGGAGGAGGGGGAAAGGACCTAGAGGTTTCATCATGTCCAGGCCAACTCAGCAGTTTAGGAAAACTAGCAAGTTTGAGGACAAAACCTTAGCCAGGAATAAAATGCAGATATTTGATTGACTGTGCCCTGCATTACATCTCTCAGGGATCTAATACTGATTGAATATGGGCACATTAATTGCAAACCCTGCCATCTGGCATGCTTGATAACATCTGGGTAGGTAGTACTCAGGGCTGGAGGTGGTGTGCAGTTTTGCTAGAGAGCCTCCAATGATAAAGGCAAGAGGAGTTACATTTTCCTTGGACTTTGTACTATATGGAGAGAGTGATGCCGCTGCATTAGCAGAGGCTCTTGATTTTGGTGTAGATTTAATTCTAACTTAAGGCAGGTTTGGGATTGCTAATATCATACAGTTATATTAGCTACTTCAAGGTGTTGCTGCTATTATTACTGTTATAACTATTGATACTAATATTAACAAGAGGCATGATTTATTGTGTACTTATTACATGCTTACTTTTTCTATGAGAAAAATATTCTTATGCCACTGTACATCTGGAAAAACTGAGACACAGAAATTAAGCATTTTGCCCAAAGTCACACAGCAAGTAAGTATCAGAACCAGCTTTTTTTTTAAATCTTTTTATTTATTTATTTATTTATTTATTTATTTGAGAGAGAGAGAATGAGAGATAGAGAGCACGAGAGGGAAGAGGGTCCGAGGGAGAAGCAGACTCCCTGCTGAGCAGGGAGCCTGATGTGGGACTCGATCCCGGGACTCCAGGATCATGACCTGAGCCGAAGGCAGTCGCTTAACCAACTGAGCCACCCAGGCGCCTCTAGAACCAGCTTTTTAATCCAAATTATTTGAAGTCACCAACCTTGGTTCTCTTTTCCTATTTCCATATTTCTTAGCTAGTATGCAGGAATCAGTGTGCTGTTTAAGGAACTTACTCGCACTCTTTCTGTTAAGGGCAAGCTGACAAGTTAGCTATACATCTGGAATCAACAAAGGAGAAGCCAACAACAGTGGGTTTTTAGAATTCCTGAGGTTTATCCACAGATTGTTAAAGGCACCTGACCATGAGCTTTACCTATTGAGAACCTGAGATAAGGCGATTTCTTTTTTTTTTTTTTAAGATTTTACTTATTTATTTGACAGAGAGAGAAAGAGCGAGAGATCACAAGCAGAGGGGGAGAGCAGAGAGGAAGAGAAGCAGTCTCCCCACTGAGGAGGGAACCAGACACGGGGCTCGATCCCAGGACCCCAGGGTCATGACCTGAGCTGAAGGCAGACACTTAACAAATTTAGCCACCCAAGCGCCCTGAGATAAGCCAATTTCTTATACTGGACTGAAAGGGTAGAAATATCCTGGGCAAATACGCAAAAGTGATCCATTGTGGTCTTCACTGCTAGTGTTAGATGGTCAGATGTGCCTTCTTCTCCCCCAGGGAAAGGTTCCTCCTGGTTTAGGATTCTCTGTGAAACTTAAGTCAGTCCTGCTCAAAGCGGTGGAATCAGAGTATTTACCATAAATACTTGAAGCATTTAATCAATGAACAGATATTTAAAATGAATGTCTTCTTTTAAATAGGGAATTAAGCATTTTCTTAGGTGGACGTTAAGGAAAAATTCATGGAATTAGCGAAATTCCAAGAGCTAACAAGGAATTTTTAAAAATCATATCCATGGGACACCACGTTTCTGAGAATTAGGTTTGCTCAAAAGCAGAAGCGTCTGTTTTCCGTGGCTAAAACATCTCCAGCAACTGCTCCTGAAGCCAGAACCATGACTCAGGAGATAGGCGGCTTTGGAAAAAGAACAACACATTCAGAGAAAAATGGGATTGGATATGAAAATACAGTTTTATTTTGCAGTTAGGACAGAAAGAGTGGGAACATGAAACAAAGTGGGGAGGAAGACAGTAAGGTTCAGCAAAAAGTCTTAAGGAAGATAGAATTTAAGTTGTGTGTATGTATGAAGAAAGAGAGAGAGAACAAGGCACTATGCTAGGTGCTGGGAAATGAGAGAATTTGGTGAGTCCACAGTGATGCCCAGGTTTCTGACATGGCAAAGGGTTTGGATTAAAATGTCATCCATTACGTTGGGCAGTCTTGGGAAGCAGTTTCCAGAGGCAGCTCTAGTTAAGAGGAAATGTGGGGGTGATTCTTCAGCTGCCAAGAGTAAAGAATATGTACATTTTTTTTAAAGTGAGGAAATTCTCTGAGATTTGACAGCGACCAGCCAGTGTAGGAGGCAGAGGAAGGCACTCAGGAGGCAGGGATGAGACTTGGCATCCTGACTGGCCCTGACAATTTCTTGTGCTGGGACTGAACAACAAAGTTTTTTGAACTATCACTCTGGAAGCTCTCACTCCCCAAGTGGCAACTGGTGATTGTTGATGACCATGACTATCAATGTTGACTGCAGAGGGGAGATTAAACTTGACTGCAGTTTCATAGATGAGACAACCAAAGCATGAGAAGTCAGGCGGTCATGGAGGTTGATGGCAGACCATGGTAAGAGCCTGTGACTAGAGAGTTTGCGTTTCAGAGACACCCTTTTAGACAACTTTGCCCTGGCACTTGTCACATCACAGGCTACCATGGTCTTGTGTATTTGTATTACTAAGAGCTTCTAATATAGTAGCAAATGTGAGCTAGCCAGAACTTCACCAACAGAGTGAAATTTTAAAAGCCTGGTACAGTCTTAACTATATTCGTAATGCTTGTTTGATAGACATCCCTCTGGACGTGTCTCTCCCTCCCTCTTCCACAACTTCCCATTCTTCTTCATCACTACTTCTCTTCCTATGCTCATGCCCTCCACATTTTACAGATCAAAAGCTCATTTACTTCCATGGTGAATAAGCAGACACATTAAAATATTCCCAAGACAGCTATTCACTTCATTTGATCAGATGTAAAATGTCTGGAATCCGGATTAGCTTTGCAGCTATGGAAAGCAATTTCCAGGAAACCCTGACCCAAAGTTTAAAAGTTAATGTATCTGAGCATTTCTCTGGACTATGAAAATTAAAATAATCCTATTCCCCAGGAATCAAAGAGCATTCAAAACATCTTCACTAAATCATCAAGCTTTCCGCAAGATACACTCACAATTACGCACAAGAGCCCATCATTAATAGGATCTTGTTGGATTTTCTGAATGGAGGCTGAAGCCTTGCCTGGAAGCCTTTTGCTTTTGTTCCTATGAATGAACAGCTGCAAAGATTCAGCACAAGCCCTGCTTCCTCAGCACTAAAATACAATTTTGAAACAAAAGACAGGAAGAGAGAGAGCTCTCAACCTGGATGACTTTCAGCAGAGGGTACTATTTGGAGTAGGCTAGCCCTGGTTCCAGCAGGGATGGGATGTTCATTACTGATAGGTCAGGCATATTGTGGGACGGGTGGGCAAAGCTGCTGCGGGTGGGAGTGATCCCATCATTTCCAGAAGGCAAGTGGGGGCAAGTCAGGGACCAGATCAAAATGGGACAGAGATTCGAGGACAATAAGTCATCCCAATCAGAAGGCAGGCTGAAGCTGGTAAGACTGGTGGGGTCAATTTCCCAAACTGACTTCAGAGACCATCCGTGAGTGCTCTCGGGAGCAGATGCTTCCATGGTTTGGGCTCCTCCATGGAGGTTTTTGTTTTCTTTGCCTTTGGCTCACTCTTAGTGGAGTCGACTGTTCTTAAAGATCCAGGTCTGTTGGAATATGCAGTAAGGACTCACTGAGGGACTTTGACCTTTAGGCCTAAGGAAGAAAAAGGAGAAAGGAAATCAGCCTTTGTAAATTTTAGGTTTCTTCAGAATTTTTTCATAAATCTTTATCTCAAGAAAATGGAAAGTAAGTAAAATTATCCCCATTTCAAGACATGATGAAACTAAGGGTTAGAAAAGTTCAATAACTAGCCTAAAACCAACAGCTATTAAATGGAAAATCCAGAATTAAAAAACAAAAACATATGGGGCGCCTGGGTGGCTCAGTTGGTTGAGCGTCTGACTCTTGAATTCAGCTCAGGTCATGATCTCAGGATCCCGAGATCAAGCCCCACGTCAGGCTCCACACGTGATGCAGAGCCTGCTTGAGATTCTCTTCCTCTTCCTCGCCTTCTCTCCCTCCCCCAGCTCATGCGGGAGCTCTTTCTAAATAAATAAAATCTTAAAAAAGAGAGCGAGAAAACAGCAATATGTTCCAAAGATCATGCTCTCTCTTCCCAACCATATTACCCCATCTTCTGGAATAGCAGTTTGTGAACATTACGTTCTCAGTATCCCTGTACATTCTTAAAAATTATTGAGGACCCAAAAATCATTTTGTTTATATGAGTTATATATATCAGTATTTGTCACGTTAGAAATTAAAACAGAGAATTTTAAAAATATTCAGTTAAAATAATCAATCCATTACATGTTAACATTTTATGAAAAATGAGTATATTTTCTAAGCAAAAAAAAAAAAAAGAAGAGTAGCATCATGCATTTTTGCAGGTCTTTTTAATGTTTGGTTTAAGGGAAGACAGCTGGATTCTCATATCTGCTTCTGCATTCAGTCTGTTATGGTATGTTGTTGAGGTTGAAGTATATGAAGAAAATCCAGCCTCACACAGATCTGTAGTTTAAAAAGGGAGGAGTATTTAAATAAACTTTTCAGGTAATTTTGTGTCCTATTCTTTGAAGAATGTTGCAGTGTGGACTCTGAAACTACATAGATGAAGTTTCCATACTCTGTTGCATTAAAATCTCTTTTTAATCTCTTTTACATTTATTTTAAATCTCTTTCTAAGGGTGCCTGGGTGGCTCAGTCAGTTAATGTCTGCCTTCTGTTCTGTTCATGATCCCAGGGTCCTGGAATCGAGACCCTCCTCAGGCTTCCTGCTCAGCGGAGAGCATGCTTCTCTGTCTCTCCCTCTGTCCCCTAACCCCGCTCATGCATGCTCTCTCTCTCTCAAATAAATAAATAAAATCTTTAAAAAAAAATAAATCTCTTTTTAAAAGTCTTACACTTTGAGTGGATCTCTTATGCATGATTTTGTAATGCTTTGGTCATTTGAAAATCTTGGTTTCCTGACTTATGCCAATGGCAGCATTCCTAATAGTAGCACATTTTATTATTCACTACCTAAAGGTCACAATTATCAATATCAACTCTGCTGTCTTCAGAAAATGTGTTAAGAATTGGGATGCTGTTAAACTCAAGGTGACAACTCAAATTTTCCAAAATTCCATTTTCACCGGAAAGGTCAAATTTTCTCACTGACAACAAACACTATCAGTTTTTCTTGAAGTGACCGTTTCACTTCTTTCATTTTTGAGAACATGTCTACCAGATATCCAAGTCTGAATAACCATAGTTTACCTATCATTTTTTTTTCAAGCAAAAAATGGTGTTCCACCAAAAAGCAGCCAGTTCCGCTCACAACTCCATCAGAGAGGTGCTTTCCCTCAGGACAACCTCCATCCTCAGGGGTGCCACAGCACTGCCTTCTAGGTACTTCCTTTTGTGTCACACAGAATATTAAAAATATATATACTTCAGAGTCAAGAACTCTAAAATTAATGATTTTTATGGCTTTATTAAAAAGGCTTTATTAAAAAGGGCATTCTTCAGTGATACTGGACTTCTAATTTATTTCATTTTTTAAATGTTTGCTGTGAAGGTATGGCTGTCAAGAAAAAGAGTAGCTTGTTCTGCTGTCTTGATTTATATTAAGGCACTAGGAGTTTTTTTTGCCCACCATTGCTTTTGCCCTATATCAGTACAAATGCTAATATGGTAAAAGGCAAATAGGGCCTGAGCATTATTATTAAAACAGATTCGATGGTGTGAACCCATGAAAGGGTCTTCAGTACCACAAGGGGGTCTATGGACTATACCTCAAGAACCCCCATTCTGGAAGAACTGAATGAGCCCTCAGAGTCTGTCAAGGGTTTCCTCTCCCTCAGTGCCTCAAATCCAATATGAGCCAGTCATCTGTGTGCAGGCTGGAAGCAAGAACTCAGGATAGAAGCAGAATTCCCATTGGGCTGGTCCTAAGATACCTCCTCTTGTCAAATTTACAACCTTTTCTGTCCTCACAGAATTTATGTATTAGTGGCACAATGAACACTATGAGTAAGTAAATGGAAAAAAAAAAAAGAAACCTCAGACCTCAGTTTTGCCTCAGTCATCTGATGTGGCAAATATTGTTCCCATTTTATTATTTTTTTAAAAGATTTTATTTATTTATTTGACAGAGAGATAGAGAGCACAAGTAGGCAGAGAAGCAGGCAGAGGGAGAGGGAGAAGCACGCTCCCCGCAGAGCAGGGAGCCCGATGCAGGGTTCGAACCCAGGACCCTGGGGTCATGACCTGAGCCGAAGGCAGCCACTTAACCGACTGAGCCACCCAGGTGCCCCATATTGTTCCCATTTTAAAGAAGAGCAGATAGAGCTGCAGCTGGATTGAGTGAAGTGTTCCATGTCCCATAGTGAGTAAATGATGATATAGGATTCAAGGTCTAAAGCCGGGCTCTCCCCACCGGCACATGATTCTCACAGGTCTTAACAGGCCTCAGACACTACAGTCACATTTCGAAGTCAGTGACCCAGCTTTTGAGTTCTAAACCTACTTAGGGAAATGAGATGACAATTTTCCAAAAAAAGGAGTGGGGGAAAAAGCACCATGACTTCTGAAAACACCAAAATGTGTGCTTCAAGGGAAATCCTCAGGTTTTGACTGTTAGGCCTTCAAATGGGTTTCTTTCTAGACACTTACTCTGTGGGTGTCTAGTAAGCATTTCCTTTGTGTCCTGCTTTGTGGTAGGTGCTGGGAGCAGAGACGGTTCCTGTGCTGGAGCAGCCCGCAGTTTTTAGAGGGGAGAAAGAGAGAGAGGGAAGAGACGTTCTGGAGGCAAAGAAACGCTAGCATCAGAAGGTGAGTTTAAAATGGCTGAGTGTGTGTGCGCACGTGTGCACGCGTTCACACCCACACACCCAGCTCATTTCTGTGTCTGGGATCTGAGACCTCCTGCAACTATACTAGATGAGAGTATTAGAAGGACAGAAACAGCTCCCAACTCTGCGTGACCCCCATGCTACCCAGGATAGGATCCTCCTCCGAAAAAGAGAAGCTGGAAACAATAACCCTTTGTAATTCTAACAGCCCTGTGAGGAAGATATTTGTAGTCTACAGATGAGGAAATTAAGGCTTAAAGAGTCTGTTTGCTTTCCTTTGTCCCATTGCAATGTCACCACCTCCCATAGCGAGAAGTGCCTGGTGTCTCAGTCCTGCTCAAGGCACGGCCCTGGGCCAGAGCAGAACATCTCACTCCCTCTTTGCTTTTCTCTTTCTGCCTTCCTCCTGTTCCCACCAGGCTCTGCTCTTTCTGGCTGTGTCTTGCATTCCTCAAACACTTGCTCACCTCTTACAAGTGACGGCAGATTGGGTTCCTCTGGCCGAACCTTCTACTCTTTGCCTCAACCTTCATTTCGTTTTGTTGTTTTGGTTTCTTTCAGACCTTTGGTTTTTACTGATTCTGCTTCTCATGACCTGGGGTAAGCCTCTCTTCATCCTGTCTCCACGACCCCTGAGCCCCCCAGAGTCAGGACTCTGATTCTCTGTCGCTCAGGTGGTGCAAGTTCAAGATCGCCTTGAGAACGAAGCCTCCTGAAAGTTTACTCCCTGCGCCTCTGTCTTGCACCTTCCAATCCTGGCCTTGCAAAAATAGGATGCTTAACATCAAAAATTCCCTGGGCGTTTTTTTTTTCTTTCAAGAACTATATTCCTTTGCAATTACTCACCCAATAGAGGACCTGTGGGTATAAAATTACCGGAAAGAGTTTAAAATCAGCTCAACCTTCTCTGAATCATAAACCAGTTTCTCATGCATTCATAGCTCATCCTTGGATTCTTTTAGTTTATTTTCCTTCCCCAGTAATGAATTTTTCAATGAGTTTCAATGAGTCAAGAAGCATAAATCATTGATTCATTCATTAAATTATTCAGACATGTATTATTAGCACCAGTATGCCAGGGGTTTTGACTGCTTCTGTTTTTTAATGGTCAATCCGTAATTGAACAAGTAGGATTCATAAAGTGTGATTACAAAAACAGCTTCATTATGTTTTTTCCTCATATCTTAACATGGATTCTATTTATTGTGGGTCCCTCTCCTGACTCTGAGGCACACATGGGCAGTTCTATGACTCTTCTAGTCACTCCTAAGTAAAAAAGAAAGAAAGAAAGAAAGAAAGAAAGAAAGAAAGAAAGAAAGAAAGAAAGAAAGAAAGAAAGGAAGGAAGGAAGGAAGGAAGAGAAAGAAAGAAAAAGGAAGGAAGGAAGGAAGGAAGGAAGAAAGAAGGAAAGAAAGAAAAAGAGAGGGAGGAAGGGAGGGAGGGAGGGAGGAAGGAAGGAAGAAAGAAAGAAAGAAAAAAAGAAAAGAAAAAAATCCTATAATCAATTTAAGCAAGATTCAGACATTAGAGTATCTAGTACAATATATTATTTAACACTTCAATCTTTATTTCAAAACCTCACCCTCCTTCCCCTGGTTGTAAGTTAGCTCACTGCCCTGTGTGACTCCTTTGGGGTTGGAACGGGAAGCAGGGAGGTGAAAGCAGCTAGAGTTCCCACTTGACTGTCAGAGGCCAGAAGCTTCATGCTCACTGGCCCCAGAAGTTCTGAAGAGGGTTTCTTGCATTGCCGAGCCCTTCCTTCTGCAGCTCCCCGGATCTGGGCAGGGCTTTCTTTTAGATGGCTGCTCCTGTAACCCTTTAGGTCCTGTCCCAGGGAGCTTGGCCTCAAAATATATTATTCTCCATTCTCCATGATATCCATATTAGCCATTCTCCTATTGTTGGATGGTTGGGGTGGTTGTTTTCAAGATTCTGTTGTTCTAAAGTATGGTATGTTGACCTGTCTATGAGGAAAAATGTGTTCTTACATCCTTTTTACAACTCTTCAGACTTCAGGATGCCTGGGTGGCTCAGTGGTTAAGCATCTGCCTTCAGCTCAAGTCATGATCCCAGGGTCCTGGGATCGAGCCCCATGTCGGGCTCCTTGCTCAGCGGGGAGTCTGCTTCTCCCTCTGCCTCTGCCTGCCACCCTCCCTGCTGTGCTCTGTCTCTCTTGCTCGCTCTCTCTCTTTCTCTCTCTCTCTCTCTCACAAATAAATAAAAGCTTAAAAAAAAAAACTCTTCAGACTTCAAGCCCAGCACTCTTTTCTATACAATGACATGGATTCTCCCTTAAAGCTATTTTAGTGTGAATTTCACTCTACGAATGTATGTCCCCCCTTGGTAGATGCATTTTAGCTGTAGAATAAAAGGGCATTCATTGGTCTTGTTAAAGATGTCTCAGGCATCAGTGGGTAATCCAGGGTTGTTCTTCCTGGAGCCCTAAAGTCAGTCAGAGAGACATGGAAATCACCTGTTTCACAAATTATACTTTGTAGGTAGTGCTTGTTTATAAGCCAAGGTTGCTCCATCTGGCACATTCATTCTGTTAGGATTAGACTTGGCTCAATTGTTCTGTTAGACAATAGAGAAAAACACAGTGTTTAAATGTTAACACATTTAAACTTCTGCCCTAAGGAAAGAAGTTGGTACCTGAAGAAAGAAACACTGGTGCAAGACTCCCTGTAAACTTACAAAAGACTAAGAAAGGAGGGAGTTGTGTGAACCTAGAGCTCAGGAAGCCTTCCCTGAGGTGAATCCTCCTGGCCAGCAAGTGCACGCTCACCTCCAACTCCTTAGCCCTGGGGCTTAGTTTAATTGGTTCCTCAATTATAAGCATCTTCTCCTTCTCCTAATCTGCTTTTTGTTGGTGATGGTGGTGGTGGTGATTTAGCTCATGTTCTGTTTGTTGAACTTTTATTGAGCACTAGTTAGTGCAAAGTATTTATTGAGTGATAAGTAAATATGAATAAGATAGTGCTTGCTACCAAGAGCTCTGATCTGGTTGAAGAGAAAGATATGTAAGCAATTAACTCTAATACAGGCAGAATTAAACATGTATCAAAGAGAGGTGAAAATTATGGCTCAGAGGAGAAAATGATACATTTGCCCCAGTGGATCAAGAAAGTCTTCCGGAGGAGTTGACAGGAGAGCTTTTCTTTGAAGTATAACTGATATTTTTAGAAGTTAATAAGTAAAGGAAAGCATTTCAATTTGAGCAACACAGCATGTGTAATGGCAAAAAATATATTGCTATATTTGAGGAAAAGTGGATTATGAGTTGGGCTAGAGACAAAAGTTTGAGTCTAGAGATGATTGCCCAATGCAGTAGCTGTGTGTGGTCACTGAACAACTGAAATGTGCTATAAATGTAAAATATACAGCATATTTTATTTTAAAGCCTTCATGTGAAAAAATAATCTAATCTGTCTCAATAACTTTTATGCTTGTTAAATTTTGAAGTGATACTTTGAATATATTGAGTTAAGAAAATTAATTCACTCTTTCAATCTGACTTAAAAATTTAGTATTACATATGTGGCTCATATCGTAATTCAGTTAGTGCTGTTCTAGCAATTAGAGTACTATGAATTTTAAGAGAAGGAGTTTGAACATCCTGCTGCAGGCAGTGGGAGACTTTGAGCATTTTTGAGCAAGTAACATGTATTCTATCCCCAAATCAAAAAGCGATGTTTTGGGCGCCTGGGTGGCTCAGTTGGTTAAGCGACTGCCCTCGGCTCAGGTCATGATCCTGGAGTCCCTGGATTGAGTCCTGTGTGGGGCTCCCTGCTCGGCAGGGAGTCTGCTTCTCCCTCTGACCCTCCCCCCTCTCATGTGCTCTCTCTCTCATTCTCTCTCTCTCAAATAAATAAAATCTTAAAAAAAAAAAACCCAAAAAACAAAAAGCCATGTTTTATCGAGAAAAGGAACAAGCCTTATTTTCCGTATCTTGTATACATACTCCGATCCCCATTGGCATTTAATGCTTGTTCAACAAATGACTTCTTTGGACATACATACTTTATCCAACTGATTATTGATCAAAATTACCCTACAACATGCTTCATTATAACTGACTTTAATGTATGTTTATTAAAACTCAAATAAGCAAAAAGAAGGAATTAAAACTCACCCAGAATCTACCAGTCCAGATAGCTACTTAAATATTTTAGTACGTACCCGTCAAGTAAAGGACCATGCTAAACTACTGTTCTTAAATAGCTGCATTGCATTAGTGGTATGGTGTACAGTTGCCCGTGGAAATAAATTTTGTTCCACACATGATTTTTAATGGCTGCATAGTATTTCATTGTATTGATATATCCACTTAGTTCAGTAATCTCTTATTATTGGACATTTGTTGTTAATTTTCACTATATAAAAGTTTCTTAGTTCTTTATTTCAATGAGTTAAAGTCAAAGAAAAAAGGAATGAAATAAAGATGTTAATATGGACTTTGATTTCTCTAAAGACATCTAACAAAGCAGGTGCATAGAAATCACTGGCTCCCTTAAGATCCAAGGCTGAATTTTGTAATTAAATGGCTTTTAAGTGTTCCCAGTAACACAACAATCGAAGTGATTCTGATTAATGAATCTGTCTCCCTCCCTCAGTCCCTCCCCACTCCCCGTGTGTGTGTGTGTGTGTGTGTGTGTGTGTGTGTGTGTGTGTGTGTGTGATACAAATAAACATAAGACAACTTTCTCTGGCTGAGTTAACTCTCCACTCTCTTCTTGTTGCTGTTTGAAAAACTTGTTTATATAAAAGTTAGAAATATAGTACAAAGATCTTTTCTCCTAAACCATTTGAGGGAAAATTGCTGACTTAGTGCTAAATCATTGCTAGGTAGATTAGTGTCTCTGCAGACAAAGACATCCTCCCGTGTAACTAAAATACAATAACCAAATTCAGGAAATTAACCTTGATACAGAACTACCATCTCATCTTCAGACTCCCCAAGTTTCTCCAGCTGCCCCAGTAGTGCCCTTTACAGCGAAAGGATCCAGTCCAAATCACACCAGGTGTTTAGTAGTCCTGCTGCTTTTTGTTTCCTTCAGTCTCTCCTTGATTTTCATGACCTTGACACTGATTACATATCAGTTATTTAGAATCTCCTTCAGTTTGGGTTTGTGTGAGATTTCCTCATGATTATATTCCAGTTATGCCTCTTTGACAGGAATATCACACGGAAGTAATCCAATGGCTTTCTCATTTCATCCTTTCACAATTTCAGTTTGTCCTACTACTAACGGCATTCGTTCTGTTGGGTCTGCCGGGTTTCTCCACTGTAAAGTAACTCTCCTCCCCTTTGTAATACTTTGAAACTATGTAAATATTCTGTTCCTCCTCAGATTCTCAAAGTATTCATTCATCTGTTTATATCAGTAGGAACTCATTGTTTATTCAATTTGTTATAACCTGTTATATCACTATTTATTTTAATGCTCAAATTGTCTCTGATGAGGCCTGTTGGAGTCAATTGAAGCTGGCTTCTGTGTCTTTCTAATGCCCAGTCATTGTTGGAACATTTCCTTGCTTTCTGGCACAAGATATTTCAGACTAAATTTGTATTTGCCCTGTCTTAGTCTTGGAATCAGCCCTTGCTTATTTTAGTGAAAAATGGTATCTAGAAGCCAAGTTTTGGGTACTAGGGGTGCTTGTTGCTATTGGGGTGCCATGTTCTCTATGGGGTGATATGTATATATGTCCAGTGGACATATATACACAAAACTGTTAAGTTCATCGTGATGACCCTCATTCAAATCCAATACCCCAAGGTTCGTTTTGTTTTTCTTTCTTTCTATATTTGTAATGCCCTTCTCCAGCAGTGAGAAAATGGGCTCCCATTATTCTTAATATTTGTAAATATGATCAACCTCCCTGTATGTACACGATTTCCATCATTGCTGCCAAATCCTTTCCCATCACTGCAGATGGCTTCCTCTCCCTACTTGGGCTCTGACACACTATCCCAGGTTCTCCTTGCCCTTGAGGGACTCCTTTCTCACCCTGCTTATGCTTTAACTTCTTTTTTTTTAAAGATTTTATTTATTTGTTTATTTATCTGAGAGAGATAGAGCATGGGGGCGGGGGGTAGGGTCAGAGGAAGAAGCACGCTCCCCACTGAGCAGGGAACCTGATGCGGGACTCGATCCTGCGACTCCAGAATCATGACCTGAGCCGAAGGCCGTCAGTTAACCGGGCGCCCTATGCTTTAACTTCTGATGCCAGGCTGCCCATCCCCACCTGACTGCCCTCCTCACCCTGCTTAATCTCCATCACAATATCAGGTGACCCTGTTCTCTATATGAGCTTTGACACAGCATTCTGAGCTACTTGCCCCTCTTGTCCCTCTGCATTGACACCTAATTTAGTGGCTTTGGGACCGAATCATTCAAGAATGGAAGGAAAGGGGAAGGGAAGAGGAGTATCTCCAGTTGTATTTTATATTAAAAAAAAAAATCCCTGTTCCTTTGGACCCCACTGGAAATGTACTACCCACATCAAGGTATAAAAAAAAAGCCCTTCTTTGTTGATAAATACAATAAGAGTCCTTAAAACTACTCTTTGAAACTCTGTACTTATTTTATCTCTGTTACTCCTGATATACAATATCATTTGTTAAATGAGGGACAGGGAGAGAGTTTAAATTCCCATGTGCTGATAACAGCAAAGAAGAGGAAATGTTCAGCCTACATGGCATTTTTAAAAACATGAGGCAAATGTCCTCCAGCCTTAAGGATAGCATATCTGATATATTCATTTGACTATTGCGATGTTACAAAAGAAGACTCATTGTTTAGAATCTTTTGCGATTTGACTAGATTTAAAAAAAGAAGAAGAAGCAGCCTGTTTGGGGGCTTTAAAGGGTTCCCAGAGCTATTCTGAAGGCCCTTTTCCACCTCAGATCTGCTGGTCACAGACGTCTGGCACTTCCTTCTGCCTTCCAAGGCTGCACCAGCTAGAATGTGCTTCCTGGGCTCTCTTTGACCTTAGTAGAGAGAGCTCTATTATTTCACAGGCAGTCTGGTCAGGGGAAGACATTCTCGCATGTGTCAGGCTAATTACAGATCACTCTAAGTGCTACCCATGCAGATGTGTCATCCCCATCAAGCACTGCAAGCACCACCCCTTCCCCCAAAGCCCCTTCCCCAGGCCTTCCCTCTCAATGCTGAATTCAGAGAGACTGGCCTGGAGCAGACAGATGCACAACTCCCCACTATGACCAGGTCAATGTCTACAATGCAGGGCCTTTGAAAATTGAATTTGGTCAAGTCCAGGCATCAATGGATACCAGTATGGGAGCCTAAAAATAAACCAGGCAGAGGAAGCTTCAAAGACTTTCTAGAAGGTGGAAGGAACTAGAGGTTACAGAGGGCAGTGGAATGACTTCTAATGGCCTCATGGAAGCCATCAGGAATTCTTAAATTGCCAGGAATGTCATCAAGTACTGTACCATGCTGTTCATGAATGAGGACAGGCAGAACCAAGCATAGTGAATATAATAGCTCTTTAGTCTTTGGAACAGAAGTGTGTGTATGTGTGTCTGTGTCTATGTGTGTGTGGAGGGGGTGCCTTGTGGTGTCTGCCCTCCACTGAGGGCTTGATGTAGGTACACTCCATGCCCTGATGTCCTCAGAGTTCCGTTCCATCAAGAAATGACCTATCAGTTCTTCATATCTAGTAAATATCTGGTGCCAGATTTGGTGTGCAGTTCCCTGCCTGTCAGGGTTTTCCTTTCATCCCATTATGTCAAATTCAGTATGTCTAAATCATACTATAGATTTTCCGCATAAAACTACATGAACTCTGGGGTTTTCTTTGAGTCACACAGGCTTAAAAACTCAGTACTCACTTTATATTATTTCCTCCTTATTCCTCCTTCCCTGCCAAGGCCTCTCAGTTGCCAAGTCCAGGAGATTCCTTTACAACATCTCTTCATTATCTCCTGCTTGTTCCTTAGTTCAGATGCTCATTGTCTCACACTGGACTGCTCTAAGTTAGCCTTATTTTTTAGTAAAATATTTTTTATTTAATGCATAAACATTTACACCTACTTACTAGCAAAAATCTATAAATTCATACTATAACCTATAGATCATTATGGTAATTTTTTTACAAAATTTGAACCAAAAAGTGGCATAAAACTATTCTCTCCGTTGTATTGTGAAGTGTCATGTACAGTCCTATTCTATTGTTGGAATAACAATTTATACAAATTTTAAGAAAATTATAAAACATTTAGGAAGGCCAGTTTCTCCCATTCAAAAATCCCCTTCATCACCCCAGCCGGTCTTCCTGAGCAAACTGAGCCATAAGAGGAGGTGGGAAGTGAGGATGACTGATGGTCATCACTGTTTCTCTACATGATCTAGACTCACATGTGTTTGCAGTTAAAGGCTGCTATTGTCCATCATAACCAAATGACCATAGTCTTGCTTGGAGTCTGGCAATATTTATCATAAATGATATAAAGATCATAAGTTTGGACTCTAAGGTAGCATCTTCTTTGTAAAATCTGTTTTAGCTTTACAAATTAAGTAGCAGATTTGGAAGAACATAGAATGAAGTGTTAGAGACAAATGAGGCAACCCTACATATACATGGAAAAAAGTAGAAGCTTCTTACTCCTTCTGTTCACATCATACTAAGCATTTGTCAGAAAAAGACATGGTGATAGAATTGAGTGGATGACACAAAATAGAAATGAGCCTCTTTGGTTTTGTTCTTTTAAAAAAAAAATTTTTTTTTAAGAAAAATAGTACTAAAGTTGTCATAACAATAGAAACAAATCTGTTTGGAAATCAGTCAGCCCATCCAGGCACTTAAACTGTGTAGTGAAAAATCTTATACCTTCTAGCTCTGACATTCCAAGTACCTTTGGATAAGTAACTAATTTACCTTTTTGGATAAGTAACTAATTTACCTTCTCAATGGAAGATTAGACACAGGCCATATTTGCCACCAGATATTGTTACAACATTCTTTGTGACCCCTTGTCCTAGTGAGATACAAGAAAGGACACATCCTAGAGGAAGCAAGTGTTTCAGCTGCTAAAACCAGGAGTCATCTGATACATTTTAAAGTTCTCATCAATGCATTTATAAACAAATTATAATAAACATTTTTGTAAGTACAATTGCATCTTGTTACCAGGTATCTAATATTAAAGAAGTGGACCCTTTTAACTTCATTTAAAGTTAAAGACAATATGTAAAATATAATGGAAATTTTACATAACTTCTTTTATGTTGTTTTAAGGCTGCCTTTGTATGTTAGCTAAATGTTTCTGAAGCTTAAATGGTTGTTATTTTAAGTCTGCAAAACAAAAATTGCTTTGACCTTTTAGGGTATTGTTTTGGATTTCGTTATCACGGTGAACTTTAAGGGTATGATTCTGTTTTCTATTATCAAATACCTCCTTCTTGCAGCCTCGTAATAGAAAAGTCACAGTCCTTAACTCCAATACCCAATAGAATAAATATGACTATAATTTAACACAAAGAGTGAATGGCAAGGTCAGACTTTAAAAGCCACATGGAGATTAGATTGGCACAAATGAATGTATGCATGCATTATATTAAATAGAGTGAAATTATGTATATAGTGTATGCATATCAATGGGTACTTTAGGGAAACTGTTCTCTTGGGTAGGAATTAGCTGTGGTTGACTGAGTTTGCAAAGTACAGCAAGGTTATTAAATAAACAATATAGTAAGACAGTCCACTTAACCCAGATCATAAATGAAATCAGTTGTAGGCTGTTTATGTCTGTGATGTGGAAGGCACAAATTGCCTTTCTCTTTCGGCAAGTGTACTATAAAGAGACGAGATGCATCATGGTTACTGCTAAGCTTGCACTTGGAAATTATTCTACAGAAAGAGAGAGACAAAGACCATCAGTCAATGGTGTGATGTTCATTGTTCAAGACAACCAAATGACAAGGGCTGCCTCAAACTTTCCCCATTGGTTATAGTTATTAAAAAGACAAGCTACCTTCTTGGCTCTCCTTAATGCAGTCAGCCAGGTCCAGACAGAGAATCACCTCAGAACAGAAACTACACTCGGTGTTCACACAGCCTGTCTGGCACCATGTAAATCGTTTGGCAGACCAGTTCTACCCTTCTGTGCAGTTCATTCAGGGTCCTTACACTGAGAAGGGGATAGTTCAAAGGGATGAAGCCCTCTCTGCAAGACAGAATCTGAATATACCAAATGACCACAGCATCTTGGAGTTCTTCGGTTATACTCTCCCGTGGGGGGCGTTTGTCAAAATGGGCTTGGATGGAGTCAGGTTATTTTGTTCACGGTAAATAAGATGGAAGGCCTTATTAAAGAAACTCTTCAGTCAACTTTCCTGAAGCCTGGAAGCTTGCAACGATGGGGTAGGGTTAGGGGGAGGGCATCAAGGTAATGGAAATTCACAAACAACTTTCTGATTGGCATGCATCTCTCTGATGGGGGAAAAAATCAGCCTTCAGTTCAATAACATATGCAGCGCAGACCAAGGTATTTGAGAAAAGCAGGACCTGTTGCATCCTCATCACAGTGAAGACCCAGGAGCAGATGTTCAAGGTTTATTCACAACCAAGTGTGATCATGACTGGCTTCCATCCTGATTAGACAGTGCCCTCGGGGTGCCTGGGTGGCTCAGTCATTAAGCGTCTGCCTTTGGCTCAGCTCATGATCCCAGCGTCCTGGGATCACGCCGGGCATTGGGCTCCCTGCTCAGCGGGAAGCCTGCTTCTCCCTCTCCCACTCCCCCTGCTTGTGTTCCCTCTCACACTGTGTGTGTCTCTCTGTCAAATGAATAAATAAAATCTTAAAAAAAATAGTGCCCTGACCAAAGTGTTCTGATTGGTTGAGGCTCATCTACCAACTGTTACTACTCTGACCATCACCTCCACTGGAGTTCTTGCTAGCCCATGGCACTTTAAGAGCCCAGGAAATTCACAAAACTGTCAGCTACAATTTTTCTGATTTGGAGAAAGAGAGACAGATGGAGACAGACAGAGAGACAAAGAGTTGACCATATATTTTGAACCCAAAGATGCAAACAATTTAGCTATATTTTTCCTATATGGAAAACTAAGCATTTTCCTCCCACTACAGCCAAAAGCAAGCGAAGAAAGATGTGGGGGGCATACCCTGTCTATGGTATGGTACTCCTGAAGCATGCCCTAGGAGGTGTGACCGAGTGTTTCCTCCTCACCACCTCCCTCCCCTCTCCACCTTGCATCTATAAGGCCCTTTCCTTCCGTTTGGATCTAATCCTTTGCTCCATGCATACATATGCTGCTTTTTACTATTGGTTTCGTTTTACAAGATCCTTGAAGGCAGGTAGGAACCATGTCATATTTTGTGTTGCCTTTGTTTCCCGTCCCTTATCTATTGCAGAATATTTTGTCAACTGATCAATTAATACCAATAAATGTGGTGTTGCTCAGTGGATTCAGTTCTTTCCAAGCTAAACAAGACTCCAGAGGGGAAAAAAAACTCTCTCTCATGTCCCACTCTTTTATTCCCTACTTTTTTATGAAAGACAGGCCCCCGTGTGTGGTTATGTGGTTCTGCGATGATCAACCACAGCTCCTACTGTGAGGAAGGCTGTGGGCACGGCAACATGGCTGCTAACCCATAGATTCCGGCAGAATGACTTGTTTCCAGGCAAAAAGTGGGTGGATGAGTCTTTGCTTAATCATCTCCAGGGAAAGAAAAAGGACTGACAAGTTTCAGTGAGCTATTTCAGTTTCTAATTAATCTTTCATACAGGAAGTTCTTTTTCCTGTCCAATCAAAGTCATTCTGCCACAAATTAAGGCAAATTTTTCTAGTTTTCTTCTTTTTTGAGATAGATCAGAGGCGGGCGTCATCCTGCATTTCGTAACTGGTTATGGGTAAAAATACATGGATAAAAAATAGATTGTTTACTTAATGACATTTATTAAAACGAGCATGTTACCAGGAGTCCCACTCAAAGTCAATGGGACCTAGAAGGGAAAAGAGAGTTCACATTTTGCTGTGAAAGTATGTTGAATTCCCAAAGTGGGGACAAAGAGGTGTCATGGGACAGTCTCTTCTTGGACAGGGTCTTGGGTGTGCTGTTTTGTGTTGTTTGGGTAGGTTGTGTGGGAGAGAGGATGTATTTGTTCAGCTGGTTTGGATGTTTGAGGTGGGGATGTGAGAGGGATTAGGTGAGGCTTCTGTGTGATAAAGGACAAAGAATCTTTAAAGCTCTCTCTTCCTCACCTGCCTGTATTGGGAAAAGCACCCAACTCTGTCATCAAGTCTGTGACCCTTATACAGACAAGAACCACATGGAATATTTATGCAAGATTGTCTGTTGTGTGGAATTTGTGGAAACCCGACCACCCTTCCTATGGGTCTGCTGCCAAGGTCCTGAAATAGCTCTGAGGGCCAGGACCTTTCCACTATGGTATTTTGCCTTTCTGTGTTGCATACAATAGGGGAAAGGAGGGTGACCTCCCATCATGCTTCACTGTGGCCTCTCTGGCCCCCAACTTGTTACCACCCCTTTACTTCCTCTCACACCCTTTCATCTATCCAAACTTGGGAGAAAAACAGAGAAAGGGAAAAGAGGAAATGGAGTCTGGGACCAGCCTTCAGCTGAAGGACAGCTGCTTATAACTTCAAGCCTTTCTCGGGCATCTCCAAATACCTTCTCCAACCGCTGACCCACACAGAAAATTCTATCTTATTCCCTCCCAAGTTGGATTGTATCATTCATTTTGCTTTATATTTATGCAATGAATTTTATTCCCCCCACATCTCCCCTCTACATCTATACACACACACAAAAATCCTCTTAATAATTTACCCATATTCTAGAATTATAATAGAAACATAGAGCACATTAGTGAGTACTCCTTGAGATTGTGACAACTAGCTGGAAATTTAGAGATAACCTAATCCAACCCTCTCACTTTTTGATTAAGAGACTCAGATGGGTAAAATGACCTACCCAAAATCAGACAAGTCATAAAATTAGGAACCAAACTAGAAATTAGTACAAATGCTTTGTGTAGGACTATCTGTAGGTCATGGCCCTTGCAGCCAATCGATGACCAATAACTGAAGTGACTTCGAAAAAAGGTGTTAGAACTCTCTGATAATTAGGAATGACGAGAACAGAGATGAAAAAGAGAACATTTGCCCCAGGCTCAAGTACACTCTAAAACATTAAGTCTGCTGAAACCCAATGGAATATTAATTAAGGGAGCTTTATTCTGGGGCAAAAGCACCTAGATAGCTGTTGTAATAGTCAAGACAAACTTCTGACCTTTCAGTCTGTCAAGTTTTATTGCCATGATTTAAACATTATGAAGCTTGTGTGAGCCATTACCTGCACCTTTCTTTGTTATAAATTACACTGAAAATGCTCCACAGCATTGCAAGAAGAAAAAAGGACCACTATCAGTGGAATATATAGAGTTTTGCTAGTTGAATAAGCCAAAGGGTTATTCAACAATGGATAAATATTCAAACCCCAAGCCACATGTATTCCTGCTAGTGTGTTCCCATTACCTCCTGCCATGCTGGGTTCAATGGATTTTCCACCAAAGACAATGACTAGTCAAGTTCAAGTATGATATATTAAGAACCAGGCTATCAGAGTTTTTAGAAAATGACATGTAATTTTGCAGAGATGCAAGATGTTGGAGAAGAATCCTATCAGTAGTGCTTCTTTCTGTGAAATCCTAATGAGAATGTTTATTGCTAACAATTTTTAAAATTAAAGGATTCTACTAATAAAAAAAAACACAAATAAAAGCATGAGCAGTGATGAAAGTCTGTGGATTCCTCTGATCCTGTGCTGTATTAAGAAATACAGTAGGGCAAATTAGGCTGGGCTTCTTTCATTTTTTGAAATGGTTCAGAAATCCTTGGACTTAAAGTCAGTACATAAAAAAGTTCCATTATCTTAATTATCAGTGGTCATGCTTTTTCATGGAATGCCTTTCATTTCAGAGATGGTGGGTGCTTACTCAGCATTAGCAAATGTTAAGGGACACATTTACACTAACCCACTATACGCTGGTCTTCATGGATAATTGAAATCCACATTTTTTCCGACTCTCTTTCATCTTCAAGGTAATCAGGAGGTACTGTCAAGGAATTAATTTATCTCCTAGCCAATCACGTATTTTGCCATTGCTTCAGATCAGTTCTCTGACTGATGTTGTTTCATGTTCCTAAGCTCCCCTATCTGCCTTTTGGCAGGGCCATGATGACATAAAGAGGGTACCATTTTAGAAGTCAGGGCATTCGGGTCCAAGTCTGAACCCTGAAATATACTGGGCACCTCTGACAAGTCACTTTACCTCTCTACCTTGTTTCCTTCATCTGTGAAGTGATAGCATTGGATCCAACAAAATGTACATTTTCTTCTAGTTTTAGCACTCACTGTGTCTGAAATGGCAAGAAAAGAAAGAAAGAAAAAAACGAAAAAGAAAGAAAGAGCAGAAGGGAACAAAAGGGCTGGGCTAAACCATGTTACAGATCTTTAATGCCTGTTTAGTTGGCACTTAGCAGCACCAGAGAAAGCAAGCCCTGCCTGCTGGAGTCATTTTAACCTGGAGTGACAGCATTCGCCTTCTTGCTAGGACAAGATCTTATTTCATATCAAATAATACAGTTCCTTCAAAAGCGAACTTTGAATTAGTCATAATGCAAGAATTCCAAGGTATAATCAGGATTGGATCACAATTCAGTCACAAAGTGAATCACTATATCTAACTTCTTCCAAGATCATTTTCTATATTAACCCAGGAATTTTTATCCCTTTTTAGACATTTAACTAGCTTTTTAAAACAAAGATGAAACTAACCTTTTGCAATTGCACACTGTAGTGTGAGGTACGATTCAGCTAAGGGCAATTTTTCTAACCATTTAGTGCTCTGGGAAATTGTGTTTATGCATATTTATATACAAATGCTCAGTCATTTACACTGAGAAATCCGTACCTAGACATTTACCTGATGAAGTCAGTTTTCCCCATTAGCTGTACTCCTGTCAATCCAACCCAAAATAGAAGACCCCTTTGCAGAATCTGAAGACAGAGGTTAGGGCAGGTGGCATCTAATAGGATCTCATATCAGAAGCTGTTCTGGAGAAGTCCAGGAGAGGACTTGCCTTTGGCGTCGGGCAAAGGCACACTTCTCTAGTTGGCCCTGGAGCTTTTCTATCATGGAACCCATGAGGTTCTTATTGAAAGGTCGTGACAATTAGAACGAGGATCAGAACGTGGCTTATGTGGGGCAGCTGACTCAGTTCCCTTGCGTGCAGGTGAGGCAGGCCTGGCAGTTAGTTTTGCTTTGCAGAGGGTTATGCAATAGTAAAACCCCTGTGCATTTGCCATCAAGATTCTCAGCAAACTGTCCTACCCCATTGGCAGTTGCTCTCGTGCTCTTGATGGCAGCGTGATGTAACAGTGCACATCCAGTTGCACGAATCCAGCAAACATTCTTGAGTGCCTGGTCTGCCTCAGGCCGTGTGCGGCCTGAGAACAGAGTTAATTATTCCCAATCCTCATCCCTTGAGAGCATTAAGCTCAATCTGAGTTTCAGAGAAACCTTCCTGGAGCAACTAATGCCTTCAGGGAGCCGAAAAACAGAAGGGAGAGCCACATGGACAGACTCCGGGAAACGTTTCCAAAAGACACCTAGAAATGGGCAGAGTCTGGAAAGCTCCATCTCTAAAGGGAAGGGCAAGCAGGTTTGTGTGAGCAGAGCTCCGGTCAGTACATTTTTTTAAAGGGCCAGATAGTAATTACTTCAGGCTTTGTATCCCGAGAGTACTCAACTATTGCTGTAAGCTGAAAGCAGCCGTACACAGTTGGGTGTGGCAGTGTTCCAATAAAGTTTTATTTCCAAACCAGGTGGCTGGCGATATTTGGCCCAGGGACCGTAGTTCGCCAGTCCCTGGAGAAGAGCATCAGTTGCATGAAGGGCAGAGCAAGCGTGGTGATTTTAAGGTCAAGGGCCTGTTGTGGTGGGACTCCTTCACCAGGTCAAGGGGGTTGGATTTGTGGGAAAGGAGAAGCAGTTAAGGCCTCAGCTGCCCTTATGAAGCCAAAGGCTAAATGGCCTTAGTAGTCCTTGCTGAAACTCAGAAAGGAAACCCCATGCCAAGCAAAGGCGTTGGCGGTTTCATCTCTTCTCTCAGGAGGCCCAGAGTTCTTCCAAGGCCTTGCCCACACAGTTGGCACCATAGGAGTTTCTAAGCTAAGCCAGGCTCTTTCCTGCATGTGACTAAAAGCACCAGTGTCTCTTTCCAGTTCTCTCCAGAGGCCTTTGGAGACAAGGGCATAATGAGATTTTTTATGTTTGTTCAAGAGCAGGGGAAGGGGAACAGGAGTTCTAGATAGTACCAGGGATCTTCTCAACAGAATACGTGTATTTTCTCCACTCACACAGAGATTTGGGAAATCACAAGGATCTATGCAAATGTGTTTTCCATTACATTACCATTTCCTGTCTCTATTTGCAGACTCCCACTCCAACCATATTTGCTATGAGCCCAACTGAGAATAATTTGGCTTGTTCCTTTCATTGTGTGACAGTTTGGCTGGCCCCCTGCCACACATTCAGAATGTACCCTAAGTGAAATAGTGTCTGCCCTCTTCTTATAGCTCTGGGTGAGAAGAGAAATGCAGGGTTGCCAACTCTCAGAGGAGTACGGCAAGGTTGTTAGATGCAGCTAGGCAAAGGAGAAGTGAATGGATTCTTTTGGTGACTGAATTCTCTCAAAACAAATACTTCTGCAGCTAGAGAGAGGGAAAAGGGAAAACCAGCACTACCCCAAGAGCCTTACATGCTTTGTCTCATTTGATGTTCCCAACAACCATGGGAAGAGGTTAGTGATGCCTCTATTTTCTGATGAGGAAGCTGGGTCTTGGAGATGGCTAAGCTAGGCTTCACTAGGTTGGCATGATTATTTTTTCAGTGTACATTTTTGCTCTTTTAAATTAGAACAATTATTAAGTTTATGAGTCAGTATCATGAAGATTGAGATAGTATCTAAAGGTTATTGGCATGCAGTTTCCTCTGTATTACTAGAAGTCGACACTGATTCATAGCCTCCCAGGGATAATGGGACTTCAAAGGTTATCTAAACGAAGCATTAGCATGGAGTAGCTGGAGCCTCGCCCAAGTTGGTAGATTTGTAGTGGTAAACCTGTGAACTCCTCTACCATTGGAAGTGTTGAGTGGTGATATGAAAGCAGCCCAAACTATTTCAGGGTTTGCAAAAGAGAAACATAGCTGGTAAAGACACCAATTAAAAATGACCCTTTTGCACTGCAGAAGATTGTGGGAGTTTTCAGCACATGGTACTTATTAAGTATCTTTGATTATTTCAAAGCTTTAGATGACTGGGAAGCTAAATAAGCAACTTGAAATCTCTATGCAGTTTTTCAGGGCGGTGCCTAAGAAATACTAGCTCTATGGTTATAAAAGGCTATTATGGATACCTACCTCATTTACCTCCAGAAGTGAGAAATGCTGACTCCAAGGTGAATTTTGTCTTCAACTAGAGTCAAAATGCTGTGGATAAATAGAAAAAGGAGCATGAGTATAATTGTGAAAGAAAACCCTAAAATACACAGGCATCCACAAATGCAAGGACTTCCCAAAACACTAGAGAAGTATTTCATAGAATATGACCTTAGACCTTGAATTTATGCCGTGGCCACTGAAAGAGGGACACTTCCACCAAGAGATAGAGGGGATGTTCGTGGATAGTTCCTTAAGGTAAACACTTCTTCAAATATCAAGGCAACTCTGACCCTTGTAAATTATTTGGGGAAAAAATGTAATTAGATTCAACAATTATGAAATGAAGACTGGCATGGGTTTATAAATTTTACCACAACCATATGCACCAGCTATAAGTCAAGTCCCTGTTAATACTAATTAAATCTTTAAAGTATTAATCATCTTTTGAATTCAATGCAACTCTTATCTATGGAAATATTTAGTCATCAAACGAAAAACACTTAATGGCAAACTCCAACTGTTAAGTCACTTTTAACCTACTTTTAATCTTAACAGTTGCAATTGATGAAAGGATAAGTTGATGTTAAAAAAATGTAAATGATCAACAGAAAAACTGGACATTCTGCTAAACTACAGATAGCACTCTTTCAGTTTGTCTTAAGAGGCTCAGAATACAGATATGAAAATCATGGAAGCATGTCATTATCAAGATTCTCAGCAGTTTGAGCTTTCCCACAATCGGGACAATCGACTGTCACAATTCAGAGACCTTTACACCTCTTCTCAGAAGCTGTGGATGGTACCGTGAACTCTGGCCCAGTCCTTGCTGGACATTCAGATTTGGGTACCCACCTACTCTCATTTTGTCATAGTAATTTTGGAGATAAATTTAAAAAACCATTGTGAAATTAACATACCTTATTTAAGATATAGGCAAATCATGTTGTAGGGGAAAAAGGAATCAAAGTATAGTTGGAACAGGACTCCAATTTTCTGAGATATTTAACTTAGTTCTGTCTCACTGGTGGGATTATGGATGACTTTTCTTTTTCATTCTTTCCTACATTCAACAAATATTGCTTTAATGGTTAGGAAAACATTTTTAAATACTATTTGTTTTTAATAAAGCATATTAGAAAACTAAAGGTGTTAAGCATGGAAAATGTTTAAACTCAGAAACTTAACTGACTGAGCCACCCAGGCACCCCTCATAACACCAAGTTTAAAAAACAGAAGGAAAATACACGTATGAGATGATTATAATTTATAAAAATATGTATACTTTTGGCAAAAGATTATAAGGAAACACAAAGAAATTAAAATAATTTTGTTTGAATCATGATTATGGGTGAAATTTTCAAAATAAAAGTTTAACATTTTATTTCATAAAGGAAATTTCTTTGGATAAAGTGCTCTAATAAACAACTTCAACAACGTGAAGTTATTCAAAATATAGTAGACAATGTGGGACAGGACCAGGGCAATCACCTCTTTATTTGCATTCTAGGTCGGGTAGGTTGGCCTGTTAGAACCTGGTAGCATTTGTATTCTGAGGAAAACATAGGAGTAAATGTTCATGATCAAGATTAGACAGTTAGATATGACACTGAAAGCACAAATGGCAAAAGAAACAATAGATACATCGAGCTTTGTCAAAATTAAAAACTGTTGTGCTTCAAAGGATATCAAGAATGTGAAGAGACAATCTACAAAAAAGGAAACTATATTTGCAAGTCATTTGTCTGACAAGGATATTTATAAGAATATATAAAGAATTACTACCACTCAACAACAAAAACAACAGAATTTAAAAATGGGCAAAGGACTTGAATAGTCATTTCTCCAAAGAAGATATACAAATGGCCAATAAGCACATGAAAAGATGCGCAACAGCATTCGTCATGAGGGAAACACAAATCAAAGCCATAATGAGGTATCACTTTATACCCACTAGGATGGCTATAATCAAACCATGGACAATAACAGGTAACGGTGAGGATGTGGAGAAATCAGAAACCTCCCACAATGTTGGTTGAAAGGTAAAATGGTGCAGCCACTGCAGATAAGTTTGGCAGCTCCTCAAAAAATTAAACATGAAGTGGCCATAAAACCAAGAAATTCCCCTCCTAGGTATATATACTCAAGAGAACTGAAGACATATGTTCACATAACTTGCACGGAAATAGTCATAGCAACATTATTTATAATAGCCAAAAAATGGAAACCACCCAAATGCCCGTCAACAGATGAATGGATAAACAAGGTGTGACACATTCATACAATGGAATATTATTCAGCCATAAAAAAGAATGAAATACTGGTGCATGCTGCACGAGGGATGAACCTTGGAAAATATTGTGCTAAGTGAAAGAAGACAGACACAAAAAAACACGTACTACATGATCCCATTTATATGAAGTATCCCGAATAGACAGACCAGCAGACAGAAAGCAGATGAGTGGTTCCCACGGGATGGGAGGAGGGGGGAAAGGGGAGTGACTGCTTCATGAGTAAAGGATTTCTTTTTCAAGTGATAAAAAATGTTCTGGAATTAGATAATGGCAATGGTTGCACAACATTGTGAATGTACAAAAACAAAACAAAACGAAAAAAACATTGAATTAACTGCTTTCAAATAGTTAAAATGGTGAATTTTATGTTATGTTTTATCTCAATTTTTTTTTAAAAAAGGTTTATAAGAACATGAATGCTGCAAGCTTTTAAAATTTATTTATAAAGACCTGTTCAGTCTCAAAACCAAAGAATTTCCCTCTTTGAATTTTGAATTGGGAAGTTATTTCATTTCGTCTCACCATGCCTCCCACCCAGAAGCTCTAAATCTGTTTGCCCATAACTAGGAAAGGAAAAGAGCCCTCATGCCCCTTGCAACCAGGATGGCATATGCCTAGGTTCAGACAATATAATTCTCTCACCCAGAATTTTGAACGTAAGGGACATGACACAAAGATTCAGGGTCACTTTGTAAATTAATCCTGGAAGCTATGGCAGTATCAAGAGTTGGCAGAGGCAGCTGCCTGTGCTCAGCTGGAGTCCTGTGGCTTATCCCGATTCTGGTCAATTTGTCCAGCTTCCCTGTTTCAATCAATCTCCAGGGAGGTGAGCATAATCTCCCACCCAGGAATTTCTTTGTATGTCAAGAGAGATGACACAACACACCCACCAATGAATATGAATAAAATGTATGTAGTATTCACAATAAGCTGGGATTCCCAGGAAGGGAAAGCTTACTCTGGGTTTGATGAGAAGGTGACCAGGAGGATTGGGGTGGGGATGGAGCTTGCAGCTTTGATGGTGGGAAGGGGGTGAAGCTGGGTTGGGGCTATGCACTGGGCCAGAGGCTGAGGCTGCACTGATTGAGATTTTTGGCTGCCAACAGCAACATGGAACATCCACAGATCTTCTTAAGTGGGTTGCCCAGATGTAGGGAAGAAGGGGGGCACCTAAAAGCTGGCAGTGGCCAAACATCAAAAATGGAGTCACCTTCTTCATTACATGACCTTTTTGTCATCCTGGTTCTCCACTCATAGAGCTGAATCTATGAAATCACAAAGAATCTTCCAATGGATCCTTTTTCATATTAAGTTAACCAGACTTAATTTCTGTTGCTTATAATCAAGGATCTTCACTGATACCAAGAGAGCGGAAATTTTGAAAAACTATTACATGCAATTTCAGATTAAACAGTCAAACAAGCATAAAACTTTAAGCACAGAAAAACTGTGGAAAAATGATTTCCACAAAGGCATGTTCTATCTGCAGGAGCAATTATAACAAGTCTCATGGGTCACAATGTTGGAAGATGTCTTAAGAGATCATTTAGTTCAGCCTTGGACACAAAAGTTGATTCAGGTGCATTGAATTCTAGAGCTGAAGGAGACCCAAAAGAGTATTAAAACAAAACAAAAGAAAGAAAAACCTTTCATTTAATGATGAAGAAACCATCCCCAAGAACAAAGTGCTTTTCCCAGTCGTATCAAGAGTTAATGAAAGATCAGACAGCAGGCATTAAGACTTGTAATCGAGGGACTCTTGCAGATTCTCCGAACTCAATTCAAGAGTCTTTCTCGGGGTGCCTGAGTGGCTCAGTGGTTAAGCATTTGCCTTCGGCTCAGGTCATGGTCCCAGGGTCCTGGGATTGAGCCCCGCATCGGGCTCCCTGCTCAGCGCGAAGCCTGCTTCTCCCTCTCCCACTCCCCCTGCTTGTGTTCCCTCTCCTGCTGTGTCTGTCTCTGTCAAAATCTTAAAAAAAAAAAAAAAAAAAGTCTCACACCATGGTGCTAGGAAGGACAGAATCTCCCTTCACAACCTATAAAGGCTTTATTCTGTATCAATTACACAGTGCTCTGTGGCTGCCTTGCTCATTTATGTTGGCTAATGTATTGATGAAGTCAAGGCCATAGGCTTGAGTCTCGAGTGAGGAGCCAGTTTGGCTCATGTTCCACAGCACGGTGTCCAGATGTTGGCTGGCCATGCTACAAAAATGAGACCTTACTGGGGGCACCTAGGTAAGTGTGTGTGAATGTCTCAGTTTATTACCAGAACACAGGGCAGAAGCATGCTCCCAGGGGGGCTGAGACAAAGACATGCATCAACTTTACAGATAAAGGATAGAACACTAAACCTTTGCTTCAAACAGAAAACAGTGAAGAATTCCATTGCTAGGGGCACCTGGGTGGCTCAGATGGTTAAGCATCTGCCTTCGGCTCAGGTCATGATCCCAGGGTCCTGGGATCGAGTCCCGCATCGGGCTCCCTGCTCCTTGGGAGCCTGCTTCTCCCTCTGCCTCTCTCTCTCTCTCTCTCCCTCTCTGTCTCTCATGAATAAATAAATAAAAAGTTTAAAAATATATATATATATAAAAAAAAAGAATTCCATTGCTAAGTATAACAGCTTAGCCCATTTAGGAAACCCCCACCATCTCAGGGTAAATGTTAGGTATTCTTTTACTTGAGAACATTTCTATTCCTCTTCTGCTTCCTACTCCAGCCCATGCCTGCCCTTTAAAAGGGAGAAGGGGGACGGTTCAGAGAATATTCCATTGCCATGGCCGTACAGTTGCCAGCACCCACTCACCAGTCTCTTATTGGTGGGTTAAGTTTGGAAAGAACCAGGAACACTAAATGAATGCATGTAATTGACTTAGTAAATTCAAAGCAATGAAAGATGTCATTCTGGGCTGAACTAATTAAGAATTACTTGGAGAAAGAACAGGTTCTCGAAGAGTAAGGAGGATTTTTATGGAGAGAGGGGAGTGTGGGAGGCAACCCAGTATTGGAGGAACCATTTATAAGCCAAGGCACAGAGAAAAGGGTGTGTGAGGCATCCTACAGAAGACTGACTGACAAGGAAGGTACATTTAGGAGAGAAGGAGATGGGTTTGGAAAAACAGTAGGCTAGGGCTATATTGTAGGGAACTCTAGTGACAGGCTAAGCAGTGCACTGTTCTCTCTGTAGACAGTGGGAACTATTTGGAGCTTTTTGAGCAGGGGAGGAATGATGATCCTCACCATATTTAAGGAAGAGGAATCTGACAGTGGGTGTAGGCTGCATTGGAAATGGGCAGCAGGGAGACTAGAAATTGCATTAGTTCAAGCAAAAGTGATGAAAAGTGACCTAACGTGAAAGGGACGTCTGCCTCCCTGACAGGCATGGACAGAGAAGGAGAAGTTACTTTTCTCTGTCAGGAAGCAGTTCTGGGTGTCCTGACCAAGTCCCAGAAGACGTGCTTTTGCCTCAGACCAAGATACCAAAGACCACTGCTCTATTCAGTGACCCTGACGCTGTCCACACAGACAGGCAGCTGAGCGAGCGATCGAGCCTGATCCAGGAGTACACAGGCCACTCTGGACCACACGGTGCTTGGTCATGGTTTGTACTTAATGAGTCTTTGTTAGATGAGAGGCTTTGATGAAAAACAATGTGTTTGACAGAAAACAGTGAAGAATCCCACAGGTGCCTTCATCTAACTTGTCCAGGACCCACTCAACCAGATAGGATCTGACATCCATGAAAACCGAGTCTCCTTTGCAGCAAGGGGATGGGCTCCCTGCCCCTAGCCCCACTGAGCCCAGCCTCCCAACCTACTGTTTCCCTCCAGATGAGGAGGTGATTGTACCAGTCACTGCGCCACCAGGGCTGCAGGAGACCCTACTTCCACCCCCCACACACTCACCCCATCGGATGGGGCTAGGGTAGAAAGGGAGAGACGTGAGAGAGACATTGACATTTGATTGTACAATCTTTTAACTAGACTACATATCAATCTTAAGAATCTGGGTCACTTGGAACAAATAATCCTAAAATTTGTATGGAACCAGAAAAGGCCCCAAATAGCCAGAGGAATGTTGAAAAAGAAAAGCAAAGCTGGCGGCATCACAATTCTGGACTTCAAGCTCTATTACAAAGCTGTCGTCATCAAGACAGTATGGTACTGGCATAAAAACAGACACATAGATCAATGGAACAGAATAGAGAGCCCAGAAATGGACGCTTAACTGTATGGTCAACTAATCTTCGACAAAGCAGGAAAGAACGTCCAATGGAAAAAAGACAGTCTCTTCAACAAATGGTGTTGGGAAAATTGGACAGCCACATGCAAAAGAATGAAACTGGACCATTTCCTTCAACCACACACAAAAATAGACTCAAAATGGTTGAAAGACCTCAATGTGAGACAGGAGTCCATCAAAATCCTAGAGGAGAACACAGACAGCAACCTCTTCAACTTCAGCCGCAGCAACTTCTTCCTAGAAACATCGCCAAAGGCAAGGGAAGCAAGGGCAAAAATGAACTATTGGGACTTCATCAAGATAAAAAGCTTTTGCACAGCAAAAGAAACAGTCCACAAAACCAAAAGACAACCGACAGAATGGGAAAAGATATTTGCAAATGACATATCAGATAAAGGGCTAGTATCCAAAATCTATAAAGAACTTATCAAACTCAACACCCAAAGCACAAATAATCCAATCAAAAAATGGGCAGAAGACATGAACAGATATTTTTCCAGAGAAAACATCCAAATGGCCCACAGACAAATGAAAAAGTGCTCAACATCGCTCAGCATCACGGAAATCCAAATCAAAACCTCAATGAGATACCACCTCACACCAGTCAGAATGTCTAAAATTAACAAGTCAAGAAACGACAGATGTTTGCGAGGATGCGGAGAAAGGGGAACCCTCCTACACTGTTGGTGGGAAGGCAAGCTGGTGCAGCCACTCTGGAAAACAGTATAGTGGTTCCTCAAAAAGTTGAAAATAGAGCTACCATACGACCCAGCAATTGCACTACTGGGTATTTACCCCAAAGATAGAAATGTAGAGATCCAAAGGGGTACATGCACCCCAGTGTTTATAGCAGCAATGTCCACAATAGCCAAACTATGGAAAGAGCTAAAATGTCCATCAACAGATGATTGGATAAAGAAAATACGGTGTGTGTGTGTATATATATATATATATATATATATATATATATATATATATAATGGAATATTATGCAGCCATAAAAAATGAAACCTTGCCATTTGCAATGATGTGGATGGAACTAGAGGGTATTATGCTAAGCGAAATAAGTCAATCAGAGAAAGACATGTATCATATGACCTCACTGATATGAGGAATTCTTAATCTCAGGAAACAAACTGAGGGTTGCTGGAGTGGTGGGGGTGGGAGGGATGGGGTGGCTGAGTGATATACATTGGGGAGGGTATGTGCTATGGTGAGCGCTGTGAATTGTGTAAGACTGATGAATTACAGACCTGTATCTCTGAAACAAACAATACATTATATGTTTAAAAAAAAAAAGATAGTAGGAAGGGAAAAATGAAGGGGAGGGAATCAGAGGGGGAAACGAACCATGAGAACTATGGACTCTGAGAAACAAACTGAGGGCTCTAGAGGGGATGGATTGGTGGGGGGATGGGTTAGCCTGGTGGTGGGTATTAAAGAGGGCATGTACTGCATGGAGCACTGGGTGTTATACGCAAACAGTGAATCATGGAACACCACATCAAAAACTAATGATGTATGGTGATTAACATAACATAATAAAATAAAATAATAAAAAAAAAAAAGAATCTGGGTCACTTCCAGTCCATGTTTATTCAGGTCTACTGGTCAGATGATTTTGCCTGAATTACACAGGCCTCTGAGTCGAACAAGTAGCCTAATGGCTATTGTACAGAACTGACCTAATCATGGACCATACTGTCTGTGCAGTTCCTATTATCAAAAGACACAGATGCTCCATCCGCTTCCCTAAAAATCTGTAGGAAGACTTTCTCGCAGACCCTGGCATCTTACCACCACATTTAGAATAATAATCTTCTTTTCTGTTGCTGCCTATATCCAACACATTTAGGTGTAGCACGTTTTCCTTTCATGGAGCTTTATAATCTCTAATTTTCTACCCATAAGCCCAAAAGGGGAGACTAGGTCTCAGCCTTGACAAAATCGGTAAGGGAAAAAATGAGATGAGAGGAGTACAAAAATGCTTGGGATGCAGGCATATACAGCCAGCGTAGGCTCTGGGCTCAGGAATTGGAACAAGAAGGTCCTGGGTCATTGGATCCCAGAGCCCAGAGCAGAAGCAGAGAGACCAGGTGAGCCAAGAGGGAAGACTCATGCCTGCTCAGCAAATCCTTAGCTTTGGACAAGCAGGTACCACAGAAGCATCCACCTCTTCCTGTTTCTCTCCCCCCGCCCCCCGGCTGTGGAGGGTCCAGAGGAGTCCTCCCTCTGTCTACTGGGGCAAGTTCTCTTCCTCAGTGCTTCCTCCCCTCAGCCCACCGCTGAGAAATTCAAGGGTTTAAGTGGCAAGAGCATTTCTGGCACGTGCGTGGAGTCAGGGGAGATCACTGCCTGCTCAAGTTTGCCGGAATGTTCAAGAGGCTGGTTTCATTTGATTAAAAGCTCCATCCCCCAGGAAAGAAGCCAGGTCAGCGGGGAGCCTGATTATGAGCAGAATTCCACGGGGAAGCATGAAGACAAGTGAGTGTTTGGGCTCTGCTGCGATCAAACACCGCCAGGTTTATCCAGAGGGAGCTCTGAACCTTTCCAGCCCCAGGCCGTGCTCTAGGCACAATCCTGTGATCCCGGTGCAAAACCGACTAAGGACAGACAGGTTAAGCTCAATCCTGGGTGATGCTTTCCTAGGGGCACAGTCAGGGAATGTACCCGGCACACATCCAAGAAAGAATTGTGCTTATTTGTTCGATTTCAGGTCCGGCCTTTGCATGCTTGTGCTGCAGAATTAATCTGGGTGGCAGGGGCTAATGCATTTGGACAAGGCTCTTCATCCTGTCCTTCCCCCAATACGGCAGCTCCATGGGTGTCCCCAGGGGTCCCTCAGGCCCTCCCCGCTAAAAATGCCAATTCAATTCCCAAGACTTCACTTCTGCAAAGTCCTCCCCAAGATGTCTTCAGACCCGTGGAGGGCTTCCAGTGTCACGGTCTTCTCTGCTGAGCGACATCCTGCCTTCTTACCAGGTTCTGCATCACTTTGCAGAAGACAGGAAACTACCTGATTTCTTTGGAGGAAAAGAATAAAACAAAACCCAAAAACCCCAGCCATGAGAGGCACATGTGAGCACGGTAGAGTTTAAGAAAGAGTTGGATGTCACAAGGAGAGAGTTACAGACAAGATGTCACAAGACGTCTGAGAAGCCTACAGTATGTGCTCCTCCTATTCTGTAACCTCCTTTCAGGCTCCCTGTCTCTGGGCTCTGCTCTGTTGGCCCTTTACTGAAACAGCTGCAAAATGTCCCTCCTGACGGTTCCTCTCCCTTCCTCTCTTCTTTCCTTCATCTACTCCATCCTCGTGGGAATGAGCACATTTCTGCCGAGGCCCCTGGAGTGTCACAGCCTAACTGAAGCCATCATCCAGATATTTTTTCCAAAGACACAGTTGATTCTTGCTATCCACAGTAGTTGGTTATGTTCTATAAAATCACCGTGCGTTCTGCATTAGGGAGTGCTGAGCTGCTCCTCCCCGGAGAAATAGAGGGTTAGGTTCTTACAGGCTTCTGGTCACATTTTTCAACAAGTCAATGAGTAACTTTGTTTCACGTGTGGTTTTCTTTAAAGACACCTTATTTGAGAGATTTCATTGATTCATTAGTGATTCATGAACTGAAGAACCCATGGCCAATAGCACCATAACTGGAGCCTGAATGAAAGGTATGTAACACATGCATTTCCTCTGGGAGACATACCACAGGCTTCTTGGGCTTAGGACGATAGACAGCACTTTGGCACTATGCTTGGGGGCTCTTGTAAAGTTGGTGTAAAGTTGGTGTAAAAATCACCAACAAAAGCACAAAAATGAAAAAAAAAATGTGCCACTAAATAGATCTCTAAAAGGACAACTTGTTAACAGTTTGAGAGCCCAAAAAAAAAGGTGGAACGTCGCCTTGTTCAGCCTCAGCTGGTCACAAGTTCGTCCAATGACTTAATTTTTTTTTCACTGCTCTGCAGATGTTTGTGGATGACAGCAAAAGCACTGCAAGTATTGATGTTCTAGTTATGCACCTAGTTTAGCAAGCAGATGGACTAAAAAATATGCAGTGGGTGGATAATTGGGATCAACTGTGTATCCTTTTCTAAGAAGCACAGTGGTGGCAACTGTTAATGTAATAGCTTCTCCACTATGTTGCATATATATTGGCGTATGATTTCATTTGAAAAATTGGTTCTTCTGTCTGAAGGAGATCTAAAATCCAGTGCCTGCCTTAGGAAACTTGATCCATGGCTCATTCAAGTGGTGATTATCAGTCTGGCCTAGGGGCAGGGAAACGGGTGAAGCTTGCCAGCTAGGTTGAGTCATATTGAAAGAGAGCAAGGTTTGCCCACATGAACGGAACAGTCCAGAAATAGGGATGGCACCTGGGAATGTTACATGAAGCAGGGATGTCCCCATGGTATTTTATAGATTTCTATTCGGTAGAGAAGATGACCTCAAGGTCATGATTTCATTGTCTGTAGGACTCTAACCGGTTTTGTATCTAATCTAGGAATCTTATCTTAGAATTTCTTTTTTCCAAAATGCCTATGTGGCAGCCCTCAAGAGTCTTCTCTTCCCATTCTGCAAGCCCGAGGAGCATTCTTCAGACCTTCCAAGGCCTCCGGATGTATCCTGCAGATTGTTGCAAACCTCAGGTATATCCTCATTTCAATTAAAAGACAAGAGCTACTGTAATGAACTTCGGTGTTTGTGTTAAAAATCGGCAACAGATCCTTCTTCTTGTGAAAAGTTTACCCTGAGGCTCCGGGATCAGCATTGGGCGAAGTGCAGTAAACTCATACCGATGATAGGTTTACTGCAAGACATTTTATGTTTTTGGAGCTTCACCAAGGTTCCCAGGTATGCGGTCACTAACTGCCTTCACAGCTCCCCTCTGTTTGCTTTCAGCCATTAGGCGTAATTGAAGGATAGAAGGTGGGTGTGGGAGCATGTGTGTTATTTTCATTTTAGTTATTTGAACAGCATTTACAAGCCTCAGTCTTTTGTGGTCCACTGAGCATGATTCTTGGCTGTGGAAACCTGACACCAGCTAGTCCTGCAGCAGCCGAGCACGGGCATGTGTGCAGTCATATTTACAGATGGCATTTCAATCACTTAACTTACACCTTCCTCCACTGTCACCACCCTTCTGACAGAAATGAGTTACATTGGCTCCATTTTGCAAAAGAATGAAAGGCAACAGGGGCTTGCCAAGTTTACACAGCCAGTGAGAGCCGTATCTAGTCCAAAGTCGAGGAAAACAAAGTGATTGCAGATGTTAATCAAAGTGAAGCTTTTCCATTTGAGAATTACTTGATATGTTTGTTTGCTAAGAAAAATGACCGCAAACTTAGGAATAAAGCAACACTGAGACCATGTCCTCTGGGTGTCATATCAGAGCACTGTTTAACGGCGTCACCCAAAGATTATATAATTATTTAGGGCAGTGGTTTTTAAACTTGGTTTCACATTGGAGATACCTGTGGATCTTCAAAACTATAGTTGCCTGGCTCCTACTCCCTGGCATTCTGATTTAATGAAAGGGGCTGATGGGATGAGCTGAATGATGCCCCACACCCAAAGATGTCCACGACCTAATCCTCAGACCCTATGAATATGTTACCTTACGTGGTAAAAGAGATTTTGTAAGTGTGGTTAAGTTAAGGGTCTTGAGATGGGGAGAGGATCCTGTATTATCCAGGTGAGCTCAATGTCATCACAATGCCCTGACAAAGGGGAGACAGGGGGATCAGACTGGAGGAAATGGAAGATCCTCGGCTGTTGGCTTTGAAGATGGAGGAAGGAGCCACAAGACAAGCAGTACAAGCGGCCTCTAGAACCTGGAGCAGGCAAAGAGTGGACTCTGCCTCGGGCCTCCAGAATTAGCACAGCCCTGGAAACCTCTATGAGACTTCCGACCCACAGAATTGTAAAAGAATAAAGTCGTGTTGCCTTAAGCCACTGTGTTTGTGGTAATCATGTACAATAAGAAACTGATGCAGGTACGACCCGGGGGTCAAGATGTACAAAATCTCCCCAAGTGATTCTAATGTGCAGCAAACTTTGGGCACCCACCGATCTAATGAAATTTATTTGCATTTGGCTCTGCCATTAACTGTTTGATCGGAACCAGCCACTATTGTGAGGTTCTACGATATATAGAAAATAGATCCTAGTAAATAGCTACTTTACAGATAAGTAGAGAAAATAACCTCGGGGTCATGATCTTATGGTTCCATGGGGCATTAGCCAGTTTTCTATCTAATCCAGGAATTTTAATTCCTTTTTTTTCCTCCAGAATGCCTATAAATATCTAGTTCTTCAAAATGCTTTTGGAACCAACTTTACTTTCACGCTAGCTCTCTCAGTCGTTGAATGCATTTTTGGCACACGTTCATTCTATATTTCTATGAATGTCATGCCTTTAACTCTTTGAAAATATACTTACACATATTCAATAATAAATATTTGTGAGGAAGCAAAGACAGGATGGGAGGATGCCAGTTTCCCCCTTGGAAGAGCCAAAAGTAAGGTTGAAGGGTTGCTTCAGAAGTTATGGACGTAAAGCCAGATCAGTCACTGTCGCTGAGGCCACATAGGTTGGAGTGGGGACGAACCACCTCCTGCAGCCCCGTTCCTGGTTCTCGGGCTGGCTTTACATCTCTACTCTGCTGCTTAGTAGCTGTATGATCTTGAGAAGATCTTCTGGAAGTCTCCGTTTCTTCATCAGAAGAATTATAATAATCTACATCACAGCATCACTGGAGGTACTGAGCAAGAGAGGCACATCAAGCATGTACACCTGGGGACACTCATCAAAAACTTGACCCAGATGACTGAGCAGTGCTGGCTGTAGCGCCCCCTCTCCTTACCTCTGGCAGTACCCATGACAGTAGGGACACCACTGACCAAAAGTGTCAATTCCCTTCCCAGCGGATCTCATCTTGGCCAGGTAGAAATTTCACTGGAGGAAGAACCTGACCCCATTTGCCCCTGCATTCAGGGGGCCTGCAGGGCTTTTGAAGCCAATGGCCTACATTTCATACTTAGGAGATGATGCCATCGTTGGCCTGCCTTTCTTTTGATATTTCTGCCATTCAGGTATTACCCTCTCGCTGATATGCTGGGCCCAGTTTTAAATTACATGCTGGCAGCCAAATGGGAATTAATGGGCTTTGCATTTCTCCCCATAATGATCTCTCAACATGGCTGGAAGAGTAGGTACTGTGTACAGATGAAAAGACTATGGCCATACGTTGAGGTGGAAGCAGAGGTTACATTAGCTTACAGCCCTCCTTTGCTGGGCTTCACGTGACAGCCCGTCCATCAATATATACAGGTCCTCATCAGAGCTGAAGACTCCTGTACCTCGCAGGGGGGAGTCAGTGAAACTCTCCCCTGGGCTGCTGGGGTCAAGGTATTGTTACAAAGCCTTGTACCTTGGAACTGGAAGGAAGTCAGACCCAGCAGAGTCAAATGATTAAGAATTTGGAGAGATTGATTTCAGGGATTAAATACCTACTCTGTCAGTTAACCCACCCGTGAGTCAAGAGAGATAGGAATGATAACTATGCAAGGAATTTTGACCAGATAAAGTACCAGATAGGTAAGGTCTCATTTAGGGTCACCCAGAGGTTATGTAGAAAATCAGTGAAGCAAGGCTACATCCATCGCTAGATGGGAGAAAACAAAAACGAATGCTTAACATTACTGAACCTAAATGAGAACAGAAGTCCCTCATTTGGGTAAATCGTGTGGATGATCAGATAGCTTCATTTATAAGTATGAAAAATTGGCCAATTAATTCAGTTGGTCAGTTATTCAACAAACATTTACTGACAGTCTGCAAATACCAGGCAATGTGCCAAGTAAAGAGAAGTAAAAAGTACACCCAACCCCAAGGAGTACATAGTCTCTGCTGTGAACATAATAAATGCTGCTCTGGAGGTATATACCTAGTATGGTGGGGTCATAGGAGGGAGTGATATCCTACGAGAAGCTTCTAAAAATTATGATTATCTTATGTAATTTCACATCTACTTCTGTATATATAGTTAAATAGCCCTATTTTTAGACATCTAGAAATAAGCTCTTTTCCCTATTCTAATTTTAGTAGACTCTGACAAGTGTTGGGCAGTATTTATTTTCCACAGGCAAGATACCACATGGAGAAAATTTTCTCTGCTTCCCTTGAGAGATCTGAAGCCCCTAGACGGGTCTTGACCAGGAGCAGCTCAGCCCTGGAGGACCGGGCCTGTTGAAGAGGTGCCATGAGCTCTGGGAAGCTGAGACGCAGTTGGGCTCCCCAGCAGCAGCCCGTGCCCCTCATTGCAGTGAGATCTATAGGCATAGGCCCTGCCCAGGGGCAGCTCCCGGGGATAGCACAGGCTTACATGCATGAAAATGAGCCCACAGCCTCACATCAGCACCCTGCTGTGGGAGCTGGCCCTCAAAAATGGAAAGGAGAAAGCCCTGAGGTTGTTCCTTTGCTGTCAGCAATCAGCAGCTGTTTGGTTGCAGCCAGGAGATGGCTTCAAGTGAAGGAAGCAGAACCACCATGTATAATAGATTTGTTTCCAGGTAGGAGGTGTATTTTATAGTATTCAAGGACAATCAATTCTGCTGTGGAAGGTAAGCATACACGTAGGATGGATGAAACCCATAAGATCTGTTAGGTATTAGACTGCATAGAAAAGGGCCCACCCCCAAAATTCATGTTCACCCGGTACCTATGAATGTGACCTTTCTTGGAAATAGGGTATCTGCAGATATAATTAGTCAAGATAAGGTCCTACTAGATTAGGGTGGGCCCTAAATCCAATGGCTGGTGTCCAGATAAGGCCATGTGAAGACGGAGGAAGAGATTAATGTGCCTACAAGCCAAGGATCACCCAGGATCGCCAGCAACCGCCAGAAGCTAGGAGACAGGCATGGACCAGAGACGACAAAAGGAACCAGCCCTGCCGAGACCTTGATTTCAGACTTCTGGCCTTCAGAAATGTGAGAGAACAAATTTCTGTGAGACGGGTTAGACAGAGTTGAGCATGTGCATGCTGCACATGGATGGTAAGGGATGGAAGGCCCAAGGGGCACCAATACTCATGAACCTCTGAATATACAGGAGGCACAGTAGGCAATCAAAACTCATGAGGTCTCCAAGTGCCCACTCATCAGAGACACCCATTCTGGCTCCATGTGTCTATCTACCATAGATATTCAGATATTCAGGCAAAAGCTGCGACTGCTCAGGAGACCTTGGTGAGTCCCACCGGCGGCCAGGAGTAATTGTCAGATATTCAGGCAAAAGCTGCGACTGCTCAGGAGACCTTGGTGAGTCCCACCGGCGGCCAGGAGTAATTGTGCTGCAACTGGTATAACAAGTGTGGGGTGGCCCCACGCACCTCCTGCTTGTGTGTCCCTTTGGCTCAAACCTCACCTCTGGTCATCAGGGAAAGCTTCTATGGCAGAAAAGGAGGAGGTGGGGAATGGACGGGGAGGGGAAAGGAGGGGGGCGGAGGGAAAGAGAGAGACCCTTCAACTATCGTGTGACCCAGGGTTCAGGTAGTGTGGCCCAGCCTTGGGCTTTAACCAGCTGTTAACCAACTCTTCTCTTTTCCCTTGCTTCCCACTGCATTTTGAATCGATTCCATACACCATGTATTTTAGCATTATAATTTGGTCAGGAGCCTTTCTGTTCCGTGGATTCTGGAGCAGTTTGCCAGATATATATGGATATATATGGAGGCCACAAGGTAATTTCCCATACCACATAGGGGGCTCAATTTCCCTGGTGGTATTTCCTAGAAACTAGTTACCTTTGAACGAATATTTATTAAAGACCCACTATGTGCCAGGCACAGGCTTAGGCCCCTGCTGTGTAGTGATGAGCAATGCAGACTTGATCCCTGACCTAGTAATTAGAGTTCCACAAAAAGAAAAATAATCAGTGTCTAATTTAGTGTAACAACTTCCCTGACAATGGACATGTCCACATGACAGAGCACCTGGGAGGAGCATACAACCCAGTCTAGAACAGTGGGAGAACACTTCCTGGAGGAAGGATCTTCATACTGAGACCGGAAGAGCAGATAAGCAGCATGGGGTATGGAAGAGTGTTCTAGGTAGAAGAAACAGAATGAGCAGAATCTCAGAGGTAGAAAGTGGAAGGGGAGCTCTTGTATATTTCCTTCTATCTACCCCAAGGATTGCTTCTGGAACATATTTTTGGTCTAATGAGCCATGTTAGGTTTCCTACATAGTACCTAGTATTTAACTCTTTGCTAGTGATGAAATAGTATATTCTAAATTCAGCCCCCACCCCCTCACACATTTTTTTAGGGCTGATATTTCCATCTGCTTTAGTATTGACAAAATATGAAACTTGTTTATAACTATGGAGAGTCAAATACATTATCGAGTTCTCAGGGCTCTGTGCCCGGAACAAAACCAACCCATTGTCCATTGGGTGAGACCTAGGTCAGCCATCTTTCCCCCTTCCCATATTCATTACACCATTTCCTGAAAGCCCCTTCCTCTGGTCCCTGCCTCGGTTCTCCAGGTGTTAAATGGTTGTTCACCTCACTTACCTGCAGAACATAATGAAAATAAGAAGAGCAAAGAGCATTTTGAACAAGAAACAATTTTGTTACTTATGAAGGATTTCACTACTGCAAAGATGGCAGAATGTTGCTTCTTTTCCCCATAGCTCCTCACCCTGTCCCCGTTTCCTTCTCTAGAGATTGTTAAACAATAAATACTGTAATGTGTGTGGGACTGTTAGGGTGCAGAGTTGTCCAGAACAAGCATGATAATTCAGACAACCTCTCCAAGTCCTATCTGAATCTCTAAGTTCTGATTTTATAGCTGTGTCTTTTTTATACAATACAAATATTTCTGAAAATTTAGAAATTGAACTTTATAGCTTAAATAATATTTTATTTATACCTAATTAGCTTGCTTGTTTTAAAAATAAAATCCCAAAATAAATATTTTGACAAAATGAATTCTCCAAGTTGCATTTTATTTTTATGATTGAGAATACAAAGAGGAATTTAGTTATGTTGGTAAATGTAATATCTGTGTGAAAATGTTTTGCAAGTGTAAAAAACTGTTAGTCCAACTGTTTAGACAGTATTTAGTTATCAAAATATCTAAAGATTTGATGCCTAACAAATTACCCCAAAATCTAGCAGCCTAACGTCTCAGGAAGGGTAAAAGGAGTTCTTTTTAAAAATCCGCAGTGTAAAACAACAAACATTATATTTCATAGTTTCTGAAGGTCAAGATTCTTACCTGGGTGGTTCTGGTTGGGATCTCTTACTAAGTTTCAGTCAAGCTATACACTAGAGCTACAGTCTTTGAAGGCTTAATAGGGGCTGGAAAATCCACTTCCAAGTTCATTCCCACAGCTGTTGGCAAGAGGCTTCAGTTCCCTTCCTATGTGGGCCCCCATGGGACTGCTCACAACATGGCTTCCCCCAGAGGGAATATCTACATGCGGAAGAAAATAAGAAAGACAGAAGGCAAAGTATCTTATAACCTAATCTCAGATGTAACATTCCATCACTCTCTATATTCCTTTGGTCATACAAACCAATCCTGATACTGTGTGGATACAGTGGCACAATACAAAAGGTGTGCATACCAGGATGCAGGGATCACTCGGGGCCATTTTGGAGGTCACCGAAAACAAGTTAAACAGATGATTCTTTCCAAAATCCTTGCCCTGTGACTTTTTATACGTTCTTATTAAGATTAATAAACCAATTTTCCCAGTGGGGCCTCCAGTTAGCCATAGAATCAGAGCCATCAATCTGAGACAAAAAGTTACATTAGACCAACTAGTATAGAAATACATTAATTTGAAATATTTAGGCAAGGCTCTGAGAAAAATATCCAACACCAAAATTCGTTGTGAGACAGAGAAGCATCTGTTTTTAAAGGAAATATCTGAAAACTGGTTATACAAGTCTTGAGCTTCTCACCCAAGAGCTGTTCCCACAGATCAGGGGTATTTAAAGGTCAAGAGGGACATCAGAAGGAACGTGTAAGGAGGGTTTGCTGGAAAGAGTAATTTATTGCTATGAGTCCCATCTAAAGGAGATGAGTGAAAGTCGCTCCGATAGGGTTGTTTTGAGAGCGCGAAATGTGTTCTCCGTGGCCAGAGAGCAAAATGGCTCATGAGAGAGTCAGTTTCCAGTATCTGTAGGTGCAGAGAGGGTGAGCCCTCTAAGAGCAGCACCACTTGAGCAAGAACTTTCCAGTACCCCTGACCCTCTTCCTGCTCGGGTCCTGGTTGGCATGCTGGAGCAGGGGGCTGGTGGGAAGACCATCTGCAGGCAGGAAAACAAGAGGAGACCCCTGCATGCCAGGCTCCAACAGCCAGGCAGCTCACAGTGGGTCCCGGCTGGGGAGTTTAATGTTAAGTCAAATTTAACGTTTGTTACCTAGACTAGACACGTTAAATTATTGTTATGCTGTGTGTCTTCCAGTGTCTTCCTCTGACAAAACAAGTCAGAAGGGTAGTCAAGTTTTTCTTCCAGATGCAGGGTTATAATGGAACAGTAGGAGATAACACAGAGTTATTTATATAATTATATCCCACGATGTTTTCCTTGTTCAGTTTACAAGTTTCACTTCCAATTGCCTCTGTGTTTGAAATTAGGATCATTTTAAATATTAGGCTCCTGACTTCTCACTAGGTGAGCTGCAGCTAGCACAGACCATATTGTTCATAAGGGACAGCTTAACAGAGAGAAAAGTGAACTAAGACAATACACGGAACCCGATGTCCACTTCTCACATGCCTGTAGGATTGAGGCTGTGATGTCCGTGGTTTCTCAAGGCCTGGTGGTGGGTCCTTACCTGCTTCGAGGCCCATTTGTCTGTTTATTCCATCACCTCTTCATTTCACCTCTCTCGGAGCTCCTACCACAGGCTAGCATCCTCCCACTCCTCAGGAACCCTGGCTCACCATCTTCTGCATCCTGTCCATTTCTCTACCTCTGAGACTTCTCCAGAGTCCATCAGCTGCTCTGAGCCAGGTGGCAGCCTTCCTGTAAGAAAATTTGGATAGGGTTTTGAGAAAGTGGGTGGTATATGTAAATGTGATATCACACAGGGGCCTTGGAGGTGTCTGATACTTTTCTGTCCTAGATAGAACATCATATGTATATATTTTTAATATATATATATAAATGCACGGCATATATTTATATTTACATGAATGTATAGATATTCTTAGTAGCACATTTAGAAACAGACTTGCAGTCTGGAAAGTTTCAATAAAAATAATACTGTGTATCTTTACATTACTTTAAGAAGGATACCTAGTTTTATCTCCTGAGAAAGTCATCCTGAGTTTTTATAGCCCAACCCACTCACAGGCCCCAGACTGGTTACCCGTCTTGGTGAGGACCAGGGAGGCTGGATCATTGAACAACTAGGTGAACTAATGCCGTATGCTGTATAGAACACTGTAAATGACATTTTGGGATTTTAAGTCTTTTTTTTTTTTAGGGAGGTTTCACCTTTATTTAAAAAGCTATCTTTGTATATGTATATATAAAAATATATATATAATTTATATATATATTTCATATATAAATATATATATAAAATGTTACTGTCATAGTATTTATATTTATATAATATGACATCTTGGTATTTAATATATCTGAAATTAATTTGGATATATAATGACAGATGGGAATGCATTGAATCATCGTTTCTGACAAATGGTTTCCTAATAGCACATATTGAAAAGTCCATACCTGCCCCACTTATTTAAAGGAAATCTTTAACAAATACTTAATTTCCATGGCTCTGTTTCTCTGTTCTGTTTGGCTGTATTCGTGCTGGTATAAATCCGTTTTAATTACTACAGCATCAAAGTCCATTTTGATAGCGGGTAGCTTATTCAGTGTTCCGAGAACAGCCTATGGCCCAACCTTCTCCCCTCATCAGAATCCTGCACCTCCTCTCCAAATCACCCATCCTTGACGGGGGACCCCTGGCTTAGCAGCAGGTTTAGGTGGAAAAGACAGAGGGGTTTTTGGTTGATCACACATTTGCTCCTTACTTACAATGCAATGTGGTGGCTGAAACCTGAAGCATCATAGGCTGTATCAGTGAATCATGCATGTTCAGAGAATGATAACCTAAGGTCACAGAATGGTTGACTGGAATACACCTAGGGTGCTGGGCTGAGGGCTGGGCACCGCCTTTGGGCAGGAGCATTCCCTGATTAGAATGGCCAGCAGACGGTGCGGAGAAGAGGGATGGACGGTTGGTCTGCGGAGGGGAGGGTGCCAGGGCTGTTGTCTTCAAGTCTGGAGAGGGGGTGGACAAAATTTTCTTTTGTCTGGAAAGGAAAACAAAAAGGAAATTAAAGAAAGCCAGATCTCAGCTCTCTGTTGGGGAGGAGAATAAATAAATACAAGGGGTCAATTTGTGAGGTAATGGGTACTTGCTATGGAAAAGATTTGAAAAGAAGTTGTATGCTGTGGAAAGGATGTCTGTTTATGAAGGAAGATAAACTTGATACTTCTGTTGGAATTTTCCACCTCCCTTAATTCCTCTTCTCTTCGCTGAGACGTTTCAGCTCACAGCACTTGAACCCTCTCCCCAAGGACTATGGAACTTCTAGCCTGTACCATCCATCTGTCTCCCAACATTCCCTGAGCTGAGCTTTCCCTTAAGTTGTGATTTAAATTTTCTCTCCTGTCTTTTTTTTACTGCAGGGACTCTTTTGTTTTTCCCCTTTCACAGCGCCTAGCTCAGCCCCTTGCATTTAAATATGGCTTAATACGTGTTTATTTATTGTTCCACAGTGTTCTAACGAAGGTGCTAATTGTCCTGACTCCAGCCACCAAGAAGGGAACAGCGGTGTTGTGGGGTTCTGTTTCAGAAATACCCACCTTTTCCTGTCACCCCGTCTGAAATCAGCCAGTCCTCATCATTCATTTCCCCCTCTCCAGTTCCCATCCCATTTTTTTTCTTTTTTTTAAGGCAAGAAGAATCCTTTGCCGAAATCAAACTCTTTTTTTTTTTTTTGTGCGTGTGGTCAGAATTATAGACAGGAGGTGAACAGATGGCTGAGTTTTGAGGAGACAATTCCAGGCTGCTGAGGCTTAACAAAGCTAATAAAAGGTAATTTACCAAAGACTTAGAGAGTCACGGGGCATTTGAGATTCTTGAAAGCCCCAAACCCACTGCCCTTGCCAACATCCCCCTCCCTCTCCCCCCTGCCCTCTATCCTTCCGAAGAAGAACGTGAGGTTGCCAGGCTGCGGCTGATGTAGCCACTCTGGGGCTCTGCTCTCCCAGGCACCGTTGCTGGGCTGTCTGGCTAACAGGCTGAGGCACCATTGTCTTCCGGCAAATGGTCTTGGCACCATTCAGCTGCCCAGGCCGTGGCCCCGTGCACCTGGCTGGGATCCCAGAACCCCTGTCGTGAGAGCCGCACGGTGTGATGCTGCATTGGCGTCTTGTTTTCACTGTGGGGGGAGTGCCTTGTTTGGGTTCTCATTTCATTTTTCTCCCCCTCCCGAAAGTCCCAGCTTGAGGCTTCCTACATCTGCTCTGCTCCATTTAGCATTTGCATCCAAAATCTCTTTTTATTCTGTTCCCAGTTGTCTTCGAAATGGCCCCATCTGCCTCACCCAGGCCTTGTCCACAAAGGCAACCTGGACCTACGTCAGCTGGGATGGGGTGTCCCTTTGCTGCCCCCGTGGGCTGGGATCACCACCGCCATACCCAGCTCAGGCCAGTCTCCAGGACCGCCGAGAGAAAATGCCCTTTGTGGTTTTGCTTTCTTACGTTCAGGAGAGGGTACTGTAAAATGTGTGTGACTCACTGCGGAATATCCAGGGTGCTTGGAGCCTAGGTTGGCTGAGGTGAGGTAGACAGAACCGGAAATGAGGCAGGAGTCATTGGCTACATGACGTCCTCACTTCATCTGACCTCTTGGCTTCCAGTGGTGACCGAGGGACTGGGGAGAAATTTGGCTTAATTTAGATTTATGCGAACCTAGTCTCTGAGCTTTGCCATCAGAACAGCAAAGGCTTCTGGGACTGGTATGACTTTATGTGCCTGGTAATGTGCTAAGTATTTGCGGAGGAGGAGAGAGGAGCTTATGTTCCGTTACAAGAGACAGACGGTTCGGCATGATGTGACGATCGTTATGGGGAGGCGTACATGAGAAACCATGGGTATACTCATCCCACCTTCTAGAAGAGATGATGTCTGAGGTAGGACTAGAAACGGAATTCCCACCAATCAGGCAAATCAGTGGAGAAGGGGGTTTCAGGAGCAAAGCAAGAAAACACGAAAGACCTTATCCAAGACCCAGAATCACGATTTAGCATGCTGCGTGTGGGTTCCTGTGGGAGGTTTGGAATTGTTATAAGGTAGGGCCACAGGAAATGAGGTTGGAGAATTAAGACAGGGCCATATCACAAAAGGCCTCCTGTACTAAATGAAGGGGCTGTAGGTCAAGGGAGCTGCCAGAGGTTTTCAGGGAGGAGGGACAGGATCAGGTTTGCAGTTTGGAAAGCGTGCTCTGGCGGGAGGATGGATTTTGAGGAGGGGTTCTGGGCAGGGAGAACCAGGTCCACTACTCAGGTAGACTATCTCCCTATCCCTGACCCCACTGCTCCTCTCACCACAACCAAGCAGTCCTTGTAGTCCTTCCAGAAATTCCCACTGGCTTGACTTTCAAAATATTTCCAGCATCTGCCTTTTCTCACCAACCTCCCCTGCTATGACCCTGTCCTGGCCGCCAGCATCTCCCACCTGCATCATTGCTATAGCTTCCTGCCTGGTCCCCAGCTCTCTCCTGATTTCCCTAAGTCTGCTCTCCATGTGGCAGCCAAAATGATCCTTCTAAATCATATATCTGGTGCCATCATTCCTCTGCTCAAATCCTAGCGATGACAACTGATCCCTCTCTGACAACTGATCCCTCTCTGAAAAAGCTGAAGTTCGTGTCATGGACTCTGACCTAATTTCTGAATGCCTCCCCTCCCTTCCTCCACTCCGGTTGTGCTGACTTTCTGGCTCCCTCTTGAACTTGCCAGCCACTGTCCCATGTTAGGCTCTTTCCCTTTGTCTTGGGATGCTTTCCCCCAGGTAACTGCATGCTTGCCCCCTTCATGTCTTTGCTCAAATGTTACCTTCTCAAAGAGTCTAACTCCAATCACCCTGTTCAAAATGGCAAACTACAACCTCCCTCCCCCACTCCCTCCCTCCCAACTCTACTTTTTTTCATTGGAATTATTATGTTTTTTTATTGGCTATATAATTTACCCATTTATTGTGTTCTTATTGTCAGCCTTTTCCCTCCCTCCGCTAACATGTAAACTCTTCAAGACCAGGGATCTTTATATATTTTGTTTGTTAATTGTATCCCTGGTTCCTAGAACAGTGCCTGACCTACAGTATATCCTTACCAAACTATATGTTGGACCAATAATTAACAGTAGTTCAAATGGGAGGTGATTAGGGCCTGAGCAAGGACAGTGGTATGGGAAGAAGGAAAGAAAAACTTCAGATACATTGATCAGACTTTCTGACCGACGGAAAATACCAGTGAGAGAAAGGGAATGATCTAGAATGAATGTCAAGCTTAGAGGAACAACTGGGGGCAGAGGGCCACTTGGTATAGGGGAAAGGGAAGAGAATAATGAGCCCCGCTCAGGACATTTTGAGACGCCGTTGGCTGTGGAATAGTCAAGTGGAGACGGAGACCCAGCAGGCAGTTAGAATTCAAGCAAAACTCTCACTGGTGAGACCAGAACTGAGGTGTAGAAACTGGAGGCCTCAGCCCCCGCATACTGACTTGTAAATAAGCTAATGTTACCCTGACTTGCCTGAGGGACTAGAGAGCAGTGGCCAGAAAGACGTGTTGTACCTTCTGTTATATGCACACAGAGGAGAGAGATGTTCCAAGAACATGTCAGAACTGTATGCAAAGGGAACGGCTAACTTTCTCTATAATTTCAGATTTCCTTCTCGAAGGGCAGTTTTTCCGGTGTGACACAATCTATAATGTCTTAAGATAAAACAAGGTTAAAGGTAAAACATTCTTGGGGTAATTACATTTTGTTCAACTGAAAAGTACTAAACACACGCAAAAATAAACTTAATTACATGGTTGATCTCAGATAATCATCTAGATGTTGCTGGAAGGGGCAAACTATCATTTTTCCCTCTAGACAAAAACACAACTCCCGCCTGGGACTCTCGTAGATTTTTTTTAAAAAGGCATTGTACTAAGGCAAGTAATATTATCTGCGTTTCCAGAGGGGATCAGGTCACAAGAAGGTTAAGGTAATTCCCAAGGATTGAACAAAGTCAGAGGGCAACTCCTGGAGCAAATCTTCAAAATCTTCGATCCCAGGCCAGGGTCCCCCAAATTGAGGTCATCCTTATGGTCACAAAAGCTGTAGGCAGATTTATGAGACAATCAGAAGAAAAGTCACAGCAACGATGTTAGACTTCTTAGTTTGAACACTAAGAGTTCACTCTTCTCTCTGATATTTAAAAACTCATCTCCTTTTGTTTCTGCCTTTTAAAGAAGCCTGAAGTCTCTCTTCCATTTGCATTTCTAGTCCTGGATCCTTCTGACCCAGACAGATTGGGGCAATAGATAGAGGGGTCATCCTGCTCTCTCTCTCTCTAATGGAAAAGGGGCTCCTGATTTTTTTTTTTTTTTCCTAGCAGTGTGAAGCAGTGAGATCAGAAGCCAAGAACCTGAGAATCTGGGCAAGGTTCTGGCCCTAAGGAGATGAATGTGGGTGCGAATATTGGCCATTTAGGCTCCAGTTTCTCACACTGCAAAATGAGGAAGCTGACCACCTTTTGCAGCTGTGTCTTGCTCCTGAAGTCTGTAACTCTTTGTAAAGGGAATAAGTCTATTGAAGGGTATATCAAGATGTAGCCAATTCCATTCAAATCAACCAAAATGGGTATATGTATTTATAGGTCAGTGGTATTTTTGTCCACTGTAACCCTGGGGCTCCCTGGGACAGATTGACCATGGAGTTGCTCCCTAGGTTGAGAAAGTGTGAGAGCTGGGCCACGGCAGGGTCAACATGCAGTGGAGAAGGTTGTCCATCTGGCAAATGGGCCTTGGGAAGTGTTGACAACGAGGCTTGTGGGAAGATGCTGCAGTCATGATGGGATGCTTTTCTGGAACACCTCAGATTTCCAATTAAACATCACAAAACACGGAGGGAGTATACTGCTTCTGGAAACTAGAGACAGGGCAAGCTATGTTCAGCTTGATGTCCACACTTGTCTTAAGGTGGCACACCAAAGACTCCATGGGCTCAGAAATAGAAAGAGGAAAGCAAGAGCGAGAGGGCGAAGTTGTTCAGAGTCTCAGAATTGCTCCACCCTTAGAGTAAGCGTTAAAGTCCAACTTTACCTAAATTCATGTGTGGCAAGGTGGCCCCAGGGAATATGTGATGAAGAAATAGTTTAGACCAAGGCCAGAACTCTTTGTCCCATTATTAATATGAATTATAATATTTAATATATTTATATTATTATATACAATATCATTATTTCAATTTATATTTATATTTAATAATAACAGTTAATATTAATAACTATTAATATATGCTGCACCTACAGAAATTCGAGTCCTAATTGAAACATCAAGTTAAGCAAAATAATTATTATTAATGACTGCAACTTTGTTCAAATCCAGTACTGAAACAATGACACATACATAGTGTAAAACCTCCCTAAAATCAAATACATGAAGTTGGTACAGTTGTTTGTGTGTACCTATATTTATTGACAGAGAAGAACTACACAAGGTAATGTTGCAAAAAGAAAAACAAACCAAAACAAAACCCAAATGGCAGAGCAATTCACGTAAAGCTATTTTTCAAATACATGTGTGTATATATTTGCTTGAGGGGAAAATACTGAGACGGATTTACATAATGTATATGTATAATGTCTATCTCCACATGACAGGATTTCAAGTTTTATTTTTTAAAATGTTTATCAAATAGGGGCGCCTGGGTGGCTCAGTTGGTTAAGCATCCAACTCTTGGTTTCAGCTCAGGTCATGATCTCAGGCTGTGGGATCAAGCCCTGAGTTGGGCTCCGCAAAGTCTGCTTGGGATTCTCTCTCTCTTTCTCCCTCTGTGCACCCCACCCCCGCCGCTGTCCGTGCACTCTCTCCCTCTCTCTCTCTCTCAAATAAATAAAATCCTTTTTTAAAAAAGTTTATCAAATATATTTAATAAATAAGCAAATGAAATACTTGTCAGTATAGTCTAGCCTTTTTACTATGTTTCTTTTTAGTTCAGAAAGTTCATTACGATCTAAAATCAGGGACTAGAAACCCAATCGAAGGTGATGCCTCCTCACTGGTTTCTTCCCAAGGAGGCAGGGATAACCTTGTGTTAAAAACAAGTTGCCCCAGCACCACTGCCCCCATTAGAACCCAGACCTGATTCCTGAAGCCAAAAAGCTACAGCCTACAACACTGTCCAAATAGAGTGAGGAGAGGTGGCCTCTCGGGCCCAAGTTCTTCCTGCTCTCTCCTGGGACTGAGTTCCTTACTGAGGATCACATTAAGTTCCAGGGTCTTTGGCATCTCCAATGAACATCTTGGCTTAAGTACTCTCCTCCTCCCTCAGAAGCTGTTCTTCACAATGAAAGGAGAGGAAGCTGCCAAGAAGGAAAACTGGATGAAGATTGTGGACAGTTAAGGGTGTGTCCTTGGAGGCCTGTGGACACATGAAAAGTCATGCAGGCTGTCTCCTCAGATTTAGAGACCTGTCATGTCAGAGTGTCTAATGTGTAGTCAAGAAGACCAGGGCTTGAGCTTCAAAGATGTTGGAAGCCCATGGTTTAGCAAAACAAAGAGAATTAACGTGATTTCAGGTCATTCCTGGGCTGCAGAAGGGCCAGTAGTCATCTTGGATGGAAGTTCCATATGGCTCTCACTTTGAGCAGAGCTAATCCATTTGGAATAGTCAAGGGCATTTATCAGCAATCAATCAGGGAATATTTATTGAGCATCTTGGACAGGGGCTGGCTCTCTTGTTTAAAACAGTAATGAAACACTCCACGGTTGCATCGGAGAAGAGTTCCAGAAGGAAATCTCCAAGTAAACGGAGGGAGGTAGAAACCCAGCCTCATTCTGCCCTACCCCTCCCGCTGTAAGCTTATTTTTCCCATAAGAACGTCAGTTACTCTCACTATTATAAAACTCACCTCTTCTTCCTTTCAGCCCCTCATAAAAGCTTAGATAAAAATGTCCTTTCCTTGGTTCCCTCAATAAAGCCTAGACAGCCTGACATTGGCAAGAACAACTTACGAAATGTTAACACGGAACAAGAACAATATTTTATAAAAAGTTCACCAGAAGAAACAATCGTCATGATTGCAAAGTGGCTTAAGGCAGCCATGAAAGCACAGATGACAGACCCAATCTTACAGAAACTTCTTCCCTCCTCCTGCTCCCTGGCAGCGGTCTTCAGCCATCTCAGAGCATTCCTCATTCTGCTTCCCTGACAATTCCTAGGGCCCACAGTTCTCTTGGTTTCCACCTGCTGTTCTCTGGGGAAATACAGCATCTCTTTAACTGAGGCCATGACAAGCGTGTCATAGTTCAAGGAGCATTCAAGAACACCTGTCTTGCCTCCTGGCCTTTCTCCTTATTTTAAATGTGTTATGCAAGCTGAAGAGAGAGCTCAGCTTTTTGAAAGATGACAGTTGAAGCTTTTTAAAATCTTGATTTGGGCCAAACTGTAGTAACAAATTCTAACCTCAAATAGTATGAACAGTTTTTAAATAGTGGGAATTGAGGGACGCCTGGGTGGCTTAGTGGGCGGGGCAGCCGACTCTTGATTTCGGCTCAGGTCATGATCTCAGGGTCCCGGGGTGGAGCCCTACATCGAGCTCCTTGCTCAGCGGGGAGCCTGCTTGAGGATTCTCTCTCCCTCTCCCTTTGCCCCTCCATGCTCACTCTCTCTCTCTTTCTCTCTCTCAAATAAATAAACCTTTAAAAAAATAGGAATTGAATTCAAGTCAACAAATATTAATTTAATAACCACTATGTGCTAAGTAATGGATAAAATATAGAAAGGCTTACAAAGATAAGTAAAACGTGGCTTTGTCCTTCAAGGAGTTTAGAATCTAATAATGAGAATAGGACAAATACTGTTTCACTGTAACGTAAGACAGAGGGTCAGGACTGCAAGAATTTTGTTGTTTTGTTCTGTTTTTTTATGTGCTGAGGCAGCTTAGGGGAGAAAGAGAATACATCCAGTTGGAGGCTACTGTTTGTTTTTTTTTTAAAGATTTATTTGTTTGTTTGAAAGAGAGAGAGAGAGCATGGGGTGGGGGGAGAAGGGCAGAGGGAGAGAATCTTCAAGCACACTCCGCCCTGAGCTTGGAGCCCAAGGCGGGGCTCGATCTCACAACCCATGAGATCATGACCTGAGCCTTAACCAAGAGTCAGACACTTAACCAACTGAGCCACCCAGGCGCCCCTGGTGAGTACTTCTTAGGAGAAGGAGTATTGAAGGATAAAGTGAACAGAAATGAAAGGCACTCCCAAAAGGAGGAGTATTATTAAGCAAGGCCCAGAGTTGAAAAGCCTGACAGTAGTCAGGCCACTGAGTATGTGGGAGATTAATCAGAGAAGAAGCTGGAAAGCAGATTCTGAGTCAAGACTTTGAACTTGGCTCCATAAGCAAATGTAAACTGCTAAAGATTTTTGAGCATGGGCACACTGATCTGAGCAGTACATTAGGTAAAGTAACTGCACATGAATTCAGGGCTAGGTTGCCCAGAGTGGCACTAGAGGCAGGAAGCCAGGTCAACTGCAGGGATCTAGATGAAAAGAAATCTGAGGTCTGAGCAAGGGAGGTGTTGCTGGGAGAGGGTGGGGCTCAGAGCCCAGGAGAGGTAGTGTCTGATCTGCATGACCTAGACACCATCACTGTGCGGGGAGGGTAAGGAGGAGTGAAGGGTCCAAATAACCCCAAGGTGTCCAGCCTGAGAGGCTCGGAGGGTGCTGTTGCCCTGACAAGGAAATCAGGAGGGAGCACCTCTTTGGATTATTAAAAGTATAAAAAACAACCTGGTGAAGCAAGCCAAGGAATACCTCTTACAAGGAACCAAGTTCTGAAGCAGTGGATCATACTGCTTTTGTCTTTTTCCTTCCGTGCAGGGTTCAAGCATGGGTCACTTCCCAGTTCCAGTCCCTTCTTTATAGGGATGGAAGCTGGAATGAGGACTTGCAAATGGTAGTTTCCACTCTTTCCACCTATGAATCAGGTTTGAGGCTCTCAGGAGACTCAATTCTCTCAGCCTGGTTCTAGGGATCATCTAATTGATGACAGAGGTGAAATGCAACCTACAGATTAGGTAATCAGGGGAGGTCAAAGAAGTCATTGATTCAGAAGCTCTTACAAAAACAAATTTGTGGGGCAGAGATCTAACTTTGCAAACAGAATCCTTAAAGGAAGAGCCCCAGCAGAGAAAAGGGTAGCGTACAGGATGCTTCAGATTACAGATAAGCTCCCTCTCTAAAGTCTCTGATCCAGAAAATCAGCCCCGGTGCCAATATTGCAGGGAAAAACCGTCCTCCCAGAGCCCTTTCCCACACTCAGTGACAAGCAGGGTCCCAGAGGTTCAGGCATTCACAGAGCTCTTGTTTTTACAATGACAGCGGAGGAAACAGCGTTCAGGGCAGACCCAAAATGCAGGTCTGCGTCATGAGCATGTCCTGCTTCAGAATGGCCCTTCGATTACTGTTCCTCTTTGATCCCTGGGGATCTGGAAAGGAGGCTAGTTTCTGCTCAATAACCAGCTGATTTTTTCCTTGGTTCTCCTAGAAAATAGGAACTCCCTTGTCACTTTGCCAATCTCTTGCAGAAGCTTCCAGACTTAGGGACGGACCATACATCTCAGTTTCTCTGGGACCACCCAGGTCTAGGCGTTGATCCCATATCTTTTTTAAGTTAAAATTTGCATACAGTAAAAATACAACTCGTAAGTTCCAATTGGGTAGGTTTTGACAAATGTATCCATTTGTGTAAGCACAACCCAGTCAAGATGCAGAACATTTCTATATCCCAGAAAGTTCCCTCATGCCCTGGTCCGGCCGAACCTTTCCCCACATACACACACGGGCAACAGCTGCTCCGATCTCTATCACCACAGATTACTTTTTCCATATCTTAGAATAAAAATGAGCTTCATATAAATGGAATCATACAGCTTATCCTCTTTTATGTTTGGCTTATTTCACCCAACATAATGTTTTTGAGATTTAGCCATACTGTTGGGGTTCGTTCTTTTTTATCACTGAGTATATTTCATTGTGGATGGACATGTGTGTTGTTTCCAGCTTGAGGAAGTTATGTACAAAGCTGCTGTAAACATTCTTATACAGTCTTTTTGAAGGCATGTCTTTTATTTCTCCCAGATATATACCCTAGAGTGGAATTCCTGGATCACAGGGCAAATGTAGGTTTAACCTTTTTTAGAAGCTGTCAGTTTTCCAAAATGAATGGCTCATTTTATACACTTACCAGCAATATAGGAGTTACAGTTGCTCCACATCTTAGCCAATATTTGGCATGATCAGTTTTTAAATTTTAGTATTCCTCGTGTATGAGAAGTAGCATCTCATTACAGCTTTAACTTGCATTTTCCTAATAACTAATGATGTGCTTATTGATCATTTACCCATGTTCTTTAAACAATATGTATTTGGGGTGTCTGGGTGGTGCAGTCAGTTGAGAGTCCAACTCTTGGTTTCAGCTCAGGTCACGATCTCAGGGTACTGAGATCAAGCCCCGCGTCAGGCTCCATGATCAGTGAGGAATCCACTTAGGACTCTCTCTCCCTCTGCCTCTTCCCTCCCCCCAAATAAATAAATAAATCTTTAAAAAAAAAAACCCCAATATGTATTTAAGCTTTTGCCCATTTTTTAATTGAATTGTCTTTATTATGGCTATGTAGAAGTCTTACATATTCTTGATTATGGTTCCTTATGAAATATTAACGTATTGAACATATTATCTTCCAATCTGTGACTTGAATTTTTATTTTCTTATTGTCTTTCCAGAAGCAGAGTGTTTTTTTTCCTTGAGATAGAAACTCACAAGAAGTTGCAAAGACAATACAGAGAGATCCCCTGCACTCTTCACCCAATTTCTCCCAAAGTTTGCATCTTGTATAACCATCGCGTGACATCAAAACAGGACACGGACTTTGCCACAGTGTGCATGTAGGGTTTTACATCACTTTACCACAAGTGTACATTGCTGAGGCCACCATCACATTCCAGATAGAGAATGACTGCATCACCGCAGAAATGCCCCTCATGCTACCCTTTTATAGTCATACCCATCTCTGCCCCCATTCCTAACCCTTAGCCATTTATTCTCCAGCTTGATACATTTTTCATGTTGGAACATTGTATAAATCAAATCACACAGTATATGACCTTTTGAAATTGGCTTTTTCACTAAGCATAACATACTTGAAATCCAACCAGGTTGTTACATGCATCAGTAGGTCACCCTCAGTAATATTACATGCTATGGATGTACCACAATTTAACCTATAGAAGGATGCTTGGCTTGTTTCTAGGTCTTGGCTGTACAGATAAAGCCACTATCAACATCCATGTACTGATTTTTGTGTGGACAGAAGTGGTCATGCCTCCTGGATAAATAACCAGAGTGTGATTGCTGGGTTGAATGGTAAATGATACGTTTAATTTTTAAGAAAACAGCCAAACTGATTTCCAAAGTGATTGCAGCCATTTAACATCCCCACTAGCAATGTGGGAGAAATCTAGTTTCTTCACATCCCCACCATTTGACACTGTCACTATTTTTTATTTTAGCTGTTCTAATAGATACGTAGTGACCAATATACCTAGAGGCTAGTGATCTTAAACATCTTTTCATTTGCTTATTTGCCATTTGTATATCCTTTATGATTTGCAAACATTTTTCTCCCAGCTTGTAGCTTTTATTTTCATCCTTTTAACAGAGTCTTTCACCATGCAAACATTTTTAATCTTGATGAATATCAGTTTATCATTTTTTCTTTTATGGATCTTGCTTTTGGTGTCACATCTAAGAACTCTTAAGTAGCCCTAGGTCCTGATGATTTTCTTCTGTTTCCTTTTAAAAGTCTTTATGGTTTTATGTTCTACATTTAAATCTGTGATCTATATTGTGCTAACTTTTATATAAGATGTAAGAGTTATGTAATGGGGGTAATGGGGAGTTAGTGTTTAATGGATACAGGGTTTCAGTCTAGAAGATGAGAAAGTTCTGTAGATGAATGGTGGAGATGGTGACACAATGTAAATGTACTTACTGCTATAGAGTTGTGCACTTAAAAATAGTTAAAATGGTAAATTTGATGTTATATATATTTAATCACAGTTTTAAAAAATCAATTCATCCAAAAAGTGTGGGTATACTTCTGGATTTCTATTCTGCTCCACTCGTTTACTTATCTATCCTTATGCCAATATAACATTCTCTTGATTACTGTATAAAACCAGTATTTGTATAAAACAAGTATAGTAAGTATTGAAGTCAGATAGTGTGAATCTTCTAACTTGTCCTTTATGTTCACGATAGCTTTGGCTCTTCTAGGTCCTTCTCATTTCCATACGCATTTTAAAATCAACTTATCAATTTCTACCAAAAAAAAAAAAAAGCTTGTTGGGACTTTGGTTGAACTTGAGATCCATCTTAGATCCACTTGGGAAGAATTGGCATCCCGAAAATATTCCAAACCATCATCATTTCTTCTTTTATCAGGCCTTATTTAAATTTTTAAGCAATATTTTATAATTTTCAATGTAGCAATGTACCTTTTGTTAAATTTATTCCCATGAATTTTTTGTTGTTCTTTTGATGTTACTGTAAATGGAATTGTTTTTATGTTATTTTCCAATTGTTGCCTTTAGTACTTAGAAATACAAACAATTTTTTGTATATTCATCTGTATTCCTCAGTCTTAACTATATTAGTCTAGGCTTTCCAAAGAAACAGAACCAGGGGTATATATAGAGAGATTGATTATAAGGAATTGGTTTATGTACTTATGGAGGCTGAGAAATCCCAGGATCTGCAATGAGAAAGCTGGAGACACGATTTCAGTATGAGTCCGGAAGTCTAAACACCAAGAGAGTCAATGGTGTAAGTTTCAGTCTGAGTCCAAGTCCAAAGGCAGGAAAAAAAGAATGTCCTAGCTCCAAGATAGTCTTACTCTCCCTTTTTGTTCAGTGGATTGCATCAGGTTTACCCACATTGTGGAGGGCAATCTACTTCATGCAGTTTACCAATTCAAATGTTAATCTCAACTAGAAACATCCTCACAGATACACCCTGAATAACGTTTAACCCAATATCTGGGCACCCCATCGTTCAGTCCAGTTGACACTTAATATTAACCATCACACTGACTAAATTCACTAAGTAGTTATTTTATTGATTCCTTAGAATTTTATACATACATAATTATATTATCTGCAATTACAATTATTTTATTTTTGTTTTCCAATTTTTATGTCTTTTTATGTCTTTTATTTATTTATTAGAGAGAGAGAGAGAAACGGGGGCGGGGAGGTGGGGAGGAGCAGAGGGAGATGGACAAGCAGACTCCGTGCTGAGTGCAGAGCCCGACACGGGGCTGGATCTCAAGACCCTGGAATCATGATCTGAGCCAAAACCAAGAGTTGAACACTTAACTGACTGAGCCACCCAGGCACCCCCAATTTTTATGCCTTTTATTTCTTTTCTTCTTTCATTGCATTAGTTAGGATCTCTAAATCAATACTAATAGAAATGGTAATAGCAAACATCCTTGTCTTGTTTTTGATTTAGAAAATATTCAGTATTTCATCATTAAGTATGATGTTATTAGCATACTTATACCCTTTAAAAGATGGAGGAAGTTCCTGTCTATTCTTGATTTGTGAGAGTTTTAATCATACATAGATGCTAAGTTTTGTCAAATGCTTCTTCTGCATTTATTGGGATGACCATACGGTTTCTCTCTGTGATGGTAAATGACACTGATGATTTTCAAATGCTATATCATAAGCATATTTATTAAAATTTCCCTTTTCACTCTCAAAAGTTGTCCCATTTTTTTACAACAAATTTATATGGTTATTCTTTCTAGGTTCTTCTGTTAGTTCTACATTAACTACTAGGCTTTTGTTAATTTAGAACTTTATGAATCTGCTCTTCGCGGTGAATATGCAGGCTTTATCAGACAGCCTAAAGGTTTGGAGACCTCCCTGGTGTTAGCAAGGAGGCTAGAAATTTGGGAATCTAAATAATTTCTTACCTGATGAGATATTAAAATATGTAGAATTCTAAATCCTACCCTTACCCAGATCTTCAAGTGCAATCATCTGGGTTGTGTTTAAGCCCACAGAAAAAATACAAAATGTGGGCCATCAGAGAGAGTTAGTACTTATCCTTATCTCTAGCCCATGGCTCCCCACCCCATACATTGACAAATATAATAATCATAGTTATATATATATGCTTATTGTATATACATTTAAGAGAATACCAGGTACATTATATGATTAGATTAATATTATATTATATTATATTATATTATATTATATTATATTATATTATATTATATTATATTATATACATATGTGAAGGAATACTCCAGAACTGGAGTCAAAAGTGTCTCTTGGGGGTTCTTACTGTGGTCTTTTGGGGCTTCAGAGGTGAAGCCAAAGCCTCTGAGAATTGCTTCTTTCCCCCCCCCCCACCCCACCCCAGTTTTATTGAGCTGTAATTGACATATACACCATATAAGTTTAAGGGGTACAGCATAATGGTTTGACTTACATACATAGTGGAAAGATTACAATAAATGTAGTTCACATCCATTATCTCACATAGATACCGTACCCACCCAAAAAGGAAAAAGAAAAATACTGTTTTCCTTCTAATGAGGACCCTTAGGATTTACTCTCCCGACAACTTTTATGTACACTACATAAGCATGTTAACTATAGTGATCATGTTGTACATATATCCCCAATACCTATTTATCTTATAACTGGTCCTTTTGACTACCTTCATCCATTTCCTCCACCTACCATGACCTGCCTCTGGTAGCCACAAATCTGATCTCTTTTTCTAAGAGTTTGTTTTAGATTCCACATATAAGTGAGATCATATAGTATTTGTGTTTTTCAACTGTCTGGCTTATTTCACTTAGCATAATGCCCTCAAGCTTCATCTGTGTTGTTACAAATGACAGTATTTCCTTCTTTCGTATAGTTGAATTATATTCCATTATATATATTATATATAAATAATGTGTGTGTGTGTGTGTGTGTGTGTGTATATATATATATATCCTCACAACTTCATTATCCATTCATCTGTCAATGGACCTTTAGGCTGTTTCCATGTCTTGGCTTTTGTAAATCATGCTGCCATGAACATGGGGGTGCAGATAGCTCTTTGACATTGTGATTTTGTTTCCTTCAGATACATTCCCAGAAGTGGAATTCCTAGATCATATGAGAGTCCTATTTTTAATTTTGAAGAACGACCATGGTGTTTTCTACAGTGGTTTTACCAGTTTTCAATCCTACCAGAAGTGCACAAGGGTTTCCTTGAGAATTGCTTTTAAATACTATCTAAAATTAATATGAAGAGAAATTACCTTCTTGGAGTAAATGTAGATGGTATTTTGATGCCATCTTTGAATGGACCCTTCTTTAGACTGGGATTTCAGAGACCTGGTTTCTAATCTCTGCTTTGTCCTAACTCAGTGTGTAAAGCATGCCACTTATATAATTAATCATCATCATCATCATGACTCCTGGCATTTATATATTCCACATATATCATTTCACTAATATAAAAGAGGAAAGATTGCCTGGGTGAATCCAAGAAAGAAATCCAAGAATAGAGATAAGAAATATCCAAAATAATAGCTGTCACCGTGATAAAGACTTCTCATAAAGTATCTCACTGAATCTTCACAGCAACCTGATGAGGTGGGTCCTTTTACCCCAGGAAAGTGAGACTCAGACTACTTTGCCCAAGGCAAGGCAGCTAGCAAGTGAAATTTGGCTGAAATTCAAGTCCAGGCAACCTGCCCCTAAAACGTCTGTTAGCAACCGTGATGCTCATGTCCTAACATGGAAAACAGATAGGCAGAAAAAATATTTAAGCTTTTCATCAGAGCATGATCACAGGGATGCGGGTCAAGGAACTCTCTAGAACTCTTACTACTTTAACCATTTACCTCACTACTACCATTCAGTAAGTATTGAAGGACGAAAAGTTTTCCTGCAACACTTCACACGCATTTCTATTTTTACTCCTAAAACTGGCTCTTGCCGTTGTCTGGTCTTACCACACTGGCTCTGTAACACTGTTCCAGGGCCATGTCTGGCCCACCTCGCTGTGGATGCCCCGCTACTTGGGATTTAGCATAGTTGTAAAGTTTCCCTGCTTCACTCACTCCTAAGTTTCTGAGAACCCATTCCCTTCGCTGAGGACAATCCAGTTCGGTCCTGGGTCCTGGGAACCCTGACCACTTTCTTGGACAGTCGCCAGCCCTCATCAGTGGGGGGTGAGGAAATCATAAGGCAGTCTGCACCAGCATCTGCAGTAGCACACGGGGAATGTTTTTAAACCTGGACTAAGCATCCTGAACTTGTGATGAACTTGTGCTTCTCCAAAACCAGCTGTGGAGTGGAACCCAGTAAAAACCTGCCCTAGGTCCCTATCAGGGGGGAGCAGCTGCCAAAAATCAAAGCCAGCCTAAGAGAACAGAGCACACAAAAGTAATATTGTACACCCTGGGTCAGGACAATATAGCCAGATGCCACGCAGAGTGAACAGCCAGAGCCTGAGGTTTAGATGAGAACCGAAATTCAGGTCTTGAGTTAGAATCATGACTGATTTGATTTTATGTCGGTGGACAATGTTATAATGTGAAAACCCAGACCCAGAAGCATGGACAGGTAGGAACCCAAGGCAACACCTCTGACTGAGGAATAACCTTGGGTTTTTTTGTTTTTTGATTTTCATTCAACTGTTTCCCTCAGCGGGTGATAAAGAAAAGAGAACATGAAATCACTCAGTGCACTTGAGCACAGAAACTCCTGGGCTGGGACGTTAGCACCATTCTGTCCCGGAGGTCAATGTTATGATCTTGCCACAATGAGTAATTATGGATTCTTGAAGGTCCCCAATAGTGGTCTGCAAACACTCTTTGCAAACTGAAACTGTGAGCAGAATACTATCTCAGAAGCAGCCAAGGGTATGATTTCTACATATTATTTGGGGATTCTTCCAATTCTAGTTCCTCATGCAGCATGCTGGACTCATTGTCATAGAGAATTCCCTCTGAAGTGTTTGTGGGCTCCTTGTAAAGCAAGAGCAAGACCATATGACAAACTAGTGCAATGACTTCGGCATCTTCAGATCCAGAGTGCAGGTAAACTTCTCACTTCCTGGGGCTTGAAGGGGCTGAGGGGGTGAATACCAGACCTACCCCTGTCCTCCGGGCAGAAGCTGCTGCTTTCCCACAGACTCCTGGCCCAGACACAAGGCCTTTAGAACAGAGCCAGGAATGTTTCCTGGAGTTTAATGTAGCCTGGAGGTCATGGGTATGACGTTGTGCAATGGTTAATGACAGGGAACGCTTAGTCAGGATTATATTTAATTTATACTTAGGTGTTGGCAATTTCTTGCAGATAATTATTTCTCCAGGACAGCTCCTCATTGCCCCTGAACCATATGACGATTACTGTTAGATGTGTACTTGGGATCCCAGACTTTCATGAATATTTGATAGAAGACACACTGGACGGCAAATGTGTCCCTGATGGGCGCCCGTCCCTTATGGTTCCTACATTCATCCCTATTGTATGTCCTAAAGTGGTGCCACTTTCCTCTATTTAGAGAACTGTTCAGTTAATTGAATACTATAAAAAAAAAAAAGAACAAAGGGAGAAAAAGTGTCCTCTTGTACTGCCTTGTGTTCCAAAGTCTGTGAATGCCACGTGTTATATGGTTCTGAGTTACTCTATCCTAAATAACCATATGTAATCTCATACCTTGACAATATTAGACTCAATTCAAAATGTAGATAATAACTCAATCCCTTATGTTTATAAATCTTGATATAAAATCTGAATCTCTGGGTTTGCTTTTTAGAGGAAATGGGGCTTCAGTGATTTCCTAAGGAAACAGAGAGTTTCCTTAAGTAATTTACCAAAGTTAATTTATTCACTGAAGTAAAATAAGGAGCACGCAAAAAATGATCATGAGTGAAAAATCACTCTAACATGATCATATTGCCTTAAAAGTAAGAAATCCTGGGATCTTTATGAAAATACCCAATAACATGCCCTTCTATTATTAAATTATGTCCTCAGCCTTCCTCACCATAGTGCTATTACTCCCAAGTGAGAAGCCAAGTTTAGCGCTCACCCATGTGGTTTGGTGCTGATTATCATGCTCCCGTGAGGACCAGACTCCTTTCTGTATTCGTGTGGGTGGAGTGGATACGTGATCCACTCCTTCCTCCCAGGACTGGGGCCAGACAAGGTCCACAAGCATTTACTGACAATACATCTGCTCTTTCATCAACACGAACTCATACCGTCACTTTATTCTCTTAATATAATGAGGGTAATTTGGTGTTAAACTCTAATTGATCTAGCTATTTCCTTGTCAACTGACCTATGAGGTGAGGGGGGAGAAAATCAATGTCTAGAAATCTAAGGCAATGCATCTTCTCTTCCCAGAAGTTAGGCTCCATCCAGAGCCCTCCAACAGATGTACCATCTGAGAGAAATGAGACCAACTGTGTAGAAGTTAGTGTTTTAAAAGGGTAGCTGCTTTCTACCTGGGAAGAATTAATTGTCTCAATAACATCCTAAGTTTAATTATGAAATAAGACTCATTATCATTATTGAAGCTGGAACTTCTGGATTAATTTTAATTAACGTGACTTTAGAGTACCTAGTGTTATGAAAAGACAAGCATTGGTTGCCTAGTTCCAAAAAGTGGAATGAGTCTTGGTTATCTTCAGAAACTGGCAATCTCAGCAGAGAACCGGGGTACACAGGAACATACCAGAGACTACCAAGATACTTGGAAAAGAAAGAGCTGATTTATATGCTTTTGCCTGTGGCCTTGTAGAACACATTTGGGTGATTTAATTAACCTTTCTGAGCTTCATTTGTTCAGATATAAAATGAAAAAATAATAGGCCCTAACTCATTGGCTGACTGTATTAAATAGGAGGATGCATGTGTGGGTCATGTGGCAAGTGCTCAGTAAATACTAGCTATGAATTTTTTTTAAATGAGGACAGAACAATGACAGCCCCTGAACAGAGTCCCTCTCTCCACCTCGCAGTGTTACATACAATGGGACCCGAGTCCTAGGTAGCATCCCATCTGAAACAGAGGGTCCCAGGCTTTTATTCCGAAACTGCTCTGAAGCCCCATAGTGCTGAAGGGCAACAGAGCTCCCAAAAGATTTTGGCCCTTCTCAAATGACTAAGGGCGAGCTTTCTACTAAATCCTGGTCAAGAGAACCAGATATAAGTTAAGCAGCAATTCATCACAGGTAAAGCTTACTTGGTACTCAATTCTAAGGCATACTTTTTTTTTTAACATTATAGCATTTAATAAATCAGTTTGCCTTAATCAATATTGCTTTTAATCAACTTGCCTTTAATCAATTTCTACATGTAATGGAGAGTTTTTTCTCTCCTGCATACTCCCCTTTTTGAATTGATGTGTATCTTAGAATCAATATTGATGTAAAATTGAATGCAGTGTGGGCATATATATTATTTCTAAATCTTTTTACAAGTTTTATAACTTCTTTAAAAGCACCAATTTCTTTTGTTATGATTCACGGGTTATTGGCGTTTATGATGACTGTTGTATACAGAGTCGATTCTGATGGAAAAGCTTGATTGATTACATCGTGGGCCCATCTTGCTCTTAGTAATCCATGGAAAGCTCACATGGATGAGGGACATCAGCACCTCTTTGAATCGTGGGAGTAATACTGAGGAGGAAACAACACTCTGGGATGAAGCCTTGAAATCCCTCGATGGTTCTCAGTGCCAGCTGGGGTGATGACCCATTGTGACCCCGCCGGCTTGTGATGCCAGTACCTGGCAGGCAAAACCTCACACCCGATCACTTCTCAGCCCTCTGTTTCTGCTACCGCCTCTCTCTGAGCCCCAAGAAGACTGAGAATGGTTTTCCATAAAGATCACTATATAGAGACAGAGCAAGATTCCTCTGGCTTCAAATATTTACCTTTCCCTTCTTTTGGCATTAGCAACTTTTGGCTATAGGTGATGTAATACATACAGGTAAGAAATGTGTTATCAGTATAAACATATTGGTAAATATTAGGTATATGTAAATTCTATGAAATATATCACCTGTATATCTAACAATAATAGACTTACATTGCTAATATTATAATAATCCCAGATACTTATTTTTATGATACTGTTATTAGCAAATTCTACACCAGAATGCAGACATTACATGGGTAAATGCATGTTAGAAATATAGAATGTTGGATGGTATCATATAGCTCCATACACATCCTCTATCATTTATCGATTGAGGGTCTGGCTTAGATTATTTTATTAGTTAGAATTCATTTAATTTTTAAAATGGAACAAGTTAAAATTGTCAGTGTTAAAATAAGGAATATTATGATGTTTGAGAATTATTGCTTTTATTCTTGAGTGTCACCTTTATAAGGGGCAGAGCAAGTGACTAATTTTATAAGCAGTACAAGTCTCTGTTAGAATAGGAAGGAGACACCCTTCCTACTCCACTTGGCTTAAAATTTTCACCTTTTAGGAACAGAGCTCTGGTAAGCATAATAAAATTATGGATATGTCAAAATGCTTGAATCAAAAAATGTGTAAAGGTAAGAATTGTCAACAGAAAAAATATATGTGGTCAATTTACATATGAAAAATGTAAACTTAGTAATCAAAGAAATGCAATGAAAATTATCATTTAAAAGTATCGTTTTTGCCTTTCAAACACAAATGCAGAAAACTATTTTTCACAGGATTAAAATATTTTTCATCATGGTTAAAAAAAAACATTCTCATACACTTTCTAAGCCCCTTCTCATTGGAAACTTTACAATATATATTAAAAGTCTTAAAAATCTTTAATCCCTTTGATCCCAGAAATCCATTCCTAGAAATGTATCCCAAAGGAAAAAGAGAGAGAGAGAGAGAGAGAGATGCATATTAGTATTAGGTTTAAAGATAATCCATAGAATATTATTCATAAGAACCAAAATTGGACATAGAACACATGTGTCACAATAGAAGAATAAATTATAGAATATGCATGTGAAATATTATAAATTAATTTTAAATTATGTTTTCAATTATTATTTTGTGACATGGGAAAATGTTAATAATCAGTGAGTACTGAGATGTGTGAAAAAAGCAGGGATACAGACTATATATACACACTATTTCCAATTTACTAAACAAATAAATGTGTAGAAGTTTGCCCAGGACCAACACTGTAGCCGTATTTTTTAGGGACACGGGAATCTTCACAATGGGTCAGATCCAAGTTCAAAAGTCCAAAGAGGCCGCAGGCCCCATTTCAGGAGGACAGAATTGTCCTCCCTGACAGATGTCTTCCAAACAACTTCTTATTCATGTGAAGCTCTTTCAGCTTACAGAATTTTTCAGGTATATTTTCTCTCTGGATCCTCAAAGCAGTCCTTTGAGGTTGATTGGCCGCATCATATTATCTCCATTTTGTAGATGGGAAGACAGAGGCTCAGAAAGTTGCAGGGCTGGCAAGTGATGGAGTTCCCAGCTTTACCATTACCCCTCCCTGTTCTCCCATTAGCAACCTCCTCCAGGGATGTGATTCATAAATACCTCCCATCATCTTTGGAATGCATTTCTATTTCCGATGTGTACTGCCTCTTGAGAAGGTGCATTGCTCACATATAGTCTTCCCTATTTGTTCTCAGATGGCCTAGTTGCAGTGTCAGTGGATAGAGAATAGTTATAGAATTACATAATATAGGAGAGCCTGCGTGGCTCAGTCGTTAAGCGTCTGCCTTCAGCTCAGGTCGTGGTCCCAGGGTCCTGGGATCGAGCCCCACATTGGGCTCCCCGCTCAGCGGGAGACCTACTTCTCCCTCTCCCACTCCCCCTGCTTGTGTTCCTGCCCTCACTCTCTCTCTCTGTCAAATAAATAATTTAAAATCTTAAAAAAAAAAGAATTATATAATATATAGTTAGCCATAAAGCATAGTGAGGGTGAGCCCGGTCACACCAGCCACCACCACCAGCAAGCACATTTGTAACCACCTTTCTCAGGAAAGTAAGATAGATGTCAGGAAAAGCACCATTCGGGACACGTCCCTGGGGTCAGGAGAATTTCTAGAATAGCACTGAGAATCAACAGTCATTATGAAGATATGCGCTAAAAGAGTCAGAAGCAAAAGCTGAACTTGGCCTCTGTCTGAGGCCTCAAGAACGTATTTCCCACCCGTAGTTATTGTGCAGATGAATCATTTGGGGATTTGGTCGAAACACAGACTGGTTCAGCAGGTCTGGGGTGGGGGCTGAGATTTTGCGTTTCTAGCAAACTCTCAGGTGATGCTGATGCTGCTTGTCCAATCCACACTAAGTAGCAGGATCTAGAAAACCACCAACTAGTGGGTTGGGACAGAGGTTCCATTTGATTGTCATTCCATAGGTTGCTCTTCTGTAGCTAAGTCAGTGACAACTCACTTCTGTGTTTCTTCATCAGCAGTCGCTCTGTATTATCATGAATATCATTCCTTTATACAGTTCTTGATCTTGGCTCCATATTATAATCACCTGGGAGGCCTTTTAAAAACTTGATTCCCAGGTCACGTGTGAGTAAAACTAAATCAGAATCTCTGTGGGTGTGCTCAGAATGTTTAACCTCTCCCCGGAACAGTGAGGAAGGCTGAGAAGATCCCCATAACTCTGGCTCCAAGCTATGCTGCTGACGTTTTTAAGTCTGGTCCTTTCCTTTGCCTTTGTTAATCTGAAAGTCGGCTGGAAATAATTCCCTCAGAAGCCTATATGCAAAGAAGTCACCTTCTCTGGAAACAGAGAAGTTGTCTCCTTAATTTCAAGGAGACAACTGTGGAAAAAAGTCCATACAGTAGCTAAAGACTGAGTTTTTCCTTGATTTCTCTGAGATGAAATTATATCATAAACTCATTCAAGATTTACCTTTCATTTCTGTATCTTATGGACCTTTTCTTTAAACCATTTTGGAAGAAATGATTTTTTTTTTCTTCAAGAAGGTACAACACTTTAAGACAAAAAAAACAACTGATCATCCAGGTAATTAAATAATCACAGCCCTTATAGGTTCTGGGAGTTGATGGCACAATGAGACAGGAGTTTCAAATAGATGAACCATTAAAAAGAGAAAAGCCTTTTTTCTCTGAAGTTGGCTCATTTGAGCAAAACTAAAACAACTGAAACCACATTATTTTAAAAGCCAAACTGAGATGAAGAAGAGTTTTAAAAAATACAAAACATGATACTCAGCGTGGCTGGGTGGCTCAGTCAGTGAAGAGACTGGCTCTTGGTTTTGGCTCAGGTCATGTGGTCTCAAGGTTGTGAGATCAAGGGCGCCTGGGTGGCTCAGTTGGTTAAGCGACTGCCTTTGGCTCAGGTCATGATCCTGGAGTCCCGGGATCGAGGCCCGCATCGGGCTCCCTGCTCAGCAGGGAGTCTGCTTCTCCCTCCGACCCTCTTCCCTCTCGTGCTTTCTATCTCTCATTCTCTCTCTCTCTCAAATAAATAAATAAAAAATCTTTAAAAAAAAAAAAGGTTGTGAGATCAAGCACTATGTCCAGCTCCATGCTCAACACGGAGTCCGCTTTAGATTCTCTCTCTCCCTCTCAGCTTCTCCCACTGCTCCTGCTCACTTTCTCTCTCAAAAAAATAAAAGTAAAAATAACATCTTTTGAAAAAAAACATGATATTCATTTCAGTTTTTAGTTTTTCATTCATCTTTTCAAGTATCCGTGATTACTGTGATTATGATTCCTTGCAAAAAAAAAAACCCAAAAAAACCCAAAAAGCTCCTTTTCTACAAATCAGCCCATAAGTGCTATATATTTTAAATCCGTGTAATTCATTTAAAATTTTTTATTCTTATGATCCTCCAATTTTTTTCATAATGTCCTCATGATATAGGTTGCTGGTACATTTGTCCCCACTCAACAGGAAAAAAGCACAGGACACTGACAGGGAAACAGCCACACCCAGGCTGAATAAAATAGCCTCATCTCAGGAAATTAGAGGAAGGTTCACAGTTCTGAGCCAATGTATTGTTCAGCCCATTGAGCATGTCTAGTAATGACATTCACTTGATACCTGAAAATGAAGTTTTCAGAATTGCCCCAGAACATAGGCATGCATTCATTCACACATTCATTCAGCAGGTATTTATTGAGGGCCTAATAACGTTCCAGGCACTATGCTTAGGTGCAAAATATGGAAGTCATGGCCCTTGGCCTCAAGAACTTAGAGGCCATTGGGAGAAGTCAACTTATAAACAAAGAGGCAAGGTGATACAAAGATGAACTCAGATGCAGGAGTCAGACAGATGGAGATTTGAATTCCAGCTCTGCCACTTTCCTTCTTAGCTGTATGCTCTTAAGTTATGTACAGCCTCAGTTTCCACATCTGTAAAATCAGGATAATAGTACCTATGTCAGAGCGTTGTTGTGAAGGGTAAATGATATCGTCCACGTAAAGCCACTTAGCCCAGCGCCAGACGTAGATTAAGCAAGCCAGGAATGTGATGCCACGTACAGCTCATTGGTAGCTCAAAGAGGACAGATTGGTCTGACTGGGTGGACAGAGGCACTTCTGTTTCAAGACCTTATGAATATAAGTAATACTGTGTTAAAGTCAGTTAGCCAAGAACAGAAGGGGGATATATCTAGAGTAGCTCTGTAGCCATCAAACATTCAACTTACGAAGGACAGAGATACCCACTTATCTGAGGGGCTGAAATCAGAGAGGCTCTTGATTCACCTTAGAATGTACAATAAGATTTGATTCTTCCTGTCTCCTTGTGAATATCCTGATAGTATATATTTCCTGTACATGCATATCCTGTAAGAAAATAGATATCATAATAAGGGTCTCATCAGAGTGTCATTACTGTCAAATCAGAAAATGCATGTGAAATTCTAAACAGTAAACCATTGTATAAAATTCATGCCTGCACTAATTATGCAAGACAAGACAAAGTACTCTCTCCAAGAAGCATGCCAGGCAGTCCTCATCGTGATGGCCGTGATAGCTTTTCCAGAGCCATCCAGCTGACCTCTGCTCTTCCCTGCCCCCAATTCCCCACCCCATCCAAATCTGAGTCTAAAAAAATCAGTCTTCCCACCTAGGGGAACTGGGCACGGCTGATGAAGAGAGGCCTTGAGAATGAGAAAATTGAGTAAGAATGAGTCAAGCAAACTCCACAGACTGGTCAGAAGTTAGAAAGGTCTTAGTATGAAAGGACCCATCTCCCTGGAGAGAAAGGGAAAACATGCAAGGCAGATGGCACCTCCATTTGCCTAAGGAGGATGAGTCAAAGATTAGAAGATTAAAAATACACTTGACCACGGGCACATGGGCGGCTCAGTTGGTTAAGCATCTGACTCTTGATTGCGGCTCAGGTTATGATCTCAGGGTCTCAAGATGTAGCCCCACATTGGGCTTCGCGCTGGGCGTGGAACCTGCTTAAGAGCGCACACTCTCTCAAAAAAATTAATTAATAAAAATAAAAATATGCTTACCTGAAACTGTCAGATGGGTAAATAGTAGCCAGAGTAACATTGAGCTAGGGCAGATGGGAACCCAAACCAAAGGGCATATGTTAAAAAGCTTGTACTGTGCCAGGACTCAAACACAGATGGAAATCAGAGTGTTGACAGCCCCCCATGAATGGGCACTGCCATGTTTGCCTGCCTGCAGTCTGAATACCTGTGAGGAATCCACCATTCAGTGAGTCTTGGTAGGAAGGGAGATCCTGGGACTTGGAGTTCAGAGCAAGGGAAACAAAGCAATAGGAATCTGTTCCCTGCCCCAGTGCAGGGACGTCCAGTGGCTGGTGGCAATAACAACATGTCCTAACAAGCCTACTTCTTTGACTTGGCCTGAATGGAGCTTCTGGAAGCCAGCAGTCATCTTATCTGACCTGGGGATCCAGCCTGCTCATAGACTCAGATTCTAGGAGCTGGCTGCTTCCTCAACCTTTCTCCAGGACCCCTTCACCTCTAAGGTGCATTTTTAGACTTTTTTTTGTCCTGATCATTGCCCTAACCCCATGAAATTTTAATATCACAGATACTCAGTATATTTGTTTACATTCTATGGCCCTTTGTAGAGTGTCTAAAGACCATTGTAATATCTAGGCTTTTGTTTGCTTGGCCAAAAATAATGTTCACCTGTTTTCTGGTGGCCACCTGTTTTCGAGATTGCCCCCACCGAGAAGGCATGGAGTCCTTTCTCCTTCTGCTTATGTGGACCAGAGTCATGAGCCCCATCTCTTGCTAGTAAACCCAAACCCATAAAGTTGATGTTGTTCTCGTGTAACCTACATTAGAGCTTTATAGGATTTTGTTAAAATTCGAAAATTTGAAAGAAATTAGCATTTAAAAAAATACCAATAATACCTACCCTCTCTGTATCTCTGCCAAGTATTTTACACATTAACTAGTTCACTCCCCACACCACTCTAAGTATGTGTCATTAGCTCTGCTTTACATATCAGAACCCTCAAGTTCAGCCAGGTCAATAACTGGGACAAGGTTACCCTGCTGGTCAGTGGCGGAGGGAGAAGGTGGACCTTAAACTGCAGGGCAGAGTAAGACATACTCCCTGCTCACATCGCCTTACGGGAAGTTTGCTTTGGAGCTTGAAATGGAGCTCTGTTTGCAGAGCAGTTAGTTGTTTTAAAAATATTCCCTTGTGGGGCGCCTGGGTGGCTTAGTGGGTTGAGCCTCTGACTCTTGATTTTGGCTCAGGTCATGATCTCAGTGTCGTGGGATCTAACCTTTGTCGGTTCCTCGCTCAGTGGGGAGTCTGCTTTTCTCCTCTCCCTCTGCCCCTCCTTGCTCTCTCTCTCCCTTTTCCTCTTTAATAAGTAAATAAATCTTTAAAAAAAATATTCAATTGCCTTCCCATTTACAGTTCTGTATGTCTTACCTTCCCCTCTAGTCAGCGTGAGATAGGGAAATGGGGTGGGTATGAAATTTCATTCACTAAGTAGTAGTGCATGTACCAGGGTGGGGGTTAGGGCAGCAGCTAGTCAGCTACCATTATGGAAGCATTTTAATATTTACCAGCTGATAGAGTCATACCTGACATATGTGGTTATATGTGGATGTGGCATTTATATGAGGGCACTAGGAAAGTTATAGAAGAATGCAAAGAAAGTTAAGAGAAAGAAATAAATATTCAGCCTCTAACATTCAAAATGGCATTTTGAAGTAAGAAGATAGACTTGAAAACCAAAATCTGTTGAGGGAGATAAGATTTTCTAAATGTGTTCCTCAAAAATATGGAGAACCAAGTCTACAGGACTCAGCGGGACTTTGTTTCCTAGTGCAGAGAATATCTGGGTTATGAAGGATATCCCCCTGGGGTAGGAGGACAATAAAACCTATTGAGAGAAAAGGAGCCTGAAGCCCAACCCCTCTAGTCCAGAAGGGTTTGAGGGGGAACAGGAGACAAAGAGAAAGCAAGGAAGGCAGGAGCCAGAATATTCATCCACACTTTACTCTTTTCACCTAACCTTGGGGGGAGAGGGGGCAGATTTAAAAACATCAGTCTGAGTAAAGTGACTCCCAAAAGTAAAGGGGGTTTTCTCTGCTTCCCCTGCCTTAGCCTTGGCACCTCCAAAACAGTACAGGAGTGATGCTCAGAAGGTGGCAGTGGGGAAGAAAGGTAGATAAGTAGTTTTGATGGTTGATCCTGCCTCTTCCCGTCGTATAAAGTCGCCTAGAGGGGATCCAGAAACTCCAGGGCTAGGGGCTTGACAGAGGCCTGGCATGAAGACAGAGAAGCTGATAAAGGCAGCATCTTTTAAGATGTGGAGCAAATATTCAGAACCATGGCTGGTGGGTGCAGTTCCTTGTGGAAATGGATGAAGACCACCCAAAGGTGAACAAGCAGAGGCTATTTATCAGAGCTTGCTGTTGTGGAAAAGTCAGCCACCATCACTTGCATTTTTGCAGAGCCTGGAAGACAGACAGAGGAATGGGGCCATTTTATAGTGAGAAAAAAGGGAAGGCTTCAGGTATGCCGTGATTGGAAGCTGTGAACATGGGGAAGCTGTCAACAGACTAATTAGAAGGTAGGCATCATATATGATTGGCTTTCTCTGGTTGGTCCTGAGTTGGAAGCAGAGACAAAAATTAGAGAATCTGTCAGTTATTAATCAAACCCTGGCCATTTGGGGCTGATTCTTTAGGAAGCTATTTTTTGGCTTCCTGGATTGTTATTAGAGATAGCAGTCTGACCTCCTTCAAGTCTGACTTAGAGTGGGCTGGCTTCCTGGGTCGGTTATTGTATATTGGGGGTTTCCCAGGTGGTTCAGTGCATGTGGTGGGTCAGAACTCGATTTTTCTCCATGGCCTGGCCATTGTCCATTTGTGTGTTCTGTCTTTCAACCTCAAATATAAAGGCCACATAGGAGCAGTCATGTCTTATGGTCACAACTTTGGAGGAGGAGTGATCCACCTCTCTCCCCAGCAGAGATCAGTGAGGATCCAGTGGACCTGGGTAGAACAGAGAACACCCCTCTTCAGCCAATACGCAGACTATAATGTGGAACAATGCCTTTTCAGAGAGGTAAGTGCCAAGGTTTGGCAAAATTGTTACAGAGACTCTGCCCCTCTTCTCCAAGTCCATCTACCTCTGCCTACCACCCCCTTTTAGCCATCGGGGTCCTGCTACTTTCCTGCCTCTTTTAGCTCAAAGGAAAGACTATGATGTTAGTCATTTGTACTTTATTTCAAATTAGGGTAGGCATTTTCCTTAATTTTTTTATCTATACACTGTTTACTCTTTATTATTTTATAATTATTATTTCATTTAGTTATGAAACAGGCTATGGGTTTTTTTTTTTCAGAACTCCTGAAATCACAACACATAGGCTCTTAGCTGATTTATTAGGTTGACCCTTATGAAATTGCTGATATTCCATCATTTTTATCCCACAAAATAGCAATTTCATAGAGTCCAACCAAAAAACAAACTAGTGTCTTGAGTTTTACTCCTAGGAACCAACTGGGTGACTAGAGAATGCTTTTAAAAAAATTACAAGACCAAATTAAAATTCTCGCTTTTATTTAGGAAAACTGCTAAGATGTGTGCCCCCTCTCCGCTTCAAAAATACACACATGGTAACTGATGGCTCCTATTATTTGTCTAAAGTGTGGAGGGAGAAACTAAAAGCACATCCCTCTCTAATGCAGCAGAAGGACTTAACCATTACGGGGGAACAATTTTCTGAACCATATTTTACTTCTTTCATTTATCCACTCTGGAGTAGAAACCTTATTTTAGGCCTCAGAGTGATATGTTTGAATTTCTCTCCAGGATGTGATAATGAATGAAATTAAATGTAATCTCCTCTGCAGAGTTGGCGAAGGGAAGGTAGAGGGAGGCTGGAAACTGTGTTGTTAGTCGGTAGAGAAATAGAGATGCCAATATTAGGTAAACCACAAGCAGTTACACGTTCCTCCCTGGCTATCAATTAAGGGGAAGCCATCACAACGCCCTGATGTTGAAAAGTGGGCTTGTCATTGATTTTCTAATGTGCTGGTGGAAATTTTGTCAGCCACTGTCAATTTAAATCCCCATGTAATTACACTTCTTGCAAGAGAGATTCTGATTGTATTTTCTGTGCCAAAGCCTTGTCCCCAAATGCTGTTTCATGGTAAATCAAAAGGGCGGCTGCAGTAATTGGTATCACAAGGACCACATAAAGCTCCCTGAAGAATTTTCCTTTAATTAATAAATTAGACACTATATCCCTCCAATGGAGGCCATCTGAGTCATTTCTCTTTCCTACTAGAGTGAAAACCTTTCATATGTGGGACAAGTTCCAGGTCGGGGAGTACTGCCAGTGGAATTCCTGAAGCAAAAGATTTGTCTACCTGGTTATTTCACATTTTTGTTTATAGATAGAAGGATACTCCATTGACATAATGATAAAGTTTTGATTCCTCTTGACTCTGATTCTTTCAAAGATCACACCTAGCACATATGACTATTTCTTCCACTCCCTGGATACTTAAAAGCAGCCTTATGATGTATCTTATGTTGTTAGTTGTTCTTATTTCTCTTATGTTGTAAGTCCAGTGAGAGAAGAAGCCACGTGCTCTACCCCAGCACGCCCATTTCAGTGCTGACCATAAATATGTATCTGCTGAGTAGTAAGGGGGCCTTCATCTACATAAGCAGGACGCCATGCAACTCTGGAACCCAGGATAGACCTCAAGCTAGCACTATTGCTAATAGGTATTGATTTGAACCCTGGATTCAAATTCTAGGCATTAAAGTTTGATAGTTTTCTCACGATAATGGGGGATTTTGAGAAGCAAGTGGAAAGAAAGCTATTCTATGCGTGGACATTAAAGAGAAGCACATGGGAGCCTTAGCCAAGGTTAGATGATTTTCAAATGCAAGAGCCAAAGGAAAGCAGATAACTAACAGTCTCCTGTATCCTCCCTCAGAAAGGAGCCCTGGGGTTCTGGCCTTTCCACATCTCTCCCACTCACAATGCCTGCTGTGTGCTACAAAACGGATTTTGCTCTGGCCCCTTGGCAAGATCTCTTCTCTCTGAATTCTCTAATAATGTCTCTACAAGGTTTCTGTACACCAAAGAAATACAAAACCAAAGATATCACAGGAAAAGTCAGAAAAACCTCACCCTCAGCTTCACGCCTGGGGGCCAGACATTCGATGTGAGAATTTGGCACTAAAAAAAAAACAAAAAAACAAAAAACAAAAAAAACCCCAAAAAACAAAACATGTAAAGAAAAACAAAACAAACAAAAACAGCCCCTTGATTCTTTGTTCCTGTTTGTTCTCTCTTTGCTTGAAATTAAAATTTCACCTTGGAAATCAGGAAAAAAGAAAATGGCCAGAAAACATAAAATTCTCCCCTGTTTGCTTCCCACACAGGGGCTCCCTGCACGGCCCATTTCTGTGTTTGCCAGATAACCCATTACAGGCGTAAAAACCTCTAAACCCCGGCAAATACATCATTCTGAAAGCTGGGGCTTCCCAAGGGTAACATCCCAGATTATCAGTCAGGCAGAAATGTTAACATCCATTTTCCCATCGCTGTGAAGGCTTTTGTTGATGCGGGGTTTTTTTTCTTTGCAGAAAAGGCACAATGCCCTGCATTATGGGAACATTTTATGCAAAGCAGTTAGACTCTGTGAAGCGGCTCTGTGTCAGTCACTGTCCCCCAAGCAAATACCCATTATGGAGGGATTTTCATCCCAGTGCAAAGTCACCTCACATAGCCCTCACATGAAAGGGTTGACACGGCTTGTCTCCACTCCCAGGTGAAAGGATCAGGCTTTGAGCTGACTGAGCTCTCAATGGTGGCCCAGCCAAGGGGAGGCTCTATCCCACGGCAGGAAAGAGAATCTAACCCCCCTCTCCATTCCTGAGGCTGAAAAGCGGGTCAGACCCTGGGTCAGTCTAACACTAGGAATCATGGGATTTCTGAGCTGGGAGCAACATCTCATTTTATCTACTTACAGCCACAGAAAAACTGAAGCTTGGAAAAAGGGATGGGTTTTGCTCAAGGCCAGGGAGCCCATTCATAGTGAATCAGAATCTGTATTTACTGAGCCACATGCTGTCTATATTCATTCATTTCCTTAATAAGTAAAAATACTGGGCGCCTGGGTGGCTCAGTTGGTTAAGCGACTGCCTTCGGCTCAGGTCATGATCCTGGAGTCCCGGGATCGAGTCCCGCATCGGGCTCCCTGCTCAGCGGGGAGTCTGCTTCTCCCTCTGACCCTCTTCCCTCTCGTGCTCTCTCCCATTCTCTCTCTCTCAAGTAAATAAAAATAAAATCTTTAAAAAAAAATAAGTAAAAATACTAAGGCTGGATCACTGTGCAGAGTTCTGAAGAACTGATAATGAATAAGATACAACCTATGCCTGCAAAAGACACAGTCCAGAAGAGGATGCAGAAATAAAGAGATAGACATGATGGCAAAAGATTGAACAACCTCAGTGCCTCTTATCAGGGAACTGGTTCAGCCAATTGCGGTACATCCATACCATGGAATAATAGGCTGTTGGGAAAACAGTCCTCGGCAGATCTTTAGTACTGATGTGGAAAGATCTCCAACTTGTATGGCTACGTGAAAAAAGCAGTCTGTGTTTTTCAAACGTAAAATGATAGGTTTGGATTTTTTTTTAAAGAAGTTTTATTTACTTATTTGAGAGAGAATGAGAGTGAGAGAGATCATGGAGGGAAAGGCAGAAAAAGAAGCAGACTCCCCCCCTGAGCAGAAAGCCTGACATGGGGCTCGAGCCCACGACCCCGAGATCATGACCTGAGCTGAAGGCAGACACTTGACCAGCTGAGCCACCCAGGTGCCTGGATGGGTTTGGATTTTATCAGTGGTTTCCTGAGCCTTTTTAAAAATTATGGTAAAATATACATAACAGAAAATTTACCATTTGATCCATTTCTAAGTGTACAATTCAGTGGTATTAAGTATATTCACGTTATTGGGCAACCATCACCATTCTCCATCTCCAGAACATTTTTCATCACCAAACCAAAACTCTGTACCCATTAAACTTTAACACCCCACATCCCCTCATTGCAGCCCCTGGCAACCACCCTTCTAGTTTCTGCCTCTGTGAATTTTTTAAGATTTTATTTATTTATTTATTTGAGAGAGAGAGATTCTAGGAGGAGAGGCAGAGGGGGAGAATCTGAAACAGACTCCTTGCTGAGTCGGAGCCCAACTCAGGGCTCGATCCCATGACTCTGAGATCATGACCTGAGCTGAAACCTAGAGTCTGATACCCAACCAACTGAGCCACCCAGGCATCCCCTGTCCTTCTGAATGTAACTACTCTAGGTACCGTACAGTATGTGTCCCTTGTGACTGGCTTATTTCACTCGACATAGTGTCTTCACAGTTCATCCAAGGTTGGTTGTAGCATGCGTCAGAATTTCACTCCTTTTTAAGGCTGAATACTAGTCCATTGTATACACATACCACATGTTATCTAGTCATCTGGGTTGCTTCTTCCTCTTGGCCATTGTGAATAAAGTTGTTGTGAACACAGATGCACAAATATCTCTTCAAGTCCCGACTCCAATTATTTTGGTTATACACCCAGAAATGGAATTGCTGGATCATTTAGTAATTCTATTTTTAACTTTTTGAGGAACCATTATACTGTTTTCCAGAGTGGCTGCACCAGTTTACATTCCCACCAACAGTGCACGGGGCTTCCAATTTCTCCATGTCCTTGCCAACACTTGTTATTTTCTGTTTTTTGTTTTGTCACAGCCATTCTGATGGATGTGAGGGATATTTTATTGTGGTTTTGATTTGCATTTCCCTAGTGATTAGTGATGTTCAACATTTTTTCATGTGCTAATTAGCAAGTTGTAGATCATCTTTGGTGAAATGTCTGTTCAGGTCTTTTGTCCATATTTTAATTGGGTTATTTATTATTTTGTTGTTGAATTCCAACCTTTTAAAAATCTGTGGAAACTACTATCTTTAATGAAATTGTTTAAGCCCAATATACAAAACAGGAAAAGGCAGTGCGACTCTGGTTGATTTGTATCAATGTGGAGTGCCTAGAGCTCTGGCCCAGACCTTCCCAAGGGATTCCCATCCCAACTCTCTCCCTTCTATCCCTCTTGTGCCTCCCTCCAGCAGGAAGTGGCCTCTGGAACACCTCCATGCAAACCTCAGTGCTGGCAGAACTGAGAAGATTTGAAAACCACTAGACTAGATAACCTCTAGGTTATCTCTCAAGTAAGAGGCTGTGTTTATGTGAAAAACTGCCAAAGTTTAATTTTCATAAAAGGAGAAGCTATTTAAAGTAAGGGAACCTTCACCAATACTTACTTTCAGAGGGTTTGCTGTGATGTTCACTTCCTTCCAGGAAGACCCTTTAGTTTAACATGTAAGTCAGATTTATGCAATATTTTTATGAAAGTCTATGAAGGTTTTATTCATGTGTTACCATTATTGTAGTGAATCTGAATGCTCACCATGTCTTTTGGAGTACACTGCTTGGTAAGTCTGTTTGCAAAGGTTTTTTTTTTAATTTTTTTTTTCTTTAAGGATTTTATTTATTCATTTGAGACACAGAGCTACAGAGAGAGAGAAAGCATGAGCAGGGAGAGAGGCAGAGGGAGAGGGAGAAGCAGGCTCCCTGCTGAGCCAGGAGCCCGATGTGGGGCTCGATCCCAAGACCCTGGGATCATGACCCGAGCCGAAGGCAGGCGCCCAGCCATCTGAGCCACCCAGGCGCCCCTGTTTGCAAAGTTTTTAAAAAATAATATGCTACTAGAAATATCCCTATAGTATGTGGATGGCAAATTTTCCTGAATTTTTTTCTCCCTTCCCTATATCCACCCTTCCCCCACTTGCAATGTGACTCTGTGGCTCCCTCCATTAAGAAGTAGAGTCTGTTTTTCCATTCCCTTTGTCTGGGCTCGCCTTGTCATTTGTTTTGATCAATAGAAAGAGGTGGAGACTGTGTTGGGCCAGTTCTGAGCCTCATTTCTACTCTCATTCTTAGAATCCTGTCCAGAAACAGCGAAAACAAGCCTGGCCTAGCCTGTCTGATAATGAGAAACAAGTGGTTCTATCACCTTGTTGCCCCACTTCACAGCCAGCCAATAGCTACACATGTCACTAAAGCCATCCTAACCAATCCAGCCCCAACCACCCTACCTACTGACCACAGATATTGAGGGAGCCCAATACAGATCAATAGAATTGCCCAATTGTCCTATAGCCCCATGAGTAAAGATGAATGCTTCTTTTTCTAGGTTACTGAGATGTTGGGTGGTTTATTACATGGTGATACCCAACTGATGTTATCACAACTACTTCTTATAATAAAACCCAAAGTGACAGAGAAGGTGGTACAAAGAGCTTAGCAGTTCTGAGATCCTTTTGGATCCTCTACAGCTTAAGTCTTTCTCTTAGTATCTTCTTCTTTTTTTTTTTTTTAGATTTTATTTATTTATGTGACAGAGAGATACACAGCAAGAGAGGGAACACAAGCAGGCGAAGTGGGAGAGGGAGAAGCCGACTTCCCGCTGAGCAGAGAGCCCGATGTGGGGCTCGATCCCAGGACCCTGGGACCATGACCTGAGCTGAAGTCAGACGCTTAACCATCTGAGCCACCCAGGTGCCCCTCTCTCAGTATCTTTTTCTTCAACAGGTACTTTGCCTTTCACCATCAGAAAGAAAACACTACAAATTGAGTTTGAGGGAATTTGCACAAACCACAAAAGGGCCTGGAAAAAATGTCTCATTTCAAAATTGTCAGAGATGGATAGAAACAAGTAGTTGGGTCCACAAGGGAGGAACCCTTGAAGCAGTTTGGTCCCCTCCCGCCATGTGCTTGCACTTGATAAGCCACATTTGTATATGATATCCTCAAGCTTCACCAACATCATCTGAGGTCATTTCAGAAACAAGATGCATTTGTTTCTATTTGACTATAAAATGTTAAAAACAAAACCAAAAAGCAAGCAGAAATAACATTTTATCTAATGCCCTTTCCAGGTCAGAGAGCAGAGGGCCACAGTTGAGTCCCAAATACAAAAGGGAGTGTGACTCCTGAAATGTGTCCTCTCTGTAAGCAAACAAGGGGCCAGCCTTTCTGTGTCAGGAGTCGTCCTGCAGTCATTTCCATGGTTAATTTCAGGCCAACCCTCCCCAGTGTCAGATGGTCACTGTAGCTCAGCCTTCTGGCTCCGATCTTCCCAAAGGCTGGGAGGTCTTTCTTTTGAAAGCGAAGCAGAAAGAAGGAAAATGAGACCAATTTATGCAAATGTATGCCACATAAATCAGACTGTGTCTGCCAAATAGCACAAATCACAGACTTTCCCACTCTGCACAGGGAGTTCCAGACACCCGTTCTTCAGTTTGGTGGCAATGTACCTGGGTCACCAACTAGGTTTTGCCACAGTAATTTGTTTCTTTACCTTCAAAGAATAAACAGGCACAATTCAGTCTAACATACAACTTGAATAAGTAAATCCACAAAGGGAACTTCAGTGTCTGGAATTCAGCAGGCCTGCAGAAATTCAGAACATTTTAACTTAAGATAAAGTAGAATAAGAAAGAATTTTAAAAGGGAAGAATTTGAAAAAGGAGATGAGAGCTTGGTCAACACTGACAAATATCTCGGGGACATGGGAGATCAGGGAAACTCAAAAGAAGCAATGATTTTTTTGTGAACTTGGTAAACTCAATATGGTGATGGCACCCAAATGAGAGTTGCATTACGAATGAGCAGGAATTGAGTGAGTAAAGATAGTGGGTGTGTTTATAGGAAGTTGAGGTAGGAAAGATAAGAAATGCAGATTTAGCTTAAGGGGCAGGAGAGGTCAGGGAAAGGATTGTTTTTGGTGAGCAGGGTAATGAATTGCAGAAGCGTGACTAACCCAGAGCTGCTAGCAGACAAGAGGTTGGCTGCACCAGAGAGAAAGGGGGCAAAAATACTGTCCCAAAATAGGCAAGAGAGACAGGATTCAGACTGTGTTTAAGATAGAACAGGTTTAAAACTTATCCTTCAGGTGTTTACATGTGCAACTTTACCTCCTTGTCTGTCATAGAACCTAATTTAGCTTATTAGCCATTTCAACTCAGGATCTCTGTCACTTTGGATTTAAAGTAGGGTCAGTTCAAGGTTTAAACTCAGGTAATTGGATATTAAAGATTGTCCTCCCTCCTCTTCTCTCTTCCCCAGGAGGGATCTGACTTTCCACATCCTGGCACTTTGGCTTCTGCTGCAGTGTAGGGGGATGCGCCTGGTCATGGGCAAAACCATGACCTGACACATGCTGCTCACGTCCATTCTCCCATGTTCCCACAGTTTCTGCTCTCACGTTCCATCTTCTCTGCATTCTCCTCAACAGGACCTCATTGGGAGGTCCGTGCTCAACCACATCCTTGCAGACAGGGGGAGCTTATCTGCCACATATCATGCTGAAGGGCTGCTCTCTGGCCCACCTACTCACCACACCTCCAGCCACTGTCCAGCCGATGCACGAAAATACACGTGGAATTTCTCTATGAGTCTTCTAGAGTCCCCAGCTAATTCCCAGTACACTAAGCCCTGGTCCCTCCTGTCTGGAATCCCTTAAACTTTTGGGGGTACTCCCCCATCAGCCAGCAAAGGGTAGGGCTACCACTTCTCAGGCAACCTCCAACCATTTCCCTTTCCTCCTCCCTGTTGGGCCAGCTGTGGGAACTTTCGTGGCCATTCCCGGTGGAGCAGATGCTGCTCTTTGGATTTGGGGGAAGATATACTCATAATGCTTTTATTATTTAAAAATATTGAAAAGAACTAACTGTGAATTCCACTCAAGAATCTACAGCAGAGACCACAAAATAAACTCAAAGCAGACTGGAAATAGGCATTGGTTTAAAAAAAAAAAAAAAAGGTAGCCAATATGTTCACTATTGATTCTCATGGACTTCCCTCAAATCCCACTCAATAACCCTGGAGGCCCTCATCCTTCCTCTTCTAGAAAGTCATGTCTCTGTTGGCATCTCATCCATGTCAACAACTGTAGAAGGTCTGAAATTTTGCTCTCCTTACAAGCTAACAAATTAACCCATCACAGTTTCATGGATGTTGGCAGAAGACATGAGACTCGTGGGTCAGAGACAAAGAACTTTATTACAGCAATAACAATAGCTAGAGCATTAGCATTTTCTTGCTCTGATTTTCCTGCTCTGATTCTCCAAGTCTCAAATGCAGTGGATTGAGTTACGAGAGAGGAACCCCGAGTTTAGGGAATCAAAATCTTTTGTAATAAGCACTAAGCATGCCTGCCCTTTGTTCTGTAGGAAGACATTATCTCTATCTTTCAAAACTGTTTGCTATACAGTCTGGAAAAGATATTCCAGGACAAATGCAGCCAGTGCCTCTGCTCAGAAACTGTACAAAAATACAAGAAACTCATGGAGAATTGTCTCCTAACAGGGTGGGTCCCTTCTCTAGTTTTTAGTAACCTATAGAATGTTTATAATTACATTGTTTCATCATTTCACTAAGAACTTGGGAGAGAGAAAGAGCCAAGTGTGTGTTTGGAATGCCATCTTTGTCTCTGAAATCCTGAAATTTGCCTAAAGTTTGTTATGAGCATGTTTTGTTCTCATAACAGAAAAGATAAATTTAATTTATTTTAAAAAGAAATTTTTTTCTTTATGTATATGATAGAATTTAACATGTTATGCAGGTTTTACCATTTCTTTCATTCTGTGTACTTGTGATTGCATTTTACCCACATGGCCCTAGTGAACATCACCCACCATGTCTACTGCTATAGATGGAGGGAGAGGATGAGAGAAGCTGCTTTTGAGATTATGTCATATGAAAATAGAGTAGTCTTGCCTCAGTCATGCTATGGGAACTAATGTGTCAGATATCCCCATTCGAACCAAAGTTCTACAGGAAGAGAAAACTTTCCCTCAGACAGTAGAAGAGCTGCACTGATTTCTGGAGACAGAGAAAGGTGAATCTCTGCTTTGCTCAAGTTGCCCTTTCACATTTCTAATGTGGCAAAATCTTGACTAAGAGAAAAAGTGTGGGGCACCTGGGTGGCTCAGTCGGTTAAGCATCTGTCTTTGGTTCAGATGATGAACCCGGAGTCCCAGGATCGAGCCCCATGTCGGGCTCCCTGCTTGGTGGGGAGTCTGCTTGTCCCTCTCCCTCTGCTCCTCCCCTGGCTTGTGCGTGCACTCTCTCTCTCATTCACTTTCTCTCTCAAATAAATAAATAAATAAAATCTTTAAAAAAAAATTTAAAGAGAAAAAGTGGTTATGTCTCCATCATTCCTCCCAAAACCATCTTCAATGGTTTCTCCTCCAATATCCCTTTAATGTTAGGTTCTCTTAGTTCTCATATCCAGCCCTCTTTTCTTTTCACTCTTTCTCATTTTAGTTGGCCTTATCTATTCCCAGGAAAACAATTACCTTATGGATTGCTAGTATACCAATGTAACTGCTCCCCAGAACAAGAGACCCATATATTGACTTCCCCAAGTCACTCCTAGATCAGATGATCTACCAGGGTTTAGGTCGGTTTTATGATTTCCTAAAGGTTGTGTCATATAGCCCTCTCTTAGATAAGAGGAATTAATCTTTCATGGTATGAACTTTGGCACACAATGGGCCTTTCATAAATATTTATTGAACAAGTGAATGAGCTAGATAAGAAATAAGGGATGTAGACTGAAAATGGTTAATGATCATGTCTTTATTTGTAGATAGTGCTTTTATATAATATAATTTTCAATGAACTGTCCTTCATACACATAAATATCACTGCTCCACTATTAATGCAGTTATTTCCTCCCATGCTGGTGATGAATTTGTCGTGAGTGATCTACCATTACTCTTTTGTCTGGTCCTGCTTGTAAAATGAATGGCACATACTAGTGGCCTGACAATAGAAGCTTCTACCTCCATGCTTCTTCCTTTCCAAGGTCTCCTTATACCTCTCACTCCCGCTCTCCTTACATACACCAGTTCAGTGGGGGATAGGGTAGTCTGGTTATGAAACAGAATGAAATTAACTGTGTCATATAAGGACTGAAATCAGGACCTCATGTGTGTAACACTTGTAACCAGTGAAGAGATGATAAATCTTTGCATTTATAAGAGTTAGGTAAATGTTCAGCTTTACATTATCTACAATAGACAAATTAGGGAAACAACCAAAGTGTCTACCAACTGATGAATGGATAAAGAAGATGTAGCATATATATACACAAAGGCATATTACTCAGCCATAAAAAGAATGCAATCTTGCCATTTGCAATGACATGGTTGGAGCTAGAAAGAATTATGCTAAGCGAAATAAGTCAATCAGAGAAAGACAAATACCATGTGATTTCACTCATATGTGGAATTTAAGAAATAAAACAAAGAGCAAAGGGGGAGAAAAGAGAAGCAAACCAAGAAACAGACTGTTAACTATGTATAGACAACAAACTGATGGTCATCAGGGGTGGGGGGGGGATGGGTGAAATAGATGATGGGAATTAAGGAGGGCACTTGTGATGAGCACCAGGTGTCGTATGGAAGGATTGAATCACTATATTGTACACCTGAAACTAATACACTGTATGTTAACTAACTGGAATTTAAATAAAAACTTAAAAAAAGAAAAGAAAAATTTAAAAAGCCAAAACTCATAGAAATGGAGAATAATGATGGTTGCCAGGGACTGGGGGTAGGGGAAATTGAGAGTTTTGGTCAAAGGTAAAAACTTTCAGTTCGAAGATGAATGACTTCTGGAGATCTAATGTACAAAGGGATGACTGTAGCTAACAATGCTTATTATAAACTTGAAAGCTGTTGAGACTTTAGATCTGAAATGTTTTCACCAATAAAATAATGGTAATCATGTGGAAAAAACAAAGTTCAGCTTGAAGGGACATGCCTTAGGAAGGGGCTCCCAGAGCTAGACAGGTAAATACACTAACTTTTTTACTTATAGTGAAATTTCTGAGCTTTATATGCATTATCAGTTGTAAGGAAAATCTTGTAATGCTACTGCAATCACCTTGATTTCCTTAATCATATGTATATATCATATATCAGACGGGGGGTGAGGGGCTGAGAATGTAATGAAACCGAAGCATGCATGCAATGTTTGCATCTTCTGCCTCAGAGGTCTGTGTCTCTTTTGGCCAAAATCACTTTCAGAAAATATGAGTCCCCTGTAGTCAGCTTAAAGTCTTCCTGGAATGTCATGGCTAAAAATGAATCAAATTCCTGGCTAATTTCCTTCAAGACAAGACAATACAAGATGATATTACACTGCTTGCTTCTGCCTGAAGTTCCTCCTATCTAAAAATAAATAAGCATATTTAACATGAAAGAAATCCTAAGCCTTAAAAAAAAAAAATCTTGATTCCACTGGTTACATGAAACTCTTGTGTGCACTCAAGTGGCTATATTTGTCCTCACTTTGTCGTGGTTTTAGGTGCTTCTAGGCATACCAAAGAGACATCTTGCTTAAATTACCAAGGTTCTGTGCTTTTATGGAGACACTGGATTAGGAACAAGGCGCCTCAGCCAGACTCTCCCCGGTCCCTCTGAGCATGTTCACAGCCTCCAGACAAGCCAGCTACTCTAAATGAATTTCAAGTATTTGAGTTGATCACCGCCTCTTCACTGTTTTGTGCTCAAGCTTTAATTGTGAAGTTTACTTTCTTTCCCACTCCATTTTTCTATGTTTTATAGAAATACAAAAATATAGAAAACATTTTCTGTGTATTTATACATATTTGTCTATAGTTGTATATATTAATGAACTCTCCCTTCAATTAATTTGTCATGCATTTTGGGAAGCAAGTCGGTAAATGTATCAAAAGTCATAAACTGTTCATAGGTTTTCTCCCCGTAAATCCATGTGTGGGAATCTTTCCTAAACAAAGCACCCTAAACATCTAAAACGTTTTTACAGTGTTATAGCCTTGAAAAGTACCTAAATGTTCAACAGGAGGGTGCTAATTAAATAAGGCATAATCATATTTACAAAGGGATTTTAATAATATTGGCAAATGTCTGTTGTTCTATTAACTCAAAAACTGGATGCAAAATTGTATTTTCTATATAATCATAGTATTCAAAATGCAAGCACAGTCCTGACACATAGCATTTTATAAATATTTATGAAATGAATAAAGGAATGAATCACAATTATGTTAAAAAGAAAAGATTCTTGGGGCACCTGGGTGGCTCAGTTGTTAAGCGTCTGCCTTCGGCTCAGGTCATGATCCCAGGGCCCTATGATCGAGCCCTGCATCAGGCTCCCTGCTCAGCGGGAAGCCTGCTTCTCCCTCTCCCACTCCTCCTGCTTGTGTTCCCTCTCTCACTGTGTCTCTCTCTGTCAAATAAATCAGTAAAATCTTAAAAAAAAAAGAAAAGAAAAGATTCTTGCATAGAAAAAGAGACTGAAGCAGTATTTATACCTTGAAATGGTTTCTCTAGATAATGGAGCTAGGCATGATTTTTTTTTCTGTATTTTAAAAGTTATTGTAATTTTTTGGAAGTTATGATAATTAACACCTAGCAGGTTCATAACAGAAAAAATAAAATTTATTTGGTAAAAGAAATATGTTCAGGAGCATTTCTGAAAAGTTTAACACACAAGAGAAATTCAACTGTATATTTAGGCTTTCATTGTCTAATAACTTTTTTTTAAAGATTTTATTTATTTATTTGACAGAGAGAAACACAGCGAGAGAGAGCACAAGTAGGGGGAGTGGGAGAGGGAGAAGCAGACTTCCCGCCGAGCAGAGAGCCCGATGCGGGGCTCGATCCCAGGACCCCGGGACCATGACCTGAGCCGAAGGCAGACGCTTAACGACTGAGCCACCCACGCGCCCCCATTGTCTAATAACTTTTAAAACATATGGTTTATAACTTTTTCATCTAAAGTAGTATTTCAGATACTAGTTGAGAAATGTCATACATGACATGACATCATTTATTTATTATTTATCATAATCAAACTACTGTTTATTGAGTACATGATTTATATCGGGTGTCAAGATAACATTGTATACCATTGTTGTGTGGGTCTCAGCCTATTGCTAATGAGGCCTGAGACACTCTCCTGGGCCCGTATTACCTGTAGTGTAGCAACCCTGACAGACATTTCCTACCAGAGCCAATGTCGTGGCTGAACTGGCTCTTGTGGTCCTTATCATGATCACAGACACACCTGAGCAAAAACCATCAGGGAACTTTGAAGAACAAGCTATTACACACAGCTCCTGGAGGGTGCATGGCACGCCTAAGGGCCACACAGCAAGGTCACAGGTAGAAGGGAATGCAGACCAGGGTTCTGCCTTTATTAGGGTCAAGAGTGAAGTGCCTAGGGTTTCTAGGGTTCACTCTTTATTTACAAATTTAAAGCATAAAAGCAGGAACTAGGGAGCGGGGAGTAAGTGGGGGTCACTCAAGTGATCAGTTATCCAGGTTACCCAGGGCTTTCTAACGGGGGAGCTTCATGGAGGCTGGGGGGTGGGGGTGGCCTGGTTAATTATCTGGTTGTGTTGCTAGTAGCTGTGTCCTATAGCTGGCAACGTGTTTACTCAGACGGATGTCTTGGAAATGGATGCTGTGGCAATCAAAAATTTAATGTCAGGCATTTATACTACCACCATTTAATTTAATTTTAGTTTTATTTTATTCCTTCATTTAAAACATTTTTTTGAGCACCGCTAAATCCAAGACACTGTTTTAAACACAGGAATATAAAGATGAATAACAAAGCGTCTTTACCAGGAAGGAAACTATAAGGAGATTTGACGTTATTCAAGGACAGCAACGCTATGCGTGCTAGCAGACATTTGCAGGGGCACGAAGGAGGGGTGATCACATCCGGGTCAGAGGTGAGAGTCACCGGAAGGGCTAATGATTGAGCTGAAACTGTAGGATTAAAGCAAAGGCCCTGCTGCCTCCAGGCTGGAGGGAGAGAAGGCAAGCCCAGGACACAGGTCAAGGCTATAAGAGGAATGGCCTGGCTCCTTCTTCAGAAACCGATGGTCAGGTTTCCCCAGGTTCCCGAAGTTCCCTAATGCAGACATTCTAGACATTTTTCCATGTTCTAATGCATATATGTTTTCATATTTTCATGCCATTTTACCAAGAACATGCTTGCTTCTCTCCTAGTAATCCTCTAAGCTTCAATGCATATTCTTAAACGGCTATAAAACACCGGATCCTTTTGAGAATAAAAATGGCCCATAAACACTTGCTTCCATAACGATGGAAAATCTTGACTTTAGATCTTGCTGACAGGTTCCTGTTAGATATTTAAACCAAATGGCTTCCTTAAATTAAGGGCCTAGGAGAGAAAAGGGTGGAAGACAAGTGTTTCTGTAGATTCTGTCAAACACTAGAGCATAGTGGACCATCGTAACTTCCTGAGACCTGAGTTTATACTGGCTACAAAATATGTCTAGCACTCGTCATAGACTCAAGCTCATTTGTTAGTGATGAAACCACACTACCTAACATTTTAAAGAACTATCTGAATGCTGGGCACTCTTCAAAATTCTTTACACAAATTGCCTCCATTGAACCATCGTGCCAACCCACAACCCCTTAGAAGGGTTTTCTAATCCTCATTTTACCAATGGCTAATTGTGAAAATTCCATTCATGTTAACTATTTTCATTAGTCATTTGCTGTCTGCAGTAAACAAACTCAGACATACTATAACAGTTTCTAAAGAAGTGATCTGGTTACAACCTTCTGTTTAAATACTATGGATTCTCCTCAAAGTATCAGAATGCACTAACTCTTAGTTAAGCACTTACACATGGCAAATATAACATACCTCAGGCTAAGGACAAATTAATTGCATCTTTACATACTTATAAAATATTCTGCCTTGAAATGCACTACACTAAAAATAGTCTTCAGTGATCTATCTTAAAATGACATGGTTCTAAGGAAGTGACTTGAATTTATTTAAATAAGGGAAAAGGAGGTGGAGGGCATTCCAGAGGGTTCCCACCACTCCTGTTTGCATGGGTCTTACCTGGAGGTCATCCAGTTACTAACTCTGGGCTGTTTTTAGGAACTGCCAGGTACACAGAATTCAGGGATCTCCTTCTTCCTATTAACTTGATTATAATGGTTTCCAGGATGAATAAACAAACTCAGAATTTAGCACAGGAAGCAGCTATCATATTATAAATCATAATATCCACAACTTTGCCATCTAAATAGATAACGTATCTAAGTCAAGTATTTCTATGGGATGAAGTTTAACAGTCCTAAGCAGCATGGAATTTTTAAGGAGTAGAATTCCCTTCTTCTCAGGGTATTACAAACCCTTGAGACCATCTCTGATTTTTCCTACAGGTAAATGAAAAAATAGTACAACTCTAAGGGTGCTTATGCCTTATCGAAAGAATTGCAATTTTGACAGACAGATAGGAAATTGAGACCTAGGACTGTAGGAGTTAGGCTGCTATGGAGTGAACGGCTGATCAGCTTTATTTCTTCTTGATTCTCTACACAAAACAGTTATTGACAAAGGAGAATCAGAGTCCCCTACTCCCATAGCAATGTCCCTCTGGGATACCACACTAACTGGTAGGAGACAGTAGATGAAAAGGGGGTGTGCAGGCTTCAAACTTGGGCCTGATAATGACTTCGAACAGTTTTCTATTCAAATTCAGAAGCCATTTTTGATGGGCAAGTGGGAAAAAAAAAGATACTGGTCTTATTTTTGTTGTTTTTTTTTTTTACAGTATATGTGTTCTTGAAGAAGGGATAGAAAATAATAAAACCCATATGTGTCAGTGAGTGCTTCTTCTCTCGCCTTTACCTCCAAGGGAGTCTTTAATGCACGGGCACACACAAGATGGAGGGCCAAAGATGGACTCTGTGCAGTCAGCACTCTCACAGTAGCCCTTATGGAGACCTTACCTTGTGCTGTATATAATCTTAAACTCTTTATATGCATTTTTTATTTAACCCCCTTAGTAATCCCACAAGGTAGGTACTATTGTCATTTCCATTGCAGAGATGAGGTACCTGAACCACTGAGATGTTAGTAATATATCACAGCCGCAGGGTCCCCTTCAGCATCTGCTCTCTAGACCCTCCTGCTGCTCTGCATAGTATGAAGAATAATGAATACCTGACATGATTAAAATAATAGTATCACAAAACATCTTATATAACCCAAGGGCTTCTAAGCCTCTTCATACTACTATATTAAGTAATATTAAATAAAAGAATGTTCTAATGCAATCAGAAAAGTCAGATCATCTTCAGATTTCCTAATAAAGGAATTTGAATGATGGTCAAACTACTAATAATATGTAAAAATATCCAGAGGAAGAAGTCAAGGATTGAGGTGTGATTTACTTTTTCCTTAGACAGCCAAAGTAATCTGACAAAACAAAACCATCCAAACTACAAGTCAAGAGGTCTGACAAGCTCTTCCTGGCTCCTCTAAAATACAATTTTGGCAGCAACTTTTGACAGGACATCAATTCAAATACATAAATAGAAGGACATGGATTATTACAAAGAGGACAGGACTGAGCTCAGACATTTCCTATTTACATCTAAAATGACTGAAAAGTTGTGATCACCCTTTGAAAATGTATGCCCTGTGGGCTCTTAATTTCTCTCTGCAGGTCCCTCTGTGAGAAAGCAAATAGCAAGGGGACCCAACCCAGTTCAGTGCAGAAGTATTTCTGGCAGAAGGAACGATGACGCAAGAAGCTGAAGGCAAGAGCGTGCATGAGATTAGAAGCTTCAAGCATGGGGCGCAACTGGAGGTTAGTGACTGAGAAGGGATATGGAGAGTGGAGGCAGAGGTGGCTGCAGGGGACTTTATCTCTAGGGCAAGAAGAAGCTATTGAAAGGTTTCAGTCAATGTTAAGTGAATCTACTCTTTCCCAGACCTGGTTTAAAAGATTCAGGAAATCATATTTGTAAAGTACATCTGCAGCCTTGAAACATGAGTATGAAGGAAATGCACGGTGTTTATAGCTCTTCTCCGAGATGGTAAATGCAAGACATCATCCATAAGGTCTTGAGGAAAGAAACCCATGGATCTCCTTTTAGTTGTGAAAGCATTCCCAGACATTTCCTCACGGCAAATCCCAAGAAGCCCAAGTCACAGATCAAAACTCCACATGTCTTAAAGGGCAAATCTCAACATATTTATAAACAGCTCTGGGAGAATTACACTTCTAAACATGCTTTTGTTCATAATTCTCTGTAAAGTGGCAAAACCATCACTGGCCTGTGAACTAATTCTTCTCAAACACCTCGAGTCTACCCATGTAGCAACCACCAAATGTTCCCAAACCACCCTCAGTGATGAATTTCGGAGGCCCGCAACGAATGAGTAACCACAGCCCTGAACCAGGGAAAACTGTAGTAGATACTGAGCCCATTAGAGAAAGTGGAAAAATGCACTGTCGGAAAAGCCAGAAGATTAAAACCCAATTCCAGGACCCAGTGGGTCATGCTGCAACATGCCTAGGTAATCACTACTTTGCCAACAGGGACACACAATAGGTACACATGAATCTTCATCTTTCTTTATCCCTTTCTAGCCTAAGGACAGTGATGGATGATTATGACCATCTCTCTCTGGAACTTATAATCACTATGCCTATTCATCCATTCAACAAATTTTATTAAGCTTCTGCTCTGTTCTGGGCACTGTGTTGGGCACCAGAAAAGAGAAATTAATAGAACCTAATCCCTGCCTTTGAATTGCTCACGGTGAGATGGTAGAAGTAAGCAGGTTTAAAACGTCTCCATATTTGTAACATAGAGTCAGGCCTAACAAGCATTGGAATATACCAGACTTTATTTGAAACTCTGAGATCTATGTTATTCCCAGAGCCAGAGTCAGAATGAAAAAGAAACAGGAATTCCCAGCTGCAAGGTCCTACCAAACAATCCCTTTTACCCAGGACAACAGTTAATCTCTAATAGGAAAACAGGAAGCATCCTATTCAAAATCTGGCTGAAGGATGCAGACTGAATATTCATTAGGATGGGGGTGGAGGGGAGCAGGAGTGAAAAAACAGCAGGAAGCCAGGAGCACCCAGGGCAGGAGAATTTCTCAGACTGCTGAGATGTGTTTCCTAGACAGTCTCCCCGGAGGAGAGATGTTGAAATTTTCCTATTGTGAAACTAAATACGACAATATCACCAGTTTAGATAATAAAATGTTCTTTAGTCCTCGATATGGTCAGTTCACAAACTCTAGATACATTTTTGCATTAAGGCACATGACAATAAAAGCACCCTTTGCTTTCTGTACTGTCACCTGAAGTCAGATTAAAAGAGTTTAGAAGACATATGAAATGATAATTATGATGTAGGGCAGCCAGGGAAGCTAACAAGAAAGAACACACTTTCTTCTTGCCCATTCTGTTGCTATTATTAAGCTCCTGCTTTCCTGCTACTAATAAATGCCCTCACTGGGTTTGGCTGAATGGGTTGTGGACAGGTAAGCCTAGAAGGGGATCATATATATACAGTAGTGCTATAAAAACACCGGCCAATGAAATAGCTCAAGAAGAGTGAATGGCTGTCTTCTTCTCTCTCCTCTCCAAAAAAAAAGGAAGGAAGAAATGCATATTGGCAGCATAATTAATAGTCAGCCTCCTTTCTGAATTGAGACATCATCACTGAATGCAGCTCTTCAAAGGGACAGCTCGGGAAATTTTAAAGGTGACCTAAAAAAGGGGGTTTTATTATAAGAACTGAAAAATAATTTGCTGGCAATATTTGAGCAGAAGCTAAATGCATTTGGCTGCGCCACATAAAGGAAATCAATGTTCTCTATTAGCTAAATTTGAGGTCATTTGCGTTTGCTTTCCCAGCCCCTGAGAATTTATAAAATCAGACAGCACAATTCTTTCAGAGTGAGTCACAGTCTTCTCACCTTCCCTCCCCCCTCCCTCCCCCTGCCCACTCCTCCTCCAGCACGTATCCTCTAGGTCTCACAAACCCCAGGAGCTTGGCAGGATCGGCCCTTTGGGTTCCTGCTCTTTCTCCCACATCTTCCCGAGGGAAGGGGCTGGGGCAGGTGTGAGAGCGGGCTGACTCGCTCACACTGCCGCTCTGCCACCAGAGCCCCTTGTGGGTGTACAGAGAACACCAGTTCCAGTAAGGAGGTCCCAAGGAAGCAAATGACACCACATACTCTAGGGTCACCTCCCCTTCCCCCCTCCCCACAACAGCCTGCTGGAGGGCATGGTGGGGTGTTCGTTAAAGTGGGCAAGGCTAGAAAAGGGCATTTTGATTCAGGTTGATTCTATTCGATTTGATTTGAGAATATAGGTCTTGTGGTTTGTTATTTGCACGTCTTTCAAGTTGCCCCAGCTTCTTTCCTCCCTACCACTCTACTGAGCTCCCCACCACTGCACACAAGCCCTTCCTTTCCTTTTTTTTTTTTTTTAAGATTTTATTCATTCATTTGACAGAGAGAGAGAGAGAGAGAGAGAGCACAAGCAGGGGGAGCAGCAGGCAGAGGGAGAAGCAGGCTTCCCGCAGAGCATAGAGCCCATGTAGGGCTTGATCCCAGGACCCCAGGATCATGACCTAAGCCGGAGGCAGACATTTAACCAACTGAGCCACCCAGGCAGGCGTTTAACCAACTGAGCCACCCAGGCGCCCCATGCACCCTTCCTAAAGAAAGGAGGAAGCCTTTGGGAGGAAGGATCAGTGGTCACCTACCCTTATAGCCAGGGGTTCTCTCCCCAGAAATTGAACATACAGACAACATGTTTGCAAAAAAACTTCAGCTCTGGTTCTCCCCCAGTGCTTCCCATGGTCTGCTTCTGCAAGTCAGAAATCCACCTCAGAGCTCCCCAGAGGAGCCCCCATCCAGCCCCTTCTTTGTGTGACACCGGCAGGCAACACCAGGATGTTGCCTGGGGCAGAGCCGCCTCCAAAATCTGAACTGCCCTCTCTCCATGCCTCAGATCCAACCGCTTGTGCTGCGGTGCGACTTTGCCCTTTATAAAGCACTGCCATATCCCTGATTCCATTGGAACCCTCTGGAACTTGGTGTGGTTTGTCATCCCATTTAGGGATGAGACACAAGGGCGTGAATGCATCTTGCCTGAGGTTGTACCTCCAGCGAGAAGGAGCTGGAACTCCAACCACATCTCTTGACTATAGGGCCCCCCACACCTCACAGCTTGTTGTTAGCATCTCCTATGTTTAACCCATCATGACTGGGCACTTAAAATGAGATTCTGATCCAGATATTTGCCCAAGAATTTGGGAACCCAGGGAGTTCCACAATCAGAGTGAAAATCCTTTTTTTTTTTTTAATTTAAAACATTCTTTGGCATTGCATAACATGAAAATAAATACTTTAGTGTACACACCCTTGTCTATTGGCGGATTTTCCACAAAGGGGTCCTTTAACATTCTTTTTTTTTTTTTTTAAGATTTTATTTATTTATTTGAGAGAGAGAGAGAATGAGAGATAGAGAGCACGAGAGGGAAGAGGGTCAGAGGGAGAAGCAGACTCCCTGCCGAGCAGGGAGCCCGATGTGGGACTCGATCCTGGGACTCCAGGATCATGACCTGAGCCGAAGGCAGTCGCTTAACCAACTGAGCCACCCAGGCGCCCCCGGTCCTTTAACATTCTTGTGAGACCAGGCTCAGCATTCCTCTTCAGCACTCCCTGATTTGCTCCTCATTTGTTCTCCATCTCCAAGAATAGGGCATCTGAAAGGCCAAAACCTCAAGGTGGTTAGGAGCATGGGATGTGAGGTTAGCAGTTGGCAGACAATTAGCATGTTGCCAGAGCTAACTTTTCCCAGCTTTGTTCTTTTAAAAAGGGTTTCACAAGAAAGCAATTTCAAATAAATCGTTTCATCTCTCTGGGATAGAGTCTCTCCATCTATAAAATAGACATGACCTGCTTGACCTTTCTGTATGAAGCAGAGGCATAAGGAGGACAAGGAGCTCTTCCGAGGTCAGAAGGCTTCTGAGCTCCTTGGTGATGGCAAGTGCATTAGTGTGGTAGGGTTGCCTTAATCAAAGACCATGCCTTGAGTGCCTTAAATGACCAAAATGTATTGTTTCACAGTTCTGGAGGCTAGAATTAGAGGTCAGGGTTATCAGCAAGACCATGCTCCCTCTGAAGACTCTAGGGAAGGATCCATTCCCAGGTTTTCTTCTGGCTTCTGGTAGCTTCTTGGCTTGAGGCAACATAACTCCAGTCTTTACATGGTGTTCTGTGTGTGTGTGTCACCTGGTACCCTTTTTATTTATTTATTTTTTAAAGATTTTACTTATTTATTTGAGAGAGAGAGAGTGCATGGTGGGGGGAGGGTCAGAGGGAGAAGCAGACTCCCCGCTGAGCAGGGAGCCCGATGCGGGACTGGATCCCAGGACCCTGAGATCATGACCCGAGCCAAAGGTAGACGCTTAACCAACTGAGGCACCCAGGCGCCCAATGGCGCCCTTTTTATAAGGACACTTGTCATACTGGATTAGAAGCCCACCCTACTCCACTGTGACCTCATCTTAACTGATTACATCTGCAATGACCTTATTTCCAAATAAGGTCACTAAATAAGGTGCTGGGGATTAGGACTTCAACATATGAATTTGGGGGGTGAACAATGAAACCTGTGACAGCAAGCGATAATACAGTTGCCCAGGGAGGACAGTCCTGTGTTGAGATGCCCATGTCTGTTATCAGTAATAGGTCTCAGTCATTCAAGGGCTATATTAGGGGAAGGAAAAAACAAACAACTTGCGCCTGCTTGTAGACTATATGGCTGTGGGCCTACCACTGTTGAAGTAGGACTCTGGGAACTGCCATGACAATTCCAAGTAGCCAAGGGGAGGTGATCAAATTCCGGTGTGGTGCCTTACAAGACAGCTGGCTTCGTTGGCTAATGGCCACAACAAAGGTGGGGCAAGAGGCATGCAGGGTCCCAGTGAGAATGTGACACAAGTCTTCTGAGGCTTCAGGCAGACAGCCCTAGCTCACTGCCTTTGCCGTGTGCAGGGGCTACCCCCACCCCACCAGTGCCCTTTGAACAGATTCCCGGAGGCTGACTCACCTCACACTCAAGCCCGCACACTGAGATACCAGCTTTTTATTTCTGCTGAAGGTTATTTCTTTCCAGTAACAAAAATGCTCCCATTTCTATCAGGAGCCCAGAAGCTTAACATCCTAACATGAATTAGAAGGATGCTGAATGAGCTGGGAGTGAAGCCTGGTGAAGCCTGTTGCATTTTCCTCCCCTGACCCACCACGGTCATGGCCTTTCCAGTGGGGAACCCAGGGGAAGGTGCCTGTCTCCCCTAGACGTTCTGGGTGAATACTGCCAAGCCCTGCCCCTGCTGTCCTTTCTCTGCACCCCGGGCTGGCCACTCCCTGATGCTCTCATGGTCTTTCTCCACTGCGCCTGCACTAAAGTCTTGTGAGGGTTCATGCAAATGTCCCCAAAGGAGCCCAGGGAGGGAAGGGGGAACGGGGGCCCTTTGTAGTCTCCATGGGACTAATGAGATCCTCTTTCTATGTGTCTGAGAAAATGAAGAAAGCTTCCTCTCTCCCCACCTTCACCAGCCCCCAGTAATCCGAAGTTCTTTTCAGCAAATCTACCTCAGTGAGTCAGGTACCTGAGGATGAGCACAACTGCTAGGGGGGTCTGCTCCAGCATCCAGGCAGGTCAGAGGTCAGAGACACTCTAGGGACCACCCAGAACAAGGATACAGCAGTTCAGCTGCACCCTCTTCTCCCTTCCTAACACACACACACACACACACACACACAGACACACACACACACACACAAAGGTGTTCACTGGAGCTTTTCTTATATAATAGGAAAAATTAAAATATAATATACAATGCTAAGTGCTAGCATTGGGAAATGATTTTAAAACGTATATTTTATCCATACAATGAAATATGAATCAGCTGATTTAAAAACAAATTCTTGCAGATTTTGCAAGTCTTTGGAAGATGCCCACAAAATAATTATTAAAAGAAAAAAGGAGGCTCTGAGACTGTATTAAAATAACATTCTCTAAAAGGCTAGTGGTATTTATCCTTAAGTTTTAGTATATGAGTGTTTTAGTTTTCTTCTTTAGTCTTTTTTTTTCCTTTAGGCTCTTCTGTATTTTCTAAGTTTTCCATAATGAATATGTGTTATATTTATAAACAGGAAAAAAACAACAACAATAGTGGACGCATAAGAAAGAACCCATGTCTTGTTCTTTCCCTGATACCTTCCCACCTGGACCCTGGGCCTTCTGTGGGGGAATTTCCCCACTTCTTCCTGTGGCCCCCTAAAAAGTAAACAGTGCTGGATCTGGATCTGATACCTAGGCCAGGTCAACCTTGCTTTTCTTCACTAAGACAAGTCACTCTCCTAAATTCCTCTCCTCATTTCTCCTCCCAAGGCCCTTGACACTCCCAACTCCAACACAGAGAATCCTCCCAAACTCTGCAAACAGCAACCTGGTCTTCGCACCATGGCCCTGCACGTTTCCCTTTGTCCTAGCCAGAGTGAAATCCCCAGAGAGAGCAAGCAAAGGAGGGAGGGAGAGACAGAGACAGAGAGAAAGGGGGTGGGGGACAGAAGTTGACTGATCTGGCATTCGGCCATCTTGGATGGAATTTGTCCAGTTCGGACAGGATGAATGAGGAACACAGGCCCATTCCTTCCCACATGTTTGGAACCCTGGCCCCAAGCCCTGAGCCCAGCATTCCATTTATCCTCTTTGTGGACTGAACAGATGAAATTGCTTTAGCTGAAGAAAGTGGCATGAATTTACTTATGTATTAGATTCACAGGATGCATCCATCATACCGACCTTTGGATCAACTCCAATCATGAGATAAGTACACACTTGAGCAGACAGATGAGGGCCAGGCGCTCATGCCTCAGGGCCGACAGGGTGGGCGGTGTGGCCCCCATCCGTGCACATGGGTCGGGGGCTGGCGGGCTGGGCTGCTCCCCTTTCTACATGTAGGGTGGATTTAGCAATGCTCGCGAGATCCCACAACTGGCGAAAAGAAAGACTGGTCACTGGGACTCACTTTCCATCTTGCCGCCGCTGTGAGACCCGGGCTGGAGGCTCCACACAGAGCCTCACCCCCCCATCCCCCGCCCTTCTCCCGCAGACAAGAAACCATTTAACAAAGAGCTTGGCCTTGTTTCCTCCCTCACCTGTTCTAAGACATCTTAGGCTGAAATGCCACAGGGCCCATCTCTGATGAATATTAATATTAAACCCCTCTCCTTCCCAGCACCAAGCTTTCCTCCAGACCTCAGGAAGCAGCCCCCATCCCCAGGCACTCGGTGCTCCAATTCCCCGTTCTCACACCCCCACGATGGCTGCATTCCTCCCTTGCCTGCCTCCCTTGCCAGACAGAGGCAATGTGTTAACGTGTCCCCACCTGAGACAAAGAAAGGAGCCTTTGTTATACCTGCAAGATCCTAAATATTATCATCATTTAATTACTGCCATTCTCCCAAGCCAACTTCTTGGCAGCAGACATTCCTTCAGTTAAATAGGCTTTTAAGTTTTCCCAGGGAGGCTGCCTCAGAGGTAATTTGTGAATGGAGACTAATTTGGGGTGTTGCTGCTGGTATAAAGAGGTGGCTCCAAGGTAACAGAGCCTTAAAACACAAATGGGGGACAGGTTAAGCATGTCCATCAAGCACAGAATACCTTTTGGAAAAGGCCACTCCTCTCAGATTCAAGGTCTTGGGCACAAACCAGTGGACTGCATTATTAACTGGCCCAGATTCAATTTTTTGTCTTTTTCTTTTCTCTCTCTCTCTCTTTTTTTTTTTTCACCAACACGAGGAGAGCTGGGTCCCATTCATTATGCCTTTGGTTGCCAGGAATTGTCTCTGGGTTGTGTGCTCAGGCAAAAGGACAACTTTACTTCAGTCTTCTGGTATGTGCATCAGCCAGGAGTGTCTGCTTGACCCTAAAAGGTGTCAAAAGCTTTCAAATTCTAAATATCTGCAAATAGTACACAGCATTCCACATCTAAAAGGACAACATTCCAGGCAAAAATGGCCCAGACCTTGGAAATGCGAACACTGACTTGCTGCAAGCGTTAATGTGACTGTGGGAATTCAGACGCAGCTCACCCTGCCATTTCCTTATGACATTCTCATGGAACATCTCTGATTATGGGTTGCTTTAATGCCCCCAGCTGGAGCAGTTCTTCAGTGGTATTCAGTTTTGGCCACCTGTGTTGGAAAGAAAATCAGCTCAATCAGGTCAATGAGATCACTGACCATGCCTGATGTCAGAGGACTGGAGCTAACACCCGCGTGCCCAGGCTCTCTCTTTGCGTCCTAATCTTATTATTACTATTGGGACATAAACGACATATAACATTGTATAAATTTAAGGTGTACAAAGTGTTGACTTTATACATTTGTATAATGCAATGTGATTACGACCATAGCATTAACTACACCTCTATACATCACATAATTATTCTTTTTTGTGGTGAGAACAATTAAGATATAGAGTCTTAGCGCTTCTTTCCGTGCCGATAGCGCTCTCGCAAACATGGTGAACGTTCCTAAAACCCGCCGGACTTTCTGCAAGAAGTGTGGCAAGCACCAGCCCCACAAAGTGACACAGTACAAGAAGGGCAAAGATTCTCTTTATGCCCAGGGAAAGCGGCGTTATGACAGGAAGCAGAGTGGCTATGGCGGGCAGACTAAGCCGATTTTCCGGAAAAAGGTTAAAACTACAAAGAAGATTGTGCTGAGGCTTGAATGTGTTGAGCCCAATTGCAGATCTAAGAGAATGCTGGCTATTAAGAGATGCAAGCATTTTGAACTGGGAGGAGATAAGAAGAGAAAGGGCCAAGTGATCCAGTTCTAAGCTTCATATTTTGTTAATATTACGAAGACAATAAAATCATGAGGTTATGTTCACTTAAAAAAAAAAAAGATATAGAGTCTTAGCAACTTTGAAATTTATAATACAGTAATTGATGACTGTATTCTCCATGCCACGTGTTAGATCTCCAGTAATTATTTATCTATTAGTTGAAAGTTTGTACACTTAAATGACATCCCCCGGAGCCCCCAGCCCCATCCCCTGCTAACCACCATTTTGTTCTTTGTTTTTACCAAGTTTACCTTTTTAAAATTCCACATACAAGTGATATCATACAATATTTGTCTTTCCCTATCTGACATATCTTACTTAGCATTATGCCCTCAAGGTCCATCCATGTTGTGGCAAATGGCAACACTTCCTTCTTTGTCACAACTGAATAATATTCCGTTGTGTGTCTTCCAATGGAATATACACCATCCCAATCTCAAAGTTAAGGGTAATTGTACCTTGCAAGTTCTATCATGCGAAGTCATTCTTGGAGCACCATTTCCTTCCAAACTCTAGAAGAGCTAATGAAATTATAGCAACAACTAAGAAAATGTATGGTGACGTCAGGAGAAAGTGGTCAAATTTGAACTTGGGTGAACTCTGCAGACAGAAATTAATGATGACACGGCCACAAAAGAAAATAAAAAGAGGGGGAGAGAGAATACACATCACCATGACGGCACAACTTCTTTTTTGGGGGGGGTAGATTTTGTTTTTATTTTATTTTTTATTTTTTTTATTATTCTGTTCAATTAGCCAGCATATAGTACATAATTAGTTTTTGATGTAAAAACTTTTTTATTTAAAAAAATGAGATAGATAGCACATCCATTATCTCACTATTTTTATCTCCTTAAAAGGTATATATCAAGATTGTCCCTCACATGCTTTTTTCCACTGTCAGACCCAAGTGACCATTCTTGTTAAATATGGAAGGTAGGACAAAGCAGGAAGAGGGTTGAGGTGAGCACAGGGACATTGCCAGAAATTGCACCCTAAGACGCCCTGAGGAGAAAAGTGAAGTGGGAGGTTTGGGCCCTGCTTAGAGAATTACCCCACTCAGAATCCTTAACGTTTCATTTATTTCATCTTGACATTGCCTTCTTGGTTCTGGTGTTGAAAACACCGTACGGCGGAGGGACTCTGCACTCACCGCCCGGCAAGGTGAGCATTTGTGTTTGTGCGCTTGTGTTCACTGACACTTTCTGATCCCGGCGTGTCTGTGTCAGCAATCAGGTGCTTTGCTGGGATCCTGCAGTGTCTGTGTCCTCATTCTCTTTGAAGAGACGTGCAGCTCCTGGACAACAATACCACACCCTGTCATCTCCAGGCAAGGCAGGTAACCCCTTTTTAAAGGAAAAATACCCCAGTGCCCTTCTCGGCATCCCTTTCCTTACGCTGAGAACATCAGTTACAAGACCACTCACTACCTGCCAAAATCTGGGATAAGTATCTTACATTGACTGTAATATATCAGTATCATTTCATGTGTTCAACCCACCTTGCCAGTTAGGTGTTATTATTCCCATTTTACAAATAAGGAATGAGCCTCTAAAAGTTAAACAAAACAGAACAAAAACTTTGTTCCAGGTCACTGGTAAGAAGTGGCAGACCTGAGATTTGGAGCTGTTTTTTTAACTTCAAAACTCCCACTTTTTTCTTTTTTTTAAATTCTTGGGAAAGCAGACAACTTCCTTTGGCTGTGGCTTGCATCCCTTCTCTTGTGAATGAGGTTGAATGATCTGCATGCGGACTTGGGCATTTACCCACCGATGCCTTTGTGGGGGGCATCCCTGTATCTGCCTGGCCACGGGGAGCCTCTAAGCACCTTTGCTGAAAGTTTTTATTATTTTCTTCAAACATCCTTTTATAGCACAGCAAAATAGCTGTGCCCTCTCTGAGGCTCGAACTCAGGACCTTCAGATTATGAGACTGATGCACTGCCCTCTGTGCTAAAAGGGCTGTGGTACTAGCCTTCAACATGAGTAATAATGCCTCCTTTAATGGTAGACTCCTTAAAGAGAAAGGTATCAACTCGTCTTTGTAGTTGAATACAATGATTGAGTGGATTTGGAATAGCATCAAAAATGTTCTTTTCCCACGTCTCCTCCCGCAGCAGTAGATTCTTAAGTAATCTGGAAGATAACTCAGCACATGATACGTGTACTTTGGAAAAACAAAAAGACCTCATTATGGTCACTGTAGGCCATAAGCAAAGGAACCAAAATGTATCAGGCTTGTCTAGAAGGCTAGGTGTATAAACATATAAATATTAACAAAAACTAAATGCTTGTCAACTCCGACACGACTATCACTTCTTCCTGGGGTATTGGAAACTTATCCATTCTAGAAAAACCAGAGTCAAGGTGTAGACAGTTGAGTTGAAAAATTATTGAACACGACTTCCGAGTGAAAATAGAGCAATGAGTGCACCTACCTGTGGCCACCCCTTCCTGAAGCCCTCATGAAATAATAACAATAAAAGGATTTTGAAAGACATAAATGCGAAAGACAAAAGGAGAAAGAGAGGGGACAAGAGCAAAACTTAGAAAATGGAAAGCAATGTCATGGAAACCCTGTCTTACTTTGTAGAAGCTTCTAGAAACTCAAGAGTAGCACCAGATACTTCTGAAACTGGAGGTAAAGATGGAGCTAAAGACAGAAAATTGGTCTACTTAGTTTGTTAAAAAAAATAGTGAGGCCCTCAGGTGGCCTCCCCAAATCCAAGCACCAGGCAGATTCTCTTGCCTTCACCGGGAGAAGACTGGAAGTATATTCTCTATAGGGTAAAACAGAAGGTCTCTGGACAAGAAAGACCAGACCCATGGAGGGTGGGGAGCCACATTGAAAATGGGCCCACATACCAATGTAGAGCTTCTCTAGCCATTTTCCCTAGTTGGCTCCCAAAATACCGGAAGTCAGGATTGGACTTCTGCTTAAAATTTCATTCTCTGTGGAATATGACCAGCTCAAGAGAGGAAGGAAAAAACGAAGGGTACTAACATCAGGAATCTCCTCCAAGAAAATACTGCAGCAAGATCACCCTACAAGGAAGACCACCCACGAGCACAGGGTTCTAGCAATCAGCTGTTTAGTACCTCATGCATAAACATGAGCAGAAAGTCACGGATCACCAGACATTTGAGGAAATCATATAAAATGAAATACAAAGACTTAACCTGTATTTTAAAGGTAGTTGGAAGAAACAAAGATTATATGGGGGTAAGAAAAAAAGTATTTAATTAATATTCTTGGAGAGATAAGATATATTCAGATCCATAAAGCAAGAATAGATGATGCACAAAATGAATGTTTGGGATACATAAATTGCATTCTATTCATACAATAGAGTTATATAAGGCAATGAGACTGAATAATTATTGCTGTGTATTGTGATGAATCTCACAAACATGATGTTGAAATTAAATACCAGACACAAAAAAAGTATGTATTCTGTGATTCCACCTATATAATGTTCACCAAAAAAAGGCTACAGTGTTAAAATTCAGCATGATGTTTACTCTGGAGAGAAGGTGTGGGGAAAATATTTTCAGTTTCCAATACAAAAATAAAAATAAAACAGGTTTTATACAAAGAATCGCGAGTCAGAGTAATATTGAATTTCTCAACTGCAACTGGAAGCTACATGATAATAAGCAGTGCCTTCAAATTTCTGAAGGAAAGTGATGTCCATATCCTGCTAAATTATCAATTACTTGTGAAGTTACACTAATGATATTTTCAAACATACAAGGTCTTTCCTTTTTCAGGCAAGGAACTGGAAGAAATATCAGGAAAAGGGACACAAGGGATCCAGGAAATAGAGGCACCAATGGAAGAAAGAAGCAATGAGAAGTCCCAAGATGGCAGCCAAGGGGGAGCCCATGGTGACAGGTATGCAGCAAGCCTAGAGAACCATAGTACAGTGATGTCCTCAAGATTCATTGACCCACCACATAGAGAGAAGAGATTTACACAATTAGGGAAAGTTTAGGATTAAATATATGTATATTAGATATATGTACTATTGTAGGTGTATATAATTAAATGGCATACGTGTAGTATTGTAACTAATATATTATGCACATTATGAAACAAAATGTAAATAAGAAAGGATGAAATAAAAATAAATATAAATAAGAATTCTATTGTTTTCTTCCCTTACCCTGGTTAATATCGGACACACCTCCTTCTTGCACCCCACAGTTCATCCCTAATACAAGTGATAACTTCCTTGTGGTGGGTGATCAGATTAGCCAAGGAAGATGGTGCCTTGAGGAAATGGGCCACAGAAAAGGTAAATGTTGACACCTGGGAGAGAAGATCAAACACTGGTAAATGCCAGCCTCCCCTGTGGTGGGTCTTGCCAGGTACCACAAGCAGGCCCCAGCCAGCATGAGGTCCTAGAGCCTCAAAAGGCCTGGATCAGAGAATCATAAACTCTCAGAGAAAGCAAATGCTTTTAAGACCACCTCAGTTATAGTTCTCAGTTTACCAATGAGAATAATTTACACTTCAGAATCTTGCCTAAATCTAGTTCTAAATCCATTTAACATACCTACATTTTATGGATGCCCAAATGAATGTATGAAAAGAAAATATAAAGAAATTTGTTTATTTTTTTATTTTCAAGTAATCTCTACACCCAACATGGGGCTCGAATTTATAATCCCGAGATCAAGAGATATGTGCTTTACTCGTGTGCTCTACCTACTGGGCCAGCCAGGCACCCTGCAAATGTAAAGAAATCTTATGTGTGTTTAATTTCCTATTCTAATTGTCTTCCACTGCCTAATGGGGCTGCCAACTCTCCTGTTTGCCACGATCCAGAATATGTTCTTTCTCCTAATCAATGCCTCTGCAGATCCTATACAGGCTCTGAGCCAGAGCTGGGCAGTTTCTTCAGAAAACATCCTCAGGGCGCCTGGGTGGCTCAGTTGGTTGAGCAGCTGCCTTCGGCGCAGGTCATGATCCCAGGATCGAGCCCTGCATCGAGCTCCCTCCTCAGCGGAGAGCCTGCTTCTCCCTCTCCCCCTGCCTGCCGCTCTGCCTGCTTGTGTTCTCTCTCTATCTTCCTGTCAAATAAGTAGGTAAAATCTTAAAAAAGAAAAAAGAAAAGAAAACATCCTCTGAAATATTTTTTAAGAGCTTCACAGAGCCCTTGTTATCTAATAAATAGACCAAAATTCTGACTGCAGGTATGTTTTCCTTTTCTATTCCATCAAAGGAAAAATAAAGATGAAAAGACTTCTTCTAAGGGCTTATGTCTTATTAGGACATTTTTAAAGTAAATACCTTTAGTCATAAATGTTAGAGGCAATCTGCCTAAAACAGAGGTATATTTCAGTGGCTAGATTTAATAAATTCCAATTTATAAAGTGAACTCATTGACCATAATTGGTTGTAACAGTTGGCTCTAAACAGAGAGATTAGCATAATTGTTATTGCAACTCCTATTAGCATTTATAAATATAATTAGAGCCAAGTATGGGCTGTGTTGGAAAGATGCCATTGCCAATTTCTCTTGTAAAGACGTGAGAAGCACATGTTCTTCCACCAGGAGGCAGCATCATCATTAAAGGATGGACCATCTTCCACCAGGAGGCAGCATCATCATTAAAGGATGGATTGGTCCTGTGACCTTGAACCTCTCAGTGTCTCATTTTCCCATCAGCAAAACACTGTGCTTCAATATGCATTTAATATGCATTCAGTAGCATGGTAAAGAGGCATTCTGTTCAAAATGGAGTAAAAAGGACAGATTTTGCCTGCTGCCTGAAAGAAACAGATGCACAAACAAAAACCAAAATATATGACACAACAGTTTTCAAGACACTGGCTATCAGGCAATGGAGGACAGTGGTCTCTGAAAGACAGGAAGCAAATTTGGAGAGCTTTACTATTGTCCCAGCTTACTACCTTGAGAGGGTTTCCAAGCTATGGGGTGGGAAGGGGGAGTCCAGGCACAGCCTGGTGGACTCTCCAAGGTGAGGAGATGCAGATGAGAGTCGAGGGAGACCAGACAGCTAGAGTGTACAGACAGAGCACCAGACCAGAGACAGTGGCACCAAGAGAGAATGCTGGTGATCTGGAGGAGGTCCCCTCAAGTATTCAGCAGAGTTCTCATCCTTACACACATGTGAACCTACTACCCAATGCTCGAGGAAGACACAATCTGATAGGGTTGGGTAAAAGCAGCCGGCACTCTCAAAGGGCCAAGAATATAACCTGTTCCTACAGTCAGCCTGGAAAAAAAAAAAAAATCAGACTTTTCAGGACACTGGGCAGAATACTTATGACGGTGCCTTAGTAGTGGGAAATATTTAGACCCAGACCAAACACTGACCCAGATCCACCTCATAAATCAGAAAATAGATCTGAAGAGCTCAAACTATTTCCAAGTAATTTAATGGCATCCCAGAGCAAAGCTCAAGAATGGCTATACAAAAACAAAATATCTCATATCCAAAGAAGGTAATAACACAATGGCTGGCATCCAGTCGAGGATTGCCAGACATTCAAAGTATAAGGAGAATGTAACCCATAATGAGGAGAATAATCAATCAATCAAAACTGACTCAGAACTGAAATAGGTATTAGAATATTAACTATCAGGCAAGAATATTAAAACAGTAGTTATAACTGTATTTCAGATATTAGGAGTTAAGTATAAACATAAAGAATATTTCCAGAAAAGCACACCCAACTTGAACTTCTACAGATGAAAACTGCAACATCTGAAATGAAAAACTGATGGGATTAATAGTAGATTAGACTTTGCATAAAAAGACATTTGTAAACTTGAGGGGCACCTGAGTGGCTCAATCAGTTGAGCAAAAAGCTCTTTATTTTTCTTTTTAAGATTTTATTTATTTATTTGACAGAGAGAGACACAGCAAGAGAGGGAACACAAGCAGGGGGAGTGGGAGAGGGAGAAGCAGGCTTCCCGAAGAGCAGGAAGCCCAATGCGGGGCTTGATCCCAGGACCCTGGGATCATGACCTAAGCTGAAGGCAGATGCTTAATGACTGAGCCACCCAGGTGCCCCAGCAAACAACTCTTGATCTCAGCTCAGGTCTTGATCACATGGTCGTGAATTCAAGCCCTGAATTGTGGAGCCCACTTTAAAAAGGAAGGAAGGAAGGAAGGAAGGAAGGAAGGAAGGAAGGAAGGAAGGAAGGAAAAAAGGAGACATTAGTAAACTTGAAAACATGGCAATAGAAACTAAGAAAAATAAAACCCAAAGAGAAAAAATCTGAAAAAATGAAGAGTATCAAGTGGCCTAATATATGTGTAATTGGAGTTGCCAAAGGAAAGGAGAGCGAAGAGAGATGATGGAACAAATATTTGAAGAAAAATAGGGCCAAAAATATTCCTAATTTAATTAAAATTATAAACCCACAGATCCAAGTTCAACCAGCCTCCAAGCAAAATAAGCATGAAAAAAATTACATCAAGACCTACCATAATCAAATTGCTAAAGAAACCAGTGATAAATGGAAAAATTTAAAGCATCCAGAGAAAGGGATAAGATATTACATAGAGTTGCAAGCGAGCGAGCAGAAAGAGGTTCGGCTGCGAGAGTGGAGCAATGCCTAAATCAAAGGAACTTGTTTCTTCAAGCTCTTCTGGCAGTGATTCTGACAGTGAGGTTGACAAAAAGTTAAAGAGGAAAAAGCAAGTTACTCCAGAAAAACCTGTAAAGAAGCAAAAGACTGGTGAAACTTCAAGAGCCCTGTCGTCCTCTAAGCAGAGCAGCAGCAGAGATGATAACATGTTCCAGATTGGGAAAATGAGGTACGTCAGTGTTCGGGACTTTAAAGGGAAAGTCCTAATTGATATTAGAGAATATTGGATGGATCCAGAAGGTGAAATGAAACCTGGAAGAAAAGGTATTTCTTTAAATCCCGAGCAATGGAGCCAGCTGAAGGAACAGATTGCAGACATTGATGACGCAGTAAGAAAGCTGTAAAATCAGAGCCACATGAAACCTGTACTGTTCTAGTTGTTTTAATCTGTCTTTTTACATTGGCTTTTGTTTTCTAAACGTTAAGCTATTGTATATTTGGATTGCAGAACAATTTGTAAGATGAATACTTTTTTTTTATGTGCATTATTAAAAGTGTTCTGAGTGAAGCTAATTGTCAACTTTATTAAGGAGGATTGCTTTGTGCCCGCCACCTAGTGTGAAATAAAATCAAGTAATACAATCTTAACTGTTGTGGCCTTTTTTGATCAAGAGTTGGTACTGTTTAAGGCCAAAAGTAACAGTTTATAGACCTGTTGGTTTCACCTTGGCTTTTACATTCAAAGGATTTGTATTGCATTGAATTTATAAACTCTTGACTTGTGAAATCCATAGTTGATCTGTTTTCTTCCAGCCCAATGTCTAGACTTGTTGGATTTTTCTACCCCAGTGATATTTCACTTTCCCTTTTTTGTTACTTCGTTTTCCTTTAATGTTATGTTCAGTTTTCATTTCACTTTTTTGTTCTCTTTCTTGAATATATTATACTAATTTGGAAAGTCAGTGAAACTGTCAAAATGTTAGTTATCTCAATAAGGTACTTGTAATTAAAATATTATATGAGAGCTACAATCACTAATTCTACTGTATTAAATATTAGGAGATATAGTTTGATAAAAAAAATGACTTGTATGAAAACTCTGGCAAGTAAGTGTATGTTGTTACCTGTAGTGTTCTGTGTAGTTACCTTATTGCTTAGTCTGCAGAGAATAATGACTTCGATGTCTGATTTACTTTCACTTATTAAACATGTTCACCATGGAATGATGTCTATAAAATCAGATACTGTTAGATTAGGATTTAATAAAAATTGTGAAAGCTTAAAAAAAAAGATATTACATAAAAAGACACAAAGATAAGGGTGGGAGCAGATTTTTCATCAGAAACAATGTAGGCAAGAAGATATCTTTAAAATACTAAAAGACAGGGGAGACTGGGTGGCTTAGTCATTAAGCATCTGCCTTCGGATCAGGTCATGATCCCAGGGTCCTGGGATCGAGCCCTGCATGGGGCTCCCTGCTCGGTGGGAAACCTGCTTCCTCTCCCACTCCTCTTGCTTGTGTTCTTGCTCTCGCTATCTCTCTCTGTGTGTCAAATAAATAAATAAAATCTCTAAAAATAAATAAATAAATAAAATAAAATACTGAAAGACAAAACTGTCAAACTAGAAGTTTATGCCCAGCAAGAATATCTTTCAAAAACAAAGGTGAAAAAAAAAGGTGAAATAAAGATGTTTTTGTTTTTTTAAAGATTTTATTTATTTATTTGTGATAGAGAGCAAGAGAGAGAGCGCATGGGCTCAAGTGCGCGTAAGTGGGGGGAGGGACAGAGGGAGAGGGAGAATCAGGCTCTCCACTGAACAGGGAACTCCATGCGGGGCTCAATCCCCAGATCTTGGGATCATGACCTGAGCCGAAGGCAGATGCTTAACCCACTGAACCACCCAGGTGCCTCAAAGATGTTTTTAGACAGATAAAAACTGTAAGAATTTACCAGCAAACACACACTATAGGAAATTTTAAAGAAAGTCTTTTGGGCAGAAGAAAAATAATACCAGATGAAAATATAGATCAACTTAAATGAATAAAAAGCACCAGAAATGGTAAATATTATTTGTTCTGATTAAATCTCTTTATATGATAATTGATTATTTAAACAAAAATTATAACAATGTATTTTGGGGTTTATAATATATGTATAGGTAAAATATATGACAACAATAGCATAATAACCAGAAGGGGTAGATGGAAATATTCTATTCTAAGGTTCTTACATGCACGAAGTGGTAAATAATTACTAAAGACAGTGATAATTTAGAGCTGTGTACTACCTTATACACTATACACACCATATGTTAGCAGCCATTAAAATAATGAAACAAATATTTATAGCTAAGTAGGCAAAAAGGAGGGTCGATGGAAGCACAAAAAAAAAGATCAGTTAATCCAAAAGAAGGCCAAAAATAAGACAAAGTGGTTGAAGAAGACATGGGACAGATAAAAAGAAATAGCAGGATAATAAACTAACTATATCAATAATCACATTAAATGTAAATTATCTAAACACCTCTGATTAAAAGACAGAGATTGACACATTGAATAAAAAAAAAAACAAGTTGCAAATGAATGCTTTCCATAAGAAATGTGCTTAAAGTATAAAGTATAAGTATAAAGACACAGGTCAAAAGTGAAAGGATAGGAAATGATACACTATGCTAACACAAATCAAACGAAATCTGGAGTGGTGATATAAATAACAGAAGCACATAATAATAGAACTTCAAATTACATGAAGCAAAAACTGACAGAACTATAAAGAGAAATAAATAAACCCAAAATTATAGTCAGAAATTTCAATAATTATCTCTAATTGATAGCACAAGTAAAAAGAAAACCAGCAAGCATATAGAAGATTTAAAAAGTCACTCTTAACCAACTTGATATAATTAACATTTATAAAAGAAAACACTCCACCTAACAATAGCAAGATCCACATTATTTTTAAGTACACACAGATCATTTACCAATATAGACCATATTCTGGACTATGAAACAAATTACAATAAATTTTTAAATGTTCAAGTTATACAAAGTATATTCTCCAGTCACAGTGGAATTAAATTAAAAATAACCTGTGGAAATAATCTCTGGAAAATCACAAATTTTTGCCTAATGGAAACTAAATAATACACTAACAAATACTAAGTGAATTAAAGAAGAAATAAAAAAAGATATTTGAAAATATTTTCAGTGAAGTGAAATGAACATATCAAAATTTGTGAAATGCGCTTAAAGCAGTTCTTAGGGGAAATTTCTAGTACTAAATGCTATATACTTAAAGCAATTACCTCAACTTCTACCTTAAGAAACTAGAAAAAGGAAGACCAAATTAAATGCAGACTTTACTTATAAGAGTCTTTGAGTTCGCTTAACACTTATGGATTTTTTATGATCCCTGCTTTAAAGTCCTTGTCAGAAAATTCCAGTATTATATCATCTTATCATTGGTGTCTGTTGATTGTCTTTTCCCATATGAGTGGCGGTTTCTGTAGTTGTTATATGTCAAGTAATTTTGGTTTGTGTCCTGGACATTTTGGTATTATGCTATGAGACAATTGATCTTATTTATATCTGCTACTTTGATAGGACTTAGAATTCTGGGCTCCTCCCCAGTCTGCCTGCTGATTTATTTTTCAGAGTTCTCAAACAGCTGTTCTAGTATTCTGTCCAGATTTGAGAGTTGACCTCAGTAGGAAATAAAGGGAGATGTGTGTTAATTTCACATGATTCATAGACTTCTAAGATAGGTCCCAAAATTCCTGCCCCTCGTGTAGAGGCCCTTCATAATCCCCTCCCCATAAGTGTGAGCAGAATTCCTAAATATAATAGCATATCACTCCCACGATTATGTGACTTTATTTTTTTTTTAATTATTTTGATGTAGTCCTACAGCTCTTTGTATTTTTTTAAGTAAGTTCTAGGTCCAATTTGGGGCTTGAACCCACAACCCCAAGGTCAAGAGTTGCATGTTCTACCAACTGAGCAAGCAAAGCTCCCAGATTATGTTATTTTATATACCAGTAGGGATCTTGCAAATGTAATTAAGGTCCCTAATCAGTTGAGTTTGAATTAATCAAAAGAGATGATTAGATCAGCATGTTCCTGATCTAACTAGATGAGCCCTTAAAAGAGGTTCAAAGCCAGATAGGCTTTCTGGCTAACCTTGAAGATACAGCTAGAATGCAGCTGAATTCTGCAAAGCTTCGAGGAAATGTATTCTGCCAGTAGCATATGTGTTGAAAAGAAGCTGTCAAGCCTCAGATGAGACCACAACCCCAGCTGCCACTTTAATTGCCATCTTGTGAGATCCTGAGCAGAGGTCTCAGTTGAGCCCTGCCTGGACTTCTGACTTAGAAGAAACTGGGAAACTGACCCAATCAGTAGTGTTGCTTTGAGCCTCTGTGTTGGTGATAATGTGTTATACTACAAAAATCTAATATACTTTCTCTTACCCGCAACAGTGTTGGAAACAGTGCCGGCACTCTATGAGCAAATGTTATTCCAAAAGTGTTGATTATTTCTCAATATGTTTTTAACAAAGGTTTTTGTTGGTTTTTCTTCCTCTGAATTCCCAGTATAGTATTAGGGAAATAGCTCAACATTTCAGATCTGCTCCCTATCAACTTTCTGGCAGAGTTCAAGGTAGCAACTCATCTGCGTGTGATCACAAGCTGCTTTGTTACTTTCATTTCCTTCCCTCCTCTTGGCTCATGAGGCTCACTGAGTTTTAGGGAAGAAAAGCTAATCTTATTAAATTATTGTATTAATTATTACCACATGAATCACCCAACAGGGACAAATAGCAAGCCTTTTATAATTAGTAAACTGGAAGTAGCCATTTATAGCCACCAATCAGATATGCCAAATTAAGGTCACCATGAACTGACAAGTTTTTTCCCCCAAATTTAACAGCTGTCTAAAGAAAGCATGATCTCCTGGTGAGAGATGAGAAATGTCATACCCATCTAATCCACATATGGGGGGACATGGGACACATAGAAACAAGACAATGTATCTTTTGTGATACTCCTTGAGAAAAAAAAATCTCTAATCAAATATTTGGAAAACACTGAATACAAACAGCCCCTCTAATTGATTCACAACACTTAATAAAGACAATCCAGGACCTGTTTAACTTGGTTTATGCCAGCATTTCTCAAATTTATTAACTGTGTATTCTGTCCAGGTTTTATAGTTGAGTTCAGTGGGAGGCAAAGAGAGGCGTGGGTTTAATTCACATGCTAGGCAGAGTCATTTCTTTGGCACACTTATTATCCCCTAGACACTCAAATGTTTTTGCATGGAAAATATTTTGAGAAATGTGGATCTACCGATTTAAATTGATCGTGTGTTTACTTATGCTATCGATGATACTCCACTCTAGGCCAAGTGTTGATAGCATGTGAATTGGTGGGGAAAATCCCTAGCATAACTTCTCTCAAATAGAAATTGCTGCCCCAGCCTCACTTCAAGCTGATGGAAAGCGCCGATGCTCCTGAGATAAAAGGCATCTTCTGGAACTCAAAACTATCACCCCAAAGCATTCACCAGACGTTTGCTAGGAACCGACTTTGGGCTAGGCTCAGTGCATTCCTAGTGTGCCAGCAGGACCCTGGCTTTGCAGGTTTACAGGGGTGTGGCCCTAACTCACAGAACCCCCAGAGGCTCCTGGGGCAAGAGGATGAGCAGCCAGGCTGGAAAGTGACATTCAGCCCCAGTACTGAGAACCTCCAACAAGGTGATGGGGTGACTGCTGCCGTGACCTCTCAAGCAGGGTCTTGGATGGGACCGGATGGGGTAGAGAACTCACCCCCCAAAAAAGCAAAGCTAATTTCCAGCAGGCGTTAGGCTAAATCAACCCCTGAAGGAAATTTCTTCAAATTAAGAAAGAGAAGAAAAAAAAAAAAGAGTAGGAAAGAAATGGCAAGGAGTTAATTTCCATTTTGCACTGATTCTAAGATGCGCATTTTTTTCATATTTTAACAACTCTAAACTCTGAAATCGGAGTACATCTTCTGATGCAGAGCATCTTACAATTGCTGTCCTCCGGGTATCAGCGAGACCCAGTTGTCATTGCCTGTGTGTGCCAACTCGTTCATAGTCGTTGCTGTTGCCACCACTTCAACAAGGATCAGTACCTTGTGGGTACTACATGCGCAGGGTCTCATTGCCGTGTAAAATGTCTTCAGAAAGATTCCACCGTGATTCAGGACTGAATGGAAAACTTCCGTATATTCACAAAGGCAAGGGGACAGAGCAGTGGGGCATACATTTGTTATCTGTGAAGTGAATGTTCCTTAGAGGAGAAATGCTTGCGATTCCATTGTTGCTTGCAAAGCAAACCAAGTGCTTTACCGGCGCTACTCAAACTGTGGTCCACGGACCGGCAGCGTCACCTGGGAGATGGTGAGATGCTGGATCTCGGGCTCTACCTTAAACCTACCGAATCGGGATCTGCATTTCAGCAAAATCCCCAGGTGACTGCCCATAAAAGTTTAAAGAGCACTGCTTTAAAGGACATGACGTGAAGCTCAGTCACATTGAATTATTGAGATACATGCAAAGAAATGCTTGTCAGAAGCCAAGCAGGGAGATTGTCAAGTCCTTCAGAATGGATGACAGAAGTTTCAACACAGGGAGAGGCACGTGTGAGCATTTCACGCACAGGGAGGTATGTCATTAAGACACTGTGTCACAGCCTCGTTGGTAGGTTTTTTTTTTCTTTCCTCTCTTTGCGGTACATAAAACAATGGTATGACTTAAAATGGAGGGGGCATTTTAGATTCAGTTAAATGTGGCAAGTAGGGGTGCCTGGGTGGCTCAGTCGGGTGAGCGTCTGCCTTTGGCTCAGGTCATGATCCCAGGGTCCTGGGATCGAGCCCCGCATCGGGCTCCACATCAACGTGGAGTCTTGTTTCTCCCTCTCCCTCTGCCTCTCTCCCTGCTTGTGCTCTCTCTCTCTCTCTCTCTGTCAAATAAAATAAATGTGGCAAGTAATCTTACTCCAGGGCCATGTGAGAAATTACAATAAAGGCATTTCCTTTGGTGCAGGGGCACTGGCAGGCCGCAGAACAGGGGAAATGGAACTGGAAATCTGAGAGAGAAATCTGAACCTGGCAGGGGAACGGAGGGTCGGAGGCCCTGGGGGGTGCGGCTGAGTGTGAGCCATCCCACCTGCATAGTGGGTTCCAGGCTGTGGACCATCCTCCAGCTAACGACAAAAATGACATTTGACTCCTTATCCTTTCAAGTAATATTTACATCCATTATTTTGTATTTTTTTCCTTGATAACTCTTATTGCGTTTTAGCCCCTTATTATGTCCTTGAGTCTGCCAGCAATCCCTGGCGAGTTGCAGCATGAGCTGGAAGTGGGAAGGTTGGGTGCTATTGTCTTTTCCAGGGTAGAGATGAGGAAAATGGGTCCAAGATTGCCCTGTTGGTAAATAGCGGAATTGGGATTAGAACCTCAGGCTTCTGACTATACTTTGAAAGTTCTAACAGGAAAGCAAGTATTGTTGGCCTTTTGTGCAAGACAAAACAAGCTCAGGAAGTTCAAGTGAGTCACCCACGCATGAAACTGTCACAGCTGGGGGCTATCACCCAGTTACCCTGGCATCTAACTTAACAGCTGTTTCTTCTACTCCCGACTCCTTGGCAAAATCTGCATAGTTGTTCATGATTTGAAGAGCTTTCCATTACGGCTATAAAGTAAAGAGCTGAATGATTATGTTAACTTCACCAAAGAGCATAGGTATTATTTGGAAATCCTGAGGCATATCACTCACATGTATCTTTGAGTGTCGCTGGGGCAGAGCCTACACCTGCCACACCTTGGGTCCACAGCTTTAATGCCAAAGCCCCATCCCCTCCTGTCTGATCCCAGAGAACAACTGAGCAAGGCAGGGGTACTAGAGCCCAGCCATTCCTGCCTGATGGAGGAATCTTCTGATGGTCAGTCCTCGCTCTGGGACTACCCACCAGCCTGGCCAAGACTTTCTCAGAGAGGCGATGCGGACCAAGTGTCCTACCTGCTCCTCTCATAATGCCAGAGCTTCATGAAGGGGTGGAGGTCTTCTCTGCCCACTCCCGCTTCCTCCCTCATAAACCCCCTCCGCACGTCTTCCTCCGAGAATTCTCTTGCTTGTGTATTTCCACCTTGGCACCTGCTTCTCGGAGGACCTGAATGAAGACACTGCCTCTTAAAAGGAAACTTCATAAATGAATATGATTGTGTGCTATTCACAATAGCTCAGACCATTTCATCTGTGTTCCTCAACTTACCTTTTGGTTATTCTGATTTTTTTTCACTAATTTATTAAGAAATCTGTTTTTTCTTTCTACATTTTTTCCTTCGCAACCATTGGTAGACAGTAATATAAAAGGCTATAGAAAATAAAGGCTGAGAGGGATAATGAAAGATAAAAAGTGAAAAAAATGCTGTGATTCCAGAACACAGTGTTTTTCTAGCATTTTTAAAGAGATTTTATTTATTTATTTGAGAAAGAGAGTGAGTGAGAGAGAGAGAGAGAGAGAGTTCAAGCAGGGGGAGGGAGAGGGAGAAGCAGGTTCCCCGCTAAGCAGGGAGCCCCATGCGGGGCTCAATCCCAGGACCCCAGGATCATGACCTGAGCCGAAGGCAGATGCTTAACCGACTGAGCCACCCAGGCACCCCTATTCTAGCATTTTCTAAATTAAATTTTCAATTTAAAAAAAAGTATAGATTCTCACACAGTTGTAAGAAATAATATAGAGAGCTCTTGTGCATCTTTTACCTAATTTCCACCAGTGGTAACATCTCGCAAACCCATCATAGAGTATCACAACCAAGGTATTGACACTGATACAATCAAGACATAGAACATTTCCGCCACAAGGACCTATGTGGCCCTTTTATAGCCACACCTCCTTCCCACCTGCCCCCACTTCAAGAATGTTATGTAAATGGACTCATGAAATGATGGAGCTTTGGGGGGATTGTTGGTTATTTTTTTTTCCACTCAGCATAATTTCTCTGGAGATCCACCTATGTTGTTATGTGTACCAACCTTTTGTTCCTTTTTACTGGTGAGTAGTATTCCATGGCATGAATGCGGCCCCATTGGAGGACATCTGGACAGTTCCAGTTTCTTGCAATCACAAATAAAGCTTACTATAAACATTTATCTACAGTCTTTTATGAACATAAGTCTTTATTTATCTGAGACAAATGTCCAGGAGCACAATTGCTCAGTCATATGGTAGCCACATGGCAAGCTTTTTGAGGAACTGCCAAACTGTTATCCAAAATGGATGTACCATTTTATATTCCCACCAGCAATGAACAAGTGACCCAGTTTCTCTGCATCTTCACCAGCGCTGGGCATTGTCAGGGTTCCAGATTTTGGCCATTCTAATAGCGTAATGGTATCTCACTGTTTTTATTTGCATTTCCCTGATGATATATGGTATGGAGCATTTTGGGGGGTGCTTGTTTACCATCTGTACATCTTTTTTTTTTAAGACTTATTTATTTGAGAGAGAGAGTGAGCATGCCCAGGGTGGGGGGCAGATGGGGAGGGAGAGAGAGTCTTTTTTTTTGCACATAAAGGGTTTATTTTAAATGTTTTAAGGATAGGATAGAGTTACATCATAATTATAAAAATTACTTACAGAATTAACAGATTTATATTGTTTATACTTCTAAATGCAGAGAACGGGGAATGGTCTACACATTGTATAAAATAAAATTAAAATTAAAAATGAATTCAAGCCTGAAAGATGAGGTCATTCACCTAATTGCAAGATGCGAACACGAAGACCTCTGAACTATACACATCTGCTCACACCGCACTAATGGTGGAAATACAAAAAGCGCAGCATTTCCAAGGAACCACAGACATTTCGACCATAATTATTTGTTATAATAATTGTTCCTGTTTTGTCTTTGGAGAACTTTCTTTCTTTCTTTCTTTCTTTCTTTCTTTCTTTCTTTCTTTCTTTTTTTTTAAGACAATCAGCTTACGCGTGTTTTCAGGTACTACAATTTGTGACAATCAGAACAATCTTCTAGTGGGTCCAGAGCGCTCAGAGATTCGAGCCCAATGCACTTCGGGGTTTGGCACGTAAAAGAGGAATAGGAATGAACTCTGGCTTAGAGGTGACTGCGAGCGCTTCGAGCACGCACAGTCCCTTCAAATGCTGCACGACAGACAGAGCTGGGGAACCACCCTCCGACGGCACTGCGTGGTGCCACCAGCGCATTTTCATCCTACCACCACTACAACGGCACAGGAAGCAATATACAGAGAACTGAAAACAAATAAAAATAAAGATAGAAAACAAAAAACCTAAAAATCTTTCACATGCAAGTTCAGTTAGTTATATTTAACATCCTATTTAGAATAGAGCATGCAAAAAAGGATGGTCTGTGTTTAAGGTTCTCCTCGGAAGCTTCACGTGACAGCCGGACGTCACACGCACACGACACGGGGACACGATAGCAGGTCAGTGAGGAAGGCCGGGACATTTTATACAGGTTCAGGGCTTGTGCACTCACAAGTCCCATGATAATTTTGGAAACTCATGTTGGGCTCCTCGAACAAGGAACCAACATTCTGATACCAGGAAAAGGCAAGCAATGCATTCAGCTCTGAAACGTTGGCCTAGAACGAAGCCTGAAGTACCGGGCGAGGGAGTGGAATCAGTCACCACGCAAGTGTGGGTTAAGCCACCAAAAGAAAAGAGAACAGAGGAAAAAAGGAAAACAACAAAAAGCCCCTTCCCCTTCCTTCCACCCTAAAGGCAACAAATGGAACAATGATGAAAATAATGGTGATCATGACGTGTCATATTCGTCTGGAGAGTGGCAGACCATGTGGTATTGAAGGTGCTAAAGGTACTCGCAGGAAAGCCACAATGCAAATCATTAAGTGAGGCTGGAAAGGCTTCCACTGACCCAACCCTCAGGATACTTCCAAAGAACACTGGTTTTCAGTCCAAAGCCACTGCGCCACGTTCGCACAGTGCACACGCCAGACACCCCCACTCTCAGGGCACACGCATCCGCCTGCGCTCAGGGAGCGGGGCTCAGCCTGGAGACTGGCATGCAGGGACTCTGACCAGAGCCAGACAGACGTGCCGCGCGACGCCTGTTCAAGCAGAAGGAGCGTGAGACCAGGCACTCACCGCAGAGAGAAGCGCAGAGCCGGACAAGCTCCCCCTGCTGCCCGAGGTGAGGCGCTGCACTTCTTGAGCGCGAGGTCACCGTCCAACAGCATGACAATCAGCCTTCCGGAAGGCAAAGCGGGGCACCACGCGGACCACGCGCAGCGATGTCACCAACGACAGAATCTCCAATACTGAGAACAGCCACGACAGAGGCCACACGGACTGCTGGTAGTTGGCTGACAACGTGTGCGTTCAGCCTGCTGCCCAACACTGAGGCAAGCTTTCCAACCTCCACAAGAGACTGGATTCCCGTACTGCCTCTTTCCTGGCTTTCAAACCATCAGGGCTCATCCAAAACAAAGTGACAGATGGCGGTGTCGCCACCACCCCAACCACATCTGTGGTTCTATTTCGGTCAAAACAACCTCGCAGGAGCAAGCCACGAAAGGGCTGTGTGGCCAAGGGCCACAGTCACACCCAGAAGCTAGCGCAATGACGGAAGAGTCCACATCAGCAGCACACGGGGAGCCGAGACCGCCCAGCACCAACAGAAGGTGTCAGGGGATGCAGGGTGTTACGTACGTGTCTAGATAAGGGAGAGAGAGAGTCTTAAGCAAACTCCACACTGAGCATGGAGCCCGACGTGGGGCTCAATCTCAGGACCCCAAAATCATAACCTGAGCCCAAACCAAGAGTCAGATGCTCAACCTACTGCTCCACCCACGTACCCCCCATATGTACATCTTCTAAGGTCTCTGGTCCAATTTTTAATCTGGTTATTTGTTTGCTTTTCCACTGTTGAGTTTTGAGAGTTTGAAAATATATTTTAGATGCTACTTTTTTTGCCATAGGTTTGATTTGCAAATATTTTCTCCTGAACGGCAGCTTGTCTTTTCATCTTCTTAACATTTTGCTAAAGTTCAGTTTGTCAGTTTTTCCTTTTATGGATCCTACTTTTTTTAATCATGTCTAAGAATTCTGCACTTAGACCTAGATCCTAAACGTTTTCTCATATTTTTCTCTAAAACCTTCATGATTTTACATTTTTATATTAGGTCCATGATCCCTCATAAGTTAATCTTTCGGTATGAAGTGTGAGACTGAACACTGAGGGTATTTATTTATTTTTCAGCCCATGGAGATCCAATTGCTCTAGCACTATCCTCTGTTGAATCTGCGCTTTTGTCAAAAATCAGTGGGGCGTATTCATGTGTCTGTTTCTGCGTTTTTGCTCCTGTCACATGGACCTGTGTGTCTATCCTTCTGCCATTACTAGTTTTGATGATTGTCACTGTAAAGGGCATCTCAAATTTGGGTAGGTTGATTCCTTACACTTTATCCTTTTTCAAAGTTGTTTTAGATACTTCCGTCCCTTTGCCTTTCCATGTGAATTTTAGAATAATTTTGGCATCTACAAAAGTTTCATCTTGCTAGGGCTTTGTTAGAAATAGTGTTGAACCTGTAAATCAATATGGAGATATTCACATCTTTACCATATTCGGTCTTCCAATCTATGAATCTGGTATATCCCTCCATTTATTTATTCCTTCTTTTTTGTTTTTTTTTTTTAAGTAGGTTCCACACCCAGTGTGAACTCACGACCCTGAGATCAAGAGTTGCATGCTCAACCAACGAGCCGCCAGGCACCCCTAGCTTCTTTGCTTTTTTATTAGCACTTGTTGTTTTTAGCATACAAGTCTTGTACATGTTTCGCTAGATTTCTACCTATTTTTCTGTCTCTTTTTTTTAGTAAATGATAAATAGTATTGTGTTTTTAATGTCAGTGTCCACCTGTTCACAGTTAGTACACAGAAATACAATTGCTTTTTGTATTGTAATCTTATATCTTGTAACCTTGCCAAAATCACTCATTAGTTTTAGTATTTTGTAGAGTCAGGGGAATATTCTATGCTAAACTTTCTAGCATTATGTTGAATCTGAATCCTGAAAACCAACATTCTTGCTTTGTTGTCTCTTTCTCCCTGGTTTTCCAAATTTTATCATTTTACCATTTCTTTCATGTTTGGAGAACTTCCTTTAGCCATTCTTTGAGGGGAAGTCTGAATTTATTTTACAAAAATCAGAGCAGAGCCTTGGCCATTTCTTCACATATTGTCTGTAGCTCCTTCCCTCCTGGAATGGCACATTTGAATAGTTGGAGGCAACGTTGGCAAACTCTCTTCCACCCCATGCGTCTCGCCAAATTGCAGATACTGAGGGCCTCGATGTAATGTTTTCTAATTCTTCACAGAAATCTTCCATACCCCTATCACTTCTGCCTTTCCCACATTTGCCAGGCCGGAAAGTTTCTTGAAACTCCCTGAACACCTATTGTGGAATGGAGGAAAGAGAGATTACTGCGGAATCTCAGCCCAGATAAGCACACTGCCCGCGTCCTGGGTGCCATGCCAGGCAGCAAACGGCCTCTCGAGTCCCCTCCACAATAGGCTGAAAGCTGGTTGCCCAACGATGTCAGGTTCTAATCTCTGGAGCCCACAAATGTTACCTTAAATGGTAAGTCTTTGTAGATGCAGTTAAATTAAGGATCTTGAGAAGGAGAGATTACTCTGGATTATCTGCATGGGCCCTGCATACAAACTCATGTTTCCCTATTAGAGAGAGGCCGAGGCAGATTCTGCACGCAAAGGAGAAAAAGGCAATGTGACCCCAAGGCCGAGACTGCAGTGATGTGGCCACAGGCCACAGAATGCCCCAGAATGGGGAACAACCCCGCCAGACTTCCAGCTTTCAGACCGCAAGAGAATCAACCTCTGTGGGAGCTTGTTGGGGCGGCCACAGGGAACCAATAAACCCTTCCTTTACTTATCTGTGCAGAGGCTAGAAGTCAAGTTGTTAATATAAATTGAGCTGTTTGTCAGCTGACCAAGTAACGATGAGGGGAGGCATTCAGTCATGTCTCTCACCAAAATTTTTTCCTAGTACTCTACTTCTAGAGTGCACTCTGGAAGTAGAGAAGTAGAGAAGACTAACGCATTCTGGCGGCACCTTATCCTGAAAGGTAGGGAGGGATTTGTTCTCATCTTTACAGATGAGTTAGCAGTGACTCAGAGTTTAAGTCATGGAAGTACCCAAATTGACAAAGCCCCTGAAAGATTTGCCCTGATATTTACCCCCAATCGCAAGCCATTTCTCAAGGACGACACTCTGTCTCTTTTAGGGAAGCCATAGCAAACTCTGATAGAGGCCCTACTGGTAAATCACTACCCATTTGCTTCCTCCCTCTCCCCCTGCCCCCATTTGGGGACAAAGGACTGCATCTTGGGACAATGTATTTTACTCCCTGAGATTTGCTGCCACCTGCTGACAAAGGGAAGAATAGCCCAGAGTAAAGACTTTTTTTTTTTTTTTTTTTTAAAGGCCCCTGAGCAGCCCCGCAAAGCCACAGGGCAGAGGCCAGTGTAAACTTGCCCGCAGGAGACCATAAGAGAAGAGCAGAAAGCACTAGAAAAGGCACCAGGAGCTCTGAGCCTGCCCACCGGTCTCAGGCCAAGCAGATAGAGCCACAGGACTTCCCGCTGCGCCTTATAAACACTCTATGGTCTCAGAGTTTCTGTGTCCTGGTCAGCATGTAATGAATAGGGGATTCATTTCTCGCAAGGCAAGTACTGAACTCGCGGAGTCACCGTGAGCAGATCCCTGCAGTTCCTTGCCTCTGCTGTCCTGTGGTAGCATATGAGACACATCATAGAGATATCCTAACTAACCTCTTACTGACACAGGTATGTTTAGATAAAAACCAGCATGAACATAAACACATAAACGGCATCCCCTTTACCGTTGGGTCTAGAGACAACCACCGCGTCTGGGGTTTTAAGACAACAAAATACCACTTTTTTCCACTAGGGGGAGCCAAAAGATCAGCCGAAGCTTATCCTGGGCCTTGGTAAGTATTTTCCAGCACTAGGCAGTTTTAAATTTGGTGGGATCAGTGAACAAGGTTTTAGGGAGCCCATAGCCATCCTCATTTATATGTCCCCCACATCAGCCATCCTTTTATGCATAACTTACTCTTCCGCCAAAACCCCAAACCACCCCACTGTGTATAGATGGGAGCTCTGAGCACCAGACCTTGCCTCCCTCCTGGGTACTCTCACCCAGTACATCTCTCTCTCTAATCTCAGCCCTAAAATTCGCAAATCATGCTATCAAAATACCAAAATGCTCCACCTCGCAGACGCTACTTCTTCCTCAACTGTACTGACCAAAACAAACAAAAAACAAGGAAAGAAACTGTTTATTGAGTACCTGCTGTATTTCAAGCATTTCCACATGCCATCCACAGATGAATGGATAAACAAAATGAGCTACATACATATAATGGAATACTAGTCATAAAAAGGAATGACACTTTAGGGGCGCCTGGGTGGCCCTGTCGGTGAAGCGTCCGCCTCTGGCTAGGGTCAAGGCCCCAGGGTCCTGGACTGATCCCTGCGTCAGGCTCCCTGCTCAGTGGGGAGTCTGCTTCTCCCTCTCCGTCTGCCTGCCACTCCCCCTGCTTGTGCTCTCTTTCTCTCTCTGTCAAATAAATAAATAAAATCTTAAAAATTAAAATTAAAATTAATTTAAAAATAAAAAATAAGAAAGGAATGAAATTTTGATATATGCTACAGCATGGATAAATCTTGCAAACGTTATGTTTGGTGAAATAAGCTACACACAGAGGACAAATATTATATGATTTCACTTACAGGAGATGCCCAGTATCGGCAACTTCATAGAGCCAGAGAGTAGAATAGTGGTGACCTGGGATCAGGGGTGGGGGAGTTATTGTTTAATGGGCACAGAGTTGTGTCGAGATGATGAAAAGCTTTGGAGATAGATAGTGGTTGCACAACATTGTGAAAGTATCTAATGCTACTGAATGGTACACTTACAAATGGTTAAAATTATAAATATCATATTATGTATCATATACACACATGTATATTTACATAATTTTTTAACACTTGTACTTACATGCCTACCCCACCTACCAGATTGCAACTTTCCAAAGGACCAGATTTTACTCATGTTGGTATCCTCAACCCCAAGCCTGGAACCTGCCACACAGAGACAATAAATAATAATAAAATATTAGAATATTTATAATATTTAAAAAAATACAAAGAAAAATCATAGATTTTAAATTCATTTCAAAAAAAAAAGGACAGAAGAAACCAAATCTATTGAATGCTTACTGTTTATTAGCACTTTAAAAGTTTCACTCACTCCACGCCAATGTCACGAGCCTGTCTTCTGTGCCAGGCCCAGGAATGTATCGTGAGGAAGATGGATTTCTCTGTCCTCACAGAGTGTGTATTTTACGGAGAGGAGACATACCATTGATGCGTAAAGAGGTAAGTAAGGAATACACCATCAGGTGGAGCTGGATTCTGAGAAGAGAGGAAAATGGGGTCACGGGGAAGTGTTGGAATGGGGTGGAAGCCTCCCTTTGCCCGGCACGTCAGGGACAGCCTCTGAGAAGGAAGCATCTAAGACCTAAATCGTGAGGAGGGAGCCCCTGACAATCTCAGGTAGAGAAGGTGCAGAGGGGCTGAGGGAGGAGGAAGCGGGACGTGTTAGAGAGACAGAAAGGTGATCACTGAAGCCGGATCTGGATGGACAAGGAGGAACTGCTGAGGATTCAGGTGGAGAACATGTCGGGCGTCGGGTCCTGTTGGAACTACAGGCTGGGCCACGGAGCTTGTATTCTATTCTAGTAGCAACAGGGGCTCTTGGGAGATTTCGAGCAGGAGGGTGGTGTCATCTGATTTACGCGATCACTCTCGTTTCTACATGAATAAGGGATCATCAGGGGACAAGACGCCAGGAAGAAACCCAGGTGAGTAATCAGGGTGGTCTGCATTCCAGTTTTAGCCATGGAGATGATGAGGGTTGGATTCAAGATACATTTTGGAAGCAGCCCCAGTAGAACCTTGATGGGTTGGACGGGAAAAGGGAAAGAATGGGGTCCGGGATGACTTCTAGTGTTTTCCCCCCTAGCCACTAAATGGGAGGTAGGGCCACGGAGTCCGAAAAGGAAGACTAGTCAAGAGGTGGAGGGCCATGAAGATCGGGGGAGCCTCAGTGGGGCTGAGGCTGAGGTGCTTATGAGACTTCCTGGTGGACCACAGGGCCACAGGTCATTTCCTGAGATGACAGACCAAGAGTCACTGGCATATGCGTGAGATGGCCTGATGGCCTAGGCAGGGAGGGGAGAAGAAGAGAAATTTGTCCCAGAGCGGGGTCCTGGAGCACCCTCACACTTAGAAACCCACAAAGAGAAGGGAACTACAGAGACACGAAAAAAGAACTGTGCCGTGAGAGGAATTCCAGACAGCTGTGAAGTCTTGGGAGCCGGAGAAACGTGTCGTCAGAAGGACAGAGCGCTCAACTCTGAGACGCTGCTCAGAGGACAGAAGACGGAACATGAGACAGCAGGTGGAAGTCACTGGTGAACTTCACGGGAGCCATTCCCGTAGAATTCCGGGGACAGAGGACTGACTGGAGTGCGGTGGGGAGGGACAAGGGTGAGAGGGCAGGCTCAGCAGCAACTCCTTTGAGACTTACCCTGGTAGGAAGCCAAGTCCTGCGCCAGTCTCTGAAAAGAGGTATAGAAATCAGAGGATGAAAGACAGCACGGTGCACTCTACCATCTCAGTCCTTCTCATCAAATTATGGTACAGATACTGTTGTCCTGATTTCATGCGTGAGAAAACGGAAAGAAAAGTTAATTTCCCACCCGCCAAAAGTTTAAAATCAACACACGGCAAATGCTACAACAGTAGCATATAAGACCCGAATTATTTCCACTAAACCCTGTCACCTCCCATCAAAATAGAGAAAAGCAAAGGTTAAGAACCTCTGTTTACCTGCTCATCACAATGACCCAGCTGAATGCCAAGCAGTATAAATGGCTATACTTTTTTATCTTCCTGTTATTTGTTGCCTTGGAATCATTCATTAAATACAGAAAGGTTTTGGTCACATTTTAGTCACTATCCCGTGTTTGCCTTGATCAAGCCTGAATTTGGTTTCCAGGCCGGCAGTCCCCCTTCTAGCTTCACCTCTCAAGTCTTTTGTGGGAAACGACACAAATTTTGAAGGCGTCAAAAAGTTTCTTGTTAAAGTGCTCTTTTAATTCTTAAAAGTAGTAATCTTAGTTATCCTCGAGATTTTAAGGCTTACCGAGGCTTGCAAAGTCAAATGTCATCTTTAGCCATGACAGATTTCCCTCAGAAGGCATAAAATCAATCGCTTATTTTGCTGAGATTAATATTTGTTTGTTTGTTTGTTTGTATAGCATCCACTGTATACCAGGTATGGTGTTAGATGCGGCTGGAGGAAGACACAAAGGGAGCACCTATTAAGAATGATGTATTGGATAAGAACAGTTTTGTAAGTATGTAAATATGTCATAAATAAAAAATACCTCATTTAAAAAAAAAAAAAAAAGAATGAGGCCACAGTCCCTGCCAAGGTTGTAACGGCAGAAATACACAGTAACCTGCTCGGTAGGAACTGAGCAGACTCTATTCTTGAATTCCTATGCAAAACAATAGATAGATACATTACACACAGAAGGCAGTAGCTTTTCACTTGTTTGGAATTGTCCTAGAATTAGTTTTTTTTCCCAAGAGTCTTTCTGTTTTAGATTAAATATTATATACATATAATTATATATAACACGATATAAAAACTACATCTATTATATAAGTATATTTATATTAAATGGTTTTAATTTTAGATCACAAACTTAATCAGTCGTTCTTGGGGAAATGCCCCAAACCGTCCGTGCCGGAATTCCGCCTGACCGTCACTGCCAAATGAGATCCGTCTGGGCTCCTGGCTAGCTTGTGTCTCGGTAATGCTAGTGGAGATAGGGTGAGCTCGCCGGGAGCCGCTCTGCACAGCTTGCACTTGAAGAGTGATTCTGACCAACGTCCATTTTGCAGGCTCTGTAAGAGGCAGAATAGGGGGAGCCGGGGTGGCTGGCACCGTGTTTCTGATGTATCTCACGTATTCCTTTTCTTTTCTTTAAGATTTTATTTATTTATTTGTCAGAGAGAGAGCACAAGCGGCGGGGGGTGGGGCGGCAGGCAGAGGCAGAGGGAGAAGCAGGCTCCGCGCTGAGCAGGGAGCCCGATGTGGGGCTCGATCCCAGGACCCTGGGATCATGACCTGAGCCGAAGGCAGACGCTTAACCATCTGAGCCACCCAGGCGCCCCTTTCTGATGTATTCCTATGGCACCCTGGCATCCCCTGCTCCTTTCTCTGTCTCTGCTCTGTCCTGAATTTTTTTTTTTCTTTCTATCAGCTCAAGTCAAATGGTCAACATTTATAAAGTAAAGATTCTAGGAGGCATAACCAACATAATTCAGGGCCAGCAATGGGAGGAAATCCCTTGTGTCTTGGTGGAGAATCTGAGAATGCTGGATGCCCAGCGCTGGCTGGTACAGGCTCCCAGGAGGAGGCAGCCTTCAGAGACAACCTGAGATTTCTCCACAAAAGTGCCCTGTTTGGGGATTCTGCTTCCGGGTGGCCTGGAAACATAACTGAGTGTTGCTATGGGTTGCGTTGTGTCCCCCCACCCCCACCACCAAAGATATGTTGAAGTCTTAAACCCCAGGATCTCAAAATGTGACCTTATTTAGAAATAGGGTCCTTGCAGATGTAAATCACTGCATGAAGATGAAGTCAGACTGGAGCAGGATGGGCCCCGAATGCATTATGACTGGTGTCCTTCTAAAAGGAGGGAAATTTGGACACAGACACACAGGGAGAAGGCCACACGGTGACGAAGTCATGCAGCCGCAAGCCAGGGAGCGCTGGGCTGGGGCCCCCAGAAGCTGGAAGATGCAAGGAAGAAGCCTTCGCTCAACTTCAGCGAAAACATAGTCTTGCCAACACCTTGCCTTCCGACTTCTGGCCTCCAGAACTGTCAGAGAATACCTTCCTGTTGTTCTAAGGCGCCGATTCGTATTACTCTGCTACAGCAGCCCTAGAAAACTAATGGAGGTGTGCACTGAAAAATAAACTCCAAATGCCAACATTGCACAAGAGCAATACAAGAAGGAAAGGGAAGGGGGAGTTCATAAGCTCCCTTCACAAGATCCTTGCATTCCTTATTCTAGGCAGATATTCACAATAACACTTCTTTTCCACTTATTTACTAGTTTACTTATTTACTATTTACTAGTTCAGATGGGAAAGTGGACTTTTGCGGTTGTGGGGTATCCTGAGCCTTTGCTCCAAACTCTGGAAACCAAAAAGGACACATGTGGAGTCCAAGGGGCTTTGGTTTTTATAAGAAATAAAACTCGAGGGGCGCCTGGGTGGCTCAGTCGGTAAAGCGTCTGCCTTCGGCTCAGGTCATGATCCCGGGGTCCTGGGATGGAGCCCCGCATCGGGCTCCTTGCTCAGCGGGGAGCCTGCTTCTCCCTCTGCCTGCCCCTTCCCCTGCTTGTGCTCTCCCTCTGACAAATAAATAAATACAATCTTTTAAAAAAAGAGAGAGAAAAAAAAAAAACTCGACCTATCCTGAACCATACAACAGATTGAGTCTGACATGCTTCTAAAGCTGTCTTTTAGAACACAGCTTTTTATTACAGCATGAAAATGCGGAATGACAAACTCAAGTCCTGATTTCTCTCGGTGGATTGTTTTTTCCACTTTGTCTTGTGTAGCCTGGAGGAGGGTGACGGGTGATGGTGGCAGAACAGGTTCTACAGCAATGTCTGGCATCTATTGTTCTCCAGCTTCGAAGACTGCCAAATACATGGAGGATTCGGAAATGTCACATTTAACCTCGCGTTACAAAAGCATAAAATGAGTTGGTGTGAGCTCAGGGTTTTGCACCATGCTAGCACACCACAGGCACCCAGAAAATGCAAGCCATTATTATTTCGTCATGAAAGATAGATAAGCTCAATTTTACACTCGGCAGAAGAGTTGCTGAAGTTCGCCAAAGTCTTGAACTGTACCCATGATCGGAAATTCCACTTCCGGAATAATAAAGTTTGCATGTATCCCTCTGCTTCAACGCTCAATGAAAGGGGATGAAAATGCTATCAATCTGAGCTTCCCAATGCTTCAAGGAGACATTTAGAGAAGGACAGAGTAGGCGGTAGTTGACCAACCCTGCAGGGCACAGACCGGAAAGACGTCCCAGTGTCTGTTACTTCCCTCTATATGGGAAGATGGGAAAAGAATATTGAGAGAGGAAACACAAGCAGATAAATACGAGCTATGGGTATAAAGGTAAAAACAGAGTGTGGAAGGTAGGAAAACAGACAGCTCTATACTCTTCAAAAAAAAAAAGTATTGTTATGTTAGTCACTTTTATTTTCAAGTGGGTTGACCTGTATTGTATTCAGTTTCACTCTAAATATTAGAACAGTCCATTTCAGCCGATGGTATATATTCATCTATCAATGAGCACTTGGGCTGCTTCCATAATTTTGCTTATATAAATAATGCTGCTATAAACATGGGGGTACATGTAACCCTTTGAGTTAGTGTTTTTGTATTCTTTGGTAAATACCCAGGAGTGTGATTATCACTGGATTGTAGGGTGGTTCTGTTTTTAACTTTCTGAGGAACCTCCATACTGTTTTCCAGGGTGGTCGCGTTAGTTTGCATCCCCACCAACAGTGCAAGAGGGATCTTTTTTCTCCACATCCTCACCAACACTTGTTGTTTCTTGGGGTTTTTTTTTTTTTTCTTTTAGCTATTCTGACAAGTGTGAGGTGATATCTCATTATGGTTTTGGTTTGCATTTCCCTGATGATGAGTGATGTTGAGCATATAGAATATGTTGGTTTTTTTTTTTTAACTTCCAAAGTATCCAAAGGCAAATTCACCCACATTCACATCCACAACCCTCTTCCTTCGCCAACACCTAAGAGTTACGAGTCCCCATCTTAACTTTTGGACGTGGTTTTCACCATTCATCCAGACACCAGGCTAAACACCACCCCCCACCTCTCCCTCACCACGTTAATTTTGCTTTTCTCTTCTCCAGTACAATCGCTTCTGTCCAAGTCTGACATCTGTCACCTGAAGCATTACAATAAACAGCCTCCTAGCCAGTTTCTCTGCCTCCCACTTCTCTCTGTTCTGCTCAAGAGATGGCTCAAAACCAAGTCAGAACCTGGCGGTGCCTTGTTTTACAACCGCGGCACTTCTCTTGTCTGCGGAATGAGGGCGCTCCTGAGCAGGGCACTTCTTTCAGAGCACGCGCAGTGGCCGCCATCTGGTGCTGCCGATGCAGCCGGCCGCGAGATTACACACGCACAATTTATACAAACACACATTTGCTGATTATCAAGAACCACTCCGTGGTTTTGCTCCTACAGGTTCCTCTGCCTGACCCCCTTTCCCCTTTATCGGCCTGGTGAAGTCTCATCTCCCAAGGACCAGTTCACCCTGTGTCCTCCCCCTGGCTTTCCTCAAGCCACCCCCTGCTCCCTCCCATCCAGGAAGGGGGTCACCGCCCTGTGTGATAGGTGGGCACTGTTCCTCCTGAGGATCCCGCCCAATACCCGGCAGAATCAACGTGTGCGCCTAGGATTGTGGGGACGGAGGGTGGATGATGCCACTCAAGAAAAAGCAACAAGAGGACATCGTTTTAAAGTGACAAATACGGAAGCAAACTAAATGAAAAGGCAAGAGTCACTGAAACGAGAAGAATGAAGCATGTGTGACAATGTGTCCATACTTTTAACTCGCAAAATGAGACGAGATGGTTCTTTATTTTCAAGTGGCTTGATGTGACATTTTGTCCAAGTTTACTTTAAGCACTGGAATAGTACAATGCAGCCTTTAAAAAATAAAAAGAGCCATTTATTTCCACATTCACCAAGAGCAAGTAATTTGTCAGGCGCTCAGAAAAGATTCTGTGTCAACAGTGCAACTTGTGAATGAGGTTGGGGTAAGTCAAGATAAAAACAATATTTGAAATATTTTTTCCCTTTTATCTACAGGGATAAACAGATTAGCTAGACTACAGACTGGAATTTTTTTTTTTTAAGATTTTATTTATTTGACAGAGCGAGAGAGCACAAGCAGGGGGAGCAGCAGAAGGAGAGGGAGAAGCATGCTTCCCGCCGAGCAGGGAGCCCGATGCGGGGCTCGATGCGGGGCTCGATCCCAGGACCCTGAGATCATGACCTGAGCCGAAGGCAGACGCTTAACCATCTGAGCCACCCAGGCGCCCCAGACTGGAATTTTAAAACTCCCAGGAAACACATTTCCTTAGTTACATAATGAGACAATGAGAAACACTTGAGTCTGAGCCACATTCCAAAAAATGATACTCAGATACATTGCATCAGGAAGTTCAAGGGCATGCTTTGATGACAAAGGGGAGTGTGCTAAAACAGATCAGGGTGAATTCATAAGGTCTCATCTTCCATCTTCTGCCCAGAAGGAAATCAATCCATTCATTTCAGAAATGCAGATTATCGGGCGCCTGGGTGGCTCAGATGGTTGAGCGTCTGCCTTCGGCTCAGGTCATGATCCCAGGGTCCTGGGATCGAGTCCCGCGTCGGGCTCCCTGCTCCTTGGAAGCCTGCTTCTCCCTCTGCTTCTCTCTCTCTCTCTCTCTCTCTCTATCCCTCTGTCTCTCATGAATGAATAAATAAAATCTTTAAAAAAAAAAAAAGAAAAAAATGCAGATTATCTCCAAAAGCCAAAAGTCATGTTGGGAATTATGTTCACCTGTCCATTAGGATAAAACTAACCAGCAGTAAAATTTATGCCATATTAAAAAAAAACAGGAGAAAGGACACAAAGTGTAAATCCTGAACCCCCTAGCAAAATATTACAAGAGTTGTCCTTTTAACTTTACAAACCCTAGCTGGAACTTCTTGCCAAAAGGATGGTGAAGAGTTAGATTGGGGGAAGTCAACCCAAAATGGATTGGAAGATGGGGCACCTGGGTGGCTCAGTCGGTTGAGCATCTGACTCCTGATCTCAGCTCAGGTCTTGGTCTCAGGGCTGTGAGTTCAGGCCCTGGGTTGGGCTCCACGAAGCCTACTGAAAATAAATGAATCAAATAAATAAATAAAAACAAAACAAAATGGATTAGAAGAACAAGATCACTACAGGCAAAAGGCAAACCAAATCCAGTCCTGCCCCCCAGCTGGAGAGTGCTCAGCATTTCCGAAAACAGGCTTGCACTTAGCCATTTCCGGGTCTTTGGTCCCTCTGTCTCTGCCTGGAATGTCCTTTTCCAACCTTCTCTGGCTCACCGGTCTTACTACACCTTTATGGCCCAGAGCAAATGCACGCCTGTGACCCTTCCACACGCGCTCCATGTCCCCAGAAATGACATTCCATGCAGACCTTTCTTTCAGTGTTTCTCTCTCTATATCCATGACCGTTTACTTACAGTTCTATCTCTCCCCCTAAACTGAGCTGGTGTATTCCGTTACCGGGAATTAATGCCCAGTGAGTGAGCTCAGTGAGCACTCATGAATGTGTGGTGAAAGAGCGAATAAATTAACGCATTAATGGAAAGTAAACTTCTGGACACGAGCCTGCTGACATCACCCCCTCATTAACCTCCCTAATCCTAGCTTCCAGTACCCCTTTGTCATAAGGAAATACAATGAAATGATTTCTAAAATAACTACAACTCTAGGATCCTATACCCATGTCCTTCGATATCAGTGAATTATTGCCGCATAATAAACCACCCCAAGAATGAACGATTTACTATTTATTCTTTCTCTGCAGTTTGATTGGCTGAGCTCTCTCATGCAATGGCATTCGGCTGGCTGAGACGGGAGGGCTAAGAGGGACTCACATGTCAGGGGTCTTGGTGCTAGCTGGTGCCTTGGTTCTCTCCCAAGCCTCTCACCCACCATCCACTAGACTAGCTCACTTACTTGGACAAGCTCCACTGAGCACGCACTGATCAAGCCCCCCTTATGGCTTCCATGCGGGTGTCCATGGGCCCGGGCAAGTCATATGATCAAGACTAGTCAACGTGAAAAGGAGCTTACACTCTACCGCTCGTGGAAAAAGTGGCAAAAACTTTGCAGTCACTATTTTTTTTTTAAGATTTTATTTTTAAGTAATCTCTACACCCAATGTGGGGCTCGAACTTACAACCCGGAGATCGAGTCACAAGCTCCACCCGCTGAGCCAGCCAGGCATCCCTGTAAATCATTTTTAATCCACTACAACATCACAGAGACACTATTAGGCTAATTGTGTTGTCACCACTGTTGCAAATGGAGAATGGGACCTTTTTTCTTTGTTTTTCTCTCTTTCTTTTTTGAGGGGGCAGGGGCTCAGCAAAGCAAGGTTTATTGAACGGTAGCAAAGTGAGAGTACAAAGCTCCCAAGGACAGAGGGGACCCGTGAGGTTTGCTCCTGGAGTTTCTGAGTCTAGGGGGTTTTATGGGCTTGTTGGAGGGCTGTTTTCATCTGATGAACCCTCCCTGCGCCTGTCGTCCAATCAGGTCTTTGTCATCTATCTATCACGTGGGAAAGGGGGGAGGGCTCCTTCCAGGGTGGTGTAAAATCCTTTTAAGGGTGGTTTCCTCTCAGAGCGGAGCCCCTTGTCCCTGCCTGCCTGTCTTCCAACTACCTTCATCATTCCCCTCTCTGAAGAGCTGACCCTAACTGCCGTTAGGGAAAAAGGGCCACGACCGATCGCAGCTACTTCCTGCTGGTCAGGGGCGTTGGATGGAGTGGCAGTCAGGGTTCCTCTCGTCCCCATCTATCAAGCGGACCCTGTAGATGTCTAATTTGACCTCTGTGTGAGGCTCCATCTGAACCACCATTTGGAGTTTGATGACCTTTATTCTGGATAAAAAGTGGGTTAGGGCATTTAGGAGGCAAGGCCCAAAGCACAGTGCAAGACCCAGCACAGCCAGGGGTCAGGTGAGAGAGAGAGAGAGCATGTTCTAGGGAACCCCCACCTACTGCGAGGAGAGGGCGGGCAAAGGAATACAGTTAAGGATTATGATTTTGATGGGATACAGGGAAAGTAACATTTCAGAAGCCTTATCTGTATCTTGTCACTTCAAGCCTAGTTTGAGGTCTTCTCTGGGTTCACAGAGGAATTTCAGTTCCTCGTCGCTAGGCCCGTTGGGGACCAGGGTTTGACTCAGGAATGGTGGACCCAGGCTTCAAATGTGGGCACTCTGAGGCTGTTGGAGTGGCTAAAATCACTGTATTCGGGCCTTCCCAGACTGGCTCTAACAAGCGCTTTGTGAATATCCCACTTGCTGTTGCGCTGGCCCCCGGGGCCAAGGCCATTCTCTTTAAAGCTGGGGCACTGAGCAAGGTCCTCTTGAGATCTTTAAAAGCTTTTTCTGACTCTGGATCCCCCATTAATAGACGGGTACCGGCTGTCGGGGTGTCCTTGATCAACCGATAGAGGGGGCATGCTATTTCTCCATACCCTAGTATCCACAGTCCAACAGTGACAGTGACAATTGTCCTGTTAAACCCAAAAAACCTTTCAAGGGACAAGGGAAAGTTGTGGGGTCCTTAAGGAGGATGGGAACAGGCCCTGCTGTTAAGGCCCGACCCACTTCAGCCTGATTTGCCCAGACCTGGGACTTAATATCAGCCTCTATTAAGGGGAGGCAATTGCTAGTCTGCCCAGGGGCTCCCAGTAGGAGAGTGGGTATCTCTACCTAAGGGAGGGGTGGGGCTCTCAGGCATTAGGAGAGAGTGAGAGAAAATTAGAGCTCCCCAGGGGCATCCCAGAAGGCGGCGGGGGGGGGGGGGGGGAGGAATTTGACTATTGGGTCCCCCAGTGATCCCCTTAATGACAACACTGTGGTTGAACAGTTGGCCCCGGGGGGGCGGAGAGTAGAACAGAAAAGGTGGCTCCGGTATCAGGAAGGAAATCGACTGGTTTTCCTTCTATGTCCAAAATTCCCTGAGGCTCTGGGCTCCCTATGGTGAGCTGCTTTGGAAGAGACACCACATAGAGCCCCGGGCCCCACCAGTCCTGATCGGGGGCGCCGGCCACCTGAGCCCTCGCAGCTTGAGGTCCCCGAGGGCATTCAGATGTCCAGTGTCCCCCTCCACAAGCGGGACAGGGGTTACTGGGCCTTGCTTTTTGCCACTGGGGGCACACGCGCTTCGAGTGTCCTGGGCGGCCGCGGAGGCCAGAGCCTTGGGAGGCTGAGCTGGCAACGAAGGGCTGCAACCAAAGTCTCAGCCTTCCTCTTTAGCTTCTCTTCCTCACCCTCCCCTCTGTCCCAACTGTAAAAAACCTCCTGGCAGCTCGTTAGAGCATTTCTCGGGTCCCCTCGGGGCCAACAGGCAACTTTTGTAGTTTTTTCCGCGTATCTGGGGCCAACTGCATCTTTGAGAATGATCTTGGCCTCGGGAGAACCCGGGGAGATCGCTGTGTATTTAGTGAGAGGCTCTCTCAATCTTTCTAGGAAAACCATTGGCATTTTCTTCCTGAGTTTGGGTGGACAGTTAGCATGTTTACCAACAGACGCAAATATCCTTTACCAGAGACTTTGAAAGCTTTCTTAACAATTGCCCGTGAAAACTTGGAGACAGACAAGATTAACCACCATTTTTGACCAACAGACCCAAATATCCTTTAAAGGCGCAAACCTATGTCCCGTGATCAAGGCTTTAGCACTTTATCCTATTTGGAAAAGACCTAGATGTAATCCCATCGATCATCCAAGCAAAACTTTCTTAAAAATTACCCAAGAAAACTTTGAGATAAACAAGATTAACTGCCGTTTGTTTGTTTGTTTGTTTTTAAGATTTTATTTATTTATTTGACACAGAGAGAGAGAGAGAGCACAAACAGGGGGAGTGGCAGAGGGAGAAGGAGACTCCCCTCCGAGCAGGGAGCCTGAGGCGGGGTTCGATCCCTGAGCCGAAGGCAGACGCTTAACTGACTGAGCCACCCAGACACCCCGATTAACTGCCATTTTAATGTGAGTTTATTTGACCCCTTCAGCAAACCTAGATAGAATCATTCCCAGTTCTAAACCTCATCAGCTTGGACAACTGAACAGACACTGGTTTTTTTCCACCAAAGTGGAAATACGCAGTCCATGTCAGGCTGGAGAAGACAGGGAATTTCCCCAAAACAAAGGGAGTCTCAGGAGTTTTGTGGGTTTTTGTTTTTTGTTTTTTGCTTCCATCTTCCATCACATCTACCCTCAAATTCAGGCTATTATCTAATTTCATTGCTTAGCCCTTCCAGTTCAATATGGAAAACCAGCTCTGAATTTATTAGGAATTTACCGCCTTTCTGTTGGCTACTGACTTAAGTACGTGTTCTTTACCACTGAGGAAAATCGCTCTTTTTATTTCACTAAGGGTTTTTGTTGTTAATCGTTTTGGTTATAGTAATACATATTGAATGTGAACAACAACAAAAAAAGAATCTTTTAGGATGATTATTTCCTTGGGTTCATTAATACGATGGATTGTATTAGTAGATGCCCTGCTGTTGAGCGTTCATTCCGTTTCTTATCCAGGGCCTCCCTCCCCACCCCTTGCCCTCGGCTGCCGGGGATGTGCGCGGGGCTGGGAGGGGTGACTGCTCCGCCTCTGGACTATGGATTAATCTCGGGCTTCCAGTCCCATTTCTCCCCCTTCCTCATCTGGGAACGGCCACATCTGGACTGCCCCAAAGCACAGGGGCGACTAGCCGCACGAAGTTATTGAGCACTTGGAATGGTACGTTCTGAGCTGAGCTGTGCCGGAAGTGTAAAACACATTAGACTTTGAAGGCTTAGCACACACACACACACAAAAAAAAAAAAACGTAAACTCCCTCATTAATAATGTTTATATTGAGTACATGTTGAAATGATACTATTTTGAATATATTGGGTTAAATAAAATATGATATTAAGATTAATTTCACTTGTTTCTGTTTACTTCTTTTTAATGTGGCTACTAGAACATTTAAAATTACTTTTACATATATAGATACCTGTATGCATATGTAATTACATACACCTCTATTGTACCGCACCAATCCAGATGAAGGCTACTCTTTGGTTATAAATATTTCTAAGACATTTTGATAGTCTTATTCAAAGATAATTGGATGTACCTGTGATAGATGGTTGCAGGACTGGCCCCAATTTGTTCTCATCTCTCTCTCTCCACACCCTGAGTAATCCCTTCCCACGCTCACTCTGGCCTTGGCCATGTGACTTGGGAAAAGTGAGCAGAGCCTTGCAGAGAGCTGGTGCATTAAGGGCCACCCTCTCTTGCTGCTAGAACCCTGGAACCAGACTTGAAGTATCCCTGGCAGCCTCCCAGAGGCTGAGAGACCCTAAGGAGAGGCCAGGCTGTGTGGGCATCCCAGCTGTCCCAGCAGAGCCTAGCCCCCAGCCCCGACGTCCGCGGGCAAGACCAGCGGAAGGATCACCCAGCCAAGCCACAGAATCAGAAGAAATCATAAACTGTCATTGTTTTAAGCCCTGGAATTTTGATATAATTTTTATGCAGCTAAGGCCAACCGATTCGGTACTTTCAGTCTTGAAGCTAGAAAGCATGCTGTAGGTATCGGATTAGTCATAATTCAGTTTAATTATGTGTAAATGTAAACCACATTATCAGATTCTCGAAAGTATCTTACGATGGGTTTTCAAGTAGCCATATGGGTCACCACGGATGTCATTTCTTACCAATGTCCTCCCTTACTTTTACCTGCCTTATCATGCAGTTCAAAACTCACATACTTTATAGATCTCTCTCAAGAAACTTCCTCTTCTCCTAACCATTTATAGATAAGCACCCTTGCCTCCAGGAGGTGACTTTCATTGCCCCTACAATAAGCAACTTTTTCCAGGTGATGTGACTAACCAGTAGCACAGCCAGGTTTCTGAATCCTAGGTCATTACTTCTCTTGGGAGTCTTCCAGCTGACTCATCCTCCACAGCCAGCCTCCTCCCAGTGGGATCGGCAGGGGTTCCCCCAGCCAAAGAGGGAGCACATCTTCCAATTAATTAAATCTGTTACTTCTAGCAGAGCCAGCAGCCAAGTAACATCATGACTAAAATTGTTTATGAATTGCACTCTAGTAAAACCAATTGCCCAAGAAATTTAAAACATATTTATTTTATTTAAGTATTTTATTTTTATTTGAGAGAGAGCACAAGCCAGGGAAGGGGCAAAGGGAGAGGGAGAAGCGGACTCCCCACTGAGCAGGGAGCCTGACGTGGGGCTCGATCCCAGGACCCTGGGACCATGACCTGAGCCGAAGGCAGACGCTTAACCGACTGAGCCACCCAGGCGCCCCTTAAAACATATTTAAATAAAAAACATGAATAACAGGTGGCTGGGGTCCGATAATAGCATAATAGCATAGGCTATCAACTGGCCATCCTTCTAGGTATCAGGCAGAAAGTTTCCAATTCTGATGTGGTCACTTTCTTTTGATTCACTATCGTCCTCGTTATGCCAACGATATTTTGTATATCCTCAACAAAGTGTTATTCCAATTTAGAATTTACATGTGTATTGTCCAATTATGTATAAGCATTCTACTTTCAGAAATGTTCTACTACATTTTCAGTGACTGAGAGAAAATATTTTTAATCAGCTTTAGAGTTGTGTATCAACACAGGCCAGAACCAACTTCTAAGTTTTTATGTATCCCCTTCTGCAAAACGAACTGAATTTTTAAAGTATGCCAGTTTTCAACACTTGAATTTACTTTATGGAATGAATAACTGAAATCTAAAGATAAATGGAACAAGAGCTAAGGATTCCGGTTGTTGTTAATGCTACATTGGTTTGTAGACTGGACACACAGGTTTTAATGCCACAGCACCCCATGCTGGCTCTTTATCTTATACCCCATAGCTACAGAAAACTAGATACACCGAAATATTGCCTTTTATTTCAAGTCACTACCACATCATCAACATGAACACACAACTTATCTGCTATGCCCTTGAGACTTACAGGTTCCCATCTTTATGATATTTTGGAAACATTATAAAGGTTAACTCATTTATCTTTATAACAATCTGGTTGAGCAGAAACTAACTGCTCTGTTTTATAAGTTAAGATTCTGGGAATTGAGGGGCACCTGGGTGGCTTAGTCGGTTAAGCGGCTGCCTTCGGCTCAGGTGATGATCCCAGGCTCCTGGGATCGAGTCCCGCATCAGGCTCCTTTTTCAGTGGGGAGTCTGCTTCTCCCTCTTCCTGCCGCTCCCCCTGCTTGTTCTCTCTCTCTCTCTCTGACAAATAAATAAATAAATAAGATCTTAAAAAAAAAAAAAGATTCTGGGAATCGAACTTGCCCAAAGGCAACCAAAGCGTGGCAGCGCCGGACTTAACACTCACATCAGTTCAGCGTCAAAGCAGGAGCTAAATACCTTCACTCCATAGATCTGAAAGTCACTTCTCTCCGCACCTCTGAGTCCACATCGGGAAAATAAAGAGGCTGGAACCCCCTGAAGGTCCTGCCAGCCCCAACATGTGTTTCCTTGGACACACCCTGGTAGGCTTGCCCCTTTCTCTGTTGCTGGGTTTCGTCTGGGGGGGTCTTTCTGATGTAGAACAGGGTCAGGAACTGAAGTGTGCCTGGTCAGTCATTAACATTATGTGCGGTTATTGATCCAGGGGAACCAAAAACTGATAAAATGCCTGGCTGATGGCATCCAGCTTCGCAAACAACTGACGAGTTTTACAAGTTTAACAGGTTCTGTTTGGAATTGCTTCTACAACATGGAGGTGAAGAAGAATGCTGGGCTGGCGAGAAAGGGGTCTTTCTCAAAAGCTCTGGCTGAGAAATGGCACTCTGGTATGGCATTCATTTGCCAGCTACTAGACTAACCAAACCCCACACCAACCGGAAAGGGAGTAATAACACATTTCGGCAGGTTTCTCGGTAATGTGCTGGTGAAATCACTATCCAGATGTCAGGGATATAAAACCCCTCTGTTTCTCATACTCAAGTTGTTTCGGTGAAATTCCTCCCAGTCTCTGTCTGTTGATGTGAAACATAACTGTGAACGGCAGCAAGACAGGGCAAAGAACTTTCCAGCGCAGTCTACACTGCAGTCTCCTCTTAGGGATGAGGGGCAGGGATTGGAAATGTGCAACTGTCCAGACAAGGGGGATTATCTTTGCTCTGAAAATAAGGAGGAAGACACATTTTCTTGTACTCCTTTTTCATTACCGAGTCCAAAGCATCCATCAAGCAAAACACCTGCTTGCTACATTTATTACCTTTTACTTTGTCCGGTTAAATTACATCCTATGGGATAGGGCAATAGTTCCCTTTAAAGGCACTATAGTTTTAATATCTTTAGGCTAAAACTTCCCCTTTGGTCTAATTTAAACTTCCTGACTGAAGCCTATGGACTAGCAGTATACAGTTTCTGCCTGTTACTGGGTTCACTGCATTTCCCACAGGTATTCAGACGTAGTATAATATGGTAAATACAACACTGAGTCATTCATAGAATTGTATTATCTGCTTAGCAACCACAGGAAAGTGTATTCAGAGTTCCAGGAAGAAAAGGAGAGAAATATGTTTCTTTATATTCATAAGTATAAGCATTCACCACAATTATGAACATATCATTAAAAATGCCTTTCCAAAAGAAGAAATAACACAAAAATGAGAAAATGGGATGTATGGTCATTCGGTTAGGAGTGAGTTGGACCGTGAGGTGGATGGTCAGTCAGGCCAGGGTCCCCCAACAAGAAAATATGAAGTCAGGACAGCTAAAATAAAATAGCACTGACATCCTGTTCTGTAGCTTAGACAGGACCCGCACTAACATTCTGCTTGCAGCCTTTGCAGAAATGACTTCCGCAAAACGTCCTAAAATAAGGTAATTAACCACAAAAAAGCATTTGTCAATATCACGGACAAGGGGCAGTTAAGACATAAGTCCCGAGATGTCAGCAAAAAAAAAAAAAAAAAAAAAGACCATCTGCACACTGACATTAACCTAATAGGTAGACAGATATGTGACCAAAGCCCGGTTTGCCATGACTCAGCACACCCTGATTGCTTAAGATATTGCCTTTTATTTGAAGTCACTACCACATCATCAACACGAACACACTACTCTGCTATGCCCTTGAGACTTACAGGTTCCCATCTTTATTATAGATTATAGAGTATAGATTTGTTGCTATGTAAACAGTGTTTCTATATTTATTAATATATATTATATATTTGTTGCTATGTAAAGAATGTTTCTATATCATGTATAAACATGAAAAATACCCAGAAATATAGAAAAACAGCACCCAATTTTCTTCCTGAAATAAGTGCATATCATTTCTTGTGCATGCATTTCTGAGAACAAGTCAATGCCACATCACAATAGAATTCAGCTCTTTCACTTTTCACTTAAGAGTAGGCCTAGTTGCAGCCAGAAAAGATGATGCATTCACAATAGTGAAAGAGATATTTGTGTCGTAAGAATATGGAACTTGACTTTCAAAGTCAGAAAAACAGGGGAACTTAACTGACCGTGAACTTTCAAAAGTTGTGTTTTTCAAATTTAAAAAAGTCTACAGGAAGGAAATTTTGAAAATTTAGAAAAGCTCAAAGAAAATGAAAAGCAATCGTAAATCACATCACTTCAAGAACAGCTAACATTTTAGTATGTTTCCTTCTAGTATCTTCCAGTACACACATACATCTTTTTAACATAATTGGTTTCATGCTGCAAAGCTATTTTACAAAGCTATTATAAAGGGTACTACAGTGAATATCCTTATAGCTAAAGTCCTCAGTTTATTTCCTTGGGGCAAATACCTAGAACATTCATTGATAAATCAAAGAGACAGCACATATCTAAGGCTTTAAAAAACAAACTAACATTACCTCTACAATAAATACACGATTTACTTTCCCTCCGGTAATGACTTTTTCTGCAACTCTAGCCAAACTTGGGTAGCATTTTTTCCCCCCTTAACATTTCCGGTTTAAGAAAACTGGTGCCCCCATGTTTGGTTTTGGATTTATGAGAATAAAAGAATCACTTAATCGATCACCTCTGAACAAGGCTTATTAGATGTTTATTTTCTTCTGTGATTGTGCATTTTCTTTGCCCGTTTTTCACTCTGTTCTTAAGTATTACTATTGATTTGCCACACAGATATGAAATATCAACTGCTTTTCTGCCACGAAAACTAAAAAGATTTGTCCAAATTTTGAGGAATTATTAAATTTAAAATATTAAGTTTCCATACAGTTAAGTCTATCCAGCTTTTTCTCTATAATTGTCATCTTTGATGTTTTGCTTAGAAAGTCTTTCTTCAGCCTATATATTCGCCTTCCCCTCTTCTTCCTTCCTTTTCCTCAGGATTCCCTTTTCTACATAACTATGCAGCCCACCTAGACATTTTTCCCTTTGTTTTTCTCCATATTCTGTGATACGGAGACTTACATTTTTTCTTCCCCCAGAGCTCAGCAGTTGCCACAACACTCCTGAATTTTCATGCCTTTTTCTACAAGCCGAAATCCTACTTTATCATATTTATAAGTTTGTACATAACTGGGGTCTACTTTTTGGCCTTGACTATATTTTATTAATCCACCTTCCTATTCTAGTGCTAATTTCACACCATTGAATTATTAATTACAGCTTCGTAGCACATTTAACAGCCAGAGTGTGCATGCCCTTTCCACTTCTGCTGTCTCCAGAAATTTCTTAGTGTATTTCACTCATTTATTTTTGCAAATGAACTTTGAAATTACCTATTTGATCCTAGCATGACATTTTATTGGAATGGCATCGAATCTTTGCATTACTTTGGAAAGCATCACGATCATTAGTGTACTTGGTTTTTCCATTTAGCAGTTTGCCACGGTTACCATGGAGTATAAATTTTTGGCACACACAAGCGCACGCACGCACACCCACACAAAAACTTGTAAATAAAAAAATTCCATCCTTAAACTGAAAACTATCTCAAAGGCCTACAGGAACCTCGTCCATGGCCTGGCAAATATTTTTGCTCTGCGGTGGACAGGGATGGACAGTGTTGGAGAGAAGCAGGCTCTGTAAGGCAGCAGGGGCTGCCTTTCCCTACCCACACCGTGCAGCCTCATTTTTGCCCAGTAGCAGCCTGATGCTAACTAAGGCAAGAAGGGCTTGAAGCCTTTATTTTTTTTTTAAAGCTTTTATGTCTTTATTTGAGAGAGAGAATGAGCCAGGGGGAGAGACAGAGGAAAGAAGCAGGCTCTCCGCTGAGCAGGGAGCCCGATGCAGGGCTCGATCCCAGGACCCTGGGACCATGACCTGAGTCACGCTTAACCAACTGAGCCACCCAGGGGCCTGGGTTTGAAGTCTTTAGAAGATAAAACTTAAGCAAGCTTTTTTTTTTTTTTTTTTAAGTGGCATGATACCTTCTGATATGTATGCGAGGGATGGCAAATAGGTTCTTGCTTTGGATAGGCAATCACCATGCAGAATGAAATGGAATCAATTAGAAGCGATATGCCATCACAGAAACATTCTTCACATAAGCGAAAAGGTGGAAACAACCCAGTGCCCATCGACAGATGACCAGATAAGAAAATGTGGTATACACACACAATGAAATATTAGTCAGCTTTAAAAAGAAAGAAAATTCTGAAAAATGCTACAGTGTGGATGAACCCTGAGCACATTATGCTAAGGACATTATGCTAAGTCAGTCATGAAAAGACAAATAGTTTATAATTCCACGTATATAAGTTGCACAGAGTAGTCAAATTCATAGTTTTTTTTTTTTTTTTTTTAAGATGTATGCTGTGGGGTGCCCGGGTGGCTCAGTTGGTTAACTGACTCTTGATTTTGGCTCAGGTCATAATCTCTGGGTGGTAGGATCTAGCCCTGCGTCTGGCTCTGTGCGCAGGGGGAGACTCTCTTTCTCTCCCTCTGCCCCTCCCCCCTCTAAAATAAATAATTAAATCTTCTGTATGCTATAACTTCCTTATGTGTTATTGCGTGGACATTTTACAAAACTTCTTTCATCAGTTTAGTACATATTTACATATTGCAACGACTGAGTACTCATTATGAGCTAGGTACTCTTCTAGGTGCCGAAATACAGCCACAAACAAGACCAGCAAGGTCCCTAGTGTTTGGAACTTAACAAAGCTGTGGGAGAAACAGACTATAAATAGGTCAATACATAATTAACAAAACAAAATTTTGGTAGTGATAAGTTCCATAAAGAAAATAAATTAGGGTGATGTGATACTGAGCTGACTGAGTTCTCCTTTAAATGAGATATCAAAAGTTATTATTATTTTTTTATAATATGAGGCGCAAAGACTAGCAAAAGAGCTGTTGGGCTATTTGCCAACAAGGAAAGCTAATGCTATATTGAAGGGACTTTGTTCAATTCTAGCGGTTTGAATGCTGTTTTAAAATAGAGAATGAAAAACAAAATAATGATTATAGTTTAACTTTTTATAATTTATTTTTTATCCTATAACCTTCTGAATTTGCCACTGACAGACTAATGACAGTGTTTAGGGCCTTTGTCTGTGGAGAGTAAAATGTAAGGACCTTGCAGAGCAACTCTGAGGACACCTCAAAAGAGCACACTGATGAGGTGGGCCCCTTGGGGCCTGCCAAAGTTTGTCGTGTGACTTCCAAGATAAAGTCACTGCAGAAAATTGGAATTGTGTGCTAGGTGTTGTCTGTGACCCAGCCTGTGAAGGCTAACGGGACCTAGCCTTAGTCCCTTTAGAATTAGCGGCTGGGAGCTCACTCTTCATCTGGAAACCTAGGGCATTGTAAATGGATTCTTGTCTCACAATAGGACCTGTCTTCAGAAAAGAAAGCTATTACAGGGCCTGGGGATCAGCTTACACTGACAGGTACTAATCTCAGCAATAATTCATTCCTGCCGCACTATGATTCGTGCTTTGTTTCTCACTCAGCCTTACGATGAACCTGGAAGCCCATGGAACAGAGAGAGAGAGTGATGCAGGTCTACAATCAGATGCTACACTTACTGCAATCTTTTCTTTCTCTTACTACCATAGAAAGTTACCCCCACAGGGCTACCCTTCTTTGTCAGAAATATCTGGAGCTAGCCTATTTTTCATTGTTTTCTATGCTGATGAACACTAAAGTGCTCATACAACAAACAAGCAAATTTGTTTGTTTACTGAGATGCAGCAACAACCTGTTTTGGCCAGGCAGTCATCTGTAAGAGAAGTCTGCGGATACTATGGGGAAGAATGCAGGGCAGAAGGAGATACAATTGGGTTGTTGAGTGGCTACTGTGGCCAGGCCCTAAGATGGATTTCAGGGCAGAGCAGAACAAGACAAACATTACCCCTGCCCTCAAAGAATTTACAACCTAGCCAGACAACCAGGTGGTTCAAGTAACGAGAAATTGTGGCAGGTGCTATAGTAGAAGAGAGTGGATGGCAGGACACAGCAGGAAAAGTTAACTCAGCCCAGGAGATTGAGAAGCCCTCCCCGAGAAAATAGTATTTAAAGCAAAGATCTGAAGGGTGCCGTGGGGTCCGGAAAGGGCAGTCAGGACTCCAGGAAAAGAAACAGCATATGCAAAGATCTAAGGACAAAAAGGAGCACAACGCTTTGGGAAAAAAATGAGAAAAAAAATCCGGGTTTGGGGGGTAATGGTGTGGAAAAAGAGGTGGGGGGAGGGGAGGTGGGCAGGAGCGGGTAGTTCGGGCTGGGATGTAGATGGCCTTAAAAGGGGTTAATGTAAGAGCGCCTGGGTGGCTCGTTTAAGCTTCAGTCTCTTGATTTCAGCTCAGGTAATGATCTCAGGGTCTTGAGATCCAGTCCCAAGTCAGGATCCACACTGGGCGTGGAGCCTGCTTAAGAGTCTCTCTCTCCCTCTACCCCGCCCCCCGCCCCCCTCCCCCCCGCCGCACAGTGCTCTCTCTCTCAAAATTTTTTTTTAAAGGCGGTGGTTAATGTAGGCACAAGATTCAGTTTCGGTTTTACAGTGTCAGTTCTGAGGGCCTGGGTGGCTAAGAGAAAGGGAGAGAGAGAAAGCGTGGGTGTAGGAAACCATTTAAAAGCCTGTTGAAGGGGAAGATGGTAGAATGTCATGGGTTGAGGTAGAGGCAAAAGGGACGACGGGGATGTGCAAGGGCAGGAGACAGATTTAGGAGGCAGAACAGAGCAGATTCCCATGCTCCTCCCAGGTCACACTGCCTGGGCTTCATTCATTGCACGCAGGACTCCACACGGGGAAAAGGATTCAGATCCCGTAAAGTCTTTACAAAGTCTCTCTGCTCTTCTAAACAACAGTAAATTAGAGATAAGCTGTGAAATGCATTCAAAAGCAAAAATGTCCTCTCAGAACTGAAGGGGATTTCAATTGTTTTTGGCTACACTGGCTTTGTGTCCCATACTTCCCTAAACCTAAGAATCCCCTGGGGGCTTGCAAACCCTCAAATTCCATCACACTGCCCCGGGGAATCCCATTCGGTGGGAGTCTGTGTTTTCCCTAAGTGGTAGCCCCAGCTGATCTCGAGTTCAGACAAATTAGGGGGCTGCTGGACCCGAGGAGACCTGCTGATAGTCTCTTGTATGCCATCTATATTGTTGTCTGACTGCACTCATACAAAATTCTAGAAAGTGCAAACCAATCTATACTGACAGAAAGCAGATCAATGGTTGCCTGGGGATAGTGGTTGCCCGGGGACCCTGGGCATAGGCAGGGAGAGAGAAGAGGGAGAATTAGCAAGGGCAGAAAAGAAACTTCTGTAGGTAATGGATGTGTTTACCATCTTGATTATGGTGATCGGTTCGCAGGTGTTATGTATATATCAAAACTTAGAAAAGTTAATGTGTGCACTGCACTGTATGTCATTTATACCTCATTAAAAATATATATAGGTCAGTAACTTCCAATACTCAGTCTCAGAGCGTCTTAGATCAAATTTCAGAACACATTCATCAACAACGTATTAGCAAGCAGGTGCAAAAACAGTCTTTGGATCTGTTCCATAAATTAGATGAAATCTCAGTTCTCTCTGTCCATTGAGGTGCTCCAAGAGCATCTCTCAGGAAAATTGACTGGAAGCAATATTCTAGCAGCAGGATTAGCTAACCTTCGGGCCGGGGTCGAGATAGGCTTCTCTGAGGCAGCCTCTAATCACAGGGTGATTTATAAATCAAGGCGGGGGCAGTATTCTTGCAGATATTGGGTGTCTAGATTCTAGCACCCTGTTCCTGGAGGGCCAAGAATGCCTTGCTGGTATTTCTAGCCAATCCACAAATCTCAGACAGGAATGACTTTGCCAGTGAAAGAGCATTAGTAACAGGTATTGTGTTCATTATCAAAGTCTCTGGTACTGATTGGAGACAAAGATGGCTGAAGCCTGTAGTTTCGACTTCTGGAGGGTGACTTTTTGATTCAAGGCTCTGAAATGTCACCTAATCACCCATACAGCAACTCAGAAGGTGGGAGCAGAGTGTGCATCAAAGGATGAATGGATAAACAAAGGAAGACATTCTGACACATGCTACAACATGGATGAAACTTGAGGACATTATCTAAGTGAAATCAGCCTCATAAATACTGTATGATTTCACTTATATGAAGTATCTCCCGGACTCAAATTCACAGAGACAGAAAGTGGGATGGTAGTTGCCAGGGTCTGGAAGCATGAGGAGTGGTGGTGGAATGGGGAGTTATTGGTCAATGGGTAGAGTTTCAGTTTGGGAAGATATAAAAGTTCGAGAGATGGTGATGGTAGCACAACAGTATGAATATGCTTAATGCCAATGGGCTGTAGACTTAAAAATGGTTAAGACAGTAAATTCCATGCCGTGTGTATTTTACCACAATTTAAAAAAAAAAATGTTTTTAAAGACAAGGGTAGTGATTCCTATACCTGGTTATTATCCATTCTAGAATGTTTTATTTCAAATCAACACAACTTTGATTTTTAGAAATAGTTTTCAGTTTAACCAATTATAAAGGTAATACACTTCCATTGTAAGAAATATGGGAAAATGAGAAAAATATTAAGAATAATTTTTAGAAAAATGTAAGATCATGACTCTCAAATATAAAATGAACATGTGTCAAAGATTGTATTTAACTCATTATTAATAAGGGAAGAGGTATGACGTTACAACCAGTTCAAAGAAGAATGCAAAGAACACATTTGCAGGTAAACAGCTAAATAATTTACAAATCAATGTCAAATTGGTCAGTATCCATTGGGCAATCATCATTTAGGTTCTACTGACTCAAGCCCATTTGCGTTTCTTTGTTATTTTTTTTAAGATTTATTTATTTATTTTAGAGAGAAAGGGGGGAGGATGTAAGGGGTAGGGGCAGAGGGAGAGGGAGAGGGAGAGAGTAAGTCCCCAGCAGACACCCCACTGAGTGCAGAGCCCCAGGCTGGGCTTGATCCCACATCTGCAGATCACCACCGCAGGGGAATCAAGAGTCAGAGGCGCAACCCCATTGAGCCACCCAGGCGCCCCTCATCTGCATTCCTATGAACAAAAGTCACTGGCCGTACTATAGGCTTTCTACAATTTACGGAGGTATAAAGTAGCTCAAAGGCGATGACCGGACACAGGACCCTATATGGTTAGATACAAATGAAAAGTGTGCCACACAGGACACCCAGTAACACCCTTCCCTTTTTTGGCCTCTTCAAAATTTTCCATGGGGCTAATAATAATAATAATAATAATAATAAATCCTCTGGAACGCCTCATCCCAGAAAAACACTCCCTTCGAGTCGAACTGGGAGTGGAGTACGGAGCTTTCACTAAGCACGCTGAACAAGGTTTATGAAGCAACCTAAGCGCAGCATCCCGGGACGCGCTACTCGACAGGGACCCCGGGCGCACACCCGCCAGGCGCATCCCCAGCGGCGCAGAGAGCAGCGCTGGCACCGCCCACTCGGCCGCGGGTGGCCCAAAGTCAACCGCGCAAAACTCGGAGCGGACGTCGGACCCGCTGGGAGTGGAGCGGGGAGAGGCTGCCTGCGCCGGGCCGACGGGCGGGGACGGAAGACACTCAAAACTCAGATCCGCCGCGAAGCAGGGCAGTTGCTTGGCCACCGAGCCAGGTGCGGCTGTCCCGGCGGCGCCGCCTCTTCCCTCTCCCCCCCACCTCCCCCCACCCCGTCCCCGCCCAGGGCCGGCCGGGGCCGCCGAGCAGCGCGAGGAGCAGGGCGGGGCGACCTTTGCTCGGTCCCGGAGAGCCCGGGCGGCGCGGCGCGCTGTGGAGGTCGCCCGGAGCCCGCCGCGCGCGCGAGCTTCCCCGCCGCCTCTCCGCTCGCATCCCCACCCCCACCCCCGCCCTTCCCACCCGGGCGGGCTGGGCCGCGGCCGGCCGTGTCCGGGCGCTCGCGCCTTGGCGGGCGGTTTCGGTCAGACCCGCCCGCGAGCTGGTTTCGATTGCGGACGGCGGGCCGGGCGGGAGGCCGGAGCGGCGGGCGACGCGCGGCGGAGTGGGGACGGTCCCGCGCCGACTTGGGCTAAGGCGGCAGGTGCGCGGTGGGGCACGGAGCGCGGAGTGCGGACCCCGGGATGCGGACGCCGGTGGTGATGACGCTGGGCATGGTGCTCGCGCCCTGCGGGCTGCTGCTCAACCTGACGGCCACGCTGGCGCCCGGCTGGCGGCTGGTGAAGGGCTTCCTCAACCAGCCGGTGGACGTGGAGCTGTACCAGGGCCTGTGGGACATGTGCCGCGAGCAGAGCAGCCACGAGCGCCACTGCAACCAGCCGGACCTGTGGGGCTACTTCGAGGCCGAGCCCGTGCGCGTGGCGCGGGCACTCATGGTCACGTCGCTGGCCACCACGGCCCTGGGGCTGCTGCTGGCGTCGCTCGGCGTGCGCTGCTGGCAGGAGGAGCCGCGATTCGCGCTGGCCGGCTTCTCGGGCGTGGTGCTCTTCGCCGCCGGCCTCCTCAGCCTCGTGCCGGTCTCCTGGTACAACCACTTCTTGGCCGACCGCACCGTCCTGCCCGCCGACGCCAGCCCGGTCACGGTGCACGTCAGCTACAGCCTGGTGCTGGGCTACCTGGGCAGCTGCTTGCTGCTGCTGGGCGGCTTCTCGCTGGCGCTCAGCTTCGCGCCCTGGTGCGAGGGGCGCTGCCGCCGCCGCCGCAAGGAGCCCCCCGGCAGCCCGCGCCGCAGCAGCATCAGCACGGTGCACGTCGACTGGCCCGAGCCCGCGCTCCCGCCCGCCATCAAGTACTACAGCGACGGCCAGCACCGGCCGCGGCCCGCCGAGCTCGGCGCCGCCCGCAAGCCCAAGGCCGGCTTCCCCATGCCGCGGCCGCAGCCCGGCGCCTTCACCAACCAGCTAGACGTGCTCCGCGGGGAGGACGCCCACTCCCCCGGCGACTCCCTGGGCAGCACCCAGCCCTGCCACGCCTCGCTGCCCTGCGACTCGGACCTGTAGACGGCGCCCTCCACCCCCGCCCCCCAGGCCTGCTCTGGGCCGGTGATGCGCTGACCAAGGACTTGCCCCACCGTGTCCAGCCTTGAACTTGCCTGTTACCTTGCGGCTGGAAATAACCTGACTCGGAGTCCGAACCCGGGACGCGTTCCTGTAACTGGTTTGGAGGGTGATCTTCCTTTCTTGTGGCTAAGCGAGACTTCTTGGACGATTAGGTCAGGTTGGGTTTGGTTTTCTGTCTGTAGAATTTAGTTTTCCTCCCCAGAGGGATGAGGATCCTCTTACGGAGTGACGGGCTTTTCATACTCGAAGCTGAAAGAGATCTAGAAAGGGTGCCTTTGCATCGTGTTGACATGGGACGAAAAGTCAAAATCAGCAAATAGAGGCTCAGGAACCATGTTAACACCTTGAAACAGTATCCGGAAATGCCAGTGAACCTTACATAAATATAATGTTTTTTCCGTTGTATAATTTATTCTCCTGCAGGCTCTCAAAAGACCAATATACTGGCTATGTTTGATTGAAGCTCTTAAAATAAACGTAGAGCCATGCAAACACCAGCAGCTTCTGTGGCTTTTATGGAATAACTCGATTAACTCTTATTTACATTTCTTCAAGTATACACAGGATTTATCTTTATTACTTATTTTTGGTGTGAAAATTGAGGTCACTGGCGTTTCTGTCCTAGAAGCCAGGTGGGATTGAACAGACTAAACTCTATACTGCTCTTTTCCTTGGCTACCTCACACGGGACATAGAGGACCATAAATTAAATATTTGGTACAGAATGGAACCTGTTAATCACATTAGGTTAAAGAACATGGGCATATATCTCTTATTTATAAACAAAAGCTGAACACAAGAGTTTCAGTACACACACAAAAGCTTTTTTGTCTCCAGTACAAACTTTGGGAGTTTACTCATCATTACTAACAATTCCCTGGCTGCTTTGGCACTGTTCCTGAAATCTGGCACTCAGATCTTTGCCCCTCTTTAGCATAAGATTACTAAAAGGAGCCAACGGGCCCCACTTAAATCCCTGATTGCTTTATTTTCAAGTCCGTGCTGTTTCTGGGCAAAGCCAAGTCTATTGTTGAAAAAACTAGAAGCACCAGTTTCCAACATGAAGTGAGACTGGAAATCTTTTCCTCTTGTAAACAGTGGAGCCTAAAATCACAGGTAGGCAGCCCTGTGTTCCACGAAGGGGACTAAATCTCAGGCAGGGCCCGCTCTAATTTCAAGGGGTTGGTTGATTTATGCACACCTTTCACTGAGTTGAATTTCATCTTTAAAACCTACCATTGGCAGCCGATGCAGAGGTAGGAACGTTCAGTTCAGTAAGCACTGATAACAGAGAGTTATAGCAGAACTGACTAAAGAGCACACGCTACTCATTAGCAGTGGAAGGCATAGTACCGATACACTATCATTTTTACACCGGAATCACCTGTTTCTACCTTTTTCCAACCAAACCCTAAAGTGCAGGCGTATCACCCGGTGATCTCTTTCAAATGCAAATTCTCATTGAGTAGGTCTACAGTGAGGCCTGAAACTGATTTCCTAGCCCACTCCCAGGAGGGAGCCAGAGCTGATGGTTCCTGGCCCCCACCTGGGGCTGCAAGACTTTCCTTGGGACGTGCCTCGCTCAAATTGCAACCCCAACTGGCGGCAGAGAATCAGACCTTTGAGAGCTTGCCGCCTGGATGAGCTAGGGCACTTGCTCCAGGGAACAGAGCCAGATGGAGAAAAGGCAACCCTGGTTTCTCAGTTAACACCTCCAAAGGCAGGGATAAGGGTCTGGGAAGTCAGGACCTAGCCGATAACAAACAGAGACTTGAGTTCCTAGCAAGTACTGAATCTACTGAATTTTGTCTGCATGATAATTCCAAATATTTCTCAGGGAGGCCTGGGTAAAAACAAAACTAGTGTTTTGTGTGTTTTTACTTTTCCTCCCTGCCCAATTATCCTCTTGGGGGCTTATATTCAGAACACTCCGCCTCTGCTGATTAAGGAATTGTTGTCAAGAATAGAGCTCTGTTTTTGCCCTAGCAACAGAAATGAAACCAAAACTCCCTTAAAAAATGCAAACTGGTTTTTGCTATAAAAATAGTCAAGACAGCATGGCAAGGCACTCCTGTGTCAGGCTGGGATCTGTTTTGGGCACACAGGTCATTCTGTGTCCCAGCGGCACAGAGACACAAGGACTTTGACATGCAAGACGCTGGACCAGGCGGGAGCCTCCGGAGCCTCTCTTGTGGGCATGAACTTACCCTAAACTGAATACCGACTAGCCAGACAACTTCCCCACAGGGAAGACACTGATGGGAAACAGCCCTGCCCCCTTGCACCATCACAACCTGTCGTTAATGATCCCAATCACATACAAAGTATGTGTCCCCAATTAATGGGCGAAGTCTTCTCAAGATTACTCAGATTGTGCCTGCAGGGACCGAGGAATGTGTGAAAGTAGAGCAGACTCGGCATTCACAGGGTTCCTGCTCTGCCTGTTGGCCAGTCTGGCTCTGATCTAGAAGCATGCCCTCACTAAGGAGGGGTGACGTTCTTAGCACACAAGCTGTTGAACCTTTGCAGACGCTGGTAGGAGGAGCTGCCAGAGAGGTTTCTCAACCCCTCTCCTCTTCACTGCATAGATCAGCCAACCCGTAGGTATGGGTACACCTGTCGTTTTGTCAGCACACTTGTGGACACCTTGGGAAGCCACCATTCCAGCTCTGCCTTTGGGGAACTTATACACCCAAGCCCAGCCTGAGAGCTATGTACGAGGAAAATGACGAAGTAATAGACCAGGGAAAAAGGCTGGAGGAAAAAAGCGTGTTATTTTAGGAAAGGTGGTCAGGAAGGAGGTGATGCTTGAGGAGAGAATGGAAAGAAGGGAGTGGGGCACATTCCAGGCCCAGAGAACAGTGATGGCATAGCAGGCCTGGCACCGGCAGCATATTTTGCTTCTCCTTGGCTCTAGAACTGGCTGCTAAGGACAGGAAGAAGTTAGCCGTGTCTTTGAGTGTGGCTGGGAAAATCTTGCCCTCTACCCTTTGTCAGGCTAAGAGCTTCTTGAGGAGGGAATGAAGTCTGGCACAAACTCAGCCTTTTATAGAATGTTTTCGGAATCAAGTATAAACAATTTGACTTGTGACTACCTCATGAGGAACATCCTATTCTGTCAACGCATAGACAGCCCACGGCGCGGTGGGCAGAGAAATTCAAATCTCCAGGCCTCATCACATCCCCAGAGTTGTGGATCTCGCCCCCATACCCACCCCGTACGTTCAATCCCACCTTCTGAAAATGAAGGGCTGTCAATCATGTCTTTAAAAGCCTCGGGACCTTCCTTACTTGCCATCCACTCTCAGCTTAAATTCCATTCATGGCTTGGCCAAGGCTCATGTTATCACCCCCACATACCCTAAATGGCTACTTTCCCCCATCAGCTTTGAGGGGTCATATTGGAACATATCACTCCCGTGTTCAAGTGTGGCATTTTCTTGATGTACTTAACTGTTTTACCTCTAGATTGAAGGTAAGGGCGTGATGGTTTCTATGTATCTTTGTAGTCCCAAAATGGGTATTAACACTTGTTCAGGGCCCGTCAGAATTTTCTAAGTTAAAGTTACCTCTAAAATCTGTTTCTGTACCCTAAGTGCCTCCTCGCCTTATACACAACTTGTCTTGTACAGGGCCACAGGCCTACCCGGGGTGGAGGTGCACTGACACGGGGTGTCGGGGGAATGGGCCACAGGAGCAACTTCGTGAATGGCTGGCAAAGACCAGTCCAAGGCAACTGGTGCCCCCCCGCCCCGGGTCCCAACACATCACAGAAGAGGTTTTCTCCATGTGAAGGGAACAAAATGAGAGACACCATCACGACTTCAAATAAAAACCTGTGTGAGGGGCCAGGGACGGGAAAAAAAACCAAACTCGTATGCATTTCTCATCCAATCTTCCCAATGGCCTCCGCGTACATTCCTCTCTTTCCTCACTGTGCGCAGCTAAATGACCCTCTCCAGCAAATCTCCATCACACAGGGCTGAACACAGGAAAACAAGGACCTTTGTCGGAATCAAGGAAACTACCCACAAGGCTTTTGGGGTGGAGGGGGGGGCAAGGCTGACGAGAGGCTTGCTTCTTCAGTTTGGCGTGTGTTGAGGAGGGCTTAAAACCCGCGGTAAAGACAACTCCACCGCCCTCTGGTCCCACTGGCCTGGGCCTGTCCAACGCCTCCTCCGACAGGCAGGTGGGCGCAGCCGAGCGCCTAAATCAGCGTGAGGTCCAGGCGGGGACCAGCATGTGCACTCACAGGTACCCAGCGCCTCTGCTCTTCACTCAACAATTGCCCCCGCCATGGCTCTCTCCAACCACCACGGGTGCCTCCCAAAGAGCTGCCATTCATCACAGGGCTGAGGGCCACTGCAATTTTAGAATTGGGGGGACAGAGGCTTTCTAATAGCAGAAGCCCTGCCCTTGTGAGATTTCAGTTTTCTCATCCGTACAAGCGGGAAGACGGGTTAGTTGTAGTGACACGGCCTTTCTAAATTTAATATCTTGGGCGTCTGGGTGGCTCAGTCGTTAAGCGTCTGCCTTTGGCTCAGCATGATCCCAAGGTCCTGGGATCGAGCCCCACATCGGGCTCCCTGCTCGGCGCGAAACCTGCTTCTCCCTCTCCCACTCCCCCTGCTTGAGTTCCCTCTCTCACTGTGTCTCTCTCTGTCAAATAAATAAAATCTTTAAAAAATAATAAATTTAGTATCTTAAGAGTGAAGTTTAAGAATGAGATGAGGCTGAGAGCAGTAAATGTGAATAGTGAAGGCTGAGGAAGCAGACTGATCTGTAAATATAGTAACTGATCTGATGGCAACAAACTCCAAGTTCTAGTTCCTGGTTTCTCTGAATTTCACAAGCCTTCCAGCAGTTAAAATAGTAGCAACGTGGTGCATCCCTCCCATCATCAATGATCTCTCCCCCATTTGTTTCCTAAAACGAGTATCAAGAGTTTAACTGAATTGCTAGCTAAAAACCTAAAAGGTCAAGTTTTGTATAGGGCTCTTTGAACCTAAAGCATGAACCAATGAACTTTTCTATATTTTTTTAAGATTTTACTTATTTATTTGACAGAGAGAGAGAGAGAGAGAGCGCACAAGCAGGGGGAGCAGCAGAGGGAGAGGAAGAAGCAGGCTCCCCGCTGAGTAGGGATCCCGATGTGGGGCTCGATCCCAGGACCCTGGGATCATGACCTGAGCCAAAGGCAGCGTCTTAACCAACTGAGCCACCCAGGCGCCCCCACCAATGAACTTTTCTAAAGCTCCTTGTCCTTCTAGAAGAAAACCCATACCTACCACCAGGTTACAGATGTTGAGTTTCTATAAAGAAATTCAAATTTTACATCTGCTATGGGGTTTACTGCTTCATCTATTTCGGTGGAGAGAAATTAAGAAATTAACACCTGATACTGAGATCATCACAAAAGAAGGTTCTTAACAGTTAACATGCCTTTGCTCCAAACAGGTAAGATTATATAACTGACATATGAAAGCCAATTTTGGGGGCAGGGGTGCCTAGGGATTGTTAATCTTATGAATGGGTACTTATTTCTATTTAAGACTTTCCAGTGAAAAGGACTTTCAGAGGTGTCTTGTAAATTCTTTTTTTTTTAAGATTTTATTTATTTATTTGAGAGAGCGAGAATGAGAGAGAGAGAGAGAGCACATGAGAGGGGGGAGGGTCAGAGGGAGAAGCAGACTCCCTGCTGAGCTGGGAGCCCGATGTGGGACTCGATCCCGGGACTCCAGAATCATGACCTGAGCGGAAGGCAGTCGCTTAACCAACTGAGCCACCCAGGAGCCCGGTGTCTTGTAAATTCCTGAATTGGGGAAGCAAAACAGGATGCATTAAACTAGATTCAAGTGGGATAATACTTAGGCACACATTCACAGGAAACCAAGGATAGGAAAAGACATAACTAAGCCAGGATAAGAAGTAGAGAGGAGTGCCTCCATGACCCACAGATTTGGCTGTTCCCCGGAAGAGGAAATGGTGAATGTGTCTGGCATCTAACCAGGAGGCGGGGCCTGCGGAAGTCCGGAAGTGGGAAGTCGGAGCTAGCCAGAACTCTAGCGTTGGAAGGCTGGTGGAGGCTCAGGGTGTGAAGGAGGTGAAGGCGACAGCTAAAGTTGTCCGGACAAAGTGATAATGCTGCTGCACGTCATTCGTGCGTGTTTTCAAGCCAGACTCTCATGTCTTTTTTACTCACTTTTCCACAGATGGAGGCAGAGCCTTGCCAAGGGCCAGCTTGGCCGGGAGATGGTTCTTGGGAGAGGTGGCAAGAGAAACCAGAGTCCCTCCGTGGCGGAGAGGGGTCTCGGGCGCTTCGGTGCTGAAAGGGTTTCCCTCAAACACAGCTAAGCGCTGGAGGAAACTGAACTCCGGCTGCGTGTGTCTCCCAGCCTCAGGAAGGGCGGAGCCGCCAGCATTTGTTTTTCCGGTCACGTTGATCTGTGCTTGAGAATTTTTATATTTGACTGCAAGGCACAGTCAATTTTATGTGCCATACCCACAGTAATAAGCTTAGGATTTCTCTTTATGCCTGGTAGCCTGCACAAATGCATTCTGCAAGAAACTATGAAGACTCTAGAAAAAAATCCAAGCAAGAAAAGACTTCCAAGTCAAGTCGTGCTTACAATTTGGACTTAGGTTCTCAGCCTCTGGTCCCATGCCCAAAGGAGTGCACAGGCATTTTTGTATTTTCAAACGATGATCCATTGGCCTGATGTAGGTTCTGTTGTCCCCTTATCATCGGGGAAACAGTTTCATGATTAAGTGATTTGCTCAAGGTTGCTATTGAATTTTAGACAACACTCCTGTCACCCATCTCCCAACACAAATTCAGTGCCCTTGATTCCTTACATAAGAATGTGAAATAAGATGGGCGCCTGGGTGGCTCAGTTGGTTAAGCCACTACCTTCGGCTCAGGTCATGATCCTGGAGTCCCGGGATCGAGTCCCGCATCGGGCTCCCTGCTCGGCGGGGAGTCTGCTTCTCCCTCTAACCCTTCCCGTTCTCATGTACTCTCTCTCTCTCATTCTTTCTCTCAAATAAATAAATAAAATCTTAAAAAAAAAAAAAAAGAATGTGAAATAAGATGTCATCTGGAGGGTCAAAGGGAGCCTGGGATCTAAGTAGCATCCGAGTGTTTCCCCAGCAGGCAAGAGGTCATTAAGATGAACCCCAGTCCATACCTGCAAAACTATGTTAAGGCTCCCAGTGTCCACCCACTTTAAGTCTTAAACAAATCACTTGTCTGAGTTTCTATATCAGTAAAGTGGATTCACTTGTACAGTTGATCCTTGGGCAGATGGGTTGGGACACCCACCCACTGCAGTAGAAAATCCACATATAATTTGACTCCTCCAAAACTTAACAGCCTACTGTTGACCAGAAGCCTTACCCATTACAGTCGATGGACACATATTTTGTATATGTACTATATGCTATATTCTGACAATAAAGTAAGCTAGAGAAAAGAAAATATTACTAAGAAAATCATGAGAAAATACACTCACAGTATTGTACGTACTGATTGAAACAACCTGCACATATGTGGACCCATGCAGTTCAAACCTGTGTTGTTCAAGGTCAACTGTGCTTAGTTTTAGAATCAAGTGAGAGTGTAAGAAAAACAGTTTTTATAAAGTTCCAACAAAAGCGAATACTAACTTTGTAATAAAACGTATCTGTGAGGGAGTGATAAAGAACTAATACTTGAACACTGGCTACACTGCAGAAACTTGACCTTTACCTGAGAGGTAAAGATTTAAGAGAGATCATTCCCTTCTGTAAGATGAAGAAGCTGGTTCAGAGCAATTAAGTACACCTCAAAGTTAGTGACAGAGCCAAGATTCAAATCCAGAACCTCTGACTAGCAATGGGCCAGGCACGCTGGGATTCGACAGTTGCTGCAGGTGAACCCTAACCTAAATCACACGAAGCCTGTACTGAAATTGGACCCTGTCTGTGACTATTCAGTCCTCCAGCACCCCCCAACAAACCCGGATGACCTCCTCCAATTTAAAAAGCAGTTATTTTGATAAGTTACCATTTTAGCACATAGTTACAGACGTTAAAACAGTACACAGTGCAACATCTAAACAATTTTTATTGAGATGTTTCAGCTCCTTTTTTATCAGGTTAGTCACTTTGTAAAGTTAACAATTCCTGTAGGAAAAGAGACTTCAAGTTAGAGAATATACACTACGATAGTTTTCCTGGTTTGGTTTTGTTTTTAAAGATTTTATTTTTAAGTAATTTCTATACACAACATCATGGGACATGAACTCACAAACTCTAGATCAAGAGTCACATGCTCCACTGACTGAGCCAGCCAGGCACCCCTTAATATATATATATATATGTTTTTTTAAATCCTATTTATTGATTTATTTTTTTTTAAAATAAGCTCTATGCCCAGTGTGGGGCTTGAACTCATGACCCTGAGATCAGGAGTCACATGCTCTACTGACTGAGCCAGTCAGATGCCCCTGAATACACACTACATTAAAACAAAGCAAAACACAGAGGTGGTCGAGTGACAGAGAGGTTAGGAGAGATCACAGGCGGACATAATTTTCGGGGTAACTCCAACTAACCCTAATAACATCCCACCCCACCATAGGACTGAGCCCCTTGTGGAAGTTCACCAAAAGCTGAATGTCTTGATTACTATTTCATGTGCATTTCACTTTGGTTTGAACTAGAGATTGAACAGAGTCTAAAGATAAACAAGTTGCTGAACATTCATTTGATACACATAATAGCATCATCCACCCATTACAAAAAGCTCTATAAGTTAACACTGCCTACTTTCACCCAGCTCAGATTTTTCAGAAGGGGCATTCTTTAGCTGTATCTCACAATCTGTTTTCCTCAAAGACACTTCCCAGGCATACCTGCTCATCATAGGCTTCGTTGACAAAAGTCTCACTATTCATTAGATTCTCCTCTTCTTGACCGTTTTCTTTATGGCGGGTCGAATTTTTTGACGCTGCTGCACTATTTCTAAGAATCAAAGAAACAGAGTCAAAAAAAGTTTTCCAAAAAAAAAGAAAGAAAGAAAGAAAAGAGTGTTTCCTTGAGATTGAAGCTGGGATGGGTCGATGGTTGGAAAGGGCCAGCTCAACCCCTATCAAAGGCTATTGTTATGGGAATTTTCTGTCTTTTGAATGAAATCAAATGATCTAGAATGGGTGATACTTGTGTCAATTATGATTTGTTAGTAGGCATTCACTTCCAAAATAATACATCTTCTCAACTGGGGGACTCTACTAATTGGGGTCAGGCAGTACAGAATCCAAGGACAAGTTAGTGGCGATTGGATGCAGGTGAGCTAAGAAAGCGTGTTAATGTGGTGGAAAGACCTGAGGCAACCATCAAAACCCCATGGGTAGCATTTCAGTCAGTCTTAACATTAGTAATCTATTAACCAGGGTTACCTTAGGCAAAGATACACCATTTCTCCTTGCCTTTTTCTCCAGTCTGTGAGTGCTGGACAGAGATGTAACTTTTCAAACTTTCCTTATATTTCTTGATACATAGGCTGCTTAATGTCCCTTCTCAGCATATGCGTGGACCCTAACCAGCATGTGTAACCTAATCAGTGTCTTCAGTTACTATAACTTCTTATACTAAAGCCACTTTTGTCATCATTCCTACTCTAAGCCAGCATTTTGTTACTCTTGTTTGTTTCTTTAATCTCTCTTGCTCCCAGGCAAAACTTAATGTGTTTGCTTTAAGTCTTTCCCGAGTTCATTTCCCCTCCCGCTATGGGCTGAGTTGTATCCCCTCCAAATTAGTATGTTGAAGTCCTATGCCCGAGTACCTCAGAGTGTAACCAACCGTTTTTGGAGATAGAGTCTTTAAAGAGGTATTTATGTTAAAATGAGTTCATCAGTTTGGGCCCGAATCCAATATGACTGGTGTCCTTCTAAGAAGAGATCAGGACACAGACATGTACAGAGGGAAGACCATGTGAAGGCACAGGGAGAAGTCTGCACCTATAATTCAAGGAGAAACCAATCCCACAGACACACTGATCTCAGACTTCCAGCATCCAGAACGAAGAAAATAAATCCGTTGTTTAAGAAACCCAGTCTGTGGTGTTTGTTATAGCAGCCCCGGCAAACTAACCCATCTCTGAATTTTTTTCTCCAGTCATTGGCATGAACTCTGCCTCGTTGGTAAAGAATCTCCTCACTTCATCCCTGCAATTGAGCCAGTGACTGCTGCTGGGGCAGATTTTACCTGCACGAAGGCCTCCTATCCCTTACAATGGCATTTGCCCCGGGGCTCAAAGAGGTGGCCTCTGTTGTCTCTCCAGGGTCATCTGCTTCATCCCCTAAATCTTTCCTCAGAGGACAAGCTCTTAGGGGAAGAGTCATACCTCTACCCCCACTAATCCTATAAGCCTTCTTTGAAATGAACTCTCCCATGAGGACATTAAGAGCTGCTCACCTTTTTAATTTGTGCTCCCTTCTGAAACAGACAAATGCTCCCGGAGGGACTAGCACAACTGGAAAGACAATGGTTAAGCTGAGGGCGACGTAGCCAGGGGCAGGTCCATGCGCTGGCTCTTCACAGAACTCCCCGCCATATTCCATCAGACAGCGGCACTTCCTCAGCTCACCTACCATTGTGCAGATTCCCCTACCATTACAGAAGTCCGTGCTACAGGGCAGATGTTTTGCCCTCTGTGAGTCCTTGGGCTGCACAAGCTCGCCTTTTTCCTTGGTTTCTGGGGTCTTGCTTTCTCTAGCAGGAATTGGAGGGATTAGTGTTTTTCTGACAGGATAACTCATCCCTTCTGGACCTGGATATCTAGCCTTGGTGGACTTGGTAGCTTGGAGAGGTAGGGCAGTTTTTGGAGTCAACCTTTTTCCAGCCTCTGCATTTTTAGATGTTGGTGTTGAATGGGTTTTATCTGGATAGGTACCTACAAAAACAGGTATGAGTGTGTGTATATACACATATTTGTCAGTTAAAAAGGATTTCAGAAGAACAAGAACTCTAGAAGACAACCAGATAAGTTTGAATTTATGAAATCATCAAATCATTACCATTACCTTTTGGCCAACCATAAAGCTATTAAAAACATATAGAAAAAAATCCCTGCATATCCTAAGGCACTTAAAATGTTTGGTTTTGGGACCAGTCTATCATACCACTCTATTTTTAAACGATGGTATGCCCAGTTTTAGCCATGGCAGATCCCCTCAGCTACAAAAATAGTTTCTTCTATAAAGCATAGTATGGTAGGTCTAAGTGGTAAATATCTAGAAAGATTTTTGAGATGTATGTTTATCTGTAAATATAATTTTTTTTTTTTTTTTTTTTTTAGTCCAAGTAAACTGTTGGTTTCACAAGATCTACAAGCTGCAAATCTTGGACCAGATTTGGTGGCCGTAGTGGGCGGGAGGGAGTAGGCAACAAGATGCTTCTAACCGACAATCTGAAAGTTAGGTTTGCGTGTAAGACATTGTACCCTATCCCCCATCATTGTTGGCACGAGCATCGTTCCATACGGAAATACCAAAGACCAAACTACGGGGAGGGAAGGCAGCAGTGTTACCAATAAAACCACCCGCTGCCTCTGCCTCAGGCCGGTGTTACAGGAGCGTTTCTTCTCCTGGGCAGTTTGGGGTCCTTGACAGTTGGGTATATACAGAGGAAGGCAGTCTAGCTTTATATGCTCAGTACCATCCCCCCAGAAAAAGTTTAATGTACAAGTCAGCGTGAAATACTTATTGAGGAGTAGAGCCAACCCCTGGTCATCAGGATGGGAGGGCATGTGAGGGTGGGTTAGGCTTCCGGTTTAGTTCTAAAACCAGATCGGGACGGCGATCCATTCCTCACTCACTGACCTGCCTCCTAGAGTCACTGTAACATGGGGCTTTTGAGAAAACCACCCTCATTCACGAGAATCAATTCTGGGAATCAAAATCTGTTAGCTTTTCTATTTAAGATGAAGTCATTAGGGGGAACAACTCGTATTCCAACTCCTCAGCTTTGAGGAGGATGAGGATTTAAGTTGAGAAGTCGGTAAGCACTCTTCACTGTAAGATTCCTTTTCCAGTTTGTTTCCTTATTAGTTATGACAAGTCTCGGGGCTGAGCCCACGGTTTCTTCAATTCCACGGCTTACATGACTTGGCTACCACTGGAGTGGTGTAGAATTTGAGGATAGTGACTACCACAGAATTGGATATCACAGTTGCTCAGCTGACTGGCCATGACAACACCCTTCCATGAAGGCGGTATTCAGCAGCAGCATTTCTGTAACAACCATCTACTAGCCAGCATTTAGGAAGTCACTTGACAATGGTGTGTGCTAATATGGCAGCTTTATTCACACTCTCTTGTATTCCGTAACTCTTTGAGTTAGAAAGTGCTATTTCTTTTTTTTTTTAAAGATTTTATTTATTTATTTGACAGAGAGAGATAGCGAGAGCAGGAGGAACATAAGCAGAGGGAGTGGGAGAGGGAGAGGCAGGCTTCCCTCCGAGCAGGGAGCCCAATGTGGGACTCGATCCCAGGACCCTGGGATCGTGATCTGAGCCGAAGGCAGATGCTTAATGACTGAGCCACCCAAGGCGCCCCTAGAAAGTGCTATTTCTATATTAAAAAGGGGGAACCGAGCCAAGACAGGTTAAATCATTAACCCCACCTCCTCCTCCTGGGCTATGCTCACTATGCGATCAATTTAAATGGACAGAATCAAATCTTGTTAAATAAGTGCTATTTCAGACAACATACAAACTGTTGAGCACTTTGGAGCTATCATATTGCCCATTCTAAAACTGAATCAGAGAGCTCATTAGCTTTCCAGAAGGCGTCCACATAATCTATAGCCAATTGCCCATAGTTAGAAGTTTTATGTTGTTCAGTTTAAAAATGCCAGTAATAAAAGGCAATGATTGAGAGCATAAAAGCTTCAGGAATACTATAGAACTAGATATTAAGAATTAGATTGAGATATTAAGAATTATTTCATTAAATATTCAAAGTATATCATGTATGGTGATGAACAGTGGGCTCCTAGATAGGAATTACTCACAGCTCAGCTCATCGGATCCATCCAGACAGTCAGCATGACCATCACAAACTTGCTCCATGGAAATGCACTTCTGACCATCCTTACAGGACTGGGACGGTTCAGAGCACGGGATAGCTTCAACACATTTGCTTATGTTAGCCAAGTAGTGCCCACTGGGACATTTACAAGTCACTCCTTCAGGGTTGGGTAAACACATATGGCGGCAGCCTCCATTGTCTTTTGAGCAGCTGTTACTACCTGTGGATCGACCCCCAAAAAGACACATTGATTTAGGTGGTTTCAGAAGGGTCTTTTGCAGATGTTCTACAAATACGCTATCAGAGTTACAGGTCCCAAATGTTTTTTCCAGAGTGGATAGCTTTTCAGTTTAACTCCTTTTGGTCAACCAGGTATGAAGTGATCAGTGATTCTTCTTCATGGGTAAGGATGGCTTTAGAAGGCTGGGAGTTCGTTCAGACAAGGGACCAGCTTAATAAAAATTGAGCTGAACTCTGGCCCATCCAAGACCCCATTGTGAGTTCTCCTTTCCCCTCATACCAAGCACCCAACATCAAAACTAGAAGGGTCTTAGAAATAAAGCTCTCTTTAGATGAAAACATGAAGGCTGTGGTGTCTGTTATCCCTAAGAATCTGGGTAGTAAGTCAGCCATTTATAGCTGACCGTGGCTCTGCAAGTCTCAGATCTCAAGGTTTAACTTCTAGTAAGGTCTTATTTTGAGATATTCCAGAAACTGTGGAATAGGTATGTATACAGCACAGATAAAACCTACCACAAGAGTGGCAAGGACCCACCTTCTGCTTCTCAGAACTAAGCCACAGATGATCACCACTTGGATGACCATTAATCACACTGAAGAATTCTGAGAAGGTTCTCTCCGAAAAGCCAAGACTTCAGAAGTTTAAGCATGACTAACACTAGTTTACAAAGTTTAGCTTTCCAAAACAAAGCAATGGAGCAGCATTCACTTAAGACCAATATACTCTACATGGCGCTTAAGACCAATATACTCAACATCCATGGTAGTGGCAGATGTGGTTAACATTTGAGCTCACATTGTGTTCATCTCGACTAGGAAAAGACTGTATATTACTACTTTAACTAAGCCCATCATCACTCTACTGAAACACTGGAGAAAAACATCTGAGTACCCCCAAGTTGGTATTTCAAGGATTAGTTAACATCACAAGTAGATACAAGTGACAATAAGTAGAATAAAGACTAGTTCCACTGCAGAACTAAAAGATGATTTCAATTATACCACAGATGAATTCCATCTACAATAGAACTTAAAATTATACCAAACTCCAGCCCCATATATTTACCACTGTTTTGTCGCCTAGAAAAGTAACAGGACTCATTACATACCAGAACTATACTATATATAACTGAATAAAGACAAGAGAGTTATGCAGATCTGTAAGAACTTGCCAGAGAAATAATTTGGTGGGAAATACAAAGCCATTTCAAGGAGATATTGCAGGAGACAGAGGATCCCCTTCACAGGGAAATTCAGCCGGCTTCAGTGTTGTTGTAATCATTGCAAAGTTGCTTACCCTGTTGACTAAGTTTACTATAAACTTTTAAATCCACAATCTTCTGGTCTATTTGGAACCACTGGTTTTCTGAAAGTTCTGCCTTGCTGTACCAAACTTTAGTGATTTGGGCTGAAACAAAAGCCAGTGAACAATCATTAAGAAAAGCAAATTTTAAATACTTTTAAGAAAAGCAAATTTTAATTTTAAGACAACTTCCTGTGCAAAGAAAATTGCTCCCTATGAAAACCGTCACCCATCTGCATAAACTCCAGTTGAATAACAAGAGTTTTACAGAAGAGACATGTGTTTTTCTAAATTTTTTTTTTCTGGGAAGAAATTTCAAGACAAAGAAAACTAGTTCTATGCCTTCCTCCAAAATAAAGTCAAGTGTAAGTTATGTTGAGCATTCATATACATCCAGATATGCAAAGATAGATAATTAGGATATGAGACACTTAAATACAGTCCATGCAAATGATGGGTAATGATTTTAAACATTGTTCTAGAACATATATGCAAATGGCTTTCTGCAATAAGTGTCACCAGTGGATTTTAAAAGTTAGCAAAGGTCTCACCACATACCTAATAAATTAGCACCTCTGGGGGTAGGATCTGACAACTTGTTTTTGCAATTGTGATGTGGCCAGCCCAACTGGTCAATGGACCGGCATTTGGAAATATTAAAGAGATTTTAAATAGCACTTTCCAGTTTCACCAAATCTAGACTCTAGCCAGAAAAAAACATACTAGGACACTGTTGTTTAGGCAAATCTCTTTAAATACTAGTAATATCCTGCAAGTACAGAATATTCTGTAGTTCACCTCGTACTTGTATATGTAGTGAGTCAACTGAGACAGGTACTGCCCTCGTTTTGCGGGTAAGCTGTTGTAGCTACTAACTGACAGAGCAGTTACACTACCTGGTTCCAATTCCTGGTCCAGTTCTCTCTGTACCACATCACAGTGTCTAAAGCAGAGAGCTTCAGAGGAAAGCCAGAAATCTCAGGCAGAACAGCATTAAGCATCTTCATAGATAAAGAATGACCAAATAAGTCAAAGTTTCCCCAAGTCATAGAATCCCTGTTATACATACATGTTAGATTAGGGAAGTTGCTTCATTATTCTTCCAGAAGAAAGACCTTGCCAAAGGTCAGTGCTAGGCATTAGCAGATTCGCTTTAGAGACCCAAGAGTAAATTCAGATCACAAAGACAATCAGATGTTGAATAAGACCTACCATCACCAGTTGTCATCCAGAACATCATGCCTTGGCCAAATGTAAAGAGGGTAAGGCCCTCGATTCCTCTGCGGTCCACTCTGTATCTAGAGCCATCTTGTTGACTACTCTCTCTGAGTCCTCTCCCCGGAAAGAGAGGCTCAGTTAATTGCACTTAGCCCGCACAGCTCCACTCTATCCTACAGCTCTGCGTGTCTTGCCTCCCCTCCAGGAGGACATTGTCTACCACGTGTTCTCTGAAGGACGGTTCTTCATTCACTCTACTCTAACAGTGATACACCAAAGATTTGCTCATGCACATTTGTTAAGTTCTCGATTTTATTCCTTCACAAAGGGACACCTGCATGATTCTTCAGGCTATTACATTCTACTCAGAATGGGGAATCATTGGGTTTGTTTGGAAGGTGGTGTAGAATATGTAAACTCAGACCTAAAAGCTGTTTGAAGTCATGGCTGAAGACCAGAAAGCAGAACGTCACTATTTCACTCTGGTCAAAGTCCTTCAGACTCACGGTTAGGGGGTGTTATAATTGCTTACCAGTATCAGCCCAGTAAACTCGGGTTCCCGAATCCGAAAAGGTCAGGCCCTCAGGGACCTGGGATTTCTGCCACAGCACCTTCCTCCTGCTGCCGTCCATGGAGGCACATTCAATGCTGGACCCACGCCTACCATCATCCTGGGCACCCAGGTCCACAAAGCACATGACTGCAGAGGGTGGGTGCAGCACAACAGAGGTTGGGCGGTAGAGATTTTCACTGACCAGGACAGTGGGATCCTGGCCTTTTGAGGAAGCTACACTGATGTGAGGATTCTCACTGTCAATCCAATATATGTTTCCACTCAACCAGTCCACAGCAAGGTCGATCACTGTTCCCTCCACAGATATGATTTTCCTCCAAGAGAGTTTTCCAGATTCTTTGAGCCTCAGTAGCCTGATATCACCATTATCCAACTCTGAAAGGTAGAAAGCCTTTTCCTGGACTATGTAGTCCAGGGATGCAAGCTGTTTCACACTGGTAAAGGGAAGTATCCCTATGTTCTGGTAAAGCTGGTTGTCCTAGTAAAGCTTCTAGATTTTTCAGATAAATCTATGGGGGAAAAAATTAGGTGGATGGCACCAGCTGAATCTAGTATAATTCATCTTGATTTTGCATTAATGTTACAATATTTAGAATGTATGAAAAACTGAATTTGTCATCTAAAAAGAGATAGCCATTATTTCTCCCCCTTCCTGGAGTACTAAGCACTTAAAAGTCCTTGAATCCACGTGGTTCAAAGATTGACTCCTTTGTTAAATGCCCTCCCCTTTATTTTGTAAATGTTTAAGCTATAATTGACATAACATTTGTCTAAGTTTAAGGTGTATAATGTGTTGTTTGGATACATTCATATATGAAAGGCCCTCCCCTTTAAATGAAACTCCACTAGTAATATCTTACTGAAACTGAAGTCAATCCTCCAACCCCAACATTTGTCATTTTAAAGTGTCCAAGTTGATAAACCCTCTATATGGTAGAAGTCAGAAGTGACTTGTTTGTTGGTATCTCCTATGACTTAAGAAAAGTTCCCTCATAAAATGTACTTCCCCCTCACCAAACTAGAACCCAGCTGAGTTGCTTGGATTTAGAATTACTCTATATCATCGGTGAGATGCTTGGACAACTACACTAGATGAACCCTATCTCAGATCCCTAACCTAGCTCTGGCATACGAGTTCTCAAGGAGTCTTTAGCACATAGCCCCTTTATTTTGGTCATGATAGCGCCCAGCACACAGTAAATACTAAAATTTAAGTTGTTTTTGAAGAATATTCCGGGGGTGGGGGATGGGGAGCGCCTGGCTGGCTTGATCAGCAGAGCATGCAATTCTTGATCTTAGGGTTGTGAGTTTGAGACCAATGGGTGTAGCAATTACATTAAAAGGAGTAATTAAAAATAAAAAATAAATAAAAAAAAAAAAAAGACTACTCCAAGGGCCAGGGGCCCTACTATGTATCACTGTGCCTGGAGAATTCTAATTATTCAGTTCTGAAACAGACCACAGCCCAGGCACAGACATGTGAGTGAGGCTACGGTACAGTACCTGCATGATAACTGTGGGCAACACGAGGAACAGAAATGCAGACTCCTCGAGCGGAACACAGGTGATGCCATCATCCGCCAGCAGGAGTCCCACTGGGCAATGACAGCTCCCCTTGGATCGCGGGCTCAGAAGGCACAAGTGAGAACAGCCAGAGTCCAGACAAGGATTAGGAGACTTGGGCTGGAGCACTTTGTGCATTATCTGCAAGAGCATAGCTGGATGTCACTATGCATTCCTGAATCCTTACAAACAGCAAATGAATAAATCTTGTTTTAATCATGATGGAAGATGGTCACTACAGTTTGTACTTGGGAAGCTCATACATGTAGCCTTTTCAGGGAGAATTAGGGGGGATATTTTGAAGAGTACACAGTAGACCTTGAGTCCATGAGGCTGTTGGGAACGCTTGAAGAGGACAGCTCTGTTCTTGCCTGTGGTCTTCTTCATGTGCTGTACTGTTCTCGTCTTCATCTCAGACCAGAAGACTTCATCTTCGAACACAGCGACTGAAAAGGGGCGCTTGATTTGCGTTAGCTGCAACATCTAGAATGGGGATGATGAGGTTTCTGGGATGAGTTTTATACAAGGCATAAGACATCACACACAGCCTAATACCAAGGAATACTTACATGAACACCAGTACCATCTAGATTAGCAGAGCCAATACAGTGAAATTTGTCATCAGACCAGAATATCTTCCAGCTCAACTGGTCGAGAGCTATGCTGGTTGGCCAGCCAAGACCTTGACTGACGAGGATTTTTCTGCTGCTACCATCCATCCCAGCTTGTTCTATTTGAGGTTCTCCTCCGATTTCAGACCAGTACATTAACCTGTGTGGATAAAAGTCAGCTTTAAAGTATTACCTGACAGACAATATTGATTCATCCCTTAAACCACTGATTTCTAGCCCAATTATTTTTTCCTCAAACTTGGTCTATTCCTTATGTGAAATTGTGAAGTAAAAAGAGTTTCCCTTGGAATCTTATGATGCTTGTTTAGTCATCACTTGGAGATAAAATATCATGACAGTTATAAGCAGCCAAGGAATCCAGTAGTTCCTGGACCAATCTCTCCTGGGCTAGAGAACAGGCTGGTTCTATGGGAAGATGTGCACCTCGGACCTTACGGGTCGCAGTCAAGGCCATTAGATGCCTCAGAAACTACTGCCAATTTTCTGAGGACCATGGTAACAGATTCCGGGTTGAAGGTATTGAAAAGGTGAGAAAAGCAGAGAGAGTGTACCCAGTCTGGGTCACCTTTCGGTCCTAAGTTTTGCTCCATCTTGTTCTTACATTTGACACACACATGGCCACCCCAACGAGGGCTTGGCTCTGACAGCTAGGAAATGTTGTCTCTAAGTTCCCGGGCTTTTCCAGAGAGAAAGGACTCTGGAGGGAAGAACCTAGATTCAACCACAACACAGTTATTTCCCCCACTACTACCAAGCACATTAGTGTAAATTAAACACAACCCCGGGGCGCCCGGGTGGTTCAGTCAGTTAAGCATCCGACTCTTGATTTCAGCTCAGGTCATGATCCCAGGGTCCTGGGATCAAGCCAAGCGTCGGGCTCTGCACTCTGTGGGGAGCCTGCTTGAGGATTCTCTCTCTGCCCCTCCCCCTGCTTGCACTTTCTCTCTCTCTCTCTCTCAAATAAATAAATCTTAAAAAAAAATAAATCCTATCCCTAGTTCCATTCTCCTTCCTCCTGCCATTTAAAGCCATGAAAAAATATACCTCTGAATGGAGAATTATTTTCACAGAAGAAAGTACAGGTGGGCCACCAAGTGAGAACACCTATATCTCACCTCACTGAAATAAAGAACTTTTATCAGAAGGTTTTAAGATTACTATACGTATGGTTGACCCACATCACCATAAGATTTTAAAGTCAAGTCAGATAGGTTTTTTTACTCATTCTGTGTTGAGGGAACACAACCAAAGTAGCACTAGACTTGACTGGCATTTTGACCCCCAGACTCACCCATTTAGGGGATCTAAAGCCAAAGACCGCGGTTGAGTCAAGTCATCCAGGACAATCGTGTGCTCGGATTTTCCTCTCCACACAGCGGTCAGCTGAACTGCCAAAATCCGGCCAGCTGTCCCATCCACCCAGTAGAGGTTCCTCCCAATCCAGTCAACCGCTATACAGTCTGACTTTATCCCTGAAGAGAGAGCAGAAACCAGTCACCATGTGGATCTAGGTTACATTATGGCTTTTACTAGGTTTCAGCTCATAGGCATCAGACTTGAATACCATGTTAATTCATTTTACAACTGGTATACACATCTCCATCAGAGCAATCTTTTAAGTTCCTCCAAGGTTCTATTTGTAGAGGAAGATGACCATTAGAAACAACGGCCACTGGCTGACAGTTTGGAAGACTCGCGTGGTCTACTGAGGTAACAATGCAGCTTTCCATTTCTAGCCCACTAGCAGGCCTTGGTCCCTTTTAGTTAAGAAGATTTCACTGAACCAATGTTTAGAATGTTAACAGCCATTTTTCATGTTATGTGTCATTCATAAGGGCAGGATGAAGCCTGCACAGGGGACATACCCTTCACCACGGTCCCCTTCTTCTTTGTGTCCATGCTTATCCACTTAATGCTTTCTGCACCGAGATCAGTCCAGAAGACTTTCTGCCCCACTAAGTCATAGTCAATAGAGACAATCATCACGTTCTTGTCTACAGTTGCCAGAATGTCTTCCTTCAAGCTCCTCAAGCCATAGAGGAGGAGGTTGAACTGAAGCGCCACCAGCAAGATTGGTTCAGTACCTGCCAGATAAGAACTGTGTTCAGCATGTGGCCTTACGGAGCCTGAATGTTGGACTCAGCCCTGGCTAAGGAATAAGAGAACAAAGTAGTCTTGGCCTTCTCGCTGCCAGGACTGGGACACCAGCTGGCTGGTGGTTCTCCCTTCGATGTGATGCTTGTGCTAATACCCACAGTTTAAAGATACTTAGAATAAAGGCATGAGTAGCATAAACTGGAAAAAAAAATTTCTAACTAAGTATGTAAGCGTAGGTGGGCTGGAAAGAAGGGCTTATCGAGACTTCTGACATTTATTCTCACTTGAGGTAAGGCTGACCTGTGGCTACAGGGGCCAGAGTCGTGGTTCTGTCATCATGCTGGCTTATCTGTCGACACCTTCAGATCTAATTCCATCTGAACTGCTGCCTTTAAAAAGGGGATCTGGAGAATGTGCCAGGCTTGCACGGCAGACAGAAAGCAGGCGGGAGCATTTAAGACTTGAGAAAGAAGGTTTACATTTGTATTCCTGGGAGATTCAGGACTTCGAAGGTCCTGACCCAGGTCTTAGGAGACATCCCAGTTCCAGCGTATCTGTTGCTTTACAGGTGTGGCCATCGGGCTCCAGCGAGTAGCCAGGGTGACACGTGCAGCTGTAGGAGCCCTGGGTGTTGACACAGGTCTGACTGCAAGGCTGACTGCCCGGCTTCCCACACTCGTCCACATCTTTGCGGACCTGGCCATTGCTCCCCAGCTCGAAGCCCTGCTCACAAGCACATACCTGAATGGGTTTCAAAACATTAAGACTTCCTGAAGACAAAGAGACATAACCTTGATGAAAAGGCCTGACCTTGCTATTAAAAGCACATGGCGATGAGCTTGATTTCAGCAGCTCAAAACAAAAAAAGTTCTTAGAACCAATTTCACTTAAAATCCCGTCATTCCGTCGGTCTTGTCAACGCTGACGCACACCTCACACCCTGGCCACCACCGTGGGTCCTGAGTTAAGGAAGGGATCCAAGTTCAGCCCAGGACACCTAGAACCCCAGCAGATTCAGTATGAGGCAGGGAGACTGAACTGAACGGGCTGCCCGCCAACGGAGAGGTTACCGTGATCAGACGTCAGAACACTGTTTCCTGCTACTTGCCCATCAGAGTTAAGTTCACGATGTTCAGCCAGCTAATAATGCTAGACCAGAACATGGGGCAGTCCTCGATTTAAGGGCAGGTCACATTCCAAATACACACACGGAAGAGACGTCCACAAAAACATGTGGCTTAGTCCCAAGTGTCGCCTGGAGCTCACAGCAGCAGGGTTTCTGGAGGCTGGGTGGTAAAACTCCAGGAGACACGACACAGGGAAGGAACCTGACAGGACTCAGCAGGAGCCAGGAAGGGCTCGGCGGACACAGGAGGACCGATCAGGACAGCTCAGCCACATAAGACTCAGGGCCTCACGAGCAGTGGGGGCCAGCCTGACTGACGAGGTTGCCCCCGTCACTAAACCAAGTTGACAGCTGCTGGTGAGCACAGCTGCATGAACTCACCGGCCCGTGCGGGGACTGGTAGCAGGCGTGGGGACACCGCGCTCGGTGGCATGCTGACGGCGAGCACGTTCCACCTTCATCGGAGCCGTCGGCACAGTCCTCCTTCCCGTCACACACCAGGCGGAGGGCGAGGCAGCCGTGGGAGCGGCACTGGAACTCAGAGCTCTGGCACTTCCTGGGGGGGCCTAGAGAGGATAACTTTCTACTTTAGAGTCTGCTCCCCACCGCCCTGAACATCCCTCCCGCGGCAAGGATGTACAGTCAAGACACCTCCATTCTGGTCAGGGAATGGATGTCAGGGCCCGTGGCACTTGCTGGCTAAGCTGGCTTCTCAGGCCTAGAGGAAGCAAGCAGCCGGTGCCCCTGGGAGCCCCCTCCCCTCAGGGGGTGCCCCTGCGCTTACACCCAGCTTCGTCGCTGCCATCCTCACAGTCTCTCTGCCCGTCACAGCGCCACACGCCAGGCACACACTGCTCTCCGCCGGCACAGGCCCACTGCCTGGGGCCACAGCGGAGCTCCTCCGGGTCACAGTCCTGAGGGGACAGTGACTCGGTCAGCGATACCTGCACTCAGAGCCCAGGATGGGGTTCTCGGAGGGAGAACGAGCCTGGCTTACAAGACAACACTGGAGTCCCTCCTGCAACGAGGCCAGAGGAAGCCCCAAGACTCAGAAAAACGTTTTCAGCAGCCAGAGTTTAGGTGAGGAGGTCTAGGTAAAGCGAACCTGGCTGTGAAGTGAAAAGAAAGGTCTTATTTTGTCAAACCAGGACGTCTTCATTTGAGAAATCTAAGCATAAGAATGTGCTCTTGGAACCTTTCTTTAGAATTCCTTTGCCATTTGGGGGCGCCGGGGTGGCTCAGTCGGTGAAGCGTCTGCATTCAGCTCAGATCATGATCCCAGGGTCCTGGGATCGAGTCCTGCATCAGGCTCCCTGCTTCTCCCTCTGCCTCTCCCTCTCCCTCTGCCCCTGCTCATGCGCTCGCTCTCGCTCTCTCAAATAAATAAATAAAATCTTAAAAAAAAAAAAAAAAAAAAAAAGGATTCCTTTGCCAGTTCAAAACCGCCCCGAGCACATTAAACATTACGGCATCCTTCGCACCTCTCCTGACTTGGACACTCGGCTCTGGGGCAGGATGTACCAGAGGAGGGAGGGGACATCTGTGCCCCTGCTAATAGCCCCGAAACTTTAGATGCATTCTCAACCCCTCAGGCACCACGAGGCCTATCTCCTACCCATTTGACAGATGAGGAAGTAGAACATGAGGGAGTTAGTACTTTCTTCAGGTCAAGCGCAAGCAGCAGGATTCAAGCCAGGCTGCATGTCCCACAACGTGGCAGGGTCAGTGCACTTCTCAGTGATGGGGAAGCAGAGCTTCGGAGCAGATCTCTGGGGGGACATTTACACCACGGCCATGAAGACCTAACACTTGCAAACCTACAATAAAAACCTCTTAAATGTTTGTCTTTCGACAAGAGCTCTTCTCACTCTGGACACTTTGTTGTTGTGACGAGTGGTTTTCTGGGCAGTAGGGATGAGAGCCTTCTCTGTTCTTGGGTTTTCTCACATTTTCTATAAGGAAGGCAAGCGTTGCAGTTGTGAGGAGAAATCAATTTTTCTGAAGAAGGGTGCGCTACCTGCTCGTCAGTCCCATCCTCACAATCGAAGTCCCGGTCACAGAGCCATGCGGCGGGCACGCACTCTCCACCCCCCCGGCACTTCACCTCCCCCAACGGGCACCGCAGTGGCCAGGTCCCAGGACAGCCGTCCCATCAGAGTGGTCCACGCAGTCTTGGTTCCCATCGCAGCGCAGAGAGTTCGAGATGCACTGGCCGTTCTGGCATCGAAATTCTGGGGCGCTGCATTCTGCATGAACTGGAAAACAAAGCTTTAGGTAAGAACTCAGCCAGATGTGGAAGCCATCTGAAGGCATGTGAAGCGTTGTGAAGACTCTCCAGTCTTCTGCTGTCACCCGGGGAACTAAACCCCAGCCCTCAAAGGTGGTTTGAATAGTGTTAGGCCAGAAAAGGCCTACTAAGCTAGCCCAGAAAAACCCCGTCTTGGAGAATGAGGGTGGGGGGACAGGCAGGGGACACATGAGGGACACTGGGGTAGGGTGAGGAGTAGGGCTCCTCTCAGGACCTTGACAACATCCATGAGGAGAGAAAGCCTCTCATGACATCCAGCATCCCCTACATGTTTTGTTCTTGGGCTCAGTTCCTACAGACAGAAGTTGCTTGACTCGGCTCAAGAAAAAAAAGCTCAGGTCCTAGGCAAAACCATAAATACGCATTGAAAAGTAAATTATACTTGGGGTTCCTTCCTGCCTCTCCTCCTGCTGTTCTTCTCGTAAGTCCGAGTGCACTGATAATGGTCTGGCTACCCAGTGACCTCTGTACGCAATCCTATCATGGTACCTCCCCCAGCCTCCTCCTCTGCCCACTTCAACTCTCCAAATTCTCTCTTCTACCCTATTCTTACAATGTGATTAAGGCTCTTGAAACAGGTCACTGGGAAGACTAAAAAGAAAGACTGAGTATCCCATCGACAAGAGGGGAAAGCAATCACATCTTAAAATAAGGACAGCCCACCGCATGAGAAGACCTAGGATCAAAATTAAAATCTTCAAGATGGTCGATTCTAGCTCAAGAAACATTGTGTCAAGTAGACTGGTTTTCCACTAATGGGAATCTCGTTACAGAGAGGGAAGCGTTGTACCATGATTTCCAACATCCCTCCAGCTCAGACCCTTTCATCCTAGTCTGCTAACTTCGTGGTAAGTACAGTCCATCTTCGTTATCTGCAGATTCATTATTTGCACATTCACCTACTTGCCAAAATTCGTAACCCTCCCCCCAAATCCATGCTCCCACACTTTCATGGTCATTTGAAGATAAGCATACACAAAGTAGCAAAAACACTTGCGTTGCCTAGCGCATGTTTCCAGTTGAGGTGGAACAAGGCAACGCTCTGCCTTTTCGTTTCAGTTCAGGACACTGCAAACAAGTGTCCTTTCTGTGGTCTATTTAGAGCCATACTTCCCATGTTGTACTTTAGGGGGATTCTGCTGTTGAAAAGGGCCCCCAAGGGTAGTGCGGAAACGCTGTCTCGCGTTCCTAGTGTGAGATGTCTGTGAGCTGCCTTACAAAGCAAATACATGTGTTAAGCTTTGTTCGGGCAGGAGTTATAATGCTGTTGGCTGTGACTTCAATGTTAATGAGTCAACAATACGTATATCAAGTGGTCTTTAAACAGCAATACACCTAAAACAAGATTATATGTTGATTAGTTGACAAAAATATTATCACGACAGATTCTCGGAAACCTCACCTTACATTTTTCCTATGAGCAATGATGTGATATCTGTTCAACCAGGGTTGGTGGCAACTCCGGAGAACATAACCTACCACAAATGAGTTGCACGGTACTTACCGCATCCTTGTTCATCTCTCTCGTCAGAACAGTCTGCATTGCCGTCACACAGCCAGCGCTTGGGGATACAGCGGGTCTTGTTGTCACAACGTAAAGAACAATCTTCAGTGGGTTTCCAGCAGCCCAGCTCGTCAGACCCATCCGAGCACTGCTGAGCCCCGTCGCAGTGGTATTTCTCCTCGATGCACTGGTTTCTGTTCAGACACTGGAAGACCCCTTAAGTGGAAAGGACCAAGGGCTCATGCCATCTACTCAGTCCTACTGAAGGTTTAAAGTTAGATTAACTCACCCTCATCCTGGAGGTTGAGGGGTAGGTGGACTGCATCCTAACTGTTCAAGCTCCATAGCTTATCTAATCCATAAACAAGCTTTAATAAAGTGCTCAGGTCAATTAAATTAGCAAGCTGAACGAGGTTTTGTTCAAGTAATAAGGGCTCATATTGGTTTGGTGACTTTAACAACTTGTTGAAAAACACTGCCAAATCTGTTCTAAGTGGTCCATTCAGGTCAGTTTATGGCTCAGCCTTCATAGAGGCAAATATTGGAACACTTAAGCAAATTTGAGGAGGCAAGGAAGCGATAGTTAAAAATTACACCTGGTAAAACATCTGACTTAACTGTGATAACACGGATACTAGCAGAGTCTGTAATCTGACAGACTGGGACCTTTAGCTACGACAATTCAACTAGGGGAAGCAAGGGTGATTGTGATCAACGCTGGTCATTCACGCCACGTGCCCAAAGCTGAATCAGCATTCCTGGCACAGAGACAGACCTGGTCTGTTGCAGAACCGGGAACAGGCCCCTTCATCCGAGCCATCCTGACAGTCCGGCTTGCCATCGCAGAGGTACTCCTGAGAAACACATCCCTCCCCGTTCCGACAGCGGACAGAGGATGGCGTGCAAAGCAGCGGGAGTGCTACAGGAAGCGCGGGGGGAGGACCGTCTGCGGCCGCCTCTTCAAGCTCAGGATCTACAATAAACAGTGGCTTCAGTGAGGCAGGCCCTGAGGTCTCGGCACCAGAGATGTGCTTCTACTGTCCCCCTCCTCCAAAAGCCATGTTGGGGTTGGGCAGCTACATGTGTCTACCTCGTAGGAAGAAAAAAGTGAAATGGCCTCAAAGCCTAGATCCTTAGGTGAGATGAGGTCCATCGGTCCATCATCTAATGGCTTCATATTTGGGCAAATCGTTTTCTCCTTCAAGCCTAATAACTTCTTCTCACTGCCTGATGCTATCTGCTAGGAAGGGAAAGTAAAGTTTTGGGCGCCTGGGTGGCTCAATTGTTAAGCCTCAGTCTGCCTTCAGCTCAGGTCATGATCCCAGGGTCCTGGGATCGAGCCCCGCATCGGTCTCCCTGCTCGGCGGGAAGCCTGCTTCTCCCTCTCCCACTCCCCCTGTTTGTGTTCCCTCTCTCGCTGTGTCTCTGTCAGGTAAATAAAATCTTTAAAAAATAAATAAAGTTTCTGCAGACAGGGACTTGTTCTGTCTGGCTTCCTGCTATAGCCTATAACAAAGCCCCCCCCCCCCCCCCCCCCCCCCCC
>NW_027397079.1:26288926-26323891 GCF_003265705.2 Callorhinus ursinus
ATGCTAACATGCGAGAGGACTCCCCAAAGGGGTTATGGTGGGCAAACTTCCGGGAGTTTTGCCTGCGGTCTTGTGTCATTTAGCAACTTTGAGAAAGGTGTCCGATTCTTACTCCTCCAGGATAAGGCCAAGTTAGGGAGAAGGCCCGCTGCACTGTGGGTCAAGACAGCTGCCAATACAAAGATACCCAGGATTTTATCCTCTGAAAATACACAGGCGAGAGGCAGAGGAAGTGGATTTCAAAGAAGCAGCCCACAGAGGAAGACTCACCTGAAACCTGCTGATTCTCTGCCAGGATGATCATTTTCCTCACGTACGGCTCTTTTGACACCGCGAAAGGCTCCGGCGTCCTCCTGTCCCACAGCAGGAGGGCTCCGCTGTGCACGGTCGCCAGGTAGGGCTCGTGAGCCGCTATAATGCCGTCACTCCAGGTTTTGTTCAAAGTGTACGTTCTATTTTTTAGGAGACTCAGACTTTGCAACCCTAAGGAAGAGTCAAGTGCTTACAAGCTGACAGAGAACAAGTAACCCGTGACAGAGGGCATGGGTAGCCCTCGATTAAGGGTCAGTGAGCCCCAATGATAATAAGCACAGATTCTTCCTATCGAGTTTTGTAGGTTTTAGTTTTGTAGTTAAAGATAGTCCCAGGAAGTGTTTAAAGCTCCAGGAACGCGAGATCTGCCACGTGGAGGCGTCAGGCATGCATTTCCTGTCTTTCAGGCGGTGTGCTAACACGCTCGGTCGCCTGCACACAGCCACCAGCCATTGGAGGTGGCTTCTGGAGGAGGAGACCATCAGAGTGGGCAGCAGGGTAGAAGTTGTATCTGATATCCAGTGTACCTAAAGCACCTCTGTTTCATTTGCAATGCAAGTTTGGGTCTATTACTTCTACTCATGGAGACAGAAACAGATTCCGAACAAAAAGCAACTAAGTATATGTTAGCTCTGCAGTTTTCTACCTCTCAAGTCAGAATCTAGACTTACAAAGGAAACCGAGTTTGAGCTGAGGGATATGTGCCCAAGCTGTAACTATGAAAATCAGAATTTGAGCCGAGGTCTAGCTAGTTCTTGGGCCGACAGCGATCCTCATGCTGAAATGAGCCTTACCACCACCACTCCCCCAGCTTCTTCCAACCACGCTGCTCTGTGTCGCGCTTACCTGACCCTTTGGTCGTCCAGAGGATGCTAGATGAGCCAAGGTCTAAGGCCATGTGGGTGTCCGCCGTCCAGGTGCCTGTCCAGACTTGCTGTCTGGTTTTGCCATCGAGGGTCATACTTTGCAAGTATTTCCCACTTTCTACCCAGTAGAGCACTCTCTTTGGCCAATCGAGAAGAAGATGCAGTATAATGCTGCCTGTTCTGTAGAGGGTCCGGGCGTCTGGGCCAGGGATTCTAGTCTTCTGGATAGCACTTCAGTCACAGGGCACCCAGTACAAGTTCCCCATGGATATGTCCACATTTGCTGAGCAGACTGTGAGGGGAGAAAGGAACTCCCATTAGAAAGGACATTCAAATACATTCGTGCACGGTCTTAACGTCTTGGGTCAAGGATAGAAGATGCTTAGAGAGATGCAAAGCCTGGTCCCTACAAGTCTACATGCCTCATTCACATGAGGAGTCCCATCATGCTTACTCTGGTTCCAGCACCTTATCTCTCATACGAGCCCAGGTGATCCTCACAACCAGCTGGTGAGGGAGATATCCACCGCCTTTTAGAAGTTAGATATCTAAGTGGCAATGCTTACGTTTGCATGCAGACCTGCAACTTTGGATTCACCTCCCTCTTCGTCAGTTAAGTATGAAAATCAATCAATGATATGCCAAGTGGCTAGAACTGAAATCACTATGGGAAAGCAGAGACTGGGTAAAGTGTCACCACAACAGTGGTATGAAAGGTCACCGGTAGAGCGGATGGATAATGAGGAGACCTACAGCTAGAAGACAGAGATAGGGTAGGGACCAAGTATGTGAAAGCCACAAAGTGGTAGCTTTTAAATGTAACAGACATGGGCACTAACCCACCAAGCGCTCCCTACTCCCATCCTGGCCCAGTAGAGCTGCACCAGTGGGTCTCAGCTAGGAAGTACCCACCCTGGGGTGCAGTATAGCATAAAAGAGCAGTATTAGGCTAGCAAGTCAGATTGCTGTTTTTGAAGCACATTCCAAAATAAGGTGTCAGCTAATTACTATGCCTCAGTTTCTGCAAATGCCTGGTTGGGACGGTGCTTCTCTCAGTTTTGAGGATTAGAGTTCGCACCCATGAAGAGCTTGGGAGAGCATCTGTTATCTTAGAGCCACGTGCTGGAATGGCCAGTTGTTAAATTCAGGAATGCCTCAAGCTTGCTGTCCGATATAATCATTATTAAAACTAAATTACTTCAACTTAATCGTATTTGAAATGAAAATACTCCAGTCCTCACATTCCTGCATTTTGCTACCGCACACCCCTTTCTAACCCCACGTTAAGTGACATTACATTGGGAGCTTGAAACCTGGCACTGTGGGCATATTTTTAACCAGAGCCATTGGCAAACAGTCCCTATCTTGGGAGGGCTTGATTTGTTTTCGGTTTTGTTTTCTAGACCAGGGACTGACAAACAATGGCTCTTGGGCCAATTCCAGCCTGCGGTGTGTTTTTGTAAATTCCGGGGGAACACACCATGGTCATTCGTGCACATATGGTCCTTGGCTCCTTTGCAGATACAATGGCAGAGTGCCCGACTAGCCTGAAATAGTTAACTGTAGTTACTGTCTGGCCTTTTCTAGAAAGAGGCTGACAACCCCTGGCCTGGACTTAAGTGGCAGAGGAAAAACATTAATATTGCAAATTAAACTCACAGGAGTCCCACCTATGGCCATGACATTTTAAAGACCACAAAAGTTGGGGGAACATTTTCCTAGTATTTGAAAACAATTATCCAAATCCACGAATAAGTCCTTTGGGTCAATAAACTCATTCCAATTAGTTTTCACTGGTGCACTTCTTGCTTGTTTATGGGAACAAGCGTCAAGTAACATTACAGTAGGACTGTATTCACTCAGCAATGGCAGCGACTCCTTGCCAAATCAGATCGCAATCAAGCATTTATTCATGGTTGGATTTTGTTAAATTTTGATTGAACTATAAACTGCTTTTTTGTTCTGAATTCTTGGATCTGTAGCCAATCTGAAAATTATGTAGCTATATGAAATTTACAACAAAGGACATTGTATATTTTGTTATTTGTGAACTGTTACAACCTTTATATCAGTAAGCTTTATTACAAACATATATAACCTATCTATGCGCACATCCCCCACCCCCCAGAGAGCTGGGTCTTTATATAATAGAATACCCTGTAGTGTGCTGGGACGTATTTCAGAACTCAAATGTTAACTACGAGGGAGGCTGACAAACAGACGAGCCACAAAGCTGGGCCATGGGTAGCAGAATGGAGAAGCCTGTACACACATGATTCGTGTGTTCTAGTTCTTCCCACTGCCTGGGTGTTAGGCTGGGAGGTCTTACTCTTCCTCACGTTTTCATGTGGAGGAACTTGCACAGAGTTGTCCCGCACATTCCTTAAGTCACTCTAAGGAAAGAAGGGACTTGAGGTTGGCAAGTTAGTTAAGAACAGACTGGCCGCACCCAGTTCAGCTTCTCTCTTCTCCTTTGGGCTCAGCCATCGGCACAGAGGACATGTTCTCTCTGGCATTAGATCTAACTAGTACCGTGCAGATTCAAGGTTGAAGGGCCAGTTGTCAGGGACACAGAATGTTCTTTGAGCAATTCTATGCAGGTTCTTAAAGACATGAACTCTTGCCTAAAACAGAATTTTGAAGCCCTCCCATTTTTTATTAGCAATCTCCTCTGTATTTCCCAGCTACACTTTTCAATGAGGACAAGATTAACTCATTCAAGAGGAAACACTAGGGCACCTGGATGGCAGAGTCAGTTTAGCGTCCGACTCTTGGTTTTGGCTCCAGTCATGATCTTGGGGTCATGATATAGAGCCCCACGTTGGGCTCCATGCTCAGCACACAGTCTGCTTACGTATCTCGTTCCCTGTGGCCCTCCCTGCCATGTGTGCTCAATCTCTCTCTCTCGAATAAATCTTTTTTTTTTTAAAGAGAAAACACTGATATTAGCACCCTCTAATATAAGGATAAGCTGAAAGCTGCATGCTTATGAGTTGTAAGGAGGTCCTGAGATCTGCAAACAGGTCCTGATAGGTAGTAACCAGCCTGATCCCTTCTGTGAAGGGCCTGCCTGGCTTTGTCAAGTCTTCAGCCACTGTACAGGAAAAAACACACCCGTGTGGCACCTTTACTTCTACACCTTTACTTCTCCAACACTTCTGACACCAGATGTGGGTGTGTGTGGGGGGGGTCCCCACACCAAGCAATTCTGCAACACTAGCCAAATGTCCCACAGTTCAGTTCTGACCCTGTCCTCCTAGAGCTAGCATCTAGGACAGGCCCGTGGGTTCTGTCCCAAGACTGCCCCCACTTCTGATGCCAGTCACAACTCTGGTTGTCACCTGCATTCTGATCCACCGGCTCTAAATCGGGGCTCCTACAACCCCCTTGAGTTTAAGAATTTGCTGCTCACAGAACTGAGGGAAACACATTTACTGGTTTATTTCATAAGAGATACAGATAAACAGCCAGCCAAAGAGATCCACAGGGCAACATCCAAAGGGCCCACAAGTAGGAGCTTCTGTTCCCATGGAGATGGGGAGTACTACCCTCCCAGCATACGGATGTGTTCACCAACCCAGCTCGCTGAACCCCCTACTTTGGGGATTTCATGGAGGCTTCATCACACAGGCATGGCTGATCACTGATTCCATTTCCAGCCCCTCTCCACCCTCCAGCGAACAGGGAGTGGGGCTGAAAGTTCTAAGCTTCTAGTCATGGCTTGGTCTTTCTGGTAAACAACCTCCCAGGGTCAGTGGCAAGGTTTTTAAATTTGTTCTGGCCTTAAGTCTGGATAATGTAGAAATGGACCTTAAATTCAATTTTGTACTGCACTGCAGACCCCACCAAAATTGCCTCATTCAAACCAAGGTCTTCCCATCACCTAGAAAATTCCAAAGGACTTAGGGGAGCTCTGTGTCCGATGCTATCACTCAGGAAGTTACAAAGGTCTCAGGAACTCTGTGCCAGTAACCAGGGACAGAGACCTATATATTTCCTATTATTTCAGAGTCACCTATCACAGGGACTCAACGTTCCACAGTAGAAGCCAGCTCAAATGAAGTTGCCAGTCCCCCTTACAAATCCTTGATGTGATCATTGTAACACAGAAACCTATTGGCTAAGATTGGCCAGTGGAGCGAAGGTGGCTTTTTAATTGGTAGGAAGAAATGGGAAGAAATTCGAGATGACGAGTTTTCTCAGACAGCCATCAGACGTATTTCAAGAACACAGCCCATTTCACTTTTTCCTGAAAGTTCTCCGGGGCAGGTATTGGAAGTTCTTAGGTGCCAGGCGTTGTGCTTGCCCACAGGACTCGGTAGAGTCTCCTGCTCTGAAGGATGTCTCAGGAACACGCATTTCAATATGGCGCTTCTTGTAGTAAAGCACATCATTGGTACTTGGAGTACCCAGGGCCCAGACACTCAGAAATCAAATTACTCAGCCCAGAGCTCTAGCCTCATGTTCTCTTTTATAAAGTAGATATTTGCCTTTAGGTGGAGTACAGGGTGATAAGGATGGGCTGTGCCATTCAGCAGTGTGGGAGAGGAGAGAAAGTATATATTACCACAATAAGAAGATATCTTGCTAGTTCTCTCAGAAATCTGCATTGCAAATCATTTCTAAATTAGTGCAAGAAAACTAAAATGCAAATGCAAAATTGAAATATTTAAGGTCTATTTCTATCCTACCCAAACTTAAGGCCAGAAAAATGGAATTGAATTTCAAAAAACTTACCATTGACCTTAGGATTTCCCAAATCACGGTAGCCTTTTAACAGCCTGTGCACCTTTCGTGAGTAAAAGGGTAAGTCAGATAGTTCATATTTAAATTACTTTAAAAACCATTAAGGTTGATTGAGATCAGGAACAGGTAGATATTTTTTTTTTTGGCTCTAATTAATTTTAGAGCCAGAAAATAAAGAGGAAAATCCAAAATTGCCACCCAGCTTACCTGTATGCTCTGTCCAAATCTCTTGCTTTTCTCCTGAATAGCCAGTTGAGCAGAATAGCTGTCCCTGGGCATTTGTCCAGTAGATGAGGTTTCTTTTCCGGTCAATATCCAGTAAATAGATGTTCCTTGGATGCTCTTGAACTAGGGTTCTCTCTATAGCAGTTCCCATAAAACCAACTTTCAATAAGTAGAGACGTTTGCCAGAAGAAAACACTAGCTTTAACTCTACCAAGAAAAAGGAGAGATGTACTGTTTGGCCATTTGTCGGATAAGCCCCATGCTCCTTTCTTGAGCAATCTCTCCAGCTGAGGTACACTTCTAAAGGGGCCTTATCAAGTTCCCTTCTGAAACACATATACAACACCAATGCCCGAGGAACACCAATGCCCTAGCTTCCTTGGAGAAGGGAGTCATTTGGGCAAATGAAGACTTGTTCTGCTTTCCAAAGGCACTAAGTCTTTCGAATTTCTGCTGAAAGTTTACACAGAACCACAAGGATTAGGGCTGGGCGGTGCCCCATTTGATTCGGTAATGTCCTCAAATCCTTGTTCATGGCACACAAGCCTCAGTAGAAAGAATTTTAAATGTGATTGCCTACTTAAAAGTTACTTGGGTATTTAACTCTATATATAATGTTCAAGATACAATTTAAGCTGAAGTCCTGAGTTTGGCACAACAGCCTATTACATACACCATGATCACATTCAGTCGCTATCCCGGAGAATTATGTTCTTTAAAGGTAGTTAGAGCATGAACGTATTTACATCATTTATCCTTCTTAAAACCTGAGTGTTCTCTAGCAAAAAGTAATTGGAGGGGGGGTACCTGGGTGGCTTAGTCAGTTAAGCATCCGACTCTTAGTTTCAGCTTAGGTCATGATCTCAGGATTGTGAGATTGAGCCCTGCATTGGGCTCCATACTCAGCGGGGAGTCGGCTTGAGATTCTCCCTCCCTCTCCTTCTGCCCCTCCCCCTGTTCATGCTCTGTCTAAAATAAATAAAATCTTTCAAAAAAAAAAAGTAATTTGGATAGAGATGCTCAATGGAGCTTATAAGCCTTAATATTTCAAAGACAAAACAATTAACAATACTGAAGTAGACCCTGCTTATAAACCTAAGTCAGAATACACAGTAGTCATAAGACGATGGAGAATTTCTTTTTCATACCAACTTAATTTTTGGGTAAAACTGAGAGGTGTTAGCTATTTTTTCCTGCTTCAAAAATCAATCAAACCCAAATATTCATTGATGGATGAATGGAGAAATCAAATATAGTATAAATAAAATGATTATTCAGCCTTAAAAAGAAAGGAAATTCTGACACATATTACAACATGTATGAACCTTAAAGACAGTAAAGTAAAATCAGCCAGCAACATAAGGACAAATAGTGTAGGATTCCACTTATATGAGGTTCCTAGAGTTGTCACATTCGTACAGAAAGCAGAATGGTGGTTTAAGGGTGGGGCTGGGGGGAAAAGAATGGGGAGTTATTGTTTAATGGGTATAAAATTTCAGTTTAGGGAGATGAAAAAGTTCTGGAGAGGGGTGCCTGGGTGGCTCAGTCAGTTAGATGTCCGACTCTTGATTTCGACTCAGGGCATGATCTCAGGGTCATGAGATCAAGTCCCACATCAGGCTCTGCGCTCACTGGGGAGTCTGCTTGAGTTTCTCTCCCTCTCCCTCTGCCCTTCCCTCTTGCTCACACGCTCTCTAAAATAAGTAAATCTTTTAAAAAAAAGAAAAAGGAAAAAGGTCTGGAGATGGATGGTAGTGATAGTTGCATAAAAATGTGAATACACTCAAAGCCACTATACACTTGAAAGAGGTCAAAATAGCAAGTTTTACGTTCTATACTTTTAACACAATAAAAAAAAAAAAACCCAATCAAGATCTTTGGACAACAAAACTTATCAAAGGTTGTCAATGTTAAAGTGATTGATCCCAAAATGGAAACTCCATTATTTCCAGGCCTACCATGGAATGTGCCTCCTTGAGCCAAGCCCATTTCACCCAGCATACTTACCACTACATATCCCAGAAGGTAGAAGGAACATTCCCTCTGGACAAACACACTTATAGCCCTTGGGATGGACGGGGGACAGGAGACAGAGGTGGCTGCACGAGCCCGGAGCACATGCTGGGTATTTGCCTATTTTCAAATAGAAATAGGTTAGATATGATTTCAGAATTCTCCACACTAGTTCAAAATTTAATACTCAAGGGGAGTTAAGTTAGTTTTGCCTTAAGAGGAATCCCAGTATACTCGTTACCTTCCAGGTTAGGCATGCTGACCTTTAAACTCCCATGATCCCCTTTCGGATAGTAGCAATTACTTATCCATATTAAGCTCAGGCCAATAAGTCTTCAACTAACAGCATCTTCTGCCCTAGAGTTAAGTCAAAAGGACTGCCCTGGTTGCTGATAGGAAGACTCCTTTAGAAGTAAATAGCGGTCTCAGCTCTCTACTTCGGTGAGTCTCTCGGACCCATTTAAGAAGTATTATCTGAGTTGAATCTGACATATAATTTCTGATTAACAAAAGCTTTTAACTCCTAGTCAATGAATATTTGACTTCCTTCTATAAACAGGATGCTGGGCTTTCTTCAATTTTCTGTCAAGAACTGAAAACTTCTACGTCATCAACGGTTAACATGTCAGTGACATACCCTTGGGCCGTTGGGATTTGTGGAGGACCGAGAAAGCAGATATGGAAGCACTGAGCAAAACCACTCTCTCCTTTGGGGTGTGGGGTGAAGTGTGAAACAGCCGTATTTTATTTGCCCAGAAGAAAGAGTTCTCAAATACAGCTAGTCCTATCGGGTCATCATCTTCCAAGAAGATCTCAGGAAAGGTGTGCCTCCCACTGCCATCCACGTTTACTGTCTCTATGGACTGAAGGGTAGAGTCATGAGAGGCGGGCAGCATTAGCAAGAGGTGCTGACGTCAGTGCGCCTCTTGCGTGGACGCCAATTAAACATCTTCACACGCTATCAACTTGATAAAGATGAAAGCATCTTAGAATCCACGGACGCTAAGGCCAAAGCCAGTGGTTGGACTGGCTGGGGTCACAGGTACGTTGTATAAGTAGCTTCTATATCTTACTGTCTGCATCCAGACATTGTACCAAGTCCTTTCCCTACATTCTCTAACTGCTATCTGAGATAAACAGAGAAGGCAATGGGAGCTCAAAGAGGTGCCATAAATTGCCAAAATCACAGCTGAAGTAACAGACTTAAAAATACAACTCCTGGGGTCCCTGGCTGGCTCAGTTGGTAGAGCATGCAACTCCCGAAGTCAGGGTTGTGAATCCGAGCCCCACATTGGGTGTAGAGATTACTTTAAAAAAATGGGGGCGTCTGGGTGGCTCAGTCGGTTAAGCATCTGCCTTCAACTCAGGTCATGATCCCAGGGTCCTGGGATGGAGCCCCACGTCGGGCTCCCTGCTCAGCGGGGAGTCTGTCTCTCCCTTTTCCTCTACCTCTCCCCATCATGCTCTCCCCCAACCCAAATAAATAAATAAAATCTTAAAAAAACAACAACAACAACTAAAGTCTTAGAAAAAAACTATGACTCCCAAGCCTATGCTTTTAGCCACCATGTCATATTGGTCTGTCAGTTTGATGTTTCCAAAAACAAGATAAAATCAACTGTAATATTAAGACCTAGAAATAGGAGTACAAGTAAGTACAAAGTAAGAAGTACTTAACGACATGCTTTCAAGGAGGTGGTCTGCCATCTTAAAAGGTTTTATATCCTGGGTAACAACATGGAATATGACCTATACTACCAGGAAATTCCAGTGTTAAGTTTGACTGCCGTGTTTGAGAAAGTCACACTAAGTCTCCCAACCTATGTTGATCTGGTCGGGCTCTACCTAAAGATACTGTGCCATCATAGCTTGCTTTTCTCAGTCTTCATGGCCAGAAGACACCTTGCAGTGTTGATGCGAGACTTAGGAGAACTTTGTAGTTACCTACAGTCCTACCAAGCCCCTACTAAAACCATTTTCTTCCTAACCTCTCTCCAGTACCTCTTTACATTCGCTGATCCAGTAGAGCCGGCCGGCCACGTAGTCAAGCGTCAGTCCCACAGGCTCCTCCATGTGGACGGCTGTGAGCACCTTCCGATCCGAGCCGTCCATCCCCGCAGCTTCGATAGTTCTCCTGCCTTTCTTAGCACGATTTACCCAAAACAAGGACCTGAGGAAAGCAAAAGCACAAAGTGTTAACAGTACCCCCCCTCCCCGCCGCACTGCACATATGCTGTCCTGAACAGCCAGGCCCCCTTAGCGCTCTTGTTCAGGCCCCAGGTCACCGCACAGCTAAGAATGCAGGAGATTTCTGCCCTCAGACTCAGTGGGCTGAAAAGCTGCTCTCCCTAGGATTCAATTTAGACTTAAAATGAAGACATTTTTGGAGCAAATGAGACCTATGCTGAAAACGTGGAAGGGCTCTCTTATCAACTTAAGTATCTAAGATAACCAATGATTTAGGATATATTCTGAAAGAAAAAATACTTACTTCTTCGTGGGAAACACGATTAGCTGCTCTGGCACCAGATCCTTTTCCAAGATCTTGACGTAGCCTCTGCCATCACTCAAGCCAGCACCGATGACCCTCACGAAGCTGCTACCCCAATACAACTGCCCCGTGAGCCAGTCCAAAGAGATGCTGTCCACGGTTTTAAGTTCTGGGGATACATGAGACAGTATTATGCTCCTGTATTCTTCTACCTTCTTCTTACCTTGAAAAAAAGATTCAGACTAAACTTTTCTACATCTTCTGATTTCAAGCCATATGAGGCAGCAAACGGGACACAGGGAAGGAAGACCAGAGATGTGCTATGTCCAATATACAGTGGGCAGTAGGGAAAGAGAGGGACCTTAGCAGAAGCAGAACCAAGAAATCCAAGAGAATGCAATGAGCTCAGTTTGGGGCAACATCTATTACAGAAGTCTCAGGGGGATTATTAGGAATTGCAACTCTTAACTGCTAGCAGAGGATTTCTATGTGCCCAGGACAATGTCAAACACCTCCTCACATACCATTCTTCTTGAATCCCCAGCCCATCCCACCCGTGCTTACCCAATGAAACAAGGGCTATCCCTTTCGTCTTACTGAGCGTGGCTCAAAGGAGTTAACAACTTGTTCAAAGGCACATACCTAGTGATGGAGCGGAGACTAACCTTGGCCTGAGGCCACATCCCCAAACTTTCTGTACTTCTTCAGAGGGACCTCATTCTCCGGTTATGCTCTACCAAAGCTCCTGTTGAGCCAAATTACGTGGTCTTATCTCAAATCGGGATTGTATACACTCTCATGATTCACGACAAGTGAGTCCACAGACGATGTCCAGATAAATACATAGGTTGCTTATACTCTGCTGAAGTAGCTTTAAGAAGTTAAAGCTCTTAACGTCAAGAAATATACCTGGATAGAGAGGAACCGAGTTTGGCTGCCCAAGGATGAACACATGTAAGACTTCATCCCCCCAAAAGTACATGCTTCTCTCAAGATCATAGGCAACAGAAGTAGGCCTCGATTTTATAGGTATCAGAGTCTCATAGAGGCCTGTTCTTCGATCCAGGACACCAAGTTCTCTGTCTGCAGCTATAAGAATTTTAACAGCATCATCTGCAATAGAAGGTGGAAAAGGAACAGTGACACATCCCTTTGACACTTTCTTTCAGGCCATTCTCTTTCACCAAAGATGCTGTCCCATCTCCCATGCTAAAATCCACTTATCCCTGAAGTCTGGACTCAGGTGTGTCCAGAGGAGATCTAGCTGACCACCCTAAGTTACAATTCCTCCTCTGAAGTCCAACACTTTCCAACTCATCTTTGCAACTTTGGGCCTATTTGATTTCAGATGCAGTCCTTCCCCCACCTAGACAGAGGTGCCCTCCACCACCACCTCCATCTCGTATACGAGTTACCTAGTTACCTAGGCAGCCAAAAGCAATTCACTGTTTCATCGTCAAAGCAGAACAGGCCAAGTTAACATTTTTTCGGTGGGGGGGGGGTCTCTGGAGCACCTAGGTGTATAGCCTACAGAAGAGCTAAGTCATTTTATTTTATTTTTTTTTAAATTTTATTTATTTATTTGAGAGAGAGAGAATGAGAGAGAGCATGAGAAGGGGAAGGGTCAGAGGAAGAAGCAGACTCCCTGCCGAGCAGGGAGCCCGATGCGGGACTCGATCCCAGGACTCCAGGATCATGACCTGAGCCGAAGGCAGTTGCTTAACCAACTGAGCCACCCAAGTACCCTAGCTAAGTCATTTTAAAGATACTTAATATGGGGGCACCTGGCTGGCTCAGTCAGGAGAGCATGCAACTCTTGATCTTGAGGTTGTAAGATGTAGCCCCCTAAGTAGAGATTACTTAGGGAAATAAAAATAAAGAAAAATAAAGACACTTAATAGCAACTGATACTTGATTTGGCCAAGGAATGTTGTAATAGCAGCTTCTTTATGGAAAGAATAAAGTCACCTCTAATATTAGACCCTAAAGTGAATCATCGATAGCACAGCTATCTATAATTACTGCTAAGGACAGAGCAAGGGCTAGGCTTTGCTTAGGGTTGCGAAACTCACCTGTAACTCGACAACTGGTACCATTGTAGAGCTGGTGACCTTGAACACACGCACAGGAGTAAGAGCCTGGGACGTTACGGCATAGCTGACCACAGGGACCGTAGGCCTTGGAGCACTCATCTATATCTGATAGAGAGTCAGAAGTCAGAGATGACCACGGAGCAATCTTTTGAGTGTTTTGGGGCCACTGGGCCCCCTTTCAGATGCTCACTGGACACGTATTATGTGGAAATCCCTGTGCTGGGTGCTGGGGCGGACAGTCCCTGCCTCTATGGAGTTGCCATACAAGTAAGTGTAATTCAGCAGGAACGTCAGTGTGGAGACCCCAGATGTGTGGCTGGTACAGAATCCAGATGGAAGTTACCCTAGCAACACTGTTGGCGGTGTTGCTGATTCAGAATGAATGGTAAGATGCTTGTGCACTGCTGGGGGGAATGTCAAGTGGGGCAGCCCCTGTGGAAAAGAGTTTGAAGTTTTGTCGAGTGAAACGTAGAAGTTACCGCATGATATGACAATTCCCCTTCTGGTGCATACCCTGGAGTATCGAAAGCTGGGATTCAGACATATGTACACCAATTGTCCATAGCATTGTCCACAATAGCCAAAAGGTGGAAACCACCCAAATGCCCATCAACAGATGGATCAACAAAATGGGGCATATACATAGAATGAGGTATTTGGCCTTAAAAAGGGAAGGAGAGTCTGACACCTGCTACGACATGGATGAACCTTAATGACAGGCTAAGTGAAATAAGCCAGACACAGAAGGACAGATACCACATGACTGCACTTAGATGCAGGACTAGAACAGGCAAATTCAGAGAGACAGAAAGTGGATAGAGTTTCCCAAGGACTGGGGACAGAGTTCTTGTTTAATGGGGACAGTGTCTGTTGGGGAAGATGAGAAAGTTCTGGAGATGGATCGGGGTGATGTGTACACCCGTTGTGAATGTGGTGGAGGCCACTGAATTACACCCTTAAAGTGATTAAGATGGTAAATTGTATGGCATGTATGTCCCGCTGCCATAAAAACTTCAGAAGATGCACCAGACAAACTCTGACCTGCACAGCTCTGCCCGTCCGGCTGTAACCGCCACCCAGCTCCACACGAACACTGGACTCCCCAGGTGGTGTCCCTGCACTGCCTCTCACAGCCCCCATTAGCCAGGGAGCAGTTTTTCCCTGGTAGAGATAGGGCAGCGGTCAGGAGAGCTGAACACAGTACGGATCAAACGTGGTGTTACAACCCCCTACATGGTGAGAGGACTAAGCTGTGGTGTTACAACCCCCTACATGGTGAGAGGACTATAGAGGACGTCTGAAGAATAACCTTTGACCCTGCCCTCTGACCTAGGAATGTGGAGGCTTTGGGGCAAGAGCATAGAACAGGGCAAGTGAGGAATCATGGAGCAGGGGAAAGGACTTTTCTAGGCAGACAGTCTGGATAATTTCAAATGCTAGTGTATTGCTCACCCACGGAAGGGCCAGCAACCTCTTCCCTATTTTCTCTAGAAAACAGGAGTGGCCAGGACCCTCGCCTCAGGAAGCAATATAGTAATTGCTTAGTCTCAGCGAATTACCTCTACAGCACCGGAAACCTGTGCTTTGTCCCACTGTTCATGCTTTCAGTGTCTTATGTGTTCCTTTAGTAGAAAGCGGCTTTCACAGCCCTTAGCAGCACTACAAAGGTCTCATCATACACATCTAAGCCCAGATTTAAGGAGGAAGTGAGACAGATGACAAAGTGACCTGGGGACAGGTGCTCCCCCCCCCAACTTGAAACAACAGTGATTTTTATAGTGAGAATCACAAGGTTTTAAGGTTTGAGATGCTTGCTCAGGAGCCTCCCTCCTCACCAGGAAACAGTCTTCCTCAGTCCTTCCTCAGTTAAATCCTTAGAGAATTCACCATATGGTCTTGAACACGTGATTCGCTTCTCAGTGGCAAAGTCTGTGTTTTTTTATTCCAGAATTTTTGGAGCAATGTGGTTTGAGGCATGTAGTCTGTTTCCCTAGAGCCATAATGTGAGGAGAACTCACAAAGTTTTACAGCTCAGGGAAGCTTTGCACACACTCAGGAGACCAGAGCCGAGGCCCGGAACTTGTAGGATGTGGGGGACCCGCCATGGAAGGGTGACTGCTGACGTAGGGGTTTGGTCCAAGCATTCCCAGAGAGCGTGGACCCCCATGATAACTAAGGCATTGGCTGATGTAATCGGAGTCTCCCCCCCCCCCACGTGACACCCGGCAATTGGGTCCTCACCACATGTAGTGGGTTCATCAGCACCATCCGCACAGTCTGCCTCCCCATCACACATCAGGGATTCCAGGATGCATTTCCCTTCATCGCATCTAACCATGCCTTCTGGACAGGAGGCTGTGTAGGAAGAAGAGCCTTCTTTTCCAACAGCACGTGGGGGAAGGAGGAGTCAAAACAGACAATCATTAATTACAGTAAGGCGGCAGGATTTTCAGAACCAAGGCAAGTCTAGGTAGGAAAGAAAGTCTTATCATTTTAAGCAGAGTTATCAGGGAATTGGGACTTAAGACTTGATAACGATGAAGTCACCCAAGCCACTGGGCGCTGGGTTGAAATAATATTGAATTCGAATTGAATTAGTATTAAGTAGTTGTAATTGAAATGGTGTTAAAATCTGTCAACATGAACCCTAAAGGAAGACCCTCCTACAAAACCAGTTTATACATGATAAAAATGTTAGAATCTGAATATATTCAATATTGCAGATTTAATTCTAGAAAGATCAAGTGGGATTGTGGTTTGCCATGAAGTTGGGGGTTCCACTGCATTGTGTATGTGGGGTAAAGAAAAGGAACGTGGTACTCATCAAGTTCTTCTCAGGGGTTGGGGGGTGGGGGAGGGAGTCCTCTTTTAATGAAAATTTCCCCCCGTCATTGACTACACAAGGACGTGAGGCATCCGTTAGGAGGCTTCCTTCAGATGTGGACGCTCTGGGGTTCTGAGCCGTGGCCATATGGCCTAGAGCGTCCAGCAGAGTTACTATTCGAGCACTGCTCGATGCTTCCATGGACAGCTAACTACATCTTGGTCATTGCTAGGAAACATCCTGTTTTTAGATATAGGATGGAAGTCTCGGTTATAGGAATTAAAATGCAACTTTTATAAAGCAGCCCACATGGTACAACAGTCCTCTTCAGAGGATAGGCCGGGAGGGGCGGGGGAGGGGCACTCACCACAGGCGTCCTTGTCTGAGAAGTCCTCACAGTCATTGACCCCATTGCACCTCCAGCTATCCGTGACACACACCTGGTTCCTGCACCGCCACTGGCCCACCAGGCAGCGCTTTGGGGAGCAGCATGCTTCATCGAGCCCATCTCCACGGTCCGCGTGGACATCACAGAGTTCCCAAGCCTCGCGACACTGAGAATGTCCCGGACACCTGACTTTCTGGCCAGGGCATGCCGTGGAGACCTCTGTAAAAGGTAGGCGTTGGCTCAGTGTGGTGGAACGGCTGAGCTGCAGCCTTGTGTATTTGGGTAGTCACAGTTTGCTCATGGATTTGTTCTCCAGAAAACCAAGAATCGAATGGGATGCGGGCCCCTGGAGATGTGGCCCCCAACTCTGTACACTGAAGTTTCACCCCCAAAGCAGTTTAAAAAGCCAACAGAGGCAAGAATCTTTTAGGTGATTTTGCAAAATGCAGAAGTGGATAAAAGGTCACCTGTCATCCCGGCGACAATCGAACATCCGGCAGAAGACTATCCAGTGACTCACTGGTGTCACTTAACTGCGTGGAGGTTCATCGACGTGGCTAACACAGAACATGTCCGAAGAGAAAATAAATTGTACATACCACAGTTAACCTCATCGGAGCGTCCAGGCAAGTCCCCTGCGCCATCACAGAGCCAGCTAACAGAAATACACTTCCCATTGTCACACTGCCAGGCCCGTGGGTGTCCACGACACACTTCCTCTGCGGGCCGGGGGTAGTGTTCGAGAGGCAGAGAGGAAGAGGTGTTTGTCAGGGTGTTGGCAGCTTTTCAATTTGGGTTTCGTATGAAGTATTTTCATTAGCAAAAGTACAATTAAGTCCCGGTCTGCCACGGAGTCCATCCTAAATTTGCCTGCCCTTTCCATGTCACCCCGAAACAACACACCATACCCCTGCCTTCCAGCTTCGGTACTTATTTAAAATGTTTTATCCCAGTTTCAGTACTTGTCCCATGCTTAAGCTAGACTTGAAGGTGAGAAGCCAGACTTGTGCTGGATTTTCTATTCCAACTAGCCCCCCACACTTGTCCTGAGAACAGTGCTACCAACATGTACATCCCTAGACTTAACCTGCTGAAAGCCGCAACAACCCAGCACACCTAATATTCCTGAATACCCCCTAAGAGGGAAAACCCTAAGACCTGACACCGTCAGCCAGGCACACAGCACTAAGGGCCATTCCTGGATGAGAACACAATAGAGCGAGGAGTGCTCACCACACTGCTCATCACTCCCATCAGGGCAATCTTGCTGTCCATTGCAGAGCCAGGTCACAGGAATGCACCTTTCCCCACACGCAGCTTTCCTCGTCATGTTACACCTTACTTCATCTGCATTGGATGAACAAAGAGCAAATCATGCAAGTTCCTGGCTTCCTTGGGTACAAGAGAACACCTTTCCACGAGAAGCTGCAGTGAAAAGGTCATTCAGAGGAAGGTCCTTCATCTAATACCCAGAACACTAGGGGGATTCAGTACCATAAAAATCCACAACACTTCTGCAGTAATGATCCTTGGAAACTGTTCTTTCTGGTGGTGTGGAGTTGGGAAATTGCCATTCACCTCTGTTTTCCCATTCGAATGGGGCCAACCTGCACTGTGCTCAAAGAGACCCAGCTACTTCTCCAGATCTGGTTTGATCTTAAAGACTCTGTATGAATAGTTGCACATTTAGAAGTCTAAGCTCAAAGTTTGGGCTCTAGTTTACTTTAAAAAAAAAAAAGATTTTATTTATTTTTTTGACAGAGACATAGAGAGACAGAGACACAAGCAGGGGGAGTAGGAGAGGGAGAAGCAGGCTTCCCGCTGAGCCGGGAGCCCGATGCGGGGCTCGATCCCAGGACCCCGGGATCATGACCTGAGCCAAAGGCAGATGCTTAAACGACTGAGCCACCCAGGCACCTGGACTCTAGTTTACTTTTAAGCATGTGCAGACACATCTAAAAATTAGATTAGGATTTTGGGTCCTACATACTATCTTCATAAGAATGACTCTAATAGGTTGGTTATAAATCTTTAAGGTTAGGTTTCAGTTATTTGCATGAGACTGATTTACACTATCTGTTTTATTCAAGTCATGAACTTGTGTTTATCAACCTTGAATGATTAATGCTCAAAAATAAGCCTGTTATGGAATGTGGTCCTCAGAAGGAAGCACCAGGAAGGGCTGACTATACTGAATTTACTACACTGTCCTAACTTTCACAGAGAAAAAGCCAATCTTTAGTTCCTAGAAAAGATAAACCACATGGTCTGTACTAGAAGTCTCTGCAAAATGCAGTGAAGAACCCCCCTCCATGGTCCTACTCCCAGACACAATTTGTACATGGAATGGAAAGTGGTACGCAAGGTTGTGCAATGGAAATTGACAATGGAAGGCCATTGTGTAGACCACACCTTCTTTGGTAAGCGACCATTCCTTAGTCTTACTTGTATCCCTCTAAGATAGTACTTTTAGCTTAGCTACTCAAGGTTTGATTTTGTTTTAAGGCTGACTTATAAAAACATTTCAAATATTCAGACAGTATTGGTTACTAATGGGTAGCTAACAACTCTGCCATCTACTCACGTGCCATGCAAGCCCTCTCACTTAGCTTGACCAAAACCATTGAGAGCAGGTGATGTTACCAGCCATTAATATGGAGCACAGATTTAGCTGTCAGGCTACATAGGTTGGCATTTCAGTGAGATCACTTACTAACAACATGACCTTGGGAGAGTTACTTCCTCTCTCTGGATCTCAGTTTTCTGCCTATAAAATGAGACTAGTAAATAAGTGATCAGAAGAGAAAGATTCATAGATTAAATGGCCACAAAGCCACTTGGCGCAGTATACCCACCATATAAATCTTCATAAAGCGTTAACTCTTTTGCTACCACTTCTGGAAGATCCTTCCAGAAGGATCCCAATTAGGGGTCCAGTCAGCCCTCAAAGACTCACACTTGCAGGTGAGTCACACCTTGAACAATATTTTGCCCTGGTGATTCTCAGTCTGGAGACCAAGTGTGCATGTAGATTCTACACAACCGCAGATGGGTCTCAAGATATTACTTCTCACTTATGTAGATGCTTACTGTGAATAAATCAGAAATGTATTAATATATTTACTTCTATATTAAGTATAGGGTAGCTTTCTCATAGTCTGTTAATATGCCAAGTAGGATGATCACATGCTATTCTAGAACAGACATCCTAAAGAGGGCTGTATGCCATAAGGCTTCGGAAACCACCGCTTTGTAAAAAATGCAAGTAGCTGTAAAGGTGCTTCAGGAGTGATGCAAAAAGACCACACAGAGCAAGGGCTTCTCATCACTGCAGAGATGCCCCACCAGGTGAGGCAAAAATCCTGTGGGTTAGAATCCCTCCTGAAGACAAACAACTCAGTTAAGCGGCACCTCCTCCAAATTAGTTAACACCCCCCTTGACCAAGAGTCTGCATAAGTTAAAATGATTTAAAACCAGCCTTCAATCTATGAGGGCTATTGAGGAGCACCTGTCGGGAGAGATCCGCAGGCCAGACAGTTTGACAAATGCTAGGCACCTCCTAGACATAGGTAAGCCAACAACCGGCCACCCACCACTTGGAAACTGTGGGTGTCTCAGTCACCCTGGGGCATGGACTCAGCTCTCCTCTGCCCTGGGGTCTGCCTGAACCTGAGTGGTATATCAAGTGCCACAGAACTGCACCTCAGACCCAAGCCCCATTTCCCCGTGCTGTTTCTGGAGTGAGGTTATGTCTTCCCGAGGCCCCGGGCCTCCACCCAGGCTAAATCTGCTGCCTGGTGATCCCTGAGCTGCGGGTCCCCTCGGAGACCAGGGCTAGAAAGCGGATCCCACTAGGCCAGGATGTTGGGGGAAGGAAGAGGGTGCGCCCTGCACTCAGGTGTGCAGAGAGCTCTCTCCCACACGCTTGGGGAAGGATGAAGGAAAGACACAGAGGGTGTCCGCGGAGCCCACCTACCCTTCCACCCACTGGGCAGAATGGGAAGGAGTCAAGCGCAGAGAAGCAGGGGACCACGCAACTCATCTGGCGCCCCCCCCCCCCCGAAGGCCCGACGTCACCCTCCTCTGTGGAAGGTCACTGCAGAACGGGGGCTGGGGGGCGTCGCGCACACCAGCCAGGGTGCCCCAAGCTCCCCTCCCGCCCCTTGCAGCGCCCCCCAGCCCGCCACCCCTGTACCCTGTGAAGCGGGCTGCCGTCCCTTCCAGGGCGCCCCGCCCGCGGCCCCACTCACCGGTCCCGGAGCCCGCGAGGCCGCCCAGCGCGGCCAGCACCCGCGGCAGGAGCAGAAGGAGCGCCCGGCGCCCCATGGCGGGGAGCGGACTGGGCGCCTCGGGGCTGGCGTGGCGCTTGCGGGAGGAGACCGCGGGCGGGAGGAGCGCGGGCGGTGCCGGGGGCGGGCTTTCCTCGGCTCGCGCCGCTCATTGGGCCTGGCTGGGGCCGTGGGCGGGGCGTGGGGAGCACCGACGCCGCCAGCTGCCGGGGCCGCGCTGCCCGGGCCCCAGCCAGGCTGCCGGGAGCACGGCGCCCGCCTCTCCGCAGGTCTCCCCTCCTGCCGTGGGACAGGAGACACTCGCCTAACTCGGGGCCTAGCCATTGCCACGAGGAGGGGCAAAGTGGGAGCGCTCAGCCATGCTTAACCAAAGGATTCCCAAACTTTTAAGAGCACAGGAATCACCTGGCACTCTCCTTAATAGGCAGACTCTGACCTTACAGGTCTGGAGCGGGGCCTGAGAGTCTCTAACAAAATCGTCATCAAGTGATGCCTTTGTTGCTGGTCCTCAGACCTCACACTGAAACCCCAGGGCTTAATAGCTTCCAAACTAGGGCAGCACTGTGAACCCAGGTCTCAGGAACCCTTCTCTGCCAGGACTCCCGCTCTGCCTCCTGCCTTCCCAGCGCACCGTGGCAGAGGCAGGCCCTCCTGACCTGGGTCTGTGCCGATAGCTCTGAGGTGTCAGCCCTGAAAAGCACCAAAGCCCTGAAAAACACCATTCCTCTTCCAGTCTGTGTCCCTGCGGGAGTGGAATGCTTGCTCTCATCAACCATGGGACACCGACATGGATTTGGTGGGTGGAAATCCCTGGAGGGTCGCAGACTTCTAGGATGGGAAGGATTCGAAGGTCATTTTATCCAAATGCTGCCATTCGGGGATGAGATTATGGATAAAAATGAGAGTTGGTGACACGTTACCAAAGACATAGACCACCCTCCCATCCCCTTCTTTAGCTAAGCTGTGGCACTCCTTCTTTCCAGTACACCCAGAGAAGTGAGTGTCACATTCTCGGAGAGAACACGACCGAGTTAGAATTTTAGAACGTTAAACTGGCAAGGAACATTTATAGTGTTTGGGAGCTCAAGCAGCAAAAAACACCAGGAAACAAAAATAGAAACAGAAAACTGAATTGCAAAGTGCCTTCTTAGATTTTATTTGCAACACAGTACTCCAACGGCTTTTTTTAAAATCATACCTCCTCTTCATGTTCACTGCTGGTCCCATCAAACCACACTTTGAAGATATCAGAATGCCATATGCTCTGAAGTTTTCTTTAAATTCGTTGTATGCTCTGATTGCATAAGCCACTTAAAAAGACCCCTCCACTTTTAACAAAAATCTCCTAGTATATCATACTGACTTCTGCTGAAACGTTGTTGCTTTAGAAACAGATTATCTCAGATGCTTAATGGTCTTGAGTGACACAATAGAGCAACTCAGAGTTTTAAGAATATAGACTAGTTTTCCTCCCAGAGAGGAATTGAGGCTAGTGGTGAGTACCTGGAATTGAAGTGTGGGAGACCTGGGTTCAGTCTCAGCTAAATGAAGTGATATGTGGATACAAATGGTAGCTATGTTATGAACAGCCAGTGTCGACTCTTAATAACCCACACCAGCTGAAAAAAGCCACAGACATGAGTGATAGAAGTAAGAATTTCGGTAACATTTATATTTGTCTTTAAATCCTTATATTGCGACTCGTTCTTAGTGACATGTGTTGTCCTCTCCTAGGTCTGTCCCCACATTTCACCTTTTCAATCGGCTCTGTCAGCCTGTGGTGATCAGAATAATGTCCCACCACCACCTGAAAAAGGTAACATTCTAATCCCCAGAGCCTGTAAATTGTGATTTATTGTTGTTTTGGTTGCAGGATATGAAGAAAATCTGGCCTCACACAGAGAAGTGTTGGCTACAGAAGAAGTAACAGCCTTTCCAGTTAAGCGTAGTTACTCTTTGATGCTGTTACTGGTTTGATTTTTCTGCCTCCCAAAAAAATATGTCAATGTCCTAACTCCCAGTACCTCAGAATGTGACCTTATTTGGAAAAGGGTCTATGCAGATTTACTCAAGTTCAGAGGAGGGCATTAGAGTGGGACATAATCCAATATGGCTGGTGTCCTTATAAAAGAGAAATATGAATGCGGATATATATATAGAAGGAAAACGGTGTGAAGAAACACAAGGAGAAGGTCATATGAAGGTGGGGACAGAGATAGGAATTATGCTTCTACAAGCCGAGGAGCATCTGAAGCTCCCGGAAGATGGAAGAGGCCAGGAGGATTTTTCTGCTAGAGCTTTCAGAGAGAACATGGACACCTTGATTCCAGACTTATGGCCTCCAGAACTGTGAGGCAATACATTTCTGTTCTTCTAGGCCACCCAGTGCTGGTAGTTTGTTATGTCAGTCCTGTGAAATTAGTATAGATATGAAGACCAGAATTTAAGAAGTGGTCATTTCTGAAAGGTTACCTGCAGTGTGGGATCCGAAACCACATCAATTTCATACTGTTCTTATTAAAATCCATCAGCCTAGGGGCACCTGGGTGGCTCAGTCAGTTAAGCGTGTGCCTTTGGCTTGGGTCATGATCCCCAGGGTCCTGGGATCAAGCCCCACGTCGGGCTCCCTCCCCGGCGGGGAGTCTGCTTCTCCTTCTCCCTCTGCCACTCCCCTGGCTCACACACACACACTCTCTCTCTCTCTCTCTAATAAATAAATAAAATATTTAAAATAAAATAAAACCCATCCGCCTATTTTGTACTTTGAGTGGATCTTTTACCCATGCATGACTTTGTAACATCATGCATTGATCATTTGGAAAATAGGGGTTCGCTAAGTTACGCTGATATTCCAAATGTTGACACCTTCTATCCTACAATATTTTTATTTTTTTTAAGATCTTATTTATTTGAGAGAGAGAGACTGAGAGATAGAGCACATGAGAGGGGGGAGGGTCAGGGGAGAAGCGGGCTCCCTGCTGAGCAGGGAGCCCGATGCGGGCCTTGATCCCGGGACTCCAGGACCATGACCTGAGCCAAAGGCAGTCGCTTAACCAACTGAGCCACCCAGGCGCCCTATCCTACAATATTTTAAAAGTCACCTTTGTGAACATCCCTACTGCTCTCATCAGAAAAGGTTTTGACTGGTGAAAAGCTGGTAAGCGCATGATGGTGGACTCCAGTTTCCAAAAACTATAATTTTCCTCGAAAGCTCAAATTGTATCATTGGTAATAGATACTGCCAGTTGTTTTCCTTGAAGGGACACATATGCACCATTCATTTTTGAGGGTCGTGTCTGCCAAGTACCCAAGTCTGAATAACCAGATGTCTATCAGTCATTCTTTCCTGTAAAAATGGTATTCTGTGAGAAGTGGGGCTCGGCATGCTTGCAACTCAGAGGGTGGTACAGGTGGTTTCCTCCTCCAACTCTGGCATGCAGCAGATGGGCTTAATGCAAACTCCCCATTTAGTAACAGAGAATATTAAAAAGCTATGTACTACCGGGCTAAAATTTAATAAAATCAATCATTTGTACCGCATGAAGTACATTCTTAAGTTTTTGTTTTGTTTTGTTTTTAAAAAGACAGGTGCCTGGGTGGCTCAGTCATTAAGCGTCTGCCTTCAGCTCAGGTCATGGTCCCAGAGTCCTGGGATCGAGCCCCACATTGGGCTCCCTGCTCCGCGGGAAGCCTGCTTCTCCCCCTCCCACTCCCCCTGCTTGTGTTCCCTCTCTCACTGCGTCTCTCTCTGTCAAATAAATAAATAAAATCTTTAAAAAAAAAGGCATATTTTAAAACTACAAGGATGTGGCAGTGCAGAATATACTGACCACAGTACAGTACAGTTTGGTACCACTGCCTTGATTCATGGTAAGGAAGCAGCAGTTCTACCCACCATTAGTGTTTGTTTGTTTGTTTGTTTACCATCAGTGCAAATGTCAACATAACAAAAAAGGCAAATATTATTTTGTAAATAGTTTTGGCCTTGTAGACCCACAGGTATCCATAGACCATCTCAGAAAGCTCTCATATCCACCATATATAAAGAACTCTTATAACTCCATAGGAATGGAGTTCCTAAGCTGACCCCTTTCTTGCTCCCAGCCACCTTGGCAGTTGCTGGTGTTGGGGCTGTCCCACACCTAAGGCAGGAAGATGGTGGCTGCAAAGAAAACAAAAGTCTTTGGATTCAATCAACTCTAGGCTCCAACTCATTATGAGAAGTGGAAAGTACATGCTGGGGTACGAGCAGACTCAAATGATCAGGCATGGCAAAGCAAAATCAGTCATCCTTGCCACAATTGTCCAGCCTTGAGGAAATCTGAGGTGGAGTACTACACCATGTTGGCTAGAACCGGTGTCTACCACTAATAGTGGCAATAATACTGAATTGGGCCCAACATGTGGGAAATACTACAGGATATGAGCACTGTCTCTCATTGATCCAGGTGACTCTGATATCATTAGAAGCATGCCAGAACAGACCAGTGAAAAGTAAATCACGCAAAAGTTTTCTTTAATAAAACTGGCCAGAGCTTATTTTTTTTTAAAAAGCTAAATGACCAAAATTTTTAGCTGGTTAAAATTGGAACCGCCACTTCACAAAAGTAGATATATGAGTGGCCAATAATACATAAAGAGATTTCTATACTTGTAATTGTCAGAGAAGTACAAATTAGGTAGACACAGCTTTATAAGCACTTAGATAAGCTCAAATAAAAAAAATAACTTGATAATACCAAATGTTAATCAGGATGTGGAGCATCTGGAACTCTCATCCATCGCTGGTAAGATGTAAAATACAACACCCAGTTTAGAAACACAGTTTGGCAGTTTCTTATAAAATTAAACATCTACTTAATATATGACCCAGTGATCCCTCTCCCGGATGTTTAACAAAGAGAAATGAAAGCATGTGTTCAAAAATAGACTTTTATGTGAATTTTATAGCAACTTTATTCGCTCGAGCCGCAAATTGTACTAACGCAGATGTTTATCGACAGCGGATCAACAGTGTGTGAGGTATATCCATACAATAGAATATTATTCAGCAATAAAAAAAGAACAAACTACTGATAGGTCCAACAACTTGGATAATTCTCAAAACCATCATGGTAAGTAAAAAGGACATGCACAGAAGAGTACATATTGTATGATTCCATTTATATGAAAGTCTAGAACAGGCAAAACTAAGCAATAGAATGGAATTCAGACCAGTGGTTGTCTGGGGTGGGTGACAGGGACTACAAAGCTATAAAAGGAAACTTTCAGAGATGATCGTGCATGGAATGGTGCTTGCACAGGTGTGTTCATTTGCTAAAACTCACTAGACTATCCTCTTAAAATGAGGGCATTTTATTGTAAACTATAGCTCAATAGATGCTTTTTTTTCTTTTTAAATGTTAGGCTCAGGTGAGTTTTTTTTTTTTTTTTGCCTGAGATCTAGTTCACTTTTAAAGGAAAGATAATTTGGAAGCTATTAAGACCATTACTGATCAGAGAAAATTTTGGAAATAACTCCATTTTATCTTATGAAATCAATATAATTTAATACTTCATAACAGACGTATTATATATGAAAATGGAGACAAAAAGTCTAAACACAATTAAAGTAAATTGTATCAAGTAGTTTAAAAAACAGTACTGAATAATAAGTATGGTTTATTTTGGTAAGGCAAAGTTCATTTATCATTAGGAAATCTTTAATTAATTAACTCAAAAATTGAAGGGTTAATGTTATATTATCCATATGATTTGTAAATATATGCTCAAAAACTTAGATGAAATTCAGCAGCCATTCCTATAAGACAGGGAAACATAATAGTCAGTACAATAAAATGTATTATAAAAGAAAAAATATTTTATTTACCAATGCTGCTATATCCAGAAAACTTAGTAAACCCTAAGTCAAACTAAAATTAGTAAGAGAATTTGCTAACATGGGTGAAAACAATATGACAGTACCTTCTCTGAAAGCAAAAAAAGCAGTGGAAATGGAAATGCAAAAAAAAAATTAAAAATAACAAAATCTATAAAATACTTACAATAAAAAAGACACAGGACATAGATTGGAACTATAAAAACTTACCAGATTTTATTAATATTAAATACAATATATGGTAAATGTAATATGTTACATATTATGATATATTTCTATTAATATTAAAATAGTATATTATAATATTTCCTATTAATATTAATACAAAGATACATGTGTTTCTAGATATAAAGACCTTAACTTCTTTATTATAATTTTTTTTAAGATTTTGTTTATTTATTTGACAGAGAGAGAGATCACAAGTAGGCAGAGTGGCAGAGGCAGAGGGAGAAGCAGGCTCCCTTCTGACCAGGGAACCTGATGTGGGACTCAATCCCAGGACCCCGGAATCATGACCTGAGCTGAAGGCAGATGCTTAACCAACTGAGCCACCCAGGTGCCCTTGGTAAGAACCTTTTCTTAATCATCTTTGAGCTCCACCATCTAGCACATTTTTGGTATAAGTGAAAAATCTGTGATAGTTGTGTGGGTGAATAACTTCTAAAGGAGAGGATCCAACTGTTCTGTTCTCTACTGAAGACAGCGTCCTTCTATAACAATGCTCCAGAACCTAGTGGTCAAATGCTTAACTGGCTTTTGGTGTGGCCCAACAAGACACATCCTGCAATCATCTACAGGGGCTTAACTGAACGGGTCGTGATAGTTAATTTTATGTGTCAGCTTGAGAGGCTAAGCGATGCCCAGGTAGCTGGTAAAACATTATTTTTGGGGCATGTCTGTGAGGATGTTTCTGGAAGAGATTAGCATTTGAATCGGTACACTGAGTAAAGAAGATCCACCCTTGCCGATGCGGGCTGGCATCATCCAATCCATTGAGGACCCCGATAAGAACAAAAACATGGAGGAAGTTGTGAATTCTCTCTTTCGTCTTGACCTGGGACATCCATCTTCTCCTGTGTTCCAACATCGGGGCTCCTGGTTTTCCAGCCTTTGGACTCCAGGACTTACACCAGCAGTCCCCCTGGCTTCCCGATTCACCCGCTTTCAGATGGCATATCGTGGTATATATAAACCCCTATCATCGTGTGAGCCAATTCCCATAATAAATCTCTTATCCATATATCTATATCAATGTCTCTCTTTATATATCCTATTGGTTCTGTTTCTTTGGAGAACCCTGACTAATCCATCAGTGTCATGAAATTTGAATGAATGTCATCCTAAATTTGAACCGTATATAAAACCAAAATCTAGACTCCAATGCCTGAGCCTCTAGAGTTCTATTAGGTAATTTTTTGGCACATTCAAGATTCTGTCTAGAAAAATCTTATATTAGTTCTCCTATTTTTATACATATCTTAACAGGAGATTTGCATTTATGGTTATGCCCCAAAATTTCAACCCATATAAGGAAAACAAGACAGAAAAATTATGTAATATAATCTGCAATGCTGAACTCTCACAAGTGGGATCTATCATGCAGGTATTCTGAAACTTTATATTTTTACTTTTTTTCTGAAGTTCCATGTCTAGTGAAAATGAACCGATATCTTAGTAACCAGTGTCCTGCCTACACGATATACACGATAAATGTGGAACCAAGTTGAACTGCTCTTAATGATTGTTCTGCTGTTAAAGGTTTTTTTCTTATTTTCGATTTTTTAATTTAATGCCTCAGCCTTCTGATCCGATCTAGAAAATACAGGTTGTTTTATAAAAACTAAAGTGCTTTATGAATTTAGTTGATTAATATTAATAAAACAGCCCTCCCTCTGTGCTCTGGTTGATTTAAAGAAAAAAAAAATGTCAGGAAGTGAAATTCTGCACTCTATGCAGTAGGCTCTTACAGAATTTTTTTTCCTTCTTTAAATGTTTGTATTGTTATGTTAATCACCATACATTGCATCATCATTACCTACATTTGTGATGTAGGGTTCCATGATTCATTGTTTGTGCATAACACCCAGTGCTCCACGCAGAACGTGCTCCTTAATACCCATCACCAGGCTGACCCGTCCCCCCACCCCCCGGCTCTTACAGAATTTTATGGAGCACCAAGCACTGAAGATTCAAAATAATTGAAGATATGTGTCCTACAATTTACAGCAGTAGTAACAGCCTAGCACACCAATGGCTGTAACAGGACAGAACGGTACGATAAATGTTACACAGGAACACACGGAGGTATGTTATGGACACAGAGAGGAGACAGGGGTTGGCCTGGGAGATGCACAATCAGGACAGGCTTCAGAGAGGTCATGATGTTGAGCTAATTTTTGAAAGACATGTTATCTATGTAAAGAACATTCCAGGCAGACAGGGTAGAAACTGTGAAGACACTGAGGCATGTTCTAAGAAATTCCCATTAATGGAGGATTGCTGGAGTGAAGGGTTCTCATGAGGTGGTAGCAGGCGAGGAAGCTGGACTGTCTAGGCGGATCCTAGAGCATGAGGTGCCTGATGAGCTAAGCTGAAGAAAACTTTGGACATCCACATAGGAGTACAAAGATTCAAACTAGACCCAGGTTGAGCCTTCAAGAGGTAAAGAGGAGATCCAGGGGGGAGGGGATGAGGTGATGAACAGGTTGCAGGTATAGCCATTCTAGAAGTTCTAACCAGATGGAGCCATGGTCCAGCAACTGGAAGTAAGAAACCATATCCATACTGCCGAATTCCCTCTCCCTGGCCCCTTGGAGAAGGGTAGAGTCACCAGACATGGAATCTGCCAGGAGAGGAATGGTCTGGAGGCAAGGATGGACAACAACCTTTATTTCAAAAATCCACTGGCCATAGATTCTTTAATAACATTGAAGTTCATAATTAGGATCTCAAAAAATCTTTTGAACTATCAAACATATACTGAAATGTGGTGACATGGCAAAGAACTTGGAGTGAGAAGACCTGAATATTACCATACAGCAACACTTTGCTGATTTTTTGGCCCCTTGGGATCTGGGCACCTTCTTAAAAGCACCTAAATTGCTTTGTGGAATTACCTCCTCCATGCTGTGGGGGCATCTTGGTGGGAGCCTAGCCCTGCCTCTCACTAATGGCCAGGGTCAGATTCTTTCTCTGCCCTCCCCAGTAGGGTAAGGGAGCAGGCACGTAACCCAAACATGGCTGATTCATCTCCCCTGGGACTTTGAATTTTGAGCCAGCAACATTCCCAATCTTGAGGGAAAGCATTCAGACTTTCTCCATTATATAAGATGTTCACTATGGGTTTTTTTATAGACGCCCTTTAACAGGTTGAGAAAGTTCCTTCTATTCCTGGTTTGTTCGGTATTTTTATTATGAAAGGAGTTAGATTTTGTCAAGTGCTTTTTTTGAGTCTACTGAGATGATCATGTGGTTTTTATCCTATTTTCTTCTAATATGATATATTATATTGATCTACTTGCAGACATTAAACCAATGTTTTGGTCTGGCCTCAGCCTGTCAAGTAGGAATGCCTGCGGCGCTCACCTGGGCCCCACTACTCACTGCAGCCCCCACAGACTTCTCCCGACCAGAACTGTGGCCGGATCGGCCCTTGCGGTTCTTATTATGATTGCAATTAATAATAAAATGATGGGGCATATTGCTACAAAGCTTTATACGAATGATTGATACTAAAGTTATTAATTTGGTGTTATAAGTATTTTATCTTCTAACTGTGGGATTTGCTAATTTGTATATGTTTAAGCATCGTGAATCTGCGTCAGTGAGCTGATTCACCAATACCTTATACTCTGCCAAGCTGGGTAGCAGAGAACCGTGTGGGTGTCCACGTAAGTCTCAAACAGCCAAAAGGAATAAATGTTGAATGATGATGTGCCAAGAGATATTAGTCTGTAAAGATTTCATGAAAGAGGTGAAATTTAAGCAGCCATTTGAAAGAAAAAAGAAACATGCTACAGAGGATCATTTATGTAGCAAGTCAGATCTGTGTTAATTTCCCTAGCTGTTGAATTGGCAGCAATGGCAAGCTGAACCATGTTGGAAGCACCCATCTGTTGGAGTATAAATACCAGAGAATCACCTTTTCCCAGCCTCCCTTGCGGGTGTCCATCTGGGCCATCTGATTAACAGATTGCTAATATAATCTGGTGTGACATGAGACATTTTGAAAACGGCCACCTGCTTCTCCACCAATGACTTTAACCATGTTTCTTGGAGGAGTCTCCATTCCATGGATGCATTGACTTCACTCCTTGCCCAAATCTGTGTTGTTGGATTATTTCCATTTAAAACACCGCACTTTCCATTTCTAAAGAGTCATTCAAATGTTATTGTCACCAGTAAAAATGAGTCATCTTAACTCTTGCTGTGTTTCTCCAAAGAGTATGCCCAGGGTCACTCAACCTAAAAGGCAGAGAGTAAAAGATCTTGAAGTTATGGAGCAGGAAAAAATAGTAAGTCCCGTACTGGCATTTCCTTTATAGCGTTATTAGTCTTTATCCTAAAAATAGTGGCAAATGTCAGCATGGAATCATCACAGCAGGGACCACAAAAGGTACAGATATAGCAAGACGTCAGAGCTGCAGCCGAATGTTTGGGGACAGTGTCCGTGCCAGCATGTTCTATTTACATATTAAGTTTCTAACAAGAAAAGCATTCGTGGGCGTCTGGGTGGCTCAGTCAGCTAAGCGTCTGCCTTCTGCTGTGGTCATGATCCTGGGGTCCTGGGATCAAGCCCCTCATGGGGCTCCTTGCTCAGTGGGGAGCCTGCTTCTCCGTCTCCCTCTGCTCCTCGCCCCCCCATACTCTCTCATGCTCTATCTCTGAAATAAATAAAATCCTAAAAAAAAGAAGAAGAAAAGCATTTGTTAGTGAATTTCCTCTATACCCTAATAACAGTTGCCTTGTTGGTTCCATCAGGTATTCATCAGGTCAAATAATTCCACCCATTCTACCTGGTTCTCCCTCTCACATCACCCCCCTCCTAAGTCCCCTGGCTGCACCCCCGCTCTGGCCCCGGGGGCGCCTCCCAGGTGCCCTTCTCAGAGGCTTGCATTCGGTGTCTGTGCTTGGCACCCGCGTGCTTGGGGGCCGTTCACGTCCCTGCAGCAGGCTGCTCTCCGACGCGGCCACAGGCAGTCTTATATTCCATGGAATACAGATCCTGCTGTATCAGAAATTTTCTTTCTCTGTTTCTTTTTACCAGATACTGCAAGATCGTGTCTAAGAGAAAGACAGAGCTGCCTGATTTTATTAGACTTTTGGAAGTGCAGCTTGTTATTTCATTTACCGGATTATTTTTTCTTTCTCCTCCTCCTTTCTTTCCTTTTCTTTTTTATCTTTTGTGGTGGTGGTGGTGGTGGTGGTGGTGGTGGTTTTTGTTGTCTTGATTTGGTTCTAGTTTAGGTGTGTCCTGGTAATATTTGAAGATCATATTCATTCGCTGATAGAACATCGATAAAAATTACCACCCAGGAAGATCTGGGTGGTGAAGTGGGGAAAGAAAGCCATGGTCTGGAAATGAAGAGACCTGAATTCTTCCCCTTGCCCTGCTGCTGATTTGCTCGATGACCTTTATTAAACTCTGGAGCCTCTTTGGACTTCATGTATAAAATCAGATGATGGAAAACCGATTCTCTTCCAGATCTTTCTAAACTTCAACATTCTATGATTGAAAACCAGATTGTTACAAGCATCTAAAAACACTCTTGAAAACCTATAAGGATGGAATTCTGAGAAAATGTCAGGTTAAGTGTACATTTCTGGACCCTCCAGCCTCCGACCTCCTTTCCAAGGCCACCCAACAACCAAGATGTCTCTGATGTGCTAGCAGGTGTCCATGGCTGGGGGCAGTGGCCCAGGGCACGATTCTTTTATACTTTAAAATATGGACAGGTGATCTAGGGATCTTGTTACTATGTGCATTCCTTTTCAATAGATCTGAGGGGGGCATGAGAGTCTGCATTTCTAACTCCCAAGTAAGGCTGCTTCTGCTGCTGGACATGCATAGGTCCCTTGAGGGGTTCTTAAGTGCGTCTGAGGATTACATTCTCCGGGCGCTGGACAGGTGCAGAGACTGACTTTGGACATGCTTGGTGGAAAGCAGAAAGCTTTGCGTCTCCCACAGAGAGGCTTCAGGATACAGACTGCAGATGCTGAGGCGGTCTGAGGAAGCCCAACCGAGAGACTCCGGTGGATCTTTCTGGCACTCTGCGTGTTTGCTGCATGTGTCCTGGGGAAGACTGCAGATCCTGAGCTGAGCCACATAAGGAATGAGCTGCTCCCCAGCCACCTCCAGAAGAGACTTTCCCTGTAACCCTTCTGCCCAGTGTGCATGGCTTCCCCGTTCCCAAAACAACGAGCTCCCCCATCCACTATCAAATTAATTTGCCACAATGTCCTGCTGGTTCACCACTTAACCATGGCTTTCCACAGCCTCACTTCGGTGGGGGCTGAGGGACCCCCCCCCCGCAGCCCATTAGCAGGCAGTGAGTGAGGAAAGATGAGCAGGCTGGTTGAGAACAGGGGGGTTCGGTTGAGGTAGAATCAGCACACAAGACAGGAGGACATTTTAATAAATACATAAAAATAACTCTTTGGAGATTTAACTGGAGCAAATAGAAGACTTTCGGAACTTCAAAATACGATTTATGGATTTAAAAAGTCAGCAGACATGAGAAGTACAGTGGTTACTGCCGAGAGCCGAACTGGGATTGGGAGAAGAAATGGAAAAAAAAGAACTGAGCCCACTAAGCAAAACACAAAGAAATAGAAAATATGAAGGAAGAGATAAGAATGGGTCTTGCCTGGAGATTTATTATGTGAATAATAGAGTTTCTGAGGGAGAAAAAGCACTAGATGGGGAAAAATTCATGCTTGTATAAATATAGAAGAAAATCTCCCTAAGCTGGAGAGAGAATGTTTTCTGTCAGAAGGTGCTTGTCAATTCCCAGGCAAACTTAATGAGAACAGACTTCTATCTGGCCATACATCACTGAAATTTCTGAACCCCGAGAATGGAGAAAATAGAAGGTTTTAGACAGAGGAAACAGTACTTGCAAAATAAGAGAATCTAGGCTAGCAGCAAACGTCTCATGTGCAGACTTCTGGTAGACAAGGGCTGTGATCTGGGAGCCGTGGACAGAAACATGCCATTCAGATGTGAGGGCAGAAGAAGATTTGTAGACGTTCAAGAATTCAGAAATGTATCACCCTTGTTCCATTATCAAGGAAATCACACAATGCTCCAAAAAAAAAAAAAGAAAGAAAAAGAAAATTTAATTCAATTCCAAAACCTAATGACGAAAAAAAGTGAGAATACAAAAAAAAAGTGACAAGCGTATATATTCCTATAAAATGTATACATTGAAATTGATAAGGCCAAACGCAAATGAGCACAAACGAGACAAAGTTATGCCGTCTCTCCCTTTCCCTTCCCTCCTTTTTTCTTCAAGCCTGTATTTATATCAACATGAACTGAGTGATTCTTACTTTATGCTTTCTGTCATAATCCAATACTACTTTTTATTTTTATTTTTTCTAGAATAACAAAAAATATTTTACTAAAACACAAGATTTACAGAAGTTTCCAGACAAGCCATACAAAATGGTCACAAGCTTTTCTTGAAGGAAGGATTCTACACAGTCACAATATTAGTAGTGAGGGCTGTGATGTTTGTTTAATGTTCCCATTTTGGTTCAAACAATCAAGTTTGTCCATCTACAGCAACTAAATAAAGTTAGACTTGGCTAGAGAACATATTCTAAAGAACTGGTTCACTACTTTTAACCAATGCAATTAGATCACCATAAAAAGGGGGAAAGGAGCCCATAAAATTAAAATAACTACCTCTTCACTGCAAAAAAAAAATAATTAAAAAAACACCCGCACTTCTGCACCTAACCCTGACAACTACCTTCATGCACAGTGCTTTATACTTAAACCACGATGAGGGAAGTGAATAAAAGCAGAGAAGGGCCACTGCTTTTAAACGTTTCACAACAATCCAGATGGTACTTCTAGCCTCTGCTCATGCTTTACAACAGTGAATCAGGACGAGACATAGATTTGCTAAGGTGCATTTAATCACAAAAGAACTGAAGATGTCCGGGCTTTTATTCTGTAATGTTTCTAAGACTGTGTCCGTTAAATGCAAACAAAAAAGGAGGAAGTCTTGGCCCAACAGGAGAAGTGATGCACACTTGATGATCAGATCGATTTTAAATATTATTCATGGCATATAGCCTAGTGCATGCTCTAGCTGTTTCTATGGCTTGGGCTTCATTGGTCTTCCACTCCATCATTTGCTAATGGATCATCTGGATTGGGAGCACTTAACAAAGCCTGGATCCACAGCAGAACTGTGTGGATCTGCAGTGCTGGGGACCACTTATCTTTCAAGATATCTAAACATATTCTTCCCAACTTGTCTACATTAGGATGATAAATTTTGGTCACGAAACGTACTTTAGGGGTTGCCATCGGGTATTCCTCTGGTAGGAATAGTTCAAGCTTAAAAGTCCCTCCCTAAAAAGGAAATCCTGGGGGCCAGCAATGACCACATGAAAATAACAGGCCTTGCTCTCATCTGGTTCTGCTTTAATGCCAGGAACTGGTTCTGCCAGCAAACGCTGGGTTTCCTTGATAATCCTGTGGGGCAGCCTGGCCATCTTGTCAGATCCCGAGTTCGGCCTCTGGTCTCGATTCTCCCAATACCACTTTTTAAACATCTCTTTGCTCAAATTGTTATTGTGTATGTGTGTACAGGAAGGAAGGAAG
>NW_027397079.1:26323991-26413545 GCF_003265705.2 Callorhinus ursinus
AAGGAAGGAAGGAAGGAAGGAAGGAAGGAAGGAAGGAAGGAAGAAAGGAAGGAAGGAAGGAAGGAAGGAAGGAAGGAAGGAAGGAAGGAAGGAAGGAAGGAAGGAAGGAAGAACCAAAGAAAGAAAGAAAGAACCAAAGAATCCAAGTACCTTGTGAACACAGTATTTGCCTACATTGCCTCATTCTGGGCCATTGAGGTGGGGGAAGAATTGAAAATGAATCTTGAACTCTTTTTAGTGATTGGCTTATTTTAGCAGCATGGACAAAGTAATTCTGAAACTATTTTAGCTGAATTAAAGGACTGAGCAGACTAAACGTGCTGATTGTCAGGAGCCAAGTTCTCAATGTGGAAGAAGGGACACACAAATATGACTCCCGCTGCCAAATCTGACACAATTGAGTGCCAAAATAATGAAGTACAGTATTGAATTACAAACCATTGAAAATATCGGGATTAATCAGTCCACGTTAATAGATTGGATCGATAGGTAGGTCGGTAGATAGATAGATAGATAGATAGATAGATAGATAGATAGATAGATAAAATAAGGGCCCTTATTTACAGCAAAATGCCAAAAGCTGATTGGTAAATGTGCAGGAAGTAACAGAGCTGGAAAATCACTATTTTGCAAGCATCATATGTAATGACCGGATCAGGCAAGAACCATCAGTGGATGATAAATGTAGGGGGGAGTTGCATGGAAATGAGGTATATCATTCCGGACTGCTTATTAGTGGCAAGGGAGAAAAAGAAAACCATAATGACAGAACAGAGAATAAGACAACAGTCTGCACAGGTGATCGAACTTCACATCAGCAGTGGAGGGCAGGTAGGTATTGTGTGAGGGCAGATGAGCTAAACTAAGGGAGACCCAAGCTCACCTGATGAGAGCGAGATAAGGATGCATAACCTGAATTAATCATGGTGGAAGAATCAGACAAGTATAAAGTAAACAACCTTATATTTTTTAAATGTCAAGGGAAACTCTGCTCTTATAAAATGTGAACTTTTTCCAAGAAGACATCCAGATGGCCAGCAGACACATGAAAAGATGCTCAACATCACTCATCAGGGGAAGTGCAAATCGAAACCACAAAGAGATATCACCTCACACCTGTGAGAATGGCTAAAATCAACAACACAAGAAACACCAAGTGTTGGCGAGGATGTGGAGAAAGGGGCCCCTCGTGCACTGTCGGTGGGAATGCAAACTGGTGCAGCCACTGTGGAAGAGAGTTGGAGGGTCCTCAAAAAATTAAAAAGAGAAATATCATATGATCTAGTAATTCCACTACTGGGTATTCACCCAGTAAAATGAAAACACTAATTCCAAAAGATACATGTACCCCTATGTTTATTGCAGCATTATTCATAATAGCCAAGATTTGGAAGCAACCAAAGTATCCATCTATAAGTAAATGGAAAAGAAGAGGTGGTAAATATATATATATATATTTTATTTTATATATATATATATACACACACATACATATGTATTTATTATATACATACATATACACACAATGGAATACTACTCAGCCATAAAGAGAATGAAATCTTGCCATTTGCAACAATGTGGAAGGACCTAGCCAGATATAATGTTAAGTGAAATAAAGCAGACAGAGGAAGACAAATGGATATTCTCTTACAATGGAAACTGTAAGAGAATATCACTCTTCTTAGGAAATACAAAGTGTTTAGAGATAAGAGTAGATATAAGGGTATATATGTAACTTATCCTCAAAAAATAATCATATCTGTGTGTGTGTACAGGAAAGTAAATGATAGAGGACATTGGGGTAAAAATGTTAATAGGTAAGTCTGACAAAGGGCAGTGTAGATGTTCTTTGTACCAGCTTTCTTCTTCTTATTTTTTTTTAATTTTCTTTTTAAGGAATCTCTATACCCAACATGGGGCTTGAACGCACAACCCTGAGATCAAGAGTCACACGTGCCACTGACTGAGCCAACCCAGGGGCCCCTAGTTTTGTTTTTCTAATCATAAAATTGTTTTCTAAAAAACTTAGAAGAGGGGCGCCTGGGTGGCTCAGTCGGTTAAGCGTCTGCCTTTGGCTCAGGTCATGGTCCCAGGGTCCTTGGATCGAGCCCCGCATCGGGCTCCCTGCTCAGCAGGAAGCCTGCTTCTCCTTCTCTCTCTGCCCCTGCTTGTGTTCCCTCTCTCGATGTCTCTCTCTCTCTCTCTGTCAAATAAATAAATAAAATATTTTTTTAAAAAAGAAATCATTTTAGACCTCGCCATCTTCTGTCTACCCCTCGGAGGGTCTGCATTATTTCCACAAGGGAGAATGTGTGGGGTGCCTGGGGGGCTCAGTCAGTTAAATGGCCAATTCTTGGTTTCGGCTCAGGTCTGATCTCAGGTTCGTGAGATCGAGCCCTGCTTCAGGCTCCACGCTCAGCACAGAGTCAGCTTGAGTTCCTCGCTTTCTCCCTCTGCCCCACCTCCTCCTAAAATAAATAAATAATTTTTTTTTTAAGAGGAGAAGTTGGGGCGCCTGGGTGGCTTAGATGGTTAAGCACCTGCCTTCGGCCCAAGTCATGATCCCAGGTCATGATCCCAGGGTCCCGGGATCAAGCCCCACATCGGGCTCCTGGCTCAGCGGGGAGCCTGCTTCTCCCTCCGCCTCTGCCTCTCCCCCTGCTCATGCTCTCTCTCTCTGTATCTCTCTGTGTCTCAAAAGAAAAAAAAAAAAAAAAAAAGGGAGAACTTGTCCCACCACGAATAACATGAATGATGGCTGTCACAGGCCATAATTTGGAAGCTATCTCTAATTAAATGTTGAACTTCACCTAATACTGCCCTATTGCTGAAGACATTCTGATTTTCTTTTTTAACATAAAGAACCACAAACACATGATTTGGGGAAGTTTGTACAAATGACCTCAGATATCTTCTTTCATGCTGAAGAACAGATAAGATAGCTTCAAATGGTGTGTCAAATCTACAAATTATGGATGTTACATGCTTCCAGGTCTTTTAGATAAATTACTAAAAGCAAGTAGCAGACCCCCTACAGGGCAGTTCCAAGGAAGGCTTTATGGACTGGCTTTTTTTCCATGCCTGAGTTTCTGCTGCCACCTACAGTCTAGTCTGGGCACAGCACTCCGCCCTTCGCGCTATTCTTCGCTGTTGCTAAGGCCCCTTAAACGTCCGTCTGTGCTGCATCTGGAACAATGATTATGGTGTGTATCCCGCACGTACAGACACACATCTACGTGCCAGGAAGAAAATGAAAATGACACCATTAATTCATACCAGGAACATTTTCCCTTGCCAGCCCTGAGATGACCCGAGTGTAGAATCCCAGGGTCACACATTCTCAGACAGGAAGTTCCACTTAGTCCACACTGACCCATGCTCCTCCCCTCCAGAGTTAGCCAGAGGTAGAGACGAGGCCTCAGCCCACCCACTCCGGCACTCCAGTGCAAATAAGAATGACGATATTCACAAGAAACACAAGAAACACCACATTTACTTCATGCTTCCTCTGTGCCAGGCACTTCATCTGCGCATCATCCCATAAGAGTTCCTCTTATCCCCTTCTTTACAAACAAGGAAACAGACCAAGGCTCAGAAAAATCAAGTTCCTTGTCCAGAAAAATCATACAGCTGGTAAATGATAAGCCCCAGTTTCAAACCCAAATCTTGGGGTTCAGAGTCAACAACTCTTTACAGTACGACATGCTTGATTCGCTCAAGTACATGGGAAGATCACCACCATGGCTGAGCAACTGGGACAACTCTCCCTGCCAAGAAAGATAAAATGTTAGTTCACCATGAGGCTTTTCCATGTTTTATTTTCCTAATGGTATCTAGAGAGAAATGTCCCATTCAAAAAACCTAGAGCGGAGCGTCTGGGTGGCTCAGTTGGTTAAGCAACTGACTCTTGGTTTCGGCTCAGGTCATGATCTCATGAGTCCTGAGATCAATCCCCCCCAGGGGCTCCTCCCTCAGTGGGGAATCTGCTTGAAGATTCTCTCCCTCTGCCCCTCCCTCCCAAATAAATAAATAAATCTTAAAAAAAAAAAAAAACTAGAGCAACTGGGCGCATGAAATTGTTAAGTTCTTAAGAAGTCAAATTAGTAAAACGGCCATATTAGGTGACCACACTAGCTTCACTGAGCTGTTCATCCGGTAAAAGATGTTGCCATTCCCTCCCTCCCTCCCTCCTTCCCTCCCTCCCCCTCTTCCTTCCTTCCCTCCCCCATTCATTCATGTCAACAGGTGTCTGGAACTGCACCGGCCACAGAAACCAAACCGGGGCACAATGCAGTAGTTACACCAACAGGGGTGTGTGGGGCCCACGGGGCACAATGTGATACACTATCATCTGTCAACATTCATCTCGAGTCAATTGCTGCATTTCCTTCTTCAGATACCTTCTTCATGAAAACTATCTGATATCTTCCTCAAACTACAAAGGTGACGCAAACCTTTCTTTTTATCGCTATGGGTTTCAAAGTTTACATTTTCTTAATTTTTTCCACTTTTGTGCAGTTTTCCACCTTTTCCTTGGCTTGCTTCACTCTATCTTCTCCCTTCCCCACGTTCCTCAGGATAGCCCCCAAGTAGCAGGATAACACATACTGCAAATATTACGTTTTTTCCTCCATGTTTATATATTCACATGTGGGCGTATAAATCCTTACACCTTTGGGGGGAGAAAAGTCAAGAAAACACTTCTTTCTGTGTGTACCTATAAAGTGTGCAAAGCTATTGTTTGGCTGTTATCTTTCACCTGCTCAGCTTCCGTGCACTCTTGCAGCTGGAAGGCTCCAGAACCCACCTGCTTCAACGCTGCCTGTGGCAAGTGATAGTCAAAGCCTGCGCCTCAGATTATTCTCCTCTTAAAGATCTTCCTGATCAAAGGCTTAGTGATGACCCCAGGCAGGTGAACAAACATGTCTGCACTTCATCTTTTAGGGCAGATACAGTGTTTTCTTACATCTAAGTAACAACTCTCCAGCTTCATTTCAATCCACTTTACAGAGTAAATATTTATCTGATCCTTTGTTTCTAAAATCCTTAAAAGTTATTTGAGAAAACAAAACCTGCCCTAAAGGAGAAAGCACCGATGATTCCAGGGGAAATTCAAGGAATGGAAAGAGCACAGGCTCTGAAGTCTCAAACCCAGCCCCGCACCTGCAGGCTGTGTGGCCTTGGCCAAGCCGGTTCACCTCTCTGAGCCTCTGCTCAGTAGACATTATAAACTCTTTGCCCTCTCAATTGAGATAATACATGCAAAGCACTCAGCCAAAGCCAAGACTCGGGCATTAGTGATAGATTTTAGAAGAATACTGCTGACCCACTTTTCTACCCGAGAAGAGATGCTCCCCTTGGCTTGGCAGACAGAAGCAGAAGGGACGCAAACATGAAAATGCAGCAGGGCGGCCCGGAGAACGGGGTTCTGAGTCCACATCCCACGTCCCCACATTAACCGTAGGGCTTGGGATTACAAAACCCCCAGAGGAGCTGAGGAGCTGAAGATGGAAGTGGCCCGTACCTTACCTCCTGGGTGGATCCAGGGAGACAGCAGGACCCAGGCATCCTGTCCCCCGAACGGAGGAGAGGCCGCAGCGGGCATCACTCTGAGGGCAGCTGAGACAGCTCCCCCAAAGGTCCCAGTGACACTGGGGGGCATCACAGTGGCCCCCGAGAGGACTTGAGGTGTCAAAATGCAGAAGTCGCCTTATCTGGGTCTCTTTCCGTGGAAACCCAAATGTGGACATCTTCCAGGTGGCCAGTGGTAGTGGGATTCAGCAGAAGATGCCAGTGTGGACACACACAGATGAGGAACCAGATGCCCCCACATGCACCTTGACTCTGAACGCCGTGGCACTGAGATGCAACGCTGAGGAGGGAGGCGTGGGGTGAGAACCCCGGAATTCACAGCAGAAAACCTGAATTGGTTAAGATGGCATTCCTACTCTCAGTGGAATGTGGGCCCCAAATATGAATTCAGATATAAAAAGTAACTGATAAAGTTCAGGGGAAGGGCTTGTGTCTGAGACCCGAGCAATCTGTTTCTGTTTTGCAAATAAAGCACTTAGCTGAGCACCTGGCTGTCATACATGCTCCAACAGTGTTAACGAGGAGGATCGTTAATTACAATGTAGGCTAAAATAACAGTTCAGTGAGGCAGGATGAGAAAGTTCCGAATGACGAAGGCGCCCAAGTGTGGGGGCCCTGGAAGGTGCACGGCCCAGACCTCCTCCTGCAGGGAGCCAGCGGACTGGCTGCCCTTGCATCTCCTCTCCGACCGCTCCCGGGCCAAGGCCAAGGCCAAGGCCGAGGACTGGGGCTCCTCTGAGCCTGCTTCAGCCCTGGAAGTCCGCTCCAGCCTGGCCCAAGAGCCCTTAGAGCTGCACCTTCCTCCCAGCCCTCCCTCCTGCCCCCTCTCTCCCCAGAGTCAGGGCCTCTGGTCCGCAGGCTCCTGGCCCATCCTGGCTCTCCTGCTTCATCCTTCACAGCCGACCCCCAGGAAACCCCTTGCACACGGAATCCGAGCTCCGTGTCTACTAAACAAGGGTCCTGATCCCACAGTCACCGGGGCCAAAAAGGACCTAGGTGGCTTCATGAAGAAGTCAGACTGGGGGACCAATAGGAAATAGACATGGCCCAGCTTAAATTCAGAGGATGAGCACTCAGACACACGTGACCTTCGGAGCAAGTGTGGGGCTGGGCTCTGGACGGTTCTGCTCAAGGCCGGTCCACCTGCAGACCTGGTTTCAGAGGCTGGGCTTTATGGAGCAGTCAGTAGGGACCTTGTTGAAGGGCTTTGGTCACGCGGACAGAGGAAGAAGGAGCCGAGAGCAGCTCGGGGATTCTGCTCTTCAAGCTTTATCTTTTACTGTGGAATGCAAACCCTTATCTTCCGTCAAATGAATCCTATGCTTTAGCCAGTATTTGAGGAAAGGTATCTCAACGTACCACACAAGTGAAGGCTGATCCTAGAAACACAGAAGACTTGGTATAATTGCTGCAGAAATTCCCAACTTAAAAAAAAGAATCTTTATTATAAAAAGTATGCAAGGTTTAACGGGGAGGAATCATCAAATTATTTTCCCTTTTTGAGCCTTAGTTTCAGGAAGCTGAACAAAATGAAACGAAACTGGTTTTATGGCTCTATTAAAAATCCATTGCAGCTCTGCTCACCTGTGCTTTTCAGAGTCACCCAGCCACGAGCGATGGCATCATTTCAAATTTCGTTTCAATAGCTGGAAGAGGCTAAGCTGGTTGTATCTGCCAATGCTTAACACTGTGTCACCGAAAAAGATTTCTAAACAAATGTGTCTTTCTTGTGACGTGAGACTTTCAATTTCATCCGTTACACGAATAATCGTTGTTGACAGTTTATACTGACAAGTGTTTGAGCAGTTGTTGGTAAGATGTTCATTTTATTGATTCTTTTTTCTTACTTGTATATCATGACTAAAATATCTATCTGCAGCTCAGAGTATAAATATTAATTGAGCAGTAAGAGCTCCCTGACACACGGCCGTGGAATCCAAGGCTCCCCCTCTGATGCTCATGTATATTAGAAGTAACAAGATTTCCGGAACAAAGACCAGAATGCAGGCAGGCTCAGATTGGTGTCTGAGTAATTTATCAAGAAACCTTAAGAACAGCCACAAGTTTCTTTAGAGATGATTATCAAGATCCCTCCGGTGGATAGAATGAGGCGCCAGATCAGAAAATAGAAGTGAAAGTCACATATTGTGCCAAGAAACACCCCACCCAGTCCCTCCCTCTGCCCCCCCCCGACCCCCGCTCCCTAACATCTGGAGCCAGACTTACAAGCTCCTGGCAGGTAATGGGGGGACATGCATCCTCCTCAGGGAGCTATTAACTTTGAGACGTTACCCAGTGAAGCAATAAAGCATCAAGGTTCCTTCCCGGCCATGCTACAAAGAAACCCACCCAGCAGACACTAACCTCAGATGATACACAACTTACAATCAGTTCAGAAATAAGTCTCTCCCATAAATGGCCTGGCACAACTTGCCAAGTATTTAAGGAGAAGATCTAAAACAAAAGCAAAAATAAAGTAAAAGGGACAAAAATAAGCAAGTGGAAGCCAGAATTCAGAAGAAACAGAGACAATGCAGGGAGCGAAAGAAAATTCCATGGAAATGATGAATATGCTCAGAGAAGTAAGCCCGTGTGGCATCTGTGAAACAAGATGAATATAAATCTTTAAAAAGAACAAAGAACAAGGAAAGCCTTGGAAATTAAAAATCTGATAGCCTATATTTTTTTAAAAATCAGTAAAAGTGTTGAAAATCAATCTCTCAGTTAGCTTTTTTTAAAAAAAGATAAGAGGAGGCAAAAGGTAAATGAATCAGAGGATCATTGCAGGAGGTACACAGCAAAATAATCAGAATTCCAAGAGGAGGGAACGGAGAAAATAATGCAAAGAAAATTATCAAAGACAAATAGAAGAAAACTTCCCCAAACTAAAGACACAGTTCTCCAGACTCTAGACCCACCGAGTGCCTATGACCATAAATACTCAGAACATGACACATCGCCCATAAACTTCAGAACTGGAGATGAGAAGAAAAATCTAAACAGTTCTAGAAGAATCAGGACATGGGCAATAAAAAACAGCAATCCAAGTGGTGGTGTCAGACTTCTGAATGGCAACTCTGGCAGTAAGAAAATAATGGAACAATGCCTTTAAAATTCTGAATGCCGGGCGCCTGGGTGGCTCAGTCGGTTAAGCGTCCGTCTTCGGCTCAGGTCATGGTCCCCGGGTCCTGGGACGGAGCCCCACAACCGGGCTCCCTGCTCGGCAGAGAGCGTGCTTCTTTCTCTCCCTCTGCCCTTTCCCTCTGCCCCCACCCCACTCATGGGCACTCTCTCTCTCTTAAATAAATAAATAAAATCTTTTAAAAAAGAAAAAATAAAATTCTGAATGAAAGTGATCCTTCCAACGCAGAAATCCAGACCCAGCCAACAATCAATTGTGAGGCCAAAGACACGTTCTGTGTTATTTCCAGCTGGTGTCATAACCTGTCTGGCCTTCCAGTGTTCTCCCCTATCAAATGAAGACGTATCACCTGCCTTGCGCGTCTCACTGGGTCTTTGCTGAGCCATGAAACCAAACATGGCTTCCGTCCATGGAGTACTAATTCCGCTGTAAGTCGTAAATTCTGGGGCAATGTCTAATCACCTTTGGATCCTCTAAGTTGCCCAGGCCAGTGACTTACACATAGTAGGCATTGATAAAGAACAAATAAGTAAGATTTGTAGAAAGACTTTCTAAATGTTGAAACATGGGGCACCTTATATATAATAATAACCACTTAGAAACTTAATATATACAATACTGCATTAGAGAAAAATAAAGGATGGCATAGCCATGAAATAGAATATTGTGTATTTATTTGGCCTGGCAGAGTGTTCATGCTCTAATACTGTGGTGTTGAAAGAGTTACAGGTCTGTAGGAAGTGACATCCTACACACACACACACACACACACACACACACACACACACACACACATCCATACACCTGCTATATTTCCCAATTTAGTTACCCCAAAAGAAAGAAATGAGCAGAAATGCAGTTGCTCCCTGAGGGAGCAGGTAAGAGACTTGAGAGATGTGTCTCCGCCTTTGGCTTCCAGCTGAAGAAGCTGGTGTCACTCCCCGTCCAGGTGACCCTGTCAGAGTTGAGAAAGTAGCTCAATCTTTGCAGAGTTACTACCCCCTCGTGCTGAGGTTAGCAACAGCAACCCACCATAGTGTGCACCCATCATCTATGTGCCTGCATCTGAAGAAATACTTCTGAGCATTGATCTTTCCTTGTCCTTGAACCTGACTCCACAGCCCCAAGGCTGCATACTCTTGCAGGTAGCGGGTAAGGCCCGGAGTCAGACCTCTCCACACCGCTCTCTCCACGGTCCCAGGAAGCCTGTACCCACCATCCACCCCTGCTCTGATTCCATCCCCCGCTCCCCGGCTGGTTCTCAGACTATGTTGGCTTGAGGCCACCATCACACATCCATATAGTCCACGATCTCAAACAGTCAAAACTCTGGATGAATGGGTGAAAATATGATAAAGTATTCATAGTAGCTGCTGGGATTACAAATAGGTTTTTCTTGCTGTTGTTCCTTTATGTTATGTTGTTTTGATTTGGCTCTAATGCTTTTTCAATACTTGCTAAGGGTCCTGCCGTCAGCAGGCATTGACCAGGGCAGGGGAAGCCCTTAGCACAGTGGCCCGTGCACGCTGCTGCTGGGCACAGTCAGAAACCGTTCTCCTGGGGCGCCTGGGTGGCTCAGTCGGTTAAGCGTCTGCCTTGGCTCAGGTGATGATCCCAGGGTCCTGGGATCGAGGCCCGCCCCAGGCCCCCCCCTCAGCGGGGAATCAGCTTCTCCCTCTCCCTCTGCTCCTCCCCCTGCTTGTGCTCTCTCTCTCTCTCTCTCTCTCTCTCGCTTGCTCGCTCAAATAAATAATCTTAAAAGAAAAAAAAAGAAATCATTTGCCCTGTATCATTACTTTTACTGTCAAAGACGTATGCTATTTTTGAAATGTGCTATGCAGAGATGTTGAATATCTTGCCAAATACCACGGGCATACTTGTCTCTGTAAAGTTTTGGTCCATTAGGACTCTAACTCCCTGTGAGATAATAAAAAAACATATATTGGTCTCCGCGCCTGGTTTCTGGCAAAAAGGTCCTATAACCCTTGTGATTTCCTGGGGGACAAGAGCGTCTTGGCTCTGATGAGGAGACTCTGAATGGCTCCTGGATGGAGACCAGTCCCCAGAAAGCTCCCACCAGGTTTAGAGGCTTGGAATTTTCGGCCCTGCCTCCATTCTCTTGAGAAAGGAGAGGAACTGAAAATGGAGTTAATGATGAATCATGCTTATGTGATAAAGCTTCTATAAAAATCTCAAAAACATGAGTTGCAAGGAACTTCCAGGCTGGTAAACACATCCAGATACCAGGAGGGTAAGCCCAACTGCATGGAGGCAGGGGCTCCTATGCCCAGGACCCACCCTATGCATCTCCTCAGCTGAGTGCCCTTCTGCATCCTGTATCAAATCCTTTAACAAACTGGTCAGCAGAAGTAGGCGTTTCCCTGGGCTCTGTGAGCTGCTTTGGCAAATGACTCGAACCTGAGAAGGGGGTCATGGGACCCTCCAATTTGTAGCCAAAGCACACAGGAGTCGTGGGTAACCTGGGAACCTACTATTTGTGATTGGCATCCGAGGGAGGGGGCAGTCAGCATGAGCCTGTGGGATCTGCCCCTCTTTCCGGGTAGAGAGTGGCAGAATTGAGTTAAATCGAAGGATGCCGAGCTGGTGTCACCAAAAAATTGTGTGGTGGGGGGAAGGAACCCATGCATTCACTGACCAGGAATGTCAGAAGTGAAGTACTCCGTGTGAGTAGTGAAGGAGGCACACAGGAAGGGGGAAATAGAGGTTTTCCTAATAGTCAGCTTCTAGTACCATACAGTTCATACCATTTTCCAGTAAAATCCAATGTGCCTTACATCTTTTCAGCTGATGGTGAGGCATAGTTCTGAGAATTCGTGGGGGGTGGGGGCAGGACATCCCCTCTCCTGCCAGGAGGCCACTACCCTCTTAGGTACATGTATGAAAACCAAAAGAATTCAGAAATCGAAAAAACAAGGACATGGTCTTCAAAAAGCAGAGGAACGAGAGAGTGCGAAAAGAATCAAAATCCCAACAGACTATTTAAGATCAGACTTTTAAATGAATTTCTATTTCCTATTTTGGGAAGAGCTGGAAGCCTGGACAAATGATTTGGAGAACATAAGACATCCCATGGCACCAACTATCACGTTTCTGCGGACAGAGTTTGCCATCTCCTGCCACAACTTCCTTAAATTCCAACCACACAGTTCCAACACCCTGCAGAATTCTCCATAACCAATCAGTGTCCATCAAATAACCTTAGGGGACATTCACTTGTTCGGTGATTTCGGAGGCCCCTTTTGTAGCTCCTTCCTCCTGCTCCAAATCAGCTGGTCTACGGAGCAGTACTGACGTCATTCCAGGAGGTGAGCGACGGGGATGGACACGTGAGAAAAGTTTCAGCACAGCAAAAACTATGTCTCTCACGTTATAGAGAGAAGGCCGTGAGCCCCAACAAGCATATGTTCATTTGTTGGAGAAAAATTCCCATAATGCCTCTCCTTAATCAATTTCCAGTCCCCACCTAATTCTACCATAAAATTATTAATGCTATTCCTAGGATGTGGACAATTGATGCTTTTTTTGGTGATCTGTACCATGCAACATAAAAACAAAATTCTTATGAAAATACATGCAGCTTTCTAGCACATCCCCTACCTCCCACCTCCCTGGGCTCAGGCTGTAGGCAAGCCCTCCCAGAGACACCATTCAAAGAATGACCTCACACTTTTTCACTCCTGAAACAGAATTTGGTAAAAACTATACCCTTCCTTGCACGGGGTTAAGCTGATAAAGATATTTCCTCATCCCAGTTAAATCGCTACAGAAGATGTCATTCCTGATGTATTTGTAAATGCTGACATTTAGAAATAAAACTTGTAGTCTTCTAATATATTCAACAGAATCCAAGCACTCTAGAAATTTAATAACCACCACGGTTCATTTTAAATATGCATGAGCTCCTTTCATAGTAAGACATTTGATATTATTTCTCTTCCTCCTCGACGCCATTTCATTTCTTCCAGAATTGTATCCTTTGGCAGCACTTTTTTAAGCTTGCAAGTCTTTTTTCAACCATGCTTCATATTTCTTGGCCATCAAAACATATGTAGCTAAGCAGAAATTTGCATCTTTTGTTGTTGTTTTTGCCTATCATCATAGAACTCTAAGGGCTACATTTTTTTTTCCTTTGGCCTGACTATCTTTACAACTAGTAGTACAATCATTTTAATCAAAGCAACATCGGTATCTTTCAAATTGTGATGAATATTCAACATCAGAAGTGTAGATGCATTGGAAGTACATCATTTAATTAAATGAATGTGGCTCTTTTATTGCTAACTTCGTGTATCCATAGATCAAAATTAGTTCGAACAAAATAAGGTTCAGCATCCAGTCTCTTCCTATTTTCCCTTATTAAAGACTTAATCGAGGGGCACCTGGCTGGCTCAGTCCGTGGAGGGATAGACTCTTGATCTCAGGGTGGTGAGTCCAAGCCCCACGCTGGGTGTAAAGATTACTCAAAAATAAAATCTTTAAAAACAAAAAAGACTTAAGCAAAGAGGTCATTCACATAGATAAATAAGTGGAAATGACAGGTATGTTGTTGCCATAGTGTTATCCACGTCTTTGAATTCCTCTGCAATGATACACGGAGCGCTACACCATGATCTATCATGTCCTCCTTGCCAATCATCTGTCAGCTGACAAATCTCTCTTTTCATCTCGCTCCTGACTTGCAAGAGCATTTGTTACCCGGACATTAGAGTCCATCAGACACCGACATACAAACCTGTTCTTCTGCCAGGTACCGTAGAGATTTTTTGCACTCCTGGGCAATGAACAGGCGTGGGGGCGGGTGGGGAGTGGGGTTTGAGGGGGTGGGGACGAAAAGGGCGTTTTTGGGAAGAGACGCCCCCTGGTGGCGCCGCACCTTCAATGCAGAAGGATTTTAGACAAATGGACAAAGGGAAGTGCCTTACCTGTAAACAAATGCCCGAAAACCACCTTGCAAGAACCCTTGTCAAGTTTCCGTGCAAGATCAGGGCTATACATAACCCCTGTTCGAAGACTACTGATTCGGAACTCCAGGGCTACGAGATCTTGCTAAAAGCACAACCTGCTAAGAGAAGCGCTAGTGAAGCCAGACGCAGAAGGGACTTGGCAAGGATCCACTTCCGTAGGGTCTATGTTTCTCCGAATGGGCTTCCGGATCACCTGCATCCAATATGACCCGGGTGTTTCTTTAATATGTTTAAAATAAGGATTTCTAGACTCCGCCCCAGGCCAACTGACCTAGACTCTAGGAAGAGAGACCTAGGAAGCTGTTTTTCTTTAACGAGCAAGCCTTGTGTTTCTTAGGCAGGGTAAAGTTGGAGAATATTCTCTTGGCCATCTAGTTTCTATTTCTTTGGATCTAGCTGAAGCACCAGAGAGTGTATACTTAGCTGTATCTTTTGCCCACAGCTGTCTTTACTGAATTTCATCTTATGTCTGAAGATTTTGTAAAAGTTACAAACACATATATGTATGGTGCTGTCACATCAGTTTATTACATTGTTATAGACCATATTGATGTTTCTATCGGTCAGTCTTCTGCATTGTAAGCCTCATTAAGGAATTTAATTTAGAAAGCAGTGCTTAGAAATACAGTATTTCCCTTGCTGGTCTAGCATGAGATGCAACACATTGTAATGAAAGTGTGCTGACCCTGTTTTTTCCTATTTTGCCCTGAAGCTCATAAGTTAATTTAAAGTTTAATCACACCAACTCTGTTGAACTTCAAAATTAAAAAAGGGATATTCTTTTTTATTGATCTAGAATTTTAACATCATTTTTTAAAAAGTCATTGTCTGTGCTTTTGTAATAAACTATATTCAAATATACATTTTTTAAAGTTTTATTATTTAAGCCATCTCTACACCCTGCATGTGGCTTGAACTCACAAACCTGAGATCAAGAGTCTCTAGCTCTTCTGACTGAGCCAGCCAGGTGCCCCTCAAATCTAAATATTTGACAAGACTTGCTGCAAGTAACTTAAGCCAGAAGGTGTAGTTATTTCTTTTTTATATTTTGTTACAGCTATTATTTTTTGTTTATTAGAATAATATAGGTTAATTATACACCATTTTAGAAACCCGGATAAAAGTATAAAGAAGAATTGATCCACAATCTTATCATTCGGAGACAGTCACAGGATTTTCTTGCTTTTCTTTTCTTCCTTTTCTGTATATATGCAGAGTTCTTAGGGTTTGGGGGGGATTGTTGTTGTTTTTACAAAAGTGGAATCCCGACTTTTTTTTAATGTAACATGATTGTATCCACAAAAGCATTTAACCATGTCATTAAATATTCTTGAGAAACCTAACCTATTTGTCCTTTCTTCTGGTTATTTCAAAATATATAGATCTCCTCCGATTGCTTCTGGTTAATCTTCTGCTCTACCAACACTGTGATAAGCATGTGATACACATGTTTGATGTTCACCTGTGATCATCTTGAGATAGACTTCTAGAAGTAAAATCACTAGGTCGATGGGTAGGAACGTGTAAGACCTTTGTGATTCTGTGCCAGTTCACTTCTAGAAATGCTCTCTGAAACTTGTTTAATTCTCTAGTTCCCCAAACTCCATAACAATAAAACCCATCAGTTCTCCTTCGCAGATTTCTTGTATCCATTCCTGCAGCCCTTTCAAGTCCTGCCATCTCTTACCTGGGCTGTTGGGAGCCCTCCCCACCCACGGGTCCGTCTCTGATTCTTCTTCCTGTCCCTCCTCCCCTCTCCCCTGCCCCTCTTCCTCTGCCCTCTCACCTCCCCCTTCTCTTTTTTAACTGGGACACTTTCTTTTGCATATTTTGTTTTCCCTTTGCTCAAATTAGCTTTTCTTCCTCTTTTAATGAGTGAATGGTTGCTCATGCCGTGACACAGAGCTTTCCAGAAGTGGCTAGAGTAGTGAGCAACATTCTTTACCTCTTGGTAAAAATCCAAGGCCTTATCTTTATAAGGCGAGGAGCTTGAACGCCCTGTTTCCCTGAGGAACAGAAGCCCACATCTGGCATATGTGTCCAGCAAAGCTTGGACAGACAGCTTCTTTAATCATGGATCTGATTCTCTTACTTCTTTGCTTAAAATCACTGAACGGTTGATGTTTTTTTTTAAAGATTTTATTTATTTATTTGAGAGAGAGTGAGAGAGAGAGAGAGAGAGAGAGAGCACATGAGAGGGGGGAGGGTCAGGGGGAGAGGCAGACTCCCCGCTGAGCAGGGAGCCCAATGCGGGACTCGATCCCGGGACTCCAGGATCATGAGCTGAGCCGAAGGCAGTCGCCCAACCAACTGAGCCACACCCAGGCGCCCGAAAGGTTGATGTTTTATTACTACCTGGATGAAGTCCACATTTCCTGCGCCGTAATCAAGACCATCAGGATGTGTTCCCAGCCCGGTTTCTAGTGTTATTGCTCATTACTTGTGTCTTGTGAACTTGCTGTTCTGATTCCAGCCAAAGTACATGACTGGTTCTGCTGAAAATTCTCCCCAGTCTGGCATCTCACCCCTTGATCTGCCTGGCCCTGTGGTCTTCCTCTGTCCAAATTCTACACAGTCTTCAACATCAGTTTCCATGCTCCTACGAGAAACCTGCCCTTCTGCTTGGAGTCAGCTGCTCTTGGCATTAGAACACACAGAATCCTGCTTTGCCTAATGCTTCCAAATGCATTCCTTTGCCTCTACCACAGCACTGGGGAGCCTTCAGGACAGGCTCTATGCCTTCTTCTTCAGATCCGCGTCTCCTAGCCAAGGGGCCAGCACATATCTATGCTCAAGAGATATTTGTTGTATTAATGAATTCATACTAAGTGGGAAATACAAAAACCAAGAAGATGGAAGGAATAGGTAGGACCCCCTTGCCCGCTATATAAGGTTAGTGCTTAACTGCATTCACTAAAGAGAGTCATGATGGGACTTTCACAACCAAAAGGCAGCCTCCGTATCATCTCTATCTGATGACATATGTTTTCTATTATCTTAATATTACGTACCGAGATAGGGTCCGTGGTGGAAAGGGCAGGATAACGGGATGGAGGATAGGGTCATGGCTTTAGTTTTTGGAAACATGGGCTATCAAAATGCAATGTGTGAACACCTATCTGCTAAGGACCCTGTAGTCCTCTTAGAAGATGGTGACAAGAACTTGGGGATACGTCTCAGGACATTCACTATCCAGATTAATACGTATAAGCCAAGCCTGGAGATGCTCTCTACCACTCCGGAGTGGGGGTGGTAATCCCAGAGGACAAAAAACCCGGCTAATTTGTTAGTCAGGTGCTTTTCGGCCCAACGTCGGCGAATTTATCTTCAAGGCCTGCATCTAGGAGTTTGTAAACTAAAAGAGTCAAGTTACCCACCAGAAGACTAATTAATGGCTGAAAATCCCGGTGGGTGAGGAACTTCAGTAAGAAGATGAGTGCAAGGGCGCTTGGGTGGCTCAGTTGGTTAAGCAACTGCCTTCGGCTCAGGTCGTGATCCTGGAGTCCCGGGATCGAGTCCCGCATCGGGCTCCCTGCTCGGCGGGGAGTCTGCTTCTCCCTCTGACCCTCTTCCCTCTCATGTGCTCTCTCTCTCTCATTCTCTCTCTCAAATAAATAAATAAAATCTTTAAAAAAAAAAAAAAGATGAGTGCAAGACAGCAAGATAGTAATTGCTCATTGTAACCACCGGGTGGCGCAGCAGAACTCCAAACTCTCAGCAGTCCCGGGCAAACTCGTCTTTCGGCTGTTCCCCCGCAAAGAAAAGGTTTGGAGATGGAAATTTGTCTGCAGGAGGGCTCTGAGTCAGACACCATTGAGACTGTAACCCAATACCTTAATTTCATCCTTCTCCCAATTTTACACTAGAAAGTACTTCCAGAAAATATATTATCTGATAGAACTGACTCGTGAGAGCCAATCGCTAAATTTTAAAATTAGAATTAGATTATATAAATTTACAATTAACTAGATTATATTTAAAAACAAAGGCAATAAACACTCCAAATGTATTGTGTCCTAATTCTTTTATTACATGTTACCATTTTTCTGTGCTCTTGAGGTTATATACATCTATCGTGGTGAGAGGATGCAAACACTATAAAACGGGCTACACGTCTACATGATATAAATACTACATAATGGAGAGTGCTACGGCCCGTCTTTTCCCAACTCCGTTCGGTGACGTCAAGTTGGGGATTTGAAATTGGCCACTTAGAAATTGGCCCCGGAAATTGGCAAAGGCTCCAGATCAGCTCTTCCCCGAGGGCTGGTTGTTAAACATTCACCAAACACCCGCGGACAAGCAAGACGGGAAACTAGACATAAAAAGTGCCGGGAGGCAGAAGGAAGGGCGGGGCGGTGTTCCGATGTGCCTCCGATAATAACTCAGACACAGCAAAATGCAGCAGCTAAAAACTTGTACTCTGGAGTCAGGATTGGGCTCTGCCCTTTGTTAGCTCTGTACCTTCAGCTACTGACTCCCGGTGCCTATTAATCTGTAAAAAGGATATAATAGTCTCCCTACCTGGTCATAAGGTCACTGTAAGGATTCAACGAATTCCTGCCTATATAAGTCACCTGCAATAGCTGCATGTGTTGGCTATTAACCCCCACGACAAAAGTAATGATGACTTGACGCAAAGAGTAGAAACACACTTGAATTCTAAAACCCTAAGGCCATCTATCCATCTTGTTACATTTTTACATTTAATTTCACATCATGATTTAAATTTATTTTCTGGAAAGAGGCTAAACACAGTCAAATTTCAGTACAGAACAATACATGTTTACTGTCATACATTCCTGTTTTAATATTTGGAAAGTAAATTTTAAATGTCCAGGGTTCAGTACTAAAGGCTTTTATCCTGCTTTTTTTTTTTTTTTTAAGATTTTATTTCTTTATTTGACAGAGAGAGACACAGCGAGAGAGGGAACACAAGCAGTGGGAGCAGGAGAGGGAGAAGCAGGCTTCCCGCGGAGCAGGGAGCCCGATGCGGGGCTCGATCCCAGGACCCTGGGACCATGACCTGAGCCGAAGGCAGACGCTTAACGACTGAGCCACCCAGACGCCCCTATCCTGCTTTCTTAAATATTTCGTAAACATCAGAAAATTGGTTGGGTTCTCCCAAAGAACATGCCATTTAACCCAAGAGTGTATTTTAAATCGTCGGAGTCAAACAGAGGGTTGCTCAGAAATTGGGGTAATAGAAACTCCATGTCAAATGCCTCTAATGGGGGGTTAGGAATTCTTCTTCATATCTGAAAGGCGGCAGCCTTTGAGAATAAATTCAGGGAATGATCTCTCATAGTGACAGAAAGGAATGAGAAGAATTTAGAGTGATTAGACATGTGATTCTCTTTCCAAAATCACAAATTAAAAGAAAGACCCAGCTTCGTGATGTGAGGAGCTTGATCAGTTAGGACTGAATTTTTCGTGGTATAAAATTTAGGATGTCGGCTTGCACATAGTTGCGAAAGCCCTTTCTGGAAGTCTTGGAGAATGTCGGAGTGCTGCCTACCCTGTGAGATCCTGAAGTCTTAACGTTTTGCTCGTTGCAGCCAGAGGAAAACTCAGTGACCCGCCAAAGTCACCTCCAGCTAGCAGACGCTGGAAAGCGGTGAACTACATGGGTCAGAGACGGTCAAATCCATTGCCTTCATCCAGCCTTTAAAGCTCGGACTGCAGGGTGTCCTACTTACGCCAGTCCCTCAGCCTGTTTTGATTCACTTTTCCGTTAGCTAATCAAACTAGTATTTCATGTCTCTCTGTGATTTATGCCCCATATTGTGAGAAATGCTGTTTTAAAATTTATTTTTAAAACTATAAAGGAAAAAGAATACTTTTCCAAGATACACAAAGATCAAGAGGGCAGGTTCTATAAATCTGCAATAAATAACAATTCACTCTAAAAAAAAAAAAATCCACGACACTTTAACAGTGCAGACAAGTCCAAGTTCATCACTCTGGAACTCTTATGCCCCCCAGAAAATCACAGGGTGTTTCTGCACCAGAGTATGCACATTCTTAGGATTCCTTCTGTTATGTGATATACTCATGGCCTCAGGGGACAAACATGGGACACTCTAAGAGACTACAGCTGTCTTACTGTCACAATCCCATTGAGAACTATTTTGGCCCTGCCACAGCTGCTGGGAGGGTCCAGATGGGTGTAACCACACACGAGGAGCGTAGTGATACGGACAAGACAGCTGAACTGACAAGATGCCATCATGACATCAAGGTGACAGCCCTCAGCAGTGCTTTTGAAAATTTTAAATATATGTATATGTTAAAAAAACAGATACATGCCCATGGTTGCATCTGTATAAAATATAAAAGCATAAAGAAGATTGATTTTCTTTTCTTTCCCCCCAGCTTTACGGAGATAGAGTTGAGAGACAACATAGTGTAAGTGTAAGGTGTACAGCATGACGATCTGATGCAAGTACAGATTGTGAAATGTTTACCACAGTTAGGTTTGTTAGCACATCCTTCATCTCATGCAATTACCTTTTTTGTGGTGGTTGTTATGGTGAGAACATATAAGTTCAACTCTCTTAGCAACTTCCAAGTATATAATAGAGTGTTGCTAACTGTAGTTACCATGCTGCACATTAGATTGCCAGAACTTACCTTATAACCAAAAGTTTGTGCCCTTTGACCAACAGGGCCCCATCTCCCCTACCCCCTGGCAACCCCGATTCCGCCCTCTGTTTCTATAAGTTCGGTTTTTTTTTCAGATTCCACATCTAAGTGAGAACATACAGTATTTGTCTTTCTCTGTCTGACTTATTTCACTTAGCATAATGCCCTCTAGGTCCATCCATGTTGTCATGAAGGGCAGGGTATCCTTCCTCTTTAAGGCAAAATAATATTCTCTTGTGTTATATATGCCATATTTTCTTTATCCATTCATCTATCAGCGGACACTTAGATAGTTTCTATGTCTTGGCTATTGTAAAAAATACTGCAAAGAACACGGGCAGATATCATTTTGAGTTGGTGCTTTCATTCCCCTTGAATAAATACCCAGAAGTGGAATTGCTAGATCACATGGCAGTTCTATTTTTAAAGTTTTGAGGAACCTCCATACTGTTTTTTTATACTGACCGCATCAATTCACATTCATATCAACAGTGCACAAGGTTTGCCTTTTCTCCACATCTTTGCCAACACTTGTTATTTCTTGTTTTTTTTTTTTTGGTGTTAACCATTCTAACAGGTGGGGGGTGATCTCTCATTGTGATTTGAATTTGCATTTCCCTGATGACGAATGACATTGGTTATCTTTTGGGGTACCTTTTGGCCATCTGTCTGTCTTCTTTGGAAAAATGTCTATTCAGATCCTCTGCCCATTTCTAAATCAGACTGCTTTTTTTTTTGGCTATTGAATTGTAGGAGTTCTTCATTATTTGGATATTAACTCCCCATCAGATATATAATTTGCAAATATTTTCTCCCATTCCATTGGTTGCCTTTTCATTTTGTTGACAGTTTTTTCCTATGCAGAAGCTTTTTAGATTGATGTAGTCCCCTTTGTTTATTTTCACCTTTGCTTCCTTTGCAAGAGAATTAATTTTGAATGTAATGTCCCACCCTCTAGATATAAACACTACTCACACTTCTGCAACATTTTTTTTCAGACGTGTTCCCGTGTGTTTGTGGGGGGCGGTGGGGAGAGAGAGAGGGAGAAAGAGAAGAAGGGAGGGAGGCCGGGAGGGAGGGAAGGAGAAAGACATTTTTTCTTTTTTCCCCTCACTAGCTGTCCCATTTATTTTGAAACAGTTTCAAGCTTACAGAAAATTTGCAAAAGTAGTATCAAGAATTCCAGGATACTCTTCACCCAGATTCCCTAAATATTAACATTTTATTATATTTGCCTTCTATCTGCCCCCCCCATATGTGTTATATTTATCTGAGCCATCTGATAGAAAATTGCAAACTGTTCCCTGGCTTCTAAATAATTATGTGTGTATTTCCTAAAAACAAGACCAGTCTTATACATACCCACACGGACTCAACAAAATTGGAAAATTAACAGCGATACCACCGTATTATATAATCTACAGAATTTCACCACGGAATTTCACCTGTTGTTCATTGTTCTTTTAGCAGAAAGAAAAAAAAAATCTGGCCCCGGGGCCAGTCCCACATCATTTAACAGAATTTAGTCTCTTTTGGGGTCTAATGTGGGCGGTTCTTTAGCCTTTCTTGCTGGCTCTTGAAGATTTTCTTGCTGGACATTTTTGAAGAGTACAAGCCAGTTACCTTGTAAGAGAGTTTGAAGTTTGTTGCTGTTTCCTCCTAATTAGATCCACATATATGCATCTTCAGCAGGAGTGGCACAGAAGCAAGGCCATTTTGTTCTCGGGGCATCAGATCGGGCCACATGCTGGGGTGTTGACGTGTTACTGGTGACGTCAAGTTTGATCAGTCGGTTCAGTCCGTTAAGGTGGGGTCTGCCAACATGTTCTACTGTAAGTGATACTATTTTACCCTTTGTAATAAAAAACTATCTTGTGGGGAGAACTTAATACTATGTAAATATCCTATGACTCTTGCATTGCTTTTACCTACTATTTTTACCATCCTGGCTGATTTTGGCCTGAATCAATCACCATTATGGTGACCATAAATGTTGATAATTCTCTAATTCCATCATTCCTCATTTACTAGCTTACATTATCTGGCGAGGAAATGCTTTCCCTCCTCCTCATTTATTTATTCACTTATTTTTTCAATATCAGTACCCACAGATTCTCATTTAGTCTCTATTTATTCTGAGGCTCACATTGGTTCAGACTTGGTCAGCGGGCACCCCTTCAGTCTGGCTCCAATGTCTTTTTGAGATATGCCCAACATCCTTTGTCAACGTCCTTACTTATCTGCACAGTAAGAAGTTCTCACCCTGGAATCAGCCAGTCCTCCAAGTACTCTAGGTCCTTTTCTTGGAGAATGACATTTAAAAACCAGATGTGGGCACTAAACGCGTTCATCGCTCCTGGGGTGGCCATTGTTATAGACGGTCTCAGCAAACAGAACCAAGAATATGTTTGTGTCCTGAGATTCATGTTCATTTCTGAATCTATATATTTCATAACTGTATTTACACTAACACCTCCAATTCCAATACAACCCCACAGGGTATATTCTAGGCTTCTCCTTTCGTGTATTTGTAATTTTATTCTCTGATGGTGAAAAACCTGGATCCCATTATTTGCTCAATCTAAGAGTCTCCATAACATGGTTTCAGAATTGCTAACATATACCACTGCGGGGGGGCGGGGAGGCCAAACCCCCACTAACTACAATAATTTCAATAGTTTTTGTCTTTAGCCTGAGGGCATAAAATCAAGTTACTGTGTTCAAAAATTCCTTAATTGGTTCCCTATGCACCCTTTCTGTATGGTTGTCGTTTGTCTTAAGTACCATTAGGATTATTTGTTTCTGTTCCTGTTCTATTTGCAGCTTTTATCCCACATCCCAATGGATTCTATTTACTAATGTGTTTCTTTATTTATTTATTCTTTCAGGGTGTGAAGAATACACATGTTTCTAAAAATCGAAACTATACAAAAAGCTTACTCAAGAAAAAGCGTGACTTCCCTCACCCATTCTACCTCCCTGAACGCGACCAGTCTCATTTATTTCTGGTCTACCCTTCCTATCATTCTTTTGACACCAATAAACAGACATGTAAATATTTTCTTATTTCCCATTTCTTTGTTACACAAAAGGTAGTAAAACATAGAGACTCCTTTGCACACAGCTTTTTCATGTAACAGTGCATCTTGAAAATTATTCTGTATCAGTCCACTGGGAGATGTTCATTCTTCTTTTATAGCTGCAGAGTACTCCATTGTGTGGACCATGGTTTCTTCAACCCCTCTTGTATACAGCCCTTGGGCTGTTTCCAATATTTTAAACAATGCTACAGGGCATAACCTGGTGCATATGTATTTTCATTTTGCTGGAGTTTATCTGCAGGATAAATTCTTAAGAGTGTAATTGCTGGGTCAAAATGTAATGTTTTTTTGGTTGTCAGTTTTTTAAAGATTTAGGTATTTGAGAGAGAGAGAGAGCGCGCGCATGAGCGCACGAGCAGGGGGAGGGGCAGAGGGAGAGAAACTCAAGCCGACTCTCCACTGAATGGGGAGCCTGCCCGGGGCTTCATCACAACCCCGAGATCACAACCTGACCTGAGACCAAGAGTCAGGTGCTTAACCGACTGAGCCACCCAGGTACACCCAAAAGGTAGTTTTAATTAGATAATGGGGTTATTACATATTGCCAGAATCCCCTTCAAGGCACTGTACCGGTTTCCATTCTCACCAACAATGCTCAAATTGAGTATATTGTCATACTTTTTAATTTTCACCAATCCGATAGGTGAGAATTGGCATTTCAGTGAAGTTGTAATTTGTATTTCCCTAATTACAGGTGGGGTTGAACTTTTTCTTTCGGGGGGAGTGAATATTTTTCACATATTTAGGCTATTTTTGGATCTTTTTTGTGTGTGATCTTTTATCTTTTTTTTTTCTATGCAGTCTTGGTCTTCTTTCCCTTAATTTTAAACAGTTCTTAATACATTGGGGACATTATCCCTTAATCTGTGATAAATGTTGCAAATATCTCCTCGCAGTTTATCAGGTATATTTTGTTTTGTTCATTTTTTTGGCAAAAGATTTTATTTTAATCAAAAGATTTTTACCATCTTTTTACTTTTTTTGTTTTGTTTTGTTGTTGCCTCTGGCCTTTGAGTCTTAGAAAACCTTTCCTCACATACATGTAATAATAGATTTACCTCCTGCTTTCTTCTAGTACTTCTTATGATTTTATTCTTTAAAAATTCAGATGATGGGTTTTGTACCCCTTTTTACAAAGTTTATATTACATGTGAAGACTTTCTTGTCTTTCTTGATAAAAATTTCTTGTCTTGATAAAAATTATCGGAAGAGGGGTGCCTGGGTGGCTCAGTCATTAAGCATCTGCCTTCGGCTCAGGTCATGATCCCAGCATCCTGGGATCGAGCCCCACATCGGGCTCCCTCTCAGGGGACCCTGCTTCTCCCTCTCCCACTCCCCCTGCTTGTGTTCCTGCTCTCGCTGTCCTCTCTGTCGAATAAATAAATAAAATCTTAAAAAAAAAATTTTATCTGAAGATACGGTTTTTAAATGCTCCATTTTCTTTGAGTGGGATTGATTATAATTGCTTGATTTATCTGTTATTGTTGGACATATCGGTAGCTTCTACTTTTTTGATAATCTAAGTAACACTGTAATATATATGTATTAGGATATATATGGATATATAAGGATATATATACATATACATAAATCTTTTAACAAGTCTATGATTGTTTCCTTAGAATAAATGTCTAGAAAAGTAAAATGGACAATTTTATGCCAATAGGCAGGCGAATCCATCCACTAGTGATGGTACATCCATACCATGGAATACTACTCAGCAATGAAAAGGAAAAATCAGATGCATGCAACAACATGGATAAATCTCACAATCATTATGTTAGGTGAAAAAAATAGAGACCAAAAGAAAAAAAAAGGATGAAATGTATTATGTAATTTATATAAAAATCTTAAAGATGTAAATTAATCTATAGCGACAGCAAGTACAGTGGTGGTTTCTTGCGGATGGAGGTGAAAAGAGCACTAGATTATAAAGGAATAGATTATAATAGATTATAAAGGGAATGGATGTTATATAGAAACATTCGGGGGACATTTTCTTGATTGATGATAGTTTCATGGGTGTGTGTGTATGTCAAACTTATCAAATTGTGCCCTTTAAATATGTGCAGTTTACTGCATGCCCATTATACTTCTTTAAAATTGTAAAAAAAAAAAAAAGATATCAGGCCAAGTGGACCAGGAGAAAACAGATAACAGGCATTTCAAAAGCCCTTAATACTTATGGCCAATTCCTGGCCATCTTACACTTTATGGAGTAGATGTGTATAACCACCTCTCCACAATTATTAGCAGCAATTTGGCATCTTTAAAAATCTTTGTTTTTACCAACAAATATCAAAACAATCTAAGATTGTTCTAAGGGGAATTTCATTAATAATGCAGTCCAATATTTTCATATATATGTGTGACTTATATTTCGTCTTCTGTGAATTATATAGGTTGACCATTTTGCTAAATTTTCATTGATTTTTAAGATTTCTTTTTATAATATACCATACCTTCATTCCTGTATGTTGCAAATATTTCTTTAAATTTGTCTTTTGCAAAAAAAATTAATAATAAAATAACAAATTTGTCTCTGCTTTCTTATGTTGTCTATGACATTTTTAGATGGACAGAACTTTTTTTTTAAAGATTTTATTTATTTATTTGACAAGGGGGGATCACAAGTAGGCAGAGCGGCAGGCAGAGGGAGAGGGAGATGCAAGCTCCCTGCTGAGCAGGGAGCCCGATGCGGGGCTCGATCCCAGGACCCTGGGATCATGACTGGAGCCGAAGACAGACGCCTAACTGACTGAGCCACCCAGGTGCCCCAAATGGACAGAACTTTTAAAAGATGCATACAATCAAATGTGGTGATTTCCTTCATGGCTTTTGTTAGAAAATTCAACCACATTCTGAAAGCAATTCATTTTATTTTCCTAATGTTTGTTTAATCTCAATTTTTATACTTAATCTCCTTATTCCCCCCTGGAATTTACTCAGGTGTATGCTAAGAAAAAAAAAAAATCTAACTTTCTTTCCCCCACACGTAGTAAAACCTATTTCTGAGGATCATTTTGGTGATATTTCTTTTTTTATTGTTATGTTAATCCCCATACATTGCATCATTAGTTCTTGATGTAGTGTTCCAGGATTCATTGCTTGCGTATAACACCCAGTGCTCTACACAGTACGTGCCCTCTTTAATACCCATCACCAGGCTAACCCATCCCCCACCCCCTCCCCTCTAGAACCCGCAGTTTGTTTCTCAGAGTCCATCGTCTCTCATGGTTCATCTCCCCCTCCGATTTACTCCCCTTCCATTTTGGTGATATTTCTAAAGAATAAACGGCCATTAAAAAAAAAGAAAAACGGGGCGCCTGGGTGGCTCAGATGGTTAAACGTCTGCCTTCGGCTCGGGTCATGATCCCAGAGTCCTGGGATCGAGTCCCGCATCGGGCTCCCTGCTCCTTGGGAGCCTGCTTCTCCCTCTGCTTCTCCCTCTGCTTCTCTCTCTCTCTCTCCGCCCCTCTGTCTCTCATGAATAAATAAATAAAATCTTTAAAAAATTAAAAAAATTAAAAAAATTAAAAAAAACAACCCAGGGATTTGTAGTTCTATTGTCCTAGTCGTTCTATGTGTAAAGTATAGTAATTTCCACCCCATCACTGTGTCACACATAGGAAACATTAGCTTACGCCAAACTGAGCTGGCTCCTGCTTACACTCATGATAAGCATTTTGAGAAAAGGATGTGATCCCCTGATGCCTTGAATTAATGCACCAACAAGGGCTTGAATCAATTACATCTGTAGCCTCTCCAGAGCTAAAATGAAGCACTTTGGCAGAAACGTGCTCCCTGATGACATTCTCAATGTTATCCCTAAGCCTCTTGTTTTTCTCTTTTTCCAGACCCTCTATGGACCATTCATCAGACATAAGGGTGGTAAATCAGATCAGCTGCAAGACAAGGTGAGGGAAAGAGGAATGGATAGTAAAATTCACCAGCTTAAAAGAGAATCTACAATTAATTTCACCTGCATGAATTTGACTCCAGAGTTTTCCCTCTATATGCTATCCCTATATTTATTCCTTAAACACCAATGTTTGTTTAAGAAAAAAATGTGATGTACTGACTCTCACCTTTACAGACTTCTTAAGTATTGCAGATATAACTCCTAGCACCTAATATGTGAAACCTCAAATCTATATAAAATATAAATTAGAGGGTCTGTTTGCTACTACAAAATTAGCAACTTTACGAATCCTTTTAAAGAGTTAGCTGTCCCAGGGCACTTAAACTCTGACTGAACTGACAAAATACAATGTTCACAGGTGGAGAAAATTAAGCTCATGCCATTTCTGTTTGGCTTTTAGTCTATATATAGCTGAACTTCTACCCAGGAAACACTGGAATCATCTTTTTGACCTTCATCTAGAAAGTATTTTGTAAGTGGTCTCACCATTTTAATAATATAGGAACCTTTATAACATTTTATGATCACAGGCTTGGATAAACCATTGGTTACATTATGCACTTATAAAACAGTCACTAAATAAGAACATTGCATCCTTAGCAAAGATTCTGCCAAACATGGTCAGCTTTATTAGCATTTCCAGCCTTGTGGACATTGGTTCTTTTCTTCTCTCCCAGGAAAACCTACGCAAACATTTGGAAGAATCTCTGCAGAGCCTAACAGTGCTAATATGATTGGTGAACCCTTCTTCTTGAAGGGCTTGTATTTTGGTGGTCTGTCCCCCCAGGGGTGGGGTCATGCTCCTCGCGTGTCTACTGGTATACCTAACTCTGTTGGATTTGCTATACCAAAACACCACAGACGGGAACCTTAGGAGTCCAAGATCAAGGTGCTGGTAGATTCCTTGCCTGGTGAAGGCCTGCTTCCTGGTCCATAGATGGCCATCCTGCCGAGCCTTCCCATGGCCAAGGGGCAAGGGAGCTCTCTGAGGTCTCTTTTATAAGGGCACTAATCCCAGACATGAGGCTCTACCCTCATGACCTAATCACCTCCCGAAGACCCCACCACCTAACACCATCACAGTGGGGGTTAGGTTTTAACATAAGAATTTTGGGGGGCCACAGACATTCAGTCTGTAGTGGGGCCTCAGAACAGTTTTAATGCTATGGATTCCTTTTTAGTTTGAGGCCAATTCTTAGCCACCTGCGGGGTGGGGGCCTCTCTTTGAAGAGGGTGGAACCTTAGCTTTTTTAGTGCGTGGAGAAAGTTTGGGGAGGAGATAGAAGAGAAGTGGCACTGGGAGAATTCTGTCTCAGAGAGTGGCAGGGAAAGAATTCTTGGCTTTTGCCAGATGCTGAAAGAGGAGGCGCGGCGACTCAGACATCTACCTAGTAAGGCTTCAAGGATTCTAGGGACTGATTGCCAATCCTGCCTTGTGGGCCTATCTTCCTCCCTCCTCCCTCTTCCCTCCCCTCCCCACTTCTCTACCTTTCAGCAGGAGTACACAGTCTGATGGAGACAGCTCAGGGTCCCTAGGCGCCCCCCCTCTCTCCAGCATTTATAATACAAGGGTTCTCTGAAGGTGCGACCCGGGCCAGCAGCACCAGCAACACGTGGGATACCCAGACTGAATCGGAAAGTCTTGGGGTGGAGCCCAGCCGTCTAGGGTATAAGAAGGCCATCGGGTGATTCTGAGCATGCTGAATTTTAAGAATCGTTGCTGTTAGGTAATTGTGTGTTAACTTGTCTCTCCTCTCAAGACCGTGTCTTAAGGGCAGAGACCAGTGTTTTTCTCAACGCCTTCAAAGTACAGAATAGCAAAACTGTTTGGAGAATGAATGAACGAAGCCCACGAATTCCTGCCCAGCCTTAACTGTTTAATAAATGCTCGGTAAATACTTTTGACAGCATCAGACTCAAGGTGAATCTCTAAGGACCAGAGCCAATGAGTCGCTGAGAAAAATCCTTCCCCTACCCTGGAAATAAAAGACATCTAGCTGTGAAAACAAACATTTCTCCAGAATCCATTTAGGACTCATTTAAGTAAATGTTTTGTTTTGTTTTGTTTTTCCTGATGGGAAATGGAACGGGTTTCATTGTAAAACAATTAGAAAAATGCAAAGAAAGTATAAAAATGAAAATTAAAGTGGATCTCTTACTCTACCACCTTCTGAGTCTTGTCTATGTACTTTTATATATGTCCCTCCATTGTGATGTTAAAAATAAAAGATAAATCTTTTCTTTATACTGAAATGCAACACATGCTCAGAAAGTTTGGAAAATACGGGACAGCGTCACAGGGAAAATAACATCACCAATAATTCCATCACTCAGAAATGTTAATGCCTGAGGAATCTCCCTCCAGACTCCGTGTGTGCCTTTGTATGTTTTTTTAAAACCTGGATATGCTCGTAACCTCCTCCTCTGTGATTCTACTCCCCAGCTCCAGCATTTCATACGTGATTTCTTCCTGCGCTGTGTAATATACAAGGCATACTCACAATGAACTTGCAGGAAAGCCTGTGTTCTGGATATGGCCCAAAGACCCAAAGCTTGAATCTACTCTCCGATTTTCCTTAGCGCTACCCTGACTTCTTAAAGGATGAGTTAATTTAATGGGCAAAATGCTGGGAACTTCTTAAGTCTTGGGCTTTCACTGAATAAGAAGCCTGTTCTATTCCAAGGAAAAGTATGAAGATCACTGGGCTTTCCGTGGAGGATGAGCTGGGCTGACATCAGTCTGCTCTTTTCTGGCCCTTGGCTGATGCGTAGGATTTCAAGAACAAGCAGTCATCCATAGATGCTCATCTTGCTGTGTTTCTTCCTATCGTCTTCAAGGTAATCATTTGAAAATAGATAGGATATTGCCCCCACCCACCCATCCTGGAACTCTCCACTGAACCTGTCTACGTGGACTATGACGTTTGTAATCCTCACCAGCAGAACTGAAATCTGTGGCTTTGATTTTCTCGTTTTCAGTGTATCTGTGGGGAGAAAGGGATAGTGGTGATGAATGGGGAGACAAGGCAATCTCAGATAAGGGTGGGACAGTCATCGGCTTTTTGTAATGATATTGTAATTTCAAGGTAAAGCTTATGGTAGGTGATTTGGAAAGCAGAGTAAAGTGTAAAGAAGGAGGGAAAGTAATCACCTGTCTTCCCAAATCTAAAGTAATCCCCATTAGCATTTTGTTTTTCAGCTTTTTGTCTGTGCATTTATCTTCATAAGCATTGAAAAAATATTGTATATAAAACTTGCAACCCAATTTTTTCACTGAAAATTGTAGGAAAAATTTTGTATATTATTATAAAACATTCAGAAGCATAATTTAAATGTCATTTCCCATCATATACTTTCCTGAATCCTTTCCCTATTTTTGCTTTAAATTTTTTTATAAAGATTTTTATTTATTCACTTGAAAGAGAGAGAGAGCATGAGGGGGAGCAGAGGAAGAGGGACAACCAGACTCCCCACTGAGCGAGAAGCCTGATGCGGGGCTCGATCCCAGGACCCTGAGATCGTGACCTGAGCTGAAGTCAGACCCTCAACCGACTGAGCCACCCAGGCGCCCTGCTTTAAATCATTTTCTAAGTTTTTATTTTAATCCCCTGGTGCTCATCACACAAGTGCACTCCTTAATCCCCATTTCATCCACCTCTGGTAGCCATCAGTTTGTCCTCTATAGTTGACAGTCTCTTTCTTGATTTGTCCCTCTATTTTTCCCTTTGCTCATTTGTTTTGCTTTTTGAATTCCACATATGAGTGAAATCATTTGGTATTTGTCTTTCTCTGACTTATTTCACTTAGCATTATACTCTAACTCTATCCATATCAGTACAAATGACAAGATTTCATTCCTTTTTATGCCTGAATAATATTCCATTGTATATATATATATATATATGTAGCGTATCTTCTTTATCTATTCATCAGTTAATGGACACTTGGGCTGATTCTTGGCTATTGTAATTAATGCTGCTATAAGCATAGGGGTGCATATATCCCTTTGAATTAGTGTTTTTGTATTCTTTGGGTAAATACCCAGTAGTGTGCTTGTTGGATCACAGGGTGGTATATTTGTTTAAAGATTTTATTTTTTATTTATTTTAGAGAGAGGGAGAATGCACGTATGTATGAGTGGGTTGGGGGTGGGGAGGGCAGAGGGGGAGGGAGGAGAGGGAGAGATTCTCAAGCAGACTCTGTGCTGAGCACAGAGCCTCACTGGGACTTGATCCCATGACCCTGAGATCATGACCTGAGACAAAACCAAGAGCTGGACACTAAACCAACTGAGCCACCCAGGTGCCCCATAGGGTAGCAATATTTTAACTTTTTGAAGAACCTCCATATTGTTTTCCACAGTGGTTACACCAGTTTGCATTCCCACGAACAGTGCACCGGTGTTCCTTTTTCTCCACATCTTCACCAACATCTGTTGTTTCTTGTGTTTTTGATTTTAGCCATTCTGAGAGGTGTGAGGTAATATCTCATTGTAGTTTTGATTTGCATTTCCCTGATGATCAGTGATGCTGAGCATCTTTTCACGTGTCTGTTGGCCATCTGCAAATCTCCTTGGGGAAATATCTATTCATGTCTTCTGCCCATTTTTAAATCGGATTATTTGGTTTCTGACTGTTGAGTTTTATAAGTTCTTTGTGTATTTGGATACTAACCCTTTATCTGATATGTCATTTGCAAGTATCTTCTCTCATTCAGTAGGTTGCCTATTAGTTTTGTTGATTGTTCATTTGCTGTGCGGAAGCTTTTTATTTTGGTGGCGTCTCAACAGTTTATTTTTGCTTTTGTTTCCCTTGCCTCAGGAGATATATCTAGAAAGAAGTTGCTATGGCCAATGTCAGAGAAGTTACTGCCTGTGTTCTCTTCTAGGATTTTGATGGTTTCAGGTCTCACATTTAGGTGTTTGTTCCATTTTGAATTTATTTTTGTATATGGTGTATGAAAGTGGTCCAGTTTCATTCTTCTGCATGTTGCTGTCTAGTTTTTCCAACACCATTTGTTGAAGAGACTGTCTTTTTCTCCGTTGGATAATCTTTCCTGCTTTGTCAAAGATTAACTGACCATATAATTGTGGGTTTATTTATGGATTTTCTATCCTGTTCTATTGATCTATGTATCTATTTTTGTGCCAGTACCATACTGTGTTGATCACTACAGCTTTGTAATATAACTTGAAGTCTGGAATTGTGATGCTTCCAGCTTTGCTTTCCTTTTCAAGATTGCTTTGGCTATTCAGGGTCTTTGATGGTTCCACACAAATTTTAGAATTGTTCTAGCTCTGTGAAAAATGCTGTTGGTACTTTGATAGGGATTGCATTAAATCTGTAAATTGCTTTGGATAATATAGACATCTTAACAACATTTTTTCTTCCAATCCATGAACATGGAATGTCTTTCCATCTCGTTGTGTCATCTTCAATTTCTTCCATCAGTGTTTTATAGTTTTCAGAGTACAGGTCTTTCATCTTTCACCTCTTTGGTTAGATTTATTCCTAGATATCTCATTATTTTGGGGCAACTGTAAATGGGATTATTTTCTTAATTTCTCTTCTTGCTGCCTCATTATTGGTGTATAGAAATGCAACAGATTTCCCGTAGATTGATTTTGTATCTTGCGATTTTACTGAATTTGTTTATCAGTTCCAGAAGTTTTTTGGTGGAGTCTTGGGTTTTCTGGATATAGTATCATGTAATCTGCAAACAGTGAAAGTTTTACTTCTTCCTTACAGATGTGGATGCCTTTTGCTTTAAGTTTTTGCTAAATATTCTTACCTACATAGCTTTGACCATATTTCTGCAAAGCTGGGGTAGACTCCTCAGAGTGGAATAAAATTTGGATACATTGATGTCTTTGGTAGCTATTCCTAATTGCTTTCCAGAATGGTCCAACTTCCACTGCCATGACCTCAGCGTATGAGTGCAAAAGAAGCAAACGTGAAAGGTGCACTGTTTGGGAACCTTCACAGCACTAGATGGCCCAAGATGTCAAAACTCAGGTGGGTTTACTGACATGATCCCTCTTAGCATCTATATTCTACAATCCTAAAAATGCAGCACAAGTCTCTTTTAGATTCCATCTGGGGAGTTTGGCCTCAGAAATGGCTCCTATTATGGTCTGGTCAGCCCATGTTTCGAAAACATGGGTTTCAAGCACAGCATTCTAGACGTGTCCCGGGTGTAAATATTTCGAAAGAAGCTAGATTTACTGTTTTTCTTTAACTGTGTTGAATTTTTACAAGACATCACCCTTGCACAGAAAATGTACCACTCATCCAACCTCTCTACTTAAAAACTTGAACATTTAGTTCTTTTCACTTGAGTTTAAAAATAACACCATGATAAAATCCTTGAAGGCCAGTGACCACATGCTTTGGTTCATTAGCTACTAGACTCTGCTACTGAGGAGACATGAGTCTGAGAGGCTGGTTCCTTCATACCATGTATGGGTAAGAAGAAAAGTGTCACAGCCCAACCAAATCCCATTACCTTAAGCCACCGTGTGACCGATGCAGAGTTAGTCACAAGGAAAACCAGGCCAGAACATGTGTGTGGTTCAGGTCAGTTAGAAAAATGACCTTAATGTTGATGAGTCAGCTCTAGTACTTTTGCAGATGTGGGACAACAGTCTAATGAACTCTCATAGATGTGATGCAAATTGTGGAAAGGACCCTGAGCACTTATTGAGTACACAGATAAGCAGTTAAGAAGTCAGAGACATACCCAAGATCCCATGGCTTGTTAGTGGCTCTCTGGGTCTTTAACTAGGTCTTCCTAGCATAAGCTAAGTGCACTTTCTAGTACTACATTCAGTGCCTCTCTGGCCTATGTCCACGGAGTCTTGGCAATGTCAGCTGAGCTTGGCAGAACGGGTTGAGAAAGAAGCCTGGACTCGTGAGAGGACCTCCCTTATTATTTATGTTGCCGTCACCTGCAAATAGTGGAATTTTCTGGTGCAGCCCTGAAGCTGACAGTCATCCACTTAACTTCATATGTGTCTCTCAGGAAGAAATAAAATGCACTTAAGAATTCAGTTCTCTCTCCTCTTATTTATAGCAAACCCCCTCTACATGAAAGGATAGATTCAAATCAAGATTCCTTTCCAACGAGATGCAACCCGATCTGCACTGAAACATGTAGTCAGGCGACTGTAATTTCCTGCCCTCAACATCATTAAACCTCAGCAAGGCCATCCCATTAGCTTGTTGTCATGTAATTGTATAAACACAGGTTTGCCGGTTCAAAGCACTTGGAAGTATTTCATTTGCCTTCTTCATAGCTAGGAAATACTGACCACATGCTGAGGCTAAAAAAAATAACTAGCTCGTCCCAGCTAGTGAAGATTTGGATTTGTGGGAAGGCAGCTGGACAAGTCTTCAGATATATGCCACCATTTTGTGGCCATCTGCTTGGGTGTGGAAACTGGGAATAAGAGAAAGGTGTGACTGTCCTCCTTGCTTTCTCCCTCCCTTGTTCCTCATAGGCTGAATTTAATTCAGTTGAACCAACACGCATTGAAGGGATCCCAGGTGGAAGGTTCAGTGATAGGTGGGAGGAGGAATCAGGCCCATTTTCTATTCTCAAGGAGTTCAAGTTCCTGAAGATGAGATAGGCATATAAACAACTCTAACTCAAGGCGGAACAGCAGGGATGTCGTGATGGCTATGGAAGCACTATGTAGCACCACAAAGAGGGAAATTAATTTTGCTTGAGAGATTCTGGAAGGCTACAGGGAAAAGTGTAGCATTTAGCAGGTGAAGGGAATTCTCTGAAGAGGAACCACTGTGAACAGTATGAGTCAAAGGCACACGGCCAGGGGAGTGCAAGTGGGGCTAAGGAATTCAGTGGGAGTAATGAACATCATCATCTCTGACCACAAGAAGATCGGGTGTATGCAGAGGCCTGGTGGTGTGCCTCATCTAGTGCTGAATCTCCAGTGGGGCCAAACAGCACTTAGCGTGTCATGAGTGCCCGGTAACGGAGTGAAGGAATTCCTGGGAAAGAGGTCCTGCTCCAGCTGGGTATTTTTGGTGCATATGCAGAGATCCGTTCAAGTTACTTCTAGCAATGGGTGGTTCCTTTTAATAATATATTTGACTGGAACAATGGAGGCAACTCTAAGGACCCCCAACTCTAGGGACCACAGCAGGTGTGGTCTCTGGAATGCTTTTTGGCACTGGTCAGCTCTCCTCTCTTACAGCCAGCTTCCTCTGCTTCAGCCAGGTCTGGGTATGGAAGTGGTTCCAATCGCCACTCCGACTCCGCTCTCCATGTCACAGCAGTCCCCCTGCTCCTACTGTTGTTTGGCTCAGGCTCTTCCATGTCTAATGCTAGGAGCAGGACACTTGCTGGCCTGGATGATTTTTGCATACCAGGCCACAAGATGCCCCTGCCTACTTCAACCAGCACTGCCAGGCTGGCAGAGGGCCAGCAAGACCTGTGGGCAAATGTGTCTCCCTTAGAATTGGGGTACGGTTGCCTTGAGAGTCTCAAGTACACCTGCAGAGGAAATAGAGTTCAGTTAGGTTTATGCCAGTTGACCAAGGAATCTGAACAGTGTTCAGTAGGCACAGTGTTGTCAAAGGCTTTTATGAGCAGAGCCTGCTGGCTCCATATCCTTTTGAATCCTCAGACTCTATCATGCTGCACGCCAGCAGTCTAACAACTCATTGCCCTATAATATTTTCCTTTATTTCAGTATTGTGTCTTCACTTGCAAACCTTATCACTCCATTCCCAATTTGGCTCCATCACTCCCTTTGTTCTCTGAGTCTTTCTCATAGAATCCTGTGCCCTCGGCAGATGGCGCCCCATGAGTGGGCCTCGTCTAACCAGTTGAAGGCCTGAACAGGACAAAAGGCTGACCCTCCCCTGAGTAAGAGAATTCTCCTGCCAGATGGCCTTCAAACTGAGATCAGCTCTACAGATTTTGGACTTGCCAGCCTCCATAATTGCGTAGGCCAATGCTTTCATTAATCTCTTTCCAATATATGTTATTGATTCTGTTTCTCTGGTGTACCCTGACTACCACACTGCCCTAAAAGAAACCCAGGACTCCGTTAGTCGTCATTCCCTACCTCTCCTCCCTCCAATCCCAACCAACCACTACATAGGCCTATACTGGATTATTTCAAACAAACGGAATCATACAATGTGGGGTCTTCTGGAACTAGCTTCTTGTACCTAGCATTATATTTTTAAGGTTTCTCCAAGTGATAGCATGTATCAGTACTTAGTTTCCTTTTATTGCCAGATAATGTTTCAGTTGTATGGATATACCACATTTTAGTTTTCCATTCATCAGTAGGTGTCTGTTTGGATGGTTTCTACTTTTTGGCTATAATGAATTGTAGCCATAAACACTTGCTGACAAGTTTTTGGATAGATGTGTGCTTTTTATTTCTCCTGGGTATAAATTTGGAGTGGGGGGAATGGAATTGCCCAGTCATAGGTAACTATGGTTGACATTTTGAAGAAGTGCCAAACCATTTGCCAAAGTGTCTTCACCATTTTACCAATGATGCATGGTCCCAATTTCTCCACATCCTTGTCAACACTTACTGTCTATCTTCTTTTGGTAGCCATCATAGTGGGTGTGAAGTGGTATCTCATCAAGGTTTTGCTTTTCATTTCCCTCAGAGCTAATGGTTTTGAGTATCTTTTTATGTGCTTATTGACCACTTGTATATATTCTTTGGCGAAATGTCTATTCAAATCCTCTGCCCATTTTTAAATTGTGTTATCTTTTTCTTACTGAGTTTTAATCACTCATAAATGTTCTGAAGAAGAGTGCTCTTCTATTTTGGGAAGAATTTGAGAAAGATTATTATCAGTACTTTTAAGATTTGGTATACCTCACCATGGAAACCATCTGATCCTAGTCTTTGTGAGAAGTTTTAAAATTACCAATTCAATCTCTTTTCTTGGTATACGTCTGGTCAGATTTTCTACTTCTTCTTGAGTCAGTTTTGCTACTTTTTATCTATAGGAATTTGTCCGTTTTGCCTAAGTTATCAGAGTTATTTCCTTTTTTTAAAGGAGGGGAGGGGCAGAAGGCGAGGGAGAGAGAGAGAAGGATCTTCTGCCCAGTGCCGAGCCTGACCCGGGGTTCTATCTCACAATCCTGAGGTCACGACCTGAGCGGAAATCAAGAGTCAAGACACTCAACTGACTGAGCCACCCAGGTACCCCTAGGTTAACAGAGTTATTGATTTGAGATTATCTTTTTAGAGGCATGCCTTTATGCAGATTGCCTTAGCTATGTCCTACAAGTTTTGGTATGTTGTGTTTTCATTTTTATTCATCTCAAAGCATTTTCTAATTTCCCTTGTGTTTTCTTCTTTGACCCATTGGTCACTGACTCCTGTGTTGTTATATTTTTATTCATGTCCCAAATTTCCTTTCCTTCCTGATGGATTGACTCTTTTTCACCATGAAATGTCCCTTGTGGTCTCTAGTAACATTTTTATATGTGGGTGTGCTTTAATGTCGATTTTGTCTGATATTGGCATAGCCGCTGCAGCTTTACCATGGCTGTTTCTCGCCTGGCATATTTTTTTCCATCCTATTATTTTCCACCTATTTGTATCTTTATATTAAAATCTGCCTCTTGTGCAGAACATAATTTTTTAATCCAAAGAGGCAATCTTTGTCTTTTAATTAAGTTGCTTAATCTCACTGGGGCGCCTGGGTAGCTCAGTTGGTTAAGCAGCCGACTCTTGATTTTGACTCAGGTCATGATCCCAGAGTCCTGGGATCAAGCCCTGCATCAGGCTCTGTGCTCTGCAGGGAATCTGCTCGAGCATTCTCTCCCTCTCCCTCTGCCCCTCCACCATGCTCACTCAATCTCTCTCTCTCATAAATAAATAAATCTTTTAAAACAAATCTCCTGATATGAATGGTATGGTTATTAATGATATGGTTAGATTCACATCTGCCATATTGATTTTTGTCCTCTGTATATCTCACTCTTTATTCCTCTATTCCTCCTTTACTGTCTACTTTTGCATTAAGTGGATATTTTCTAGTGTAACATTTTAATTCCATTAACTTCTTAAATGTATTTTTTTAAAGGATTTTATTTATTTATTTGACAGAGAGAGACACAGCGAGAGAGAGAACACAAGCAGGGGGAGTGGGAGAGGGAGAAGCAGGCTTCCCGCTGAGCAGGGAGCCCGATGCGGGGCTCGATCCCAGGACCCTGGGATCATGACCTGAGCCGAAGGCAGACGCTTAACGACTGAGCCACCCAGGTGCCCCTTAAATGTATTTTTGAATTATTTTCTTAAGGGGTGTTCTAAATCTTACAACATACATCTTCACTTACCAGAATCCACTTCAGATTCATACTAGCTTTGTTCCAAGGAAACACAGAAACTTTATTCCTACATAACTCCATTTTCTCCCATGCTTTTCTGTGCTGTTATTGTTAATTTACATTACATCCACATCTTACAAAAAACAATCCCTTGTTGTAATTATTGTTTTATATAACATCTTTTAAAGATGCTGAGGGAAGGAGAAGAGGAAGTATATACTGTAACATTTGTTATAATAGTTTTAATTATTTACCCTTTTGGCTCATTCATTTCCTCCTTTGGATTTCAATTACCATCTGGTGTCATTTCCTTACTCCATTGCTTCCTTTGTGCTCATGTTGTCAAATATATATTATGTTTGTGTATATTCTGTTATATATGGATTATTTTGTCTGATTGTTTTAAATCAGTTAAGAGAAGAAAGAAGACACGTGCAATCATACAATTTTTATCTTCTCCTCCATAGTCTCCTTTGTTGGGGCTCTTTGATGTCCCTGCTCAGATTTCCCTCCTGATTTTTATCTTTTAGCCCCACAACCTAGGGGTTGCCCCTGGTTCTGTGTAAGTCACTTACCGGCCAAAAGTTGTGCTTAAGCCAGCAGTTAGATCTTTGCCCTAGGCTGCACCCATTCAGGAGTAATCAGAACAGGACACGGGGCAGACTTCAAAGCATCCCCAAGCCACGCCCAGGCCCATCATCACAGGGCAGAAGCCTCCCTGACTTTGCCCTCTACTTGTTGGATGCCTGTGTAGCTTGTAGGTTGCTATCACGTTTCAGGGAATTACACTTTTCGGTTCCACATTCAGCCAGAGACTAGTAGCATGGAGTTCCTCTCTGATTACTCCTGAGAGAGCTCAGTTTTGGACACGCACAATCTTCTAGGCTCCCAGGAATGAGTGTGATTTTCATTGCAAAGCTGCCTTCCTAGGAGTAGCCCCTTAGTGGGAGTAGCTTCCTGTTCGGTCAGTATTTGCTCAGAGGTTATGTTTGAGCTCCTTGTGTCAGGGAGGCTTCCGCCCTGTGATGATGGGCCTGGGCGTGGCTTGGGGATGCTTTGAAGTCTGCCCCATGTCCTGCTCTGATTACTCCTGAGTGGGTGCAGCCTAGAACATCCCCCCAGAATTGATTGTGATCCCAGGAGTTCTCTTCTTGGCTCTTTCCTTGGTTCTATTAAACATCTGGCTGCTCTGCTGCTTTATGTGTATCATGGAGCCCCCCAGCCTCCTTTACTCTCCACCAAGCTATCCACTGGTTTTGACAAGTGGCATCCTTAGGCATGCCATTCTCCAGGCTCTGTTCCAAATAAAGTCAGTCTTCTCGGACAGAGCTGTGGTGATATTCATCCTTATGGTCTGCCTTTCCTCTGGAGCAGACCCCTGTGCCTCTGCACCGGAAGCGAGGGTGGGGATCTGCTTTTTCTGATAGTGACACCCCTGCTCCACAAATGGGTACAGCAGGAGGAGGAAGTGGTCTTCCTGGCTCACCTCTCCCGGGGTGGGGAGGGGCAGGGATGATTCTGTCCCACCCTGACTGCCCTAGAGCTCCACCTGCAAGCCGGAGGCCCGGGTCCTCTCAGCTACTCTTGCCTGGAACAGAGCTTCTGCCACAAAGGGCTGGGGAGGATGAGAAATGCAAGCAGCCTGCCTCTCCCAAAATGCAACTGCAGCCCCGACAAGGAGTCAGGGAGAGAGAGAATCTCCATCTTCTTGGCCACGTCTGTCCAAAGTCGAGGGCCCAGGGTACCACTTCTGGAACACAGAGCTATGGGGGAGGAGGGATCAGGAAGGCCATATCTCAAAAGTCACAGACCCTGGGCGATTTTGTATTTAGTAGGTTTTCTTGAATGAATACTTGTCCATTTGCTCTATGTCCTTAGGACAATTTCTAAAGATTTGAAATGACCGTGGCTGTGTGTGTGTGTGTGTGTGTGTGTGTGTGTGTGTGTTTTCTAAAGACTTTATTTATTTATTTGAGAGACAGTGAGAGCGAGAGAGACCACAGAAGGAGAGGGAGAGGAAGAACAGACTCCCCAGTGAGCAGGGCTCAGGGCTCCATCCCAGGACCGTGAGATCATGACCTAAGACAAATGCAGATGCTTAACCAACTGAGCCACCCAGGAGCACCTGTGTGTGTTTTTAAAAACACTTTCTCCTATTTGAGAGAGAATTTACCCTGAGCTCCTTACTCTGTCGCTCTGGAAGCCCGCTCATCTGCCACCTTGGCATACTATCTGGAGTAGGAAAGAAAAGAATGAACGTATCGCTGGTTTGTGGGGCATTTCATCCACCCCTTGACACACACCGGGCCTGTGGCCTGTACCCAGCTTCATTTCATGCCATGATTTCTCTAGTACTGAGTGACTATAAAGCCGGGAGACAAATCGGTTAGTGAGATTCTGTTTTTATTTCTGATGAGTGAGAACAGGAGTTACTTTTTCAGTCTGGCTTCAGTAAAATATTCAGAGAAAAACTTTTTTATCTATAAGCGTCTTCTAGGAAAACATTAAAGTTTGCACAAAATCAATTTTCCCATTCAAATTTCAGTTGTGTTTATATGAAAAGTTTTTGGCTGCACTGAACCATTTAAGATGTAGTGAAATTTCTTTTAAATTTCAAATTTAAAAAATACTAATTTTCTAATAATAGTTCTTTGTTAATCTTTCAGTAAATTTTTCTGGTGGAAAATTTAAAACTGTGGGAGTGTCTTTAAAAGCTTTGGGGTCTTCTGGGGCACCTGGGTGACTCAGTCGGTTAAGCATCGACTCTTGGTTTCGGCTCAGGTGATCTCAGGGTCGTGAGATCAAGCCCTGCGTCGGGCTCCACGCTCACCGAGGAGTCTGCTTTAGGTTCTTTCTCTCCCTCTCCCCCTGCCCATCCCCTGCTCATGCGCTTTCTCTCTCTCTCTAAAATAAGTAATAATAATAATAAATAAATAAAAACGCTCTGGGGTCTTCCAGACTCACAGAGCAATTTCCTGGTCCTTCCATGGGTTGTATTAGATTGTGTCCCTCCATTACAGTACCCAGACATTCACATACCATTTTCATAGTTTTCTGCCATATATTCACTCTTTGTATGCCACCTGCATTTACTCACTTAATATTTTTCTTTCTAATATATTTTAAAGTATTTCTTTCTAAATGCATTCATTTTTATTTTTATTTATTTTTTTAAAGATTTTATGTATTTATTTGACACAGAGAGACACAGCGAGAGAGGGAACACAAGCAGGGGGAGTGGGAGAGGGAGAAGCGGGCTTCCCGCCGAGCAGGGAGCCCGATGTGGGGCTCGATCCCAGGACCCTGGGACCATGACCTGAGCCGAAGGCAGACGCTTAACGACTGAGCCACCCACGTGCCCCAAAATGCATTCATTTTTAAAGCAAACATTTTATCACTAGGGCAAATAACCAATTAGTAAATATGATAAAACCAAAAATTATTAAAAATTCTAGGTAGGTACTCTTCCTTCCTTCTCTCTCTCCCACCCTCCCTCCTTCTCTCCCTTCCTTCCTCCTTCCCTTCTTCCTTTCCTTTTCTTCCTTCCTTCCTTCCTTCCTTCCTTCCTTCCTTCCTTCCTTCCATCCATCCAGACTCAGGCTTGACGCCTGCTTTCTTGTTAAAAAGGGGCACCATGCAAACAAAGAGAATGAGCTTAGCTGCATTTGATCAGTGCTCACCAGGGCTGGGCACTGTCATAAGCCCTTTATGCGCAGAACTTCATTTGACATTTATTAACAACTGTATGAGGTAGGCTGGTCCCCCCACTCTGCACATGAGGAGCATAGAGAGCAGGGCCAGGATTCAAGCAGAGGCGGTCTGGAGCGAGCGCTCTTCATCACTCCTGCTAATATAAAAGGCCCCCAGAGAAGTGATCATCGCCTGATGCTATGTCCACCTGGCCCACAAGGGGCAGCCCCAGACCCTGGAAAACCTGCTCTCGGAGGGGATCCGCAGCTGACCAGGGAAAGGCTTCCTTCCACACTCATAGATGGAGAAATGCTGCACGGAGGGCCCTTCCCCTCTGCCCTCTCCCCGCTCGCAATCTATATCCGCGCTTCTCAGAGGCCTGCGGCAACAACTGGTTCTTTAATGCAGCATTTCCCAAACCTATTTGATCTCGGCACTCCTCTGCAGAGGAATATGCATTAGTATCTCAGGAGACAACGAATGTCTCATGGAGCAGGTTGAGAAACCTGAATTAGTCTCAGTGTCTAGAAGGAAATCATTTCATCCAAAGACATTTCTTGCATGTAAAGATGAAAAAGACGCTTCTTACTTGAGCTTAAGTCTTCACATGGGGTTTCTGCTGCCAGGTGGATTTTCTCACACCTTCAAACCCAGGCAATGTCCAAGGATCAGCTGCTTAATAAAACCTCTCCCAGCAACTCTGCGTCCCGGCTCTAGGAGTCAGTGCAAGAGCACCTAGTTCTAGCGGGCGAGGGCCTTCCTCATTCCCACCACCACTGGGTGCCGGGCGCCCGGACGAGGGAACCCCTGGGCTTTTGAACTCAACGCCTGAGCGGCCCCCACTTCTGGAGCACTGTGTATTCAAAGCAAACCCAGAATCAACTTCAAAAAGTTCACAGTGAGGTAGGAGAATCAGACTGGAGAGGGAACAACAGGTGCTAAATCATTCAGCGTAGCTGTCGCCACCAGTACCTGCGTATCCAGGGCATGCTCAGCAAGTTCGAAGAACTCCGAGTTTCTTGGTTTAAAAACAACGAAACCAAAACAACGAGGCCTCAAATGATGAGTCATGTTCCCTGTACTACTCTCTTCAGCAGGAAGGGCAGCAGCAGGGTGGAGGGCTCTCCTGCCCCCCAGAAAAGGCTGCAGGGGCCCCCTCGCCAAGATTTTTTATTTATTTATTTGACAGAGAGAGAGAGAGAGAGAGAGAGAGAGAGAGAGAGAGACCACAAGCAGGCAGAAAGGCAGGCAGAGGGAGAGGGAGAAGCAGGCCCCCTGCTCAGCAGAGAGCCCGATCGGACTGGATCGCAGGACCCTGGGACCAAGACCTGAGCAGAAGGCAGACGCCCAGCCTACGGAGCCACCCAGGCGCCCCGCCTTTGAAAATTCTGATGGCCACACCCAGGTGTCAGCTTTCAGGCTGGTAGAGGTGGTAGAGGTGCATCTGGATCAGAGGCCCCCAGAGGCTTCACCTACCTTCTCGGCAGGCCCACGCTGAAGGGGTCAGGTTGAGGGGCCAAGGGTGGGCTTTTCTGCCCTCAGTCCCTCCCTGGAGGCCGCAGCTCCTGCAGAAGCTGACATTTTCTTTCCCTTGTCTCTGACCCAGTACCTGCAGGTCCGGTGAATACAGACCCCTCCCCACGCCCGGGGCAATATGCACAGGGCGGTGACCCAGCCTTCTGCTAAGAAAGGACATTAGGAGTAGGAAGGGAAAAATGAAGGGGGGTACATCGGAGGGGGAGATGAACCATGAGAGACTATGGAACCTGAGAAACAAACTGAGGGTTCTAGAGGGGAGGAGGTGGGAGGATGGGTTAGCCTGGTGATGGGTATTAAGGAGGGCACGTACTGCATGGAGCACTGGGTGTTAAACGCAAACAATGAATCATGGAACACTACATCAAAAACTAACGATGTACTGTATGGTGACAAACGTAACATAAAAAAAGGGAACTTGCAAACGTGTAGTCTATGCCTAAGTTTGACAGAAGAGTGTAGTGGAGCAGCACCGATAAAGGGTCTGATTGAAGAGAGAGCCCATATTCAAGCGCTGAATCTGCGTCTGAAAAGAGGCATGGTTTTAAACAGGGACCCTTCAGTTTTGCTTCTGGGGACTCAACCCCCCAATAGCGCGGCCACCATCCATCTCCCATTAGCTCAAAAGCGACTCAAATACATAGAAGTTATTCCTAGAACTGAAATGAAAGAAACCAAAAAACAAAAATAACTAAACTCTGCAAATATAATTGCTTCATCATTTCTTTGTATTTTTATTGAACTTTTTTGACTTTTTTAAATTTCTGCTCAGTCAAGACAATTCAAGGGGAAACCACAATTACAATTTACAAACTGTGGCATGAAAAAGAACACACACACACCCCATCAGGAATTATACCAAACCCTTTCCTTTTTATTCATTCAAAAGAGTCCAATGCACAATTGTCAAATATGAGCACTGTCATTTTTTTTTTTTTCTCAGAAGGGGGAAAAACATTTTATCCTGGCAGCACTGTTAAATTCCAGGAAGTGGTTTTGATACCACAGGTTGCAGGAATAGAAACCATAACAAACTCGAAGGGCGTTTGTTTGCGAGGCAAGGGACCACTGCGTCTCAAAAGACTCCCCTTGTGCTTTAGTGACCTGCCCATCAGCCTCGGCAGGCTGAGTCTTCCCACGTATGCAACCGCCTGCATCGACACTGAACATTCCAGTAGAGCAGAGTGTTTTCTGTATCTCCAACCCTCCCCCGACCCTGAAGCAAGGTCTCGAGCTTTTCTGGAGCTTCTGCTGGTCACGTGACCCTTGGTCACAATGACCATTTTGCTAAAACACACGTGACACCAAGATTTCTTCTTACACTGCTTCTCTAGGGTTCAGATGACAGCACAAAACATCACTTGTCAAATAATAGCAGATATTAAGAATGTGGGCATTTATGTTCATAAGAATAACAAACATTTTGCAGGGTATGTCACCCAAAGGAGCCTTTTTTTTTTTTTCATTTAATATGGTCCCCTGGGGAGTTAGCCTGAAGTCGCATCCTTCAGTGTCCTTGCAAAAGACTGGTCAAGTCAGTTAATCTGACAGTTTAGGAACCGTCTCGTGCCAATTACAAAAGTCCTATGCCCAACAATTCAATGGTCCATAAAGCAATTAAATGTTACCACTTGGCTCACACGCACACAGATGCACGCACGCACACGCTCGCACAAGAACTGTGACCAAAGGATTAAGCAGGTGATCTTGTGACTGTGTTCTAAAAGGAAATGAAATTTCAAAATTGAGGTGTCATATTCAAATATCCAAAAATGCAGAAATAGTCTGATCCCATTTGATTTTATGGCCGTGAGAAATCATATTCGTTTAACTGAGGTTCTGGAGTCTCAACTCCTGGGGCACAAAATCTACGAAAATCAACTTGGGATTGTTCACAATGCAACCGCTTGCTAGCTTGTTATTCCTTTTAAAAATACGTCAAGACTTTGTATACTGGCATTGCGAGAGTCAATACTTTATAAAAGAAGGAAAAGAATAATACCAGCTGACTCACTTTTCATGCCTTACACTGGTGAGAAAGTTTGTTTTACACATTTTTCCATCAACACGCAGAGGAGGCAGCCGTAAACAGAGTCCTTTCCATTCTTCAAAGAATGTGTTACTACTGCAGCAGATACGTTTGGCCCCGATTCGGAGTGGATGAGAGAGCAATCTGCTTTGCTTTTCATGTTCCACTCTGTGGAGACTGAACAACAATGGTTTTACTAGTTCTTGGCAGGTGACCATCCTATCAAGGCTCTGCATTTGTAAATAACCAATGTGGGATTATGCTCTCCAGTGAGGCAACTCACTATCTTAAGGTCTGACAGCCAGATGTGGAGGGCTGTCAGAGTGCTCTGCTAAATTTCACAGACTCTGTTGTAGAGAGAGAGAAAAAAAGGACTCGTTAGCAAAGCTCTTTGCACCATTCACAACTGACTCCTGATTATCTTGAGCTATTGAAAGACTCGGGTTTTCCATGGACTCAATGACACCTCTCTGTCCCTGTCCCCTGAAGAATCCCAACACCAGGCCTCCATCAGTACATCAGCCAGTGACAACTCACTGTCGACACAAAACCCATCCTGGAGCAAGGACCACTTGGCTCGGTGCCAGCGGACAGGCGGGCAGAGCGACACAGGAATCCCACCAGCCCGCCCAACAGACAGGCTTACAGGCGGGGGACCTTTATTTAAAAGAAGGGCAGGAGACTGCCTGCCGTACACGTTTAAGGTTCTTGTTGATTATCGGCAGCCTCTATGACCCCAGCACTTAATCCGTGGGCAGAGAGTTTTTTTTTTTAAATCTCAGACGGATTAAAGAATAAAGAATGAACAAAAAGGTCTTACGCTAAAATAAGAAATTAGCCCCATCTCGGCACAGTTCTCATGCAGAATATTGCACCCAGTGTGAACTAACGCTAGAAGCATCAAACTGTATAAATTTAAATGTATTTGCATATTATAAAAATAAAGATAAACATATACATATTTTACACTAGTTACGGAACAGCAATGAACAGTCGATCCCTCTTTCACATTTAACAGAACTGAAATCTGAGTGCTCAAAACACGGCCACCTATACTGGAACTATGGCTTTAATGTGCACAGAAAACAAAATCCCTGAGAAGCCATTCGACTTTTTTTTTTTTTTTTTTCTTTTCTTCAAGTAGCGCTCTCCTCGGAGGATCACAGTTCTGAGGTTCGGGTTGTAAAACATTTGCTCCATGTTCTCCCCCAGCCTCCCCCTGCCCCTCCCCACTTCCTCTACAGGCCAGGTGTACGCCCTGCTCTGCAAGCACCCCGAACGCCTATTCGCTCAAGTTCACGGAACACGCGCGGGAGCATGGAGAGGGTTTGCCAGGTATGAAAGATGGTCCAGGTGAGTTCGGATGCTCTCTTTTCTCCACGGAAATTCCATAGCCATAGAAGTCATTGGTTTCTGTGCTTTTCACCAACGTTCTTCCTATATGGGTAGATGAGAAGAAAGCAATGACAAAAGGTGACAGGGATGAGATTCTCAATGATAAGAACCAGGAGCGATCTTAGGAATCGGTGTTTCTTTGCAGATTTTAATTTCTACTTCTGGAATTCCTTATAAAAATGTAAATGTCAGGCAACTCATGATCCTTCAAAGGAAAGTGTCTTTTCACTAGAAAGCTGGGCAAATGCTTCTGTTCGTGACAGGAAGCTCAGACATAAAGAGGAACTATATTAATTAGCAATAACCACCTAATCCATTGTAATTTCACAGCTGAACTAGATTTCTAATCAAGAACCCCAAACTCTAAGCATAGCCCTGGGTCCTCTCAAGAAATATCCACGGACACGGACACGGACACACACACACACACACACACACACACACACACACACACACAAGCTAAATAACCCTCTACAGGTAGGAATCCATACTGAAAAGTGAGAACTCTCAGTTTAGGATGTCTACCTGGCCTAAAGCATTAAAGGCAAGACTGTCAAACTAAAAGCCAGAGTCAGATGAATAGAAAATGAAGAAACTCCTGCATCGCCACCTAATTAAGCAGAGTGGCATTCAATTCAGACAAAGTGGTTAGAAGAAAAAAATGTCAGAGGTCCCCATCCCTTATATCGGCTTTCCTATAATGACACGCAGACCCTCCACCCTCCATCTCTATCAGTGCTGCTTGACTTTAAGGAGACTGAGCATAATATTAGCTACTTTACCAAAGAACTGCACCTTCCATTTACTAGCTACTCACTACGCGCCAGGAATCACACCGCTCACTGCAGTGCATTATTTAAGCCTCAACTCGTCACGTGCCCATGAAATAAGCCCATCCTACTCTGCATTCACCAAGAAGGAAATTAAGGTTCCAAGAGGGTAAAGAACTTGCCTGTGGGGGACACACCAGTGCGCAGAAGGGCCAGCCTTTAATGAGGGTTATTTGACTCCCAAGCACGCTGGACAGCTAAAAGCAAGGTTGGGACGTTCAGGGCCCTAGGGATGGTTTCGTGTTTCTCTGGCACTCAGCCCTGAGGACTTTTTGAAGGCCTATTATTATAGTAAACTTCCCAGTAGAGAAAGTTTTGAAAACTGCCTCAAATTCAAGTAATAATATAATAAATCTAACAGTGAAGAGGATGGCAGTGTGACAACTCACGTCTCCACCAAGCAGTTACCTTTGGCGGTTTGAGCTCTGGGTTTGGGAGGGGGGGTGTGCTGGGCAAATGTCTTTCTCACCGACCCCAACGAGCCTTTGGAAACACAGACAGTTGTGTCTGGCTGTCTGTTCCCCTGAGCCACACATAGGACAGAAACACAAGAATGTCTACGCAAGGGCACCCAGAGGGAATCGTCCACTGTTTAAGAGAGAAAAAAGGAAAACCAGTTTGAGTATATTTCCACAATGATACCACTTTTCGTGTTTAGGCTCTTCAGGAAAGGGAAGAGCCATCACATCACCAACCTTCCCCACCTCACACTGCTTCTCCATCCCAAAAGATCCACCTCGAATGCCACTTCCTAGAACTTTTCTTGATCCTTCCTGGTAGAGTTCTTTCCTCTCGGTGCCTCCAGGACTTTGTTGATATACCCACTGCAGCAGGGATCACATTTTAATTGTAATTAGGACTCTCACAAGTTTGTTTGGTTGAGTCTCTGATTTCCATTCTCCCCAAAGAGACTCTTAAGATTCATGAGGGCAGGGTCTATCTGCCTATTTCTGCAGCCTCAGCACCTGGCACGATGCCTGGAGGGTAAAACCTCAACAAAGCCCTGCTTAATGAATAATGAATAAGATGCGATGAGAAAGTCACAGGTGAAAAACAGCCAAGATACTACGAGACCATTATTGTCATGGAGGTGTGTAAGAAGCGAGGCAAAGGGTGATTACAGGTAGAAGGGTTGAAGATGGCGTCTCAGGGGAGCTGACACGTGACCTTGGCCCTAGGGACAACGGGCCTTCACCGAGTAGGAGAGGAGGGGTGGCAGCTCGCCATGGGCTGAGAGCCAGCCAGGCGTGCCCTCCCTCCCACAGTAAGGGAGTGTCGCACATGTCAGCAGGGTGGCTGGGGGCTGTGAGTCATGCCCAGGGGTTTAAACTCGAGTCTATAATCATCAGGAAGCCATTTAAGGCTTTTAAATAGAGCAGTGGCAGGGTCCAACGTTTAAAGATAACATTGGTTTGAAGGAAAAAAAGATTAGAGAGACGGAGGCCAGTTGAGACTCAAACACAGGTAGCTTGGTAGGGACAGGGGCATCTAGGGGAAAGCACGGCAGGCCAAAGAGAAAGTTGTCTGGCCCAAGGTACTCATGTCGAGGCACCCTGAAAAGACGGGAGAAGAGGCCTCAGCGGAAGGCTGGGGCGGGGGGGGAGGCCTCAGCGGGAGGCTGCATGGGGGGATGAGGGAGAGGGCGGCCTTGCAGCTGACAGACTCCTAGTTTGGCAGTGGGTGCAAAGCAGGGGCGGCAGGCACAGACTGATGGAGAACATGGAGGGGGAAGACCCTGATTCACACCTACAAAGCCTACGGGACCTCCCAGGGAGATGCAGTGGGACGCTGGCAAGAGAGGTCAGCACGGAGGCTCAGACCCACAGTCCTCTCGGGTTATTGAACCTGCTCTTCCCGGAACACAGCACAGTTCTTCAAGGCAGTTAGCAGCTTAGGCTGAAACTGAAGCTATCCCATGTTGTACTAACCAGGTCTTTTATTCTCTGTTTTCTGATGCTTTGATATCTGGGCCCTGGCTGCCCCTGGCGGGACTGCCCTCCCAGCGTTAGGCAGTTCCCAGAGATAGCACACAACTCCAGTATGAGTGTGCCTCTCAATACAGACCAACTCTGCAGAGCGCACACCCTGCGGGCCACCTTCTTTATCAGGCTCCAACAGCTCAGGCCGCTCTCTATCTGCTCTCCTCACTCCAGGGCCATGTACCCGACAGCCACCGACTGCCCCCACGCCCCACAGCCCGCTGAAACTACTCAGACTGGCCATGCCCGGCCAGCACCTTCCCCCGGAAAGCACAGTACAGGTTCCTGCCCAGTTCCTCCCTCTCTGCCTCATGCCCGAGCCCTGACCTGCTGGCCTTACTACACCTCCAACGTTCTGTTATTACACTACATTCTAAAACAAACGTGTAAGTAAGAACTTGGTGCGAAAACGGCGCTGAACCTGGGAGCTATGACGTAGGTTTGAGGCCCAGCTGCGCCGCTCGGTACCTGCGGCTGTCAGAACGTGGCTTGGTCTGGAGCCCAGAGCTCCCTGCCCTGTGTGACCTACGGGGTTGGTGGAGCATATGAGTTAGGGGGCTTTGCTCTGACGGGTTCAGCAAGCACCAAAGGCATTTGTGATCATGATATGAAAGAAATGATACCACTCATCTCCTCTTTCTCCCATGAAGATGGGGTTAGGACACTGCAGGGGGCCTTAGACGCAGATCCTCCAGGGTGAAGGGGAAGGTAAGCCAACATTCTTCCCTACCTACCCGGCACACACGTTTACCTTCCTTGGGCAGGCACCTCAGTTAAGAAACTAAACGTTGCTAGGCAAGTCAGTGAGCACATTTCATTCTAGGATCTAGATTATCTAGATTTGCATTTTGAAATTTTGTCTTTTAGGATTACCTTGATAGGCCACCCACAGTGCACACCACTACCATTCCTGGTAGAAAAAGCAGCAACTGAGTTTGTTGAGCGCTGTGCACTCTGTAAGGCATCGTGCCAACCATTCCCCTCACAACGGTCTCTCTAAATGCTCACAACAACCCCACAAGACAACCGCTTCTGGAACCTGCATCTGCCAGAGGTCTATAGTCACAGCACCAACAAGTTGCAAAGATTCGAACTCAGGCAGTTTAACTCTGGAGCCCAAACTGCCTTGAGAAAATAAATGCAAACACTACTTTTAAAAAGCTATTTGCTGTGTGGATCCACTTGAGATTTTCCCCCGATTATGACAGCCGTGCATAATACATTTTTTTAAATGACTTCTTTTTTCCCAGCAAGGAACTAAGATGACTAATGCATGCAATATCATAGTTTTAGGCAAAAGAATCAGGCAGTTTCCTTATTCTTAATCCCCAAAGGCTTCTTGATTGGGGATAAGCAAAGGATTTGTAATTTTGAAATGCACTGCTGTATAGGATCTCTTCATCCCAAACCCCACCCCAACCCGTTTTCCCTCTAAACTCTTGAGGCCTTAGGAAGCCCTTATCTATTTAAGAAACCCTCTCTGCTTCCCAGAGACTTACCCTTAAAAATTGGTGCTCCTAAAGTCACAGATTGGGTACAGAAAAATGATGACATAGGGGAAAGAAGCACTATCTTTTCCACTTAATTTTCCAAGAAAGTATGGAGATACCTAAGCAGAGAGGAACAAATTCTAATATCAGTGTGGCTGACGGGGCACTAAATAATCCAACAGACACTATTTCTCCTGGCCCTTGAAAGCAGCAAGGCAATGAGCTGTCTCACTCCTTACAAAAAACACAGCAAATCAACGTGATACACTCCCTAGGCCACCTCCACATTGAGCTCCCTTTCTTCCGAAATACCATCCCCACCCATCGTGCTTTACAACTCTGCGGTCAGTAGAAGATTCTCCCATCGTTATAAAGCCAAATTCATGTTGCTCCATTGATTTCATAAAAAAAAAAAAGAAAGAAAGAAAATGATCAAGTCCATACTAACTAATCTGAGTGCAGTCTAATGTATTTTGCTTGTTTATCTGATGAGATAAAGGGCATAGAGTCTCCATCCTACTTTTTATAAAAGGGCTGTTTCCATGGGTCTTAAATATCCTTATGTCATAACAATGGAACTGCCAAAATTCCTATGCGAGGTCTTCACTATATCTTTGGGACTACTTATAAACAGTAAGAAGCTGGAATTTACCAGGGTCTTGCTTGAATGGGAATGCTACAGTATGTACACAATGACCCCACTTTAGAAGGTAGTTCTGAAACGCAGTGTCTCGGCCCGGCCTTTCACCCTTAGTTGTACTTTCTGGAAAAGGAGAAAGCTTTATTAGCTCAACAATTTTCAAACCAGCCCGTGTTTTCCAATTCGGTGACACACGAATTGCCCCGATCCAGACTGACTTCTATGGTCGTGTCCACCACGCCACGTGCAGTGCACACAGGCGCGGGGTCACCGCCAGAAAAATGGGCAGCTGGTAAGAGATAAAAATGATACAGTCCCATTTCCTGTACGTCCAAGGGTAAGTCCATTAAGAAACTGCACGGAAGAATGTGGATTGCATTTCAGTATGCCTTAAGGTAAAACATTTTTAGATGCTAACCTATTAGATTCTGTCTCCTAGATGAAAATCAAGAGATAACCTGGGTCATCTGGCAGAGCCTGTACATTACTTGGTATAGGCAGGGTTTTCTAAACCTCTCTGGAAACGAGAGAGAGGAATGTTCTACAGGTACCTAAAAATAAAAAGCAAACAGTGAGCTGCCCCTTGCCTAAAGAAGTTCACACTTCCCTTCTGAACTGGAATTTTAAGTGTCTCGATGTGCGGGGCAGGCAGGATAGAGGCAGGAATTCACAAACAAAATTTTTAAAAATAAACTTAAAAGGAATCTACTTTCTCCTTCCTTTCCCCAATGAAAGGATATTTTTGCCTCTGGTGACTTGTAACGTCCAAGACTCAGTATCCCTTTCATGTCTAGGCATCAGGTAGGCGGACCATTCAGAATTTCTGAAGGATGAGTATGGGAGGTGTTGGACGGGGTGATTCACTAGATGGCGAGAACCCGTTCACAATGTACCATATATCAAATCACCACGATGAACGTTTCAAGTATCTTACAATTTTATTTGTCAATTAAACTTCACTAAAGCTGAGAAAAAAAAAAGATCACCGGTTGCCAGGGGTTGAGGAGGGAGGGAAGAATGATACAGATGGAGCGCAGAGGACTTTTAGGGCATTGGAAATATCGGTTTTGATACGATAATGGTGGATACACAAACCCATGGAACGGACAGCACCAAGCATGGACCCCGATGTAAACTGTGGACTTTGGATGACAAAGACGTGTCAGTGTGGGCTCATCCACTGTGACAAATGTGCCGCTCTGCTGGGGGGGACGTCGATGTGGGGGAAGCCGTGGTGTGTGGGGGTGCAGGGGACACGGGATCTCCCTGTACCTTCTGCTCAGTTCTCTTGTGAACCTCAAACTGCTCTACAAAATAAAGTTTATGTTTTTAAAAAATGCTACCTATACTAAAAAAGGGAAATGGTCTGAAGGAGGCTACTCTCCCTGCAAGCAGCTCTACTTCATCCCTGCTGTCCAACGGTGGGCTGGCAGCAGGGTGGGGGCACGTGATTCACTGCCTTTGGACTGAATCAGGCCAACAAGAACACTTTATAAGAATTGCTTTGAAACTCACAAATCTGCTTAACACCAACACACCAGGTTGCAAAGCCATTCCTGAAAGTGACACGAAAAAATTTCTTGACTGCACGGAATGAGGTGTTGCATTAGACAGAAGCCGCTGCAAATGGGCACACATTTCCTTTAGGAGTGATGAAAACGTTCTACAATTAGACCGTGGTGATGGCTGTGTACCACACAGCAATATGTCAATAATCACCGCATTATTTAAAAAACGTACCAGACAGAACCCACATACCCTTAAGGAGGTCAGAATTTTTCAGAGCAACCTAGCAAATGTGCTACGAGGTGAAGTTTCACCTCATCTCAAAAGCTAATATCCTTGAAAATCAGCCCAGGAGAGCCAAAGTCTGAAGATGACTCATATTTCTATCTGGTAGTCAGCAAAGAGGACAAGAAGCCACTCAGCTCCTCAGTTATCCCCCTGGAGGGTGAGGCAGAGGGGAGGCATCTCATTCATATGACCGCTTCCCAATGGAAAGTTGGTGGCGACCCGAATCGCCAATCGCCAAAACAAATGATGAAAGGAAGTCGTCTTTTTTTAAAAAATCACTACCTACTCTTTATTCTCTGTCTCTCCCCATAGGGAAATAAAACATAGAAAATTTTTAAAATGAGAAATAGAGAAGCTTGGAATTGATATGGAAGATCCAATCAAATAACAGTCGTTGATGGTTTTTTCTTTATAAAGCACATGGCAGCATCATTATTTTATACATGGTCAGAGGCAGGCTTCAAGTTAAATGACAAGTCTCTGATTTGACCCGTAAAGGAGAGGAGTAAGCTGGTTAAAGAGCTTGGATTGTCTTTTCAAAAACCACCATGAGATCTAGATCAATGACACAGGAGTGGAGGGTGATGATTCTGATAGGTCTGGGAAGAGTTTTCTGGCTGAGGCCTGTTGTCCTGGCATAATTAAGAGTGCTCCTGTCACCCTCAACCCTTTCCTGATTTGAGCAATAAAATCCTGATCCACGTAGCATGGATCAGCGTTGCCTTGGTGCTGACGACTGGTTACTGACCCGAGAGAGGCTCTGTAGCCAAGGATAAAGCCCACTGGCGAGGGAGCCCACCCTTCGAGTCAGGGATGGGGACCCCAGTGATCAGAAAGGCCAGCACGCACACATTAGAATCAGCACGGGGACGACTGTTTTGCAGACTAGCACCTGGCCCTTCCCCCTGGAAATTCTGATATACATGCCTGATTCAGAAAGACGGATCTCCACCATCCACCCGCATTTTATGGGATGACCAAGAAATAAGAAATCACTTGGCCACGACTTGCTGAAGTTAACTTGGCTGGAGTTGCAAAGCCAGTGCAGTAATAGCCCAAGACTCCCAAGTTCTCCTGCCTGCTGGCAGCCCCAAGTCTGACTGTCAGGGTCAGACCCAAGTTGTGACCCCATGACAACCACTTCTCACGACAGTGTTCCTCCTCAGTCCCCGGAATTTCCTACTTGTAATACCCTGTCATTGGCGTGTCAATCACCCCTCCACTGGGCAGGGCCAGACCTGCATGTATATGTCTGCTTTCACGGATATTCCTTCATTTAGAACTGAGACTTCACTCCAAACCTGCTGTCCATTGTATGAGACTTAAAAAAAAAAAAAAAAAAAAGAAATCCATTTTGAAATCCATTTGAAAACCTCACATAACTAGGTCAAAAACAGTTTGATCCCTAAAGGTATTCTCTCCAGCATCTAGACGTTGGGAGGTTTTACGGCTCTGATTACCCAAGACCTTAAAGCTGCCTATTCAGGTAGGTAGAATAAAGTGTGAGAAACAGAGGGGCTGACAGCATTTTCTCCAGGCTGGTGTAAATGTCCTTCTGCGGCAGTACAGGGAGAAGCCCATGGGAAAACACGGATAAAGCTGGCTCAGTGCCATGGTCGTTTCTCGTACAAAGGGATATGTTAACTTCTACCTCTATCTCGCCTCTGAAAATGCCACGTGGCTATGGCAAAACAAGAGGTTAACGTCTCTGCTGGCTCAGGAAAATCTACACCAGTGCAAAGCGTATTGCAAACTGTTGCCCTCCATGTCACAAGCCTGCGACTTCTGTAAATCCCCTCAGGCTTTTCCTACGTGTGTCTGAAAGAAAGGGACCCATGTATGCCAAAGGACAATCACATTGCTGTCGTTTGATATGTTTGGGACAGGGGATGCTCAGGTTAATAGGTTACTATGTAATCCTAAGAAGAGCTTCGTGATTTCACAATGTCTTAGGGGCACATTAGTGATGAATTAGACCCTGTGCAGCAGGTTTGCTAAAACAGCATTCTGCTTATATAGCCTGAGCTAAGAGTTTCCCTTGGGCATTCAGTGATATTTTCCAGCAAAGATGACGAATTAACGATGTTCTAATGAGTCACCCGCTTTGAACAAAGGGGCGGCCCTCTTCCGCAGCTGCTAAGGAATGAGCGCCCACTGAACCCCTCGCTCTGCAGACAACACACCAAAGTCAGGAAAAGGGACACTTCAGGGCAGAGGCACGAGCTCCATTCGGCACAGGGCTCTCTGGAACGTAGCCTCACGGCAAGTTTCTCAACATGAGGAGGACGGGTCACCATTTTCAAATGCAAACTTCAGAAGCGCCCTATAAAAAGCTTATATATATGGAAAAAAAATTCTACGTGGTCAACTAGAAAGAAAAATGAAAGTCTGCTGTCTGAACACTGCTGTACAAATCACGTCACCATCCCCCAGATAACGAGATCGGCTCCCAGAAGACTGCGGCTGCCACTTTTCAAGATTTGAGGTGAAAAGATATTTCATCTCAGTTTAGGAGTGGCCTGTTTGGTTCCTAATACTACAAAAAGAGACAAACAAAAACCCAACCCAGGATGAGTCTGATGTATAATACTATTGTAGCCAAGTTAGCTCACGCACGTACATTCTCTGGGGGAAGGTGGGAGCTTCCTTCTGCACAGCCGCTGATTACTAAGGACTGAGAATCAGAGACCTACAAAGAAAAACAATCTACAGATTTTCTGTAGGCTTTTCTCATTTAATGGGCCCTCACTGTTCTCACTATCCACAAAAAAAAAAAAAATGCTCTTTTTGGATGCATATACCTGCAAATATACTGAAAGTCAATTAATTACATACTTTAAATGAGTGAACTGTATTGTATGTGAATGATAGATAGCTCAATAAAGCTGTTAAACACTCCTTTATCAGCAAAGCAAAAAAAAAAAAAAAAGAAAATCACAAACAAGAAAAAACATTCCTAGTTTGCTACATAAGCCATGGGCGTCTATGTCACCTAGGTATCTAGGTCTGCCCTGAGAGAGTCTTCGAGGTTTGCCAAAAGGTACTTTAACCTGGCTTTTTGTTGTCACAACTACTGAGGCAGGATGAGGAGTGAGGGACAGTGGTACCACGTCTGGAACTCACTTAGAACAGGGGCTGATCACAGTCGGTGTAGGTGGGTAAACCAAGGCAACATTCACTCGCTCGCTGCCGTTCTTAGGGCAAATGATTTCTGCCACTCCTTCTGGTCTGGGCTGACTCAGCAACTCCCCTGCAGGAAGAGAGAGAAAATGCATTCATGAGATGTACCTTACGAATGGGGCCATTTCACAGAGTAATACAGCGCTCGGGGGTGGGGGAAGCAGGGGGGAGGGCAGGTAGTGAGGAAGTAAAGGGTCTCCAGGCAATGGAGTCAGAGAACAAATATGCACCCAGAATCACAAGACTGGCCCCGCTCCCACTCCACTGCCTAAATTCTCATCTGCGTCACCGTGGAGAACATTCTCGTGGTTATGGCAAAGAGGCCATCATTCCAGACAAAGACAGCCTCCGCTAGCATTTTCCTCACCTTCCTTTTCACAGACTGACTCTGGAGATCTTTATCTAGATGTCGCAGCGAATTGAGCGAGGATCCCTAGAGCCCAGAGAAGCAAGGGCTGCCAAGGTGTCCGTAATTAGCATTCGGGGGCAGATGGGATTCGGGCAGACTGTAGCAGCCTTTCAACAAAGCCCTGCAGAAATGATCTCGAAATGCAGCCGACTAAAGGTGTTACCAGCTTCACCCTGGCAAGAGGATGTCCTAGGTAGGTATGTGTGAGGATTTGAAAGCACCAGCATAATACTATGTTATGAGTAATGGGGGCTAGTAAAAACAGACAATTAACTTAATGGATTACCACAATACCCAAGGGAAATCTGCATGCTCTGCACAGCCCGGATATAATCGCTCTCCAACTAGATCATTAAATCCCTAAGAGCAGTGATGACTTCCACTCTTTCGTCTCCCCTCCGCCTCGTCTACTTACGGGCAGTGGCCTGCCCTCTCTCTCTTCTCATGGCTAGCACGGTGCTCTCGCTCAGAGAAAATGCAATAACTAGCTGCTAGCTGAGGATGGTACCTGTTATTGCCTAAATCCCCTTACTTTAAACCTAGAAGTTAAATAGACCAAACCAAGGACACGAAATGGATACCAACTAGAAAGAGCGGCTACTGAAAATAAAACATCAACTCTTTGGCAGCCATCACTGGTATAATGGATCTGAGATTCTAGTGATCCTGAAGTTAAGCCAACAAAGGATAATAAAAAAATCCTTTGCCTCAAAATACCCTATTTCTAAAGGCCTCATCTTCAGCAGAACTCACAGTGATAAAGCATGGCCACGTGCCGGCCCTTGAACCAAGAGCTTTAAATGTACATCTCATTTCATCTGTGCGATGTCTCTGTGAGGGTTACCCTCATTTTACAAATGAGGAGGCTAACGGTCAGGGACGTTATGTGGCGTACCCTGAGTCAAGGCCTAGCAAGTGGCAGACTCGGCATGTGACCTTGGGAAGTCATCTCTGGGGAGCTTACTCTTTGCCACCACCCTCCGAGACCTCCCAGAGTGGGAACTGCTTCTTTATGCCAGAACACATCTCCTTAGAAGAGAAATTTTAAAACACTATTTTTAAATAATAAACTAAGCATTGACATATTTGTACTTTTATGATAGGCATTCATTTCCTGCTTTGAGCATTTTTATATGACTTTGGACAACATGAACTGAAGATAATTTGAAGTTCCTTAACCAAATTGCTGTCAACACCCAATTACTGCAAAGTTAATTTAGCATGACTAGCTTATACCACAGATACATGGGTATCAGAGCTACACTGTGACACCAGCTAGGAAAATATTCCAAAATATAAAAATGCAAGTTAAAAATGTAAACACTGAATGCTATCAAAGCAATAAAACGAACCAAAGTAATAATAGCACGTTAGAGCTGGATGAATAGTTGGAAGTCATCCGGCCCAAACACCACGTTCTAAGTCAGAAACTCTCTGAGTTTAGCGGATCTGCTCCAAGTCCCACAGAGCTGTGCATCTTTGACCCAACCCAGCCACCACATGACTAGGACTGCAAGAGGGTGCTCTGAACACCGCAGGCCTGGTAACACCCTGGTCCTGGACTGCTCTCCCCTGGTTCCTTACGGGATATTTTCCAATTTGCACTTTCTGTCCCAAGATTACCCCCAAGGCCTGAACACAGACTCAGCTTCTCCGGTTTCCCTTGAGAACGCTCTCCTGGTTGGAAGTTCACACGGGCCTCTCTCAGCTGCCCAAGTGCCCGGGGATCCAGCTGCAGATGCCAAGCCCCGACTCGGGCGCCCACCCCCAGCACAGGGGCTCTCTTGCTGGCTCTGCTGCAGGTTTTCAGAAGCAGCCAGAGCTGAAATAATCTGTAGTAGACTAGTAAGCATCTGTTATCAATTTTTATTAAACCAACAGCTGTAGTACAACCGGCCCCCCTCCCCCGATTCCTAGTATCCTACAGAACCAGGTAACCGGCTTTGTTTGGGTCCTCCTCCCAGCAGCGTGGCCAGCCGCAGAGGCAGCATGAAAGCTGGAGGTACCAAGAGGGCTCACGCATCCGAAAAATTCACTTGATGCTCCAGAAAACGGAGCACCGGGCTGCACGGTTCACAATCTGCAGCATGTCCATGCACTCCCACAGGCTACCGCGTGCTGTCGGGATTCCTCGGATGGAAGATTTGGCTAAGGTTTCTGAGAGAATAAGGAAAGTAGCTGCTGCTTCTCCAAAAAGGTACCACAAATACAAAAAGTGGTTCGTAACTAGTGTTGTCTACTAAAATAGAAGCTCATAGTCTAAAAAATTTCTTTAACACAAACTTGATTTTCAAACTAAAGGGCTCCATGCCTTCGGCTCAGGTCATGATCTCCAGGGCTGGGATGGAGCCCCACATCGGACTCCTGGCTCAGCTGGGAGTGTGCTTCTCCCTCTGCCTCGGCTGCTCCTCCCTGCTCATGCTTTCTCTGTCTCAGATGAATAAACAAAATCTTAAAAAAAAAAAAAAAAAAAAAAAGCTAAACTAAAACACAGCCATTCGCCGAGTATCTAAATAGGGAGATCTTACTGCATGTATGAGGGGATGCAGGCGATACAGGAGTCTAAGGCAAGGCCTCTGATAGGAAGGGTCCCAACATCAGAGAAAGTCAAATGTGCATAAAAAGAACTACAGTCCTGTGCTATCGATAGGGGCCCCCAAGCAAAGTTACACAATGTTAGAGGAGCAATGAGAAGGACAGACTACTGCTGATTTGCAGGACTGGAAAAGACCTCAAAGAGTGGGGGACACGACCTCAGAAGACACAGTAATATTCGTTACCATGCGCTCTACCTCATCATCATCCTGTTATATACATCAAAGTGAAGGACACACATTAACCCCAGAAGAAAAAACGATGATCACAGTAGCAGCTAACATTTATCGAGCATTTATTATGTGCTTATGCTATAATGTATTATGTCACTTAGTTCTCATGACAACCCTATGAAGTAGGTATAGCTTTTATCCTCAGGAGAGTTAGGCTCAGGGTTAAGTACTCACCAACATTGATAAGGAAGGAGTGGCAGGGCCAAAATTGGGACCCAGGACTATGTGACTCCACTCTTTTTTTTTAATTAACGTATAATGTATTATTTGTTTCAGGAGTGGAGGTCTGTGATTCATCAGTCTTACACAATACGCAGCGCTCACCATAGCACATACCCTCCTCATTGTCCATCACCCAGCCACCCCATCCCTCCCACCCCCCTCCACTCCAGTAACACTCAGTTTCCTGAGATTAAGAGTCTCTTATGGTTTGTCTCCCCCTCTGGTTTCGTCTTGTTTCATTTTTCCCTCCCTTCCCCTATGATCCTCTGTCTTGTTTCTCAAATTCCTCACATCAGTGAGATCATATGATAATTGTCTTTCTCTGATTGACTTATTTCACTTAGCATAATACCCTCTAGTTCCATCCATGTCTTGTAAATGGCAAGATTTCATCTTTTTGATGGCTGCATAATAGTCTGTTTATCTGACTCCACTCTTAACTGACAGGACACACTACTGTACTGTCCTGGGCAGGGATATCATGACGATTAAATTAGATAACATAAGAAGTACTAAACGTTGTATCTGGCATCTAGTAAATTCCTGACACTATTACTATAATGATGAAATTTTTTTGAAAAGCTTACTTTTCCAACTATATAAAAAATTCATTTACAAATATATGATTAGTAACCAGGTTTTCTATAGCAAAGCAATACGCAAGGATTAGACCATACAGTATCTGCCTGCAAAACACCACGTCACCAGAGATTTGAAAACTTCAAATGAAAAAAAAATTAGATTTATTACACATCTGTTGTCACTAGCAAAAGCAAATAAGAAATAAATCCCAAAGTTGGTGGGAGTTGTAAAAAAAAAAAAAAAAAGCTACATTTACAGAAAATATGTTAGCAGTAAAGTGAGGACAGATATACATGTAACCTGGTCTATTTCCATTTTCAGGAACTTGCCTCAAGGCCTTTCTCTCTGACAAAAATTATACAATGATTGCTCATAGCCACACTATTTACAAAACAGTGAAAACTTTGGTAACCCTCTCAAATGTCCGACAATGGGGAGACGATGAAAAACTATGACACACTAATGAGGCGGGATCCTCGGCAGTCATTAAAAATTATGAGACTGACATTTCTGGGTGGCAGAGTCAACTTAAAAGTACATTCTAATTAGAAAGAGCAACTGACAAAGAACACAAATGAGTTAAGAGTGAAATGGGCCATTCAAGATGAAATGGTCCTGAGGTTATTTATTTATTATTATGTTTGAGTCAATAGTAAAACAAGACGAAAGCATGTTTCACAACTGAAGGCAAAGGCCAGCCGTAAATGCTAATGCTTTCTCTTCTGTCAGATTTTCTATTCGTGTGCAATAAGTGCCATCCGTCTTCCTGAAGAAGCAGAAATTTAGCCTCATGCACAGAACACTGCAATCACTAAGGTTGTATTAGGCTTTATCATGAAAAATTATTGAAAATTATGAAAATTATTGAAAATTATGAAAAACTGTTCTTAATTACTCCAGCTCGAGATTTCTGGCATTAAAAAGCTACCACATCAACTGTTTTCCCCCTCTCTGTGGAAGAACAGAACACTAAGTTTTATTATGATTTAAAAAAAAAAATCAACAGAAGATAAGTGGAAGGAACTCTTTTTCACCTTTTTCTACTAAGTATCAAATTCTCAAATATTGGGCACATTACTCAAAATACTACAAACTGATCATAGTAATGACTCAAATAACAATATTAAACGCCCCAAACACTTCTTTTCAGTGTAAATGAAACCCACTTCCTGATCCGGGATAAAGACCTAAGTTACGAACATCCCTCAAAACAAGCAGAGTGGTCTTAGGTATTAAAACAAACAGTGATATAGGTTCTGTTAAGTAAATTATCCGGATGTCTTCGGGGTGCCTTCAGCTCTACTATTCTAAAATCCACACCCCTTGCCCCTCCAAGTCCACTGCTGTATTTTAATGAAGTGCGACCAGAGTAGCAGCCATGAGATACACGAATGCATGGTTCCCACGTCTCCTCAGGGTAAAGGCAGCATCGTCCGAAACCAGTGAGCAGGAAGGTCCCCCACTTGGCAAGCCCACCAAGTTATCAGAGACAGCAAAGACCAGAGAACTCCACGGTCACTTTATATGGAAGAGGAGAGCCAGAAGGAGGTAACAGGACACCTTGTCTTAAGACGAAATAAAGCCCAGAGAGTATATACACAGGAGAAGTAAACATTCAACATTAAAATGTTCAATTTAAAAACATGCCATCATGCACACTTACGAGTGTGAGAAGAGGCAGACGAGATCCCCCAATACCTGCTGGTTCCACATAACCAGCCATTTGTAGACTTGGCTGCCATTTCAGAGGAGGGTCCCCCTACGCCTGCACCCCCTCCCACCACGGTGCCTCCCTCAGGACCACGGCTGGGCGCCTCCTGATTGGCCGTGGCTCAGAAGAAATAAAATAAATAGACCAGGTTGTGTGTTTTGGTAGTCTTTAAAAGAAATTCCATTTTGTTAAGCAGCTTTGGTCTCAGCCCTTTGATTATGAATTCTTTTGGCGGGGGGTGGGGGGCGTGAGAAAGTGACGTGCAGGAAGGAGCGTAGCAAGTCCTTGTAAAGAGCAGAAACATGCGGGTCTTCCATTTCGGAGCCCAGAACCGTGCGCATCTCTGGCCGTCGTCTATCTCGTGGTCCTCTTCTTCAGGACAGGGTATGGTGCCGGGCCCTGGAACCATAGGCCAGACGAAGCCGGCAGGCTGGCACCTATCCTCTGGGTGCTGACAAAATTCCCTGGGAAGCTGTGTGGGGGTGGGGGGAGCATGCTGTCAAGCTCACTCAGAGGCTGGCGGGGGTGGGGGGGGCACTGGCTGGAGTCCTTGGAAAGCTCCCTCTGTGGGTGCCGCTGAATTCATGGGAAAGCCAGCTGGGACACCCCCCAAAACTCCCCAGAAGGTGCCCACTGAGCTTGCCCGGAAACCGGCTGGGGTACCCAGAGGTTCAGCAGGAATCTTCCTGCTGGGTCACTGGAAGTCAGCTGCAATACCTGCAGACATTGTCCAGCACTTGGCTACATGCACTTCTTGGGAGTTCTGGGACTCCGAAAAGGCTCCCCAAAGCCACAGGGATGCTGCATTCCTCCTGTGAGCAGAGTCTGCTTTTGGCTCAATTAGTTCCTCTTGGAAATAAGTCAATGAGAGGACCACTTAATAACTGGATACATCTTAAGGTATGAATTCCAAAGGCAACTGCAAAAACTCACACCACCAGAAATTATGAACTTCTCATAAAATTGTGTTTTCATTTTCACCATATAGCCCTGCAATTCTTCAAAATGTAGGAATCTACTGAGTTCTGGGCAATTTAACAATGTGAAGACATTTCTGTCTCCAGCCATTTGTTGAATTCTCAAGACGAGTTTTGATTCTGAAAGCTGGGATTTCTTTTTTAAAAAAATATTCAAATGGCCTTCTATGCCTTGATGCTTTGGGGACAATTTGCGAAGTCTTATCAGTAAGAGTACAATCTACAAGCCAAACAGAAGCAGGTCAACTGGGGTTCTTGGACATGCCCTTGAACTAAAGGTGCAACTCAGTTCCTAAATTCAGCGAGTTTTCAGGACCTGCTCATCAGACTGCACTAAACAAACTAAATTTCAACACGTTGCTTCAACCTCTCCCCAACATCCTCCAAGGTGGTGGTGGTGGTGACAGTTACATGCAGAAGAAGAAACAGAGATCACACTCTTGATTACTTCTGTGACTCACACAATGATTCTAACCTGTGAAGTCCTTAAACTCTCCTAAGGAATAACAGAAGCCAAGCCAAGCAGGAGCCCCACACTGGGCACAAATGACTGATACCTTTAATTTTTCCTTTTATGAAAGGTGCTCCGTCTGGAGTGGGCAAACTCAGCTTTTCCTTGTTTGGCCCAATTCCCAAGAGACAAGTGTCCTAATAGTAATTAATGTCTGTTACTAATTACATAAAGCTTTGTTTGTTTGTTTGTTGGAAGGACAGAAGGAGTGGCTAGTATCTCGGGCATGCTTCGCCAAGAGGGGCTGCATTCAGCCCCTCCCTGATGGAGAAGTACTCCGCTCTCTTCTGGATCAAGAGTTGTGACCTAAGATCACAGTACCCCTTCCAAAGCATTTGACCAGAGTTCAACCAGAAGGAAAAAAAACCTGCTAACGCGATTTCTTTTCAAACCTCCGCCTGAATTTTGTCACTTCCTTCACATTACAAGCTCACACTTCCTTGTCCTCAAGTCTGTTTTCCTTTTTTGTTTTTTTATTCACATACATCCAATCCTCTGTAGCCTTCTTTCCTACCACTTCCTCATGCTTGGCTTGCTGCACTCACCTTGCCTACAGCCCCCTCTTTCTATCACCTAGAGCGGATTTAGAGCCCCATACTCCCCTCCTCCAGGCTGCTGTTGTGCCTAGACTCCGCACCTGCTGAAAAGCGTCAGGGTCTCTGAATCTACAGAGTCTCCTTCCCCCAGTATTTGTCACCGCACTGGGACAAGACACCGGGCAGAAGTTTCATGAGGATTCCACTTTAAAGTGTGAGGTTCCAGCAGACACAAGATAAATATTCCTGGGGGCCAGAATAAACATCCAGGACAGCGGGTGAACCTGGCTGTGGTGGTATTTATTACACGGAGGAGAAATGACTCCAGGGAAGTTGCAGAAGTTCAGGAGCCTACTAGAAAGGGTTTTGCCTTTGGATCTAAAAGAGTGAACCCAGCAAAATAAAAGATTATATATTAAAGTTCTTTACACTTTCTGGTCTGGGAGTCTTTATCAGGCCCAGATTAGCCCAGATAATATACAAAGTGCAATAACACAAAAACAAGATATCCTATCTTTATTTAGATTATATACAAGATTTCTCTAGAACGTCTAAAAATAAAGCCCCATGCATCCTAGAAAGGCAGAACCATGAGGCACCACTGTTAACTTAGATGAGGTGGTTTTCTGACAGGAAAGCATTCGGACCATGGCAAGCACATTTTAAAAAACTCACTACCCACAGGAAGTGCCAAGGGCTAGTCCAGAAAGTGTTGACAAATGCATGCAGGTAAATCAACAATGGACACACTGTGAGAAAGTAAAGCTTCCAGAGTTGAAGTTACAGAGGACAGCTAAGGCCCGCTACAGCACTGTTCTCTTAGTAGCAACAACAAACATGAAGTGAATGAATCCATTCGATACACACACAAATCCCACCGGAGTTGTGATCTGAAGGTAACCCGTCGGCTGCTGGCTCAGCCAAGCTGTCGGTGATGGCCCCACGTATACATGTGTCCCTCAGAAAATGCCCATGAGGACTTACACCGCCCTGTCCTCACTGACCCTCACAAGGTCTGCCAGGGTCTGACCCAAATCAAAGCCGGTCCGGGCCTCTTCCACCACTGACTCAACTTGCCTCTCCTCAGACGCAGGTGCCTGCCACTTGGCTCCATTTTCATTGCTAAGGGTTTATATAAATACAAATCCACCCAAGAAAGGAAAAATATTTCCCTTTTTCCTGCTCTGGATAAAGTTCCAACAGACTTGGCTAAGGATTAGACATGCTTCACAGATCAAAGTCTGTATGGGGGAAGGTGGCGGGGGGGGGGGAAGCAGAGCCCAAACCCAACTCGGCCCTCCCTCTCTCAAAAGGCAAGTGAGGATTATAAAAAGCCCACAATGCTGGCCTGAAGTGCCTTCAAAAGGTTACCCTTTATTTGGATAGCCTGTCACCTACTTCTTAGTGGAAACGGTTCCAGGCTCAGAGAAGTGAACGCAGACAGCATGAAAGCATTCCTACTACAACTGTCTCTCTCCAACCGTAGCTTTCCTTTCAACTGTAAATGGGAGGAACTTTTCTGATTTGAACTGAAATTTGAAACACTGGCCCAACAGCCTTATCAAAATGGACCTGATTCGGAAGTGCTAGGATGATCAGAAGCCATAGATTTGCTTGTCTCCTAACAGGGAAGATGACAAGATTTCTACATGTTCATTTTTCTTGGGAGGAAAAAGGAGTGAATGTCAGCCTGGGTCAGGCAAGCCAAGGAGGGGCCTGGGAGACCAGAGAAACCCACAAACTTAAGTCTGGAAGGTGCCCTGAGATGGTCCAGCTTGCTTATTTTGCATATGGCTGATCTCTCCCAGATGCATAAACAAACCCTACAGGAGAACCTACAGCGGGGGGGGGGGTCCTCCCCCAACATGAGCTTCCCTTTACTTACCCCCCCTCGCCCGAGTCTCATTCCCAGAAGATCCAGACTGGACTTGGGGCCATTATAAACAACCAACAAGCATCCATGATGATCTGAAAAGTATTAAATTGCATGAACGGTGGAAACCCAGAACTCCCTGGCCTCTCTAACCTCTTACAAGTTGCAATTACAAATAAGAAAGAATTCTTTATATTTCAGTGGCACCTCATCTTGAAGCAGACACAGCTGGCTTCCAGACTGAAAGCTAAATACAGATAGAGAAAGAAAAGAACATGATCGTGAAAGCATTAAGACCAATTACAACGTATGGGATCACCCAAACGGGCTTAGCTTCACGTGGGGCAAGGGCAGTACCGAGGAGGAGCCAGTTCTCCGAGCACTTTGGTCTATGTGGAACCCGCCGCTCAACTAGGCCATCTGCCTTGCCTGGGTCTCCATTCACCTTGCCTCGAGCTTCTCACTGAGTATCGGACCAAGATCCAACTACCTACTAAGCATGGTCACTTGGATACTGACACGTCCAAAATCAAACTCTTGGTTCCACCGGCCCTACCTCCCCAAAGTTACTCCTCTCCAAGTCCTCCCCACGTCCGTAAGTGTCCACTCCGTTCTTCCAGCTACTTTGGACAGAAAACGTAGAGCGGCCCTGACCCTCCTTTTCCCGCACGCCCACACCCACATCCCACAGCATCAGCACATCCTGCTGCTCTATTTCAATCCCACCCAACCTATCTGACCACTTGATCAGCTCCCTTGCCCACCCCACCATCAACCTGGACTACCGTGGTGCCCTTCTAGCCCACCTCTGGCCTCCACGGTCCATTTCCCCACTAAAGCCAGAGGGGTTCTTTTAGAATGCAGATCAGGTCATGTCACTCTACTCAGAACCCTCACTGGGAACAAAGCTCTACAAGGTCCCATGTGATCTGCTCCCGTCTACTTCCTGCCCTTGTGCTTTCATCCTGCTCCCTGTTCTGACCACTTTGCTCCCCACCCTCCCCTCATCCCCCATACACGCTTCATTCAGGTCTCTGTTCCACTATCACCAACTCAAAAAAAAATCTCCCTGACCGCCTGGTATGAAATGGCATCCCCACCTCCCCGTCCCTCCACATTCCATTTCCTGATTTATTTTTCTCCGTAAGATTTCTGTCCACCTGACACAGATGGCGTGTCTCTTGTTAGACCATGTAAGCTCCACAAGGGTGGAGATTTTCCTTGCTCACTGTTGGATCCCAAGCATCCAGAACAGTGCCTGGTGCACAGGAGGCCCTCGGGACATGGTGAAAACCTGAATCAATCAATGGCGGAATCCACAGATTGAGGGCACATACAAGGCAGCCTCTCAAGTTCCCTCAGGTCTCTGGTTCCAAATCTGACACTGGTCAGTGCACAGTCAAGCCCTTAAGGCCGAAGTCTACAGCCTCTCCTTCCAAAGGGTACACAAATGCCCAGCCAGGGCCGGTTGCCAAACATCCCCACACACACGCACCACGGCCAGGGGCAACAACCAAGAAGGGCCCTGGGAAATCACCCTGCTTTTCTGTCTTACTTGATTCTGCTATCTTTTTCAAACTGAAAAGCCATGACAAAGTCAAAATCCACTTGGGGAGATTCTAATGCCAAAATCTTAAAATATTTTCTAAATGTTAAGGATGACACAGTTCAGAGACACTTTAGGGAAACCTGTAAGTGTAGCTAAAAACGCCCTCTTCTGAACTGCAGCTGAAAATGGGTTATTTTGAGAGTAGCAGGGATGAGCGGGGGAGACAGGAGGGAGCAGAGGTACCACAAATTATTTAGTGCTCTGGATGTGGGGTAGGGGAGACTCCAGCTGAAATAAGCTTTTAGCGCCCCGCTTCTTTTCCCAGTCGTATGGTCTCCTCTCATACAGGCTCTGAGCAGCACCCTGCTGGGTTTTCCAGGGGACGCTGCGCCGCAGATCTCTGGAGTTCCTTCTCTTCCCCAGGCTTCTGTCCTGCTAACTCTAAAGCTCTAGTGCCCTTGGGCTCCTTCACTCAGGGAGCCGGCCAGGATGCCTTGGTGTACTCCCCACCCCGCAGCCGAGGGTGCTAAGCTGGGGCAGTTACGAGGCCCACTTCCTTTGTTCCCCATCGCTCAGGATCACTGTCCTTTGTTGCCTGATGCTCGGGGTCTTGAAAATCATCATTTTATAGATGTTGCTGGTTTGTTTTGTTTTTTTCAGGTGCGACGGTAAATACAGTCTCTGTTGCTCTATCCTAGCTGAAAGTGAAGTGTGGCTACTGGACCTGAAGTACTTCCTGTACTATGAGTGAAATCGTACCTTTCTAAATGGTTAACCTGTCATCAAGGTTAAAAACTTCAATGCTTCTAAAGACACTGAATCAAAAGACAAGTCACAGATGGGGAGAAAGTATTTGCAAAGGATGTATCTAATTTAAACGACTTGTATCTAGAATATATAAAGAACAAAACTCAAAACTCAATAAGAAAATAAAGAAACCCAGTTTTTAAAATGGGCAATAAATAAATAAATTAAATAGGGGCACCTGGGTGGCTCAGTTGGGTATGCATTTGTCTTCGGCTCAGGTCATGATCCCAGGGCCCTGGGATAGAGTCCCCCCGTCAGGCTCAGTGGGGAGCCTGCTTCTCCCTCTCCCTCTGCCTGCCTCTCCCCCCTGCTTGTTTTCTCTTGCTCTTTCACTCTCAAATAAATAAAATATTTTAAAACAACAACAACAACATACCATCTAATACCTGATAATTGGTAGGTGACGCTACCCACCAACGGCTATAAAATTAGCAGGTCAAAGTAGTTAGAGATAATTGATGGTCGTAAACTTCTGAGGAGGACCAATGATATGGGACAACCAATGACGGCTTCCACAGGACAAACATGCAAGAGCTGACATATAAGGGAAGTCAAGGGGTCAGACGCCCACGTGCCTCTAATCACCTAGAGACATGGAAGCTTGGCTTCTTTCTCCTCTCTTCCTCTTCCACTTCAGGAAACTGCTCTCTGCCTATTACAAGGTTAAGAGTATTATCACACAGAAGTGAGACTTATGCTTTCGTTCATCCAACGCTATTCCACCAAACTTCTAGGAGACAAGGCTAAGGGTAAAGACATTGGCTCCCGTTCAGTCTGGAAGCCCAGAGGAAGCCAGTGGCTGGCTCACAAAAGCAGCTCAAAAGAGCACCCACTGTCTCTCCACTTAGACTGGAAATTACACCAGAAAAAGCACCCATGATGCTCTCCAGCATCTATGAGAAAATTTGTCCTGCTTTTCATGGGAGGAGAAAGCTCCTTTATTTCCTGAGCTGAGAAAGTATGCCAAATTATATCCAAACTCTAACTGAAGCCAAATTTGCATCAGCGGTTACCAGTCTAATAAAGCCATTTGAAACAAAAAAGTATAGGCAATTCCCAACCTACGAACATTTGACTTTCAAAAATAATCAGTGGCCTCATTCCTCTTAGCGGTGATGCCTTAATTTAATGATTCCAAAAAGCAAGCCTTCTCTTGCCCTGTCTCCTTGGTCCCAGCCCCAGCCTCACCGTAGCCAGCCCAGCCCTCAGATGGGGGAGCTCTGGCCTTTCGTATCTTCATCCTCACTGTGGCCTCTTAGCCCTTATCTGATCCTTATGTCCTCACCCACACATTCCCCTAGGGACTGACAGTGCCAAGATATATGGCCATGAATACTCTTTCAGAATTCTGTAGGCTATATGGCTTTTGTGGTTCAGCCTGGAAGCCAAACCAGCACTTAGAGCACCGTCACTTCAGGACTGTGTCTTCCCCTTTAGAGTCAGTAGACGAAAAGGAATTTTGGAACACAGGCCTTTGTAGGGTACGGACAATCCACATAACCCAACAACAAACTCTGTCCTTCCACCCCACAGACCCATGAAAAGGGATTTCTGAGGAACAAGCAACATCACACATCTATAGGTCAACCGTAGGTGACGTTGGTCTTCTATAACTAGCTCATTGCTCCAGTGCATCCCCAGATTTTCTACAACACAAGAGCTACAGAGATTTCTAAATTTCCAAGAGACAGGGGAGGAGAATCAACATGAGCATGAGTGCACTGACAAAGTCTGAGAAGTGGCCGTGCCACTTACCCACTGTGTGGCCTTGGGGAAGTTACCTAGCCTCTCTGAGCCTCCCTGCTCTCATCTGCGAAGTGTGGATAAGAAATGCCAAACATATACCTCATAGGAGTGCTAAAAGATGAAAGTGACCTAACCCTTTGCCTGGCACATGGTAGCAGCTCACTAAATGTTCATTTCTTCCTCATATCCTTGTTCATCTGAAACCAAAGTTTATGCAAAAGTAACTTCTGGAAAGAGATTGGCCTATCAGAGGAGCAACTGAAAAGGCCCGACTCTCCTATCACCTTCCCCCAAATCCCTGTTGCTACCATTATAGTATATCCCACCTCCCAGGCAGCAGGCGCCCGCTAAAGAACATCTAGCACTTTTGTACATTTCTGGAGGAAGAGTCAATGTGGACCCCTTCTTTGGAGAGAAATTTGGCATTCCACTTTGACGTATTTATTCTACAGCTATACCCACAAATGTCAAAGTATATAGTCCCAAGTATGTCTTCGGTATGGTTTCTAAAGTAAAAGACTGAAAACAACTCAAATCCTCATTGATAGAAGGCTGGTTAAATAAAAACAGCTTAGATAATGGAATATCATACAATCAATAAAAAAAAGAACCAGACAGCTCTATATGTGTCTGTATGTCCAGAGTGTATTTTTAACTTTAAAAAAAGGCCCAAAGCAGTGTTTTCCTTCCGCTACAATTTTGGAGGGTGGGGGGTGGAAACCTCTCTCTTCCCCTATTTATACATGCAAATATATATTTGTAAAAACACAGAGCATCTCTGAAAGGATGCCCAGGAATCCTGGCTGCCTCCAGCGGGGGGCAGGGAATGGATGGCCACAGACAAGAGAGAAGACTTTCTTTTCCCCATAGAGCCTTTTGTGCCTTTTGAAAGATACCCACCACTTACAGAGACGGCCTATTAAACATAAAACTTAAGTCGAGCCCTGGCGGGCTCAGTCAGTAGAGTGTGTAACTCTTGATCTCGGGGTTGTGAGTCTGGGCCGCATGTCAGGCATAGAAATTACTTAAAAAAAAAAAAAAAAAAATTTTAAAAAAAAAAAAAAAAAAAAGATAAAACTTAAACTAATCTATCCCAGTGTAACTTTTTTCCTTTTTTCTCTTTAGAATAGCTTTCTTGTTTAAAGGCTTATTTATATTTATTATTTTAATTATAAAAAAGTTAACACGTGCTGGTTTTAACAAGTAATTAACACAAAATGTGTAAAGGAAAGCTGAGAATCCCTTTCCTCCCTTTTTCCCTCCCCAAGTATCCAGGTCCCCTTCCTTTTTTTTAGATTTTATTTACTTATTTATTTATTTAAGAGAGAGAAACAGCACGAGAGGGGAGGGGGTCAGAGGGAGAAGCAGGCTCCTCGCTGAGCCGGGAGCCCGATGCGGGACTCGATCCCGGGACTCCAGGATCATGACCTGAGCCGAAGGCAGTCGCTTAACCGACTGAGCCACCCAGGCGCCCCCCAGGTCCCCTTCCTTGCCTCTGTCCTTGCTCAGCTCAGACATACTGAATGCTTATCTTACACACCAGGGATTTTCTTGGTTGATTTCTTTTCCATCAGGCAGAAGCATAAGTGCAACATTCTTTTCTTTCCTCTGACTGCATATTACCTGACAGAGGTGTCAGAGTGACAACTACGTTTGTTCGCCATTTCTTCATTCATCTGATGTCAGTATCTTTCTCTTCCCTGGCCCTCATTCCCCTGCCCACACTCACACAATTTTACATAAATAGACTCATGTCACACAACCGTTTTTTAATGGGGCCCTTTTGTTTGGTTGCTTTTTGCCACCACCCTCCCCCCCATCCATTTCCTGAGCAATCTCATGTGCCCTTGGAGGGTGAATTTGCCGCCCACAGCCCTGCCCTGTGGTCCTCCTCAGGGAGCCCTCCCTGCCCCCTACCCATGCCCGCAACCTTCCCGCCGGGGGCGGGCAGACTCCTGCGCTGGTGGCGTCTCAGAGTCAGGGGTGCCCCGGGGCAAACTGCAGCCAGCGGGCCAGGCAGTGAAGCAAGGGGCTCTGGCCAAGTACTAAGCGTGATTCCAGACTCAGTGGACATGCCATTTGCGTCGTGGAATGAAACGATCTAAAAGGAGAAGCCACTGGAAGCTTTTCACAAACCCAGATCACACATCTAAGAAAAAATAGCACAAGTGACAGAGAAAAGCTCCTCCAGCAAGCAGAGGCTTCTAGTTTCCGCATCCTTCCCTACCCCTCTTCCTTTACAAGCCAACAGAGATGAGAGAGCACGTGAGTCAGAAGGGGAAGGTATCTGGGTCTGGGTTACACAGCCGGTCTGAGCAGCTCCCTGCCTGGCCTCGGGGTGAGAGGGGGCAGCTGCCGGATGGAGCCAGAACGAAAGGCTGGGGGATTAGCGGCTTCTGTGCCCGGTTTACTGTGCCTCCGAGGCCACTGCAGCAGGTCAAAGAACGATGAGGAGGGAGTGGAAATGGAAGGTCACTTACTACTAAGCCCATTTCCACACTCCACTTCTCGGTTCTTGGATTTCATCGCAGCAAATTTCACGGAATGCAAGGAAATATGTAACCATCTTTGCTCAGCAAGGAGGATGGTGTGCAAATGATCACCTCCCTCCCAAATACGCTTACAGGTGTTCTGTCCATGTAAGATGTTTACTGGTGCCAGGGGCTACGAAAATATAAACCAATCTCCACTGATTAAAAATATGATTTATGCCAGAGCTTTGCATTTTCTTTAAAAGAGGTGGGGGGGGCGCTTTTTAAAACCCTGACAACCAGCTCATGATGTTGAAATCTCACTATGGCATTTCTACAAGGACTTGACCTAGATCAAAGAAATCCTCCTCGGGCCCCAAGCATGTGAAGATGTTAGTAGATATCACACAGGGTCTCAAGCCAGGTTTTCATAAAATCCTCCTGATCTCAAGTCTACAGACAGCCCAGGGGCCTTAACAGTAACTTCAAAACGCATGCAAAAGACAGTTGGGTCTACCTAGCATCAGAGCACGGTGACTTCTCGGGATTGCACGGATTCACTTCACAAGAGCCCAGCATGAGGAGGAGGAGGGTGCAGTGCTGACCTCAGGGGCTGGCTCCCAGCTGCACCACCTCCCGGCAGTGGGGCCCTGAGCAAACGGCTTTAAGGACACTAAGCCGAGGTGTCCACGCCCACCTGAGAGAAGACATGGTATGCCTCGTAGGCCCGCCGTGAGGACTGAATGAGATCATACACACGGGGTCTAGCTGGAGGCTGGCTGCCTTTCCCAGGGCTCCTGAGGCCCCCCAGGGTCCCTGGCCTCTGCCCAGGGCCGGCCACAACCACCCCGTTCTGAAGAATGGCAGCAACTCGCAGCCTGGTGAGAAAAGGTGAAGTAGGCGGATCAGATGGCTCCATGGGGAACTGGGAATTGGGGTGAGAGACAGAATTAGTGAGTGAAGCAGAGAGAGGCTGGGGCGGTCACCTGCATCACATGTCAGCTGCAGAGGAAGCTGGTCTGAGGGGAGAAAAAAATGGGGGCAAGTCCTTAGGGAGGGACAGGAGTTGGGAGGGAAACCAAGCTGGGGGACGGGGGACTGAAGGTGGGAGCAGGGGATCAAGTCAGGGGACTGGAGATGGGAGTCAAGGTGACCGACAAGTTGAATGACAGGACCTGAGGGCTTATCAGACAGGGGATGTGGGATGGGGGACTCAGAGAGAGACTGGTACAGAGGGACAGAGCGACACACACCAGTCCCAAGTTCCAAGTCACATAAGGAAAGCTTGGACTTGTTTCCTCTCCTTAGATTCTGAGGATCGCTCTAACTCTTGACATAATCCTGCTTTTCATCCCTTAAATTAATTTGCAAGCGCTGACTGGAACATAATAATTAATAAACAGCTTTTATTGAGTATAACCATTTCTTTCATTAACTACAAAGTATTATTTTCAACTAATTACAAAGCTCTCATGAGTTATTATAAAAACAACTTTTGAAGATTTGGCTTTATGAGTAACAAGGTATTTCTCTGTATCTAGGAAGATGCTTTGCGAAAGCCCAGTGAGCATCACCACGGGAAAGGAGAGAGCAAGCATGACACCGAGGCCTGGGTTCTACTCCCAGGGCGGCACTGACTCCTGCAAGTTCCTGGCAAACCCTGACTCTTCCGGGCCCCAGTTCTTCAGCTGCAAAAGGAAGAAGCTGAACTGGTTTATCTTCAGGGTCTGTTCAGCTTAAAATAGTCTGTTCCAGCTTAAAATACTGGGAAAATGTATTTTCTACTAAATCTTCTAGGTTTCTCAAGTTAGACTCCTCGCAAATTCAGCATGAAGTAGAACAATCTCTTAAATAGGCCAAACAAACGTGGCCTGGGCTCTCCCCAGCCACCCTCCCATTGCTTCCCTACTTTACCCCCGTCGTGCTTTGATGCAAGGGACCGCATCCCACTGGTACCCAGAAGGATGGTATGTGTGGCTCTGTCTCACACTCAGCACACAGAACAGTCAGGGCCCCAAGAAAAGATATGATATGGCCAGTAAGGCCTTCTTCTCAGATAGTCATCTGTCTCCCTAGGCTTCAAAGAACTCAGCCACCCTATATATATAGGAGTTTGAGTGCTCACAGAAAAGGTCTGTTACTCTTCCCTATCATGGCAAAGTTCCCTAGAGTGAAAAAAAAAATCATAAACCATACGAAAAGAGCAAGATTTAATTTTCTATATAAATAAAAGTGCTTTTCATTCCCCACTTAGTAAAAACCACTAGCTTCCAGGAGCTCACAGTTGCGTGCATTTAGCCAGACCTAAGTATTTCCATCTGTGCAGCTCTGTGCTCACCGGCCTGTCCACAAGGTAGACCTGCTGACCAACGAGGTGGCCCCATCCCACCCAGGCTACACACTTCCTGAGAAGAGACTGGTGAGCAGACAGGCAAACCTCACAGATGAGGCTTCCCTCTCCAGGGGCTCTGCAGGGATGGGAATGCCGTGAGGCCAACCTCTGCTCCCCTTCATTCAACTGACATCTGTTGGAAATGCAGGCCTGGCTCCCTCCTAACCCAGCACATGGGTGACCCTGCAGTCACTGTCCACTGGGACAGGGAAAATGCCTCCCCCCCAATTGGCCCCCCAAAAATTCAAGTCTCCCTTAAAGAAGGACCACTGCAGGCCATTTCAGAGTCCTTTGGTCCTGGCGGAGGCCAAGGCCCTGGCTCAGGCAGAGTGCTAAGCTGGAGGTGTGCAGACCCCAAAAGCTGAAACTTCAAGGACAAGGGTTCTCTCTCTCTCTCTCTCTCTCTCTCTCTCACACACACACACACACCCTTTCCTGCTCCATCAGAAGTGGAATATAATTCTTGCCAGTATGTATTTTAAGGCAACTCATATAATACAGGATCCCAACCACTCAGGTTCAGATCATCTGTAAGAGACAAAATTGTTTGTGATCAAGACGGATTTAGCCATCAGAGGCCAGAATGAGGGAGAGCATCCGTCGGTCCCAGAGTTCAAGGAAAGAAAATGGATCAGAGACCAGGCAAGCAAGCTGGAGGCAGGGCTCCAAGGAACCCGGGAATGAGGCATTCACAGCAAGGAGACCCTTTAGAAAGCCCTGTCAGAGATCTGTCCCAGCCCACATGGAGTATTTCCAGGTTCCCAGCCTAGTCACCCTGGGGACCAGCTTTCACCTGGGAAAAGAAGACGGGAGTAGCCAAGCCAAGGGCAATCTCGACTATCCTGAGATTCTGTAAAACAAGGAACTATCCCCACCAAAGTTTAAAGGGATAGAAGAATGTTATTTGTTTGCTAGGGCTGCCATAATAAAATGTCACAGACTGGGCAGCTTAAAGAACAGGAAGTGGTTTTCTCACAATGCTGGAGGCTAGAAGTCTGAGACGGAAGTGTCAACAGGGGTGGTTTCTTCTGAAGCTTCGGTCCTGGGCTCATAGATGGCCATCTTGTTCTCTCCTTGCTCTCCCTGTGCCCTCATGTGCTCTTCCTTCTGTTTGTGTCTGGGTCCTAAGCTCATCTTTTTTTTTTTACGATTTTGTTTATTTATTTGAGAGAGAGCAAGAGAGAGCGTGCATGAGCAGGGGGGTGGGGGGGGGCAAAGGGAGAGGGAGAAGCAGACTCCCTGCTGAGGGGGGAGCCCGATGCGGGGCTCGATCCCAGGACCCCGGGATCATGACCTAAGCCGAAGGCAGACGCTTGACTGACTGAGCCACCCAGGCGCCCCTAATTTCATCTTCTTATGAGGACACCAGTCATATTGGGTTAGGGCCTTCCCTCATGACCTCATTTAATTTTAATCTCCTTTTTAAAGACCCTATCTCTGGGATGCCTGGATGGCTCAGCCAATTAAGCGACCAACTCCTGATTTCCGCTCAGGTCGTGATCTCAAGGTGGTGAGATCGAGCCCCGCACTGGGCTCCACGTTCAGTCTAAATTAAAAATAAATAAATAAATAAAAGGAAAATCTTAAAAAAGATCCTATCTCCATATAGAGTCACATTCTAGGGTGCTGGAGGCTAGGACTTCAACATATGAATTTTTGGGGGGGAGTCACATTCAGCCCATAACGAAGACTAAATAAGAACGTCTTCAAAATGCTAGGTTTCTTTTGTGACCAAAGAGGCTGACTCTTAATCCTCTTCTTTGGTTCCTGGAGAATGTATAAATTATAGCTTGTATAATTTGAGGAGGCTCAGACCTAGAAGGAGTCCAAGATACCAACTGGCTGGACAGCTGTACCCAAGGGGTTCTGATAATGCACTGATGTCAACTTCCTATCAACTTCCTTCCTTTACATTTAACACATATTCATTGTTTAAAAATAAATAAATAAATTCCGGGCCTTGCCCCTGGCCCAGGCACCTGCTGGGGGCACCCGCAGCTCGAGCACCCCGGCCTAGAAGGAAGCCAGAAGCAGCGGAAGTGTGCAGGGTTTGTAACGCTGGTGCCAGCCAGCCCCCAGCTCAGCTGTCTGAGGAGCCCGTGGGAGCCCCTGCCATGCAGCCCATCCCGGTGGCGGACGAGGAGGACACAGGGCTGGAGGACCCTGAGGAGAGGATCCGGGGCAGCTCCTGCCCCCTCCCGGCCTGCCCGGCTCGGCACTGTCAGCCGCCAGCCTGGGCAGCCTCCTGCTCACCCTCCACTGCTTGCACATCCAAGTCCCCTGCTGGGGGGCCTTTCAAAAGGACGCCCACCCGGGCCCCCTCTGCCCTGCCCCTCCATCAGACCCATGCTCATGAGGAAGGGCTTAGGTCCCTTCTTTATGGGAACCATTTCATACTAATGTCAGGTACGGAATAAACTCAAGGAAACCTCCCCCCCAACCCCCAAAACAAATCTCACTGGGAATTAACAATATAAAGTGAAAAATAAATGTCCCTCTTTCTCCTGACTGCTGGTCGGTTCCACAGAGGTAACTACAGATGATCCAGAACTTACAATGGTGCGAAAGCCATATGCATCTGGTGGAAACCACACTTCGAATTTTGAATCTGGATCTTTCCCCAGGCTGGCGACCTGCGGTGTGATCCGCTCTCGGGAGGCTAGGCCCTGGCAGTGAGCTGTAGCTCCCAGTCAGCCACGTGATCACGAGGGTAAACAACCCACACACCCGAACAGCCACTCTGTACCCACACACGCAATCTGCTTTCCACCTTTAATAGTCAATCAGTTACACGAGGTATCTAACTTTCTTATAAATTAGGAATTGTGTTAGATGATTCTGCCCAACTGTAGGCTAATGTGAGAGTTCGGAGCATGTTTCAGGTCGGCTGGGCTAAGCTATGATGTTCGGGAGGTTAGGTGTATTGAATGCATTTTCAACTTATGATAAGGTTTATTAGGACATTTGACGGATTTATGAGGACATAACCCCACTGTAAGTCGAGGAAGATCGTACTGTTATCCAATTCTCAAGTACCTTCCAGAAATATCGTATGCAAACTCAGATTGTGTGTGTATGTGTGTGTGTGAGAGAGAAAGAGAGAAAGAGAGAGTGCCACACTTCTAGCTGCCTACCTAATATTCCTTCTCCTCTTCTTCCATAATCACAGAACCCTTCATTACATGTGAGGAAAAAAACATGTGCCTAATTAAAATTCTTACCTTCGCAGATTCCCTTAAAGGTCTAGAGAGCCGTGGAATAGTTCTAACCAACAAAACGTAAGCAGAAGTCTGCTGAGGATTTCTGGAAACATTCTGGCTTTTATGATACAGATGTCTTCCCTTTCTCCTACTTTTCTCCTTATATCTTTTTCCCACCTGGAAATCCAGATATGGGGCTTGGTAGAGCAAAGCCATCTTGCTGTGACGAAGGGAAAAAAATATGAGGGCAGAGGCCCACACAATTAGGGACACAGAAATGAAAGAGCGTGTGTGAGGCACAGATGGCATACTTGGGGCCCTGCACCAACCCTGCACTGCCAACATATGCAGATTTCCTATGGCATAAGATAAATACACCCACTCAGGCTTTTTATTATTTGTAGCTAATACCTTCCTGACCAATATACATCTTTTTTATAAAACACATGATATCAGATTAGACACACGGATTTGATTTTTCATTGAATATCTTGACTCAATCAGGATACTGAGAATTGCAATTTTTTTTATATTTTTAAGTAATCTCTACACCCAACATGGGGCTCAAACCTACAACCCTGAGATCAAGAGTTGCATGGTCCACCGACTGAGTCAGCCAGGCGCCCCAGAGAATTACAACATTTTAAATCATCACAGCATTCCACTGTGTACTACTGACATGATTTGCTTTCATTTTTTCCCATTACAAACACTATTACAACAAATATCTATGTAGCTATTTTTGCACAGTTGCTGGAAAACATTTACAGGGTCAGTGGAATTCCTGAGTCTGAGGATAATGACCTTTTAAATTCTGATAGACATTGTACAAATGACCTTCAAAAACACTCATCAACTATTTATGTCTGCCTATTTCCTTGCATCATCTATAATAATGGGTATTACCAAACTTAATCATGGTCGTCTCATAGGTAGAAAAGGGAGATCTCATTGTTTTAAACTGAACTTCTAAACAGAGTAAAGATTAGGATGTTTTAATATGCTTATTTCTGTTAATATCAGTTCAACCTCCTCATTGTCCATCTTTTTCTTATTGATTTTTAAGAATTCTTTCTGTATGAAAAGAATTGACCCTCTAACATACATACTGCAATCATTTTTCCAAGTACATTCTTTGCCATTTGACTTCATTTATGGAATTTTTGCCAAACAGAACCTTTTAATTTTCATATGAAATGTCCCTTTTTAGAAAGGGACATTTCTTTTCCTTTATAGCGTCCATGTTCTGGGACATGTTTGGGGGGAAAAAAGTCTTCTGTCTTCACTCCAAGATGTATTTAAAATTTACTCATGTTTCTTCTAATAGTCTTTATGATTTCGTTATTAAAGTTTAAATCTTAGAGCCATCTGTAATTTATTTTTACATATTTTATCTAAAGAATGAGGACAGACTCCAGTTTTCTCTTTTTCCAACAGATATCCAGCTGTCCTAAACACCATGCAGTAAATGAATTTGGTTTCCCCACTGATTAGAAATGCCACAATGTTCACACCAAAAGGCACAGTGCAAAGCCAGAGACATCTGGCAGGACTCAGATTCAGGTCCTATCCTCACAGGCATCTCAACGATGCTGGTGAAAATATACAAGGGAGCTCATAAATCATTCAGTTAGCTTATAACCAAGAGAATGAATTAACATTGAACAATGAAACCAGAGACTAAAAAAAAACAAAAACAAAACTCAAAAGCCTGGAGCAACAGGAAACGTGTAAGATAATGTCTAAAAGGAATATAGTTAGAGCCTGCAGTTAGATGCAGTGAAATTAACAGCATCCAATACAGAATGGGAAGTAACATGGAAACAAAGGTATGTCAAGTGTTCTTTGGAATTCTGTGAGTAGCTTTGATGTATGGTTGTTAAAAAGTTACAGTGATGACTTGGTACATACATGACCTTCAGTGAAGCAGGTCTGTATCTTAGGCCATTTTAATAGAAAGGAGGTACTACACTGCTCAGGTATTCTACATTATCTGAAGCACTTAATTCTGTTCTGGACACCACCCTTCAAGGAGAATATTAATTAGATCATTTCCATGAGGAAGAAAGCCAACGATAAAGGAGTTAAAACAATATCACATGAAAAAATTTAAAAAAATAAAATGACAAAAAAATTTAAAAAATAAAACAGTATCACCTGAAGAAGAAACAACTTGAGATGTCCCCTGCCCCACTAAACAGTGAAATTCTGGGGTGGGGGGCAAGGCCCAGGCCTTCTTTATTTATACATCCGCCAACGGGAGCAAAGTCTCTAGAAAGAACTGGTCTGTAATAATTAGGTATTGAACAAACGTGAAGAATGTAGGGGAAAGGATTCGTTCTTTGGTTTTCTGAGGCAGACCCATCATGGCCCCCAGAGGCCAAGCCCTAGCTGCTCACCCCCAGTTCCATCCTTCATCATCTTTCCTTTGGACTGTCGACGACAGGCTGGGAATGCTCCCTGCCTCTGCCCTCAGATTCCTTTGGCATTGTGCAGCTAGCACTTACCTTCCTAAAATACAAATCTATCTCCCCCAGTGTCCTAGATTAAATAAAGTTAACGCCTTGGGCACTGCATGGATGGGCCCTTTGTGACGTGCCACTGTCACGTCCCCGGCGTAAGCAATATCAAACTTCTCCAGGTCCCCCAGCACCTGACATCTCTCTGTGGCCTCTGCAAAGCTCCGCTCTCTGTCTGAAACATCCGCCCTCTGTCCCTCTCCGGAACCCCTTCCCCGTGTCTAGCACACTCCCACTCCACCCTTTACCTGGAGGCCTTGCCCAACACCCTGATTCTGACAGAATCAGCCACTCCCTCCTTCGTGCTTCCTCAGCATGCTCGCCATGATCTTCACGGAGGTTATCACATGGTACTACAGGCCATTCATGGACATTCCTGTATCTAAACTAGATGGAGTTCTTGGAAAAATCAGACTGTCTTATTTATCTCTGTGTTCTCCATGCCTGGCACATTGGCAGCACTGAAAGATGCCTGCTAGTTACACTACAAGGTATAGGAACATGGATTTCAAATCAATTTAAAAAAAAAGGAACATAAACAGAACTATCCACAAATGGAACAGACTGTCTCTGTGGGGATACCCTCAGAGATGTCTAGAGGCCAGATGGTCTGGTGGGAAAGCCAAGGAGAAGATACTTACTGTCCAACTTGAACAGTGCTTCTCAGCCTTTAATACACAGACCTGTGAATGCCTGATTTGGTAGGTTTTGGGGTGTGGCCTGAAATTCTGGATTTCTAATGAGTTCCCAGGTGATGCCAAAGCCGCTGGTCCAAGGAACACTTTGACGACCGGGGGGCTAGATGACCTCTGCTTTTCTCCAGTTCGGAGATTTATCCACGGACCCTGATATGAGAGGTAGCCAGTCCCACAGCCCCTGGCCTGTGGAGCCATTAACTAAGTTAATAACTTAAGAGTTCTGTGTTGAAACACCAAGCTAGAATTTAGGCCAAAGGAAGGAAAAACTATAAAAGCTCCTAAAAGAAAGAGTCCAGTTGTGCATCAAGATTTCCTAAAGCATTTCCACTAAAAGGGTACAAAGTTATTATTAAGTGTCAGTCATTGTTTTCATTAAACTCTTTGGTTTTCAGTACTGTTTTTGCTTGGCTAGTTTAAAACCTGAATCACAGCATAGTGTACAAATCAAAGAGAAAATTGTTTATGAGCCATATAAAATTACAAGTTAGTAAGACTCAAATGGGACACTGGTGAGCACTATTCTAGAGTCCTCTAGACCCATCTTCTCATTTCACGGGCAAGGAAACGGAGGTCAAAGGTCATTGAGGCTGACACTGAAGCAATATCACTTGTCCTTTATGCTCAGTATACTTCCTCTGCCTTTAAAGGCAGTTTAATGTCCAAGTTTGAAAAGAAATATGCTTATTTCAGTTTTCAGAGGTACAGTTACTGAATAATGCATTTGGAAAAAAATAGCTGTATAAAAGAAATCAAATGTAAAAATACATCCTTCTCCATCATACCGCCTGATTTCAAAATTGATCATAAAGCTACAACAGTCAATACAATGTGAACAGACGGACAGACCAATGGGACAGAACAGAGTTCAGAAATAGACAAACATATCCATGGTCAATCAATTTTTGACAAAAGGTCTAGTTAATTCAGAAGGGAAAGCAGTTTTTTCAACAAATGGTACCAAAAGAACTGTATATCTGGATGGGGAAAAAACCTCAACCCTGATCTCATGACATACACAAAAAATAACTTGAAATGGAACCTATACCTAAATGTAAAAGTCAACACTATAACATTAAAACATGATATTTCCTTCTAGAGGAAAATCTAGGGAAAATTTTCTTAATCTTGAGAGAGCAAAAACAAACAAATAAAAAGTACTAACCAGAAAAAAACCTGATAAGGTGAAATTTTAAACTATTGCTCTTCAAAGGACACTAGGTTAAGGAAATGAAAAAGCAAGCCACCAACTGGGGAAAAATCTTTTTATACATACATCTGGCAAAAGGCTTGCATTCAAAGTATATAAAAACTCTTATAACTCAATAGTAAGATAAGCAACCCAATTAAAAAATGGGCAAAAGATTTGAACAGACACTTCACACACACACACACACACACACACACACACACACACAGAAGCAAATAAGCATATGCAAAGATGCTCAACATTATTCATCAGGGAATCACAAACTGAAACCATACTAAGATATACAATATACCCAGTAGTAGAACAGCTAAAATTTTAAAAGCTGACAATACCAAGTATTAGAGAGAACTGAAGCAACTAGAATTTTCATACACTTTTGGTAGGAGTATAATGGTATGATCACTTCAGAAAAGTTTGTCAGTTTCTTATAAAGTCAGACATGGGTCATTATATGAGCTAATAATTCTAATCTTAGAGAAATGAGAATATACGGCCTACACAAGGACTTCCACATGAATGCTTATGTGGCCTTTTCATAATAGCCAAAAAATGGGAACAACCCAAATGCCCTTCATCCAGTGAATGGATATACTGTGATATTTCTGAAAATGGAATAGTATTCAGAAGAAAGGAAAAAAAGAAAAAAAAAAAGGAATGAACTACTAACACATCGAAAAACATGAGTGAATCCCAGAAACATGATGCCAAGTATAAGAAGCTAGATCTGTAGTTCCCAAACTGTGCACTAAAGTCAACCCAGGGCACCATAGTGGACTCAAAGGTATACCACAGAATATTTCAAATTTATGAGGGAAACATAGCAACGCCAAGTACCATGCAAAGTACTTCAACTGAGTTCTCTGGACCTAATGAAACCATTAGGTACCGCTTTTGGCTTACCATGAAAAAAAATACTGATTCTTTAAGGGTATTACGAACCAAAAAAGTTTAGTAATCCCTGAGCCAGATACAAGAGAGTATATACTATACGATTCCATTCATATGAATTCTAGAACAGGCAACCCTAATCTACAGTGACGGAAAGCAGATCAATGGTTGTCTGGGGTTTGGTGAGGGAGAAGGGTGATGCACCTTTAGGAAGATGGAAATGTTCCCTATCTTGATGGAGATGGTGGTGGCATGTCAAAACTCATGGAATTTGTCATACACTTTAAAAAGTTACAGTTGTACTGTATGCAAATTAGACCTCAAAAAAGTTCATTTTCAAGGAAAATGCCCTCCAAAAGTTAAAAACACACATTTACAAAAATACTCTCTCTCAAGGGCCTTGATTATCTTTCCAAGATAGTAAGTGCCTCAGAGCAGGAACTGTGTGACAGCCATCCTGGTAGCCCTCAGAGCCTGGCCAAGCATCACTTCCCACTCGGGAAAACATTTGTTCATTAATTTCCTAATTTTCCTCACAATGAAGATGTTTCCACAAGGAAATGAAAGCAAAACTGAATTCCAAACTTGCTATATAATTATCTTTTTATGAGAACCAATTTTTATTTCAGCAACTTAGTTTTTATTATTTATAAATATTTATAAAGCTTTTCTCTCTTACTCCCTCTAGATTTGAGTCACCAAATAAAAGTTCAAATTAAAATTTTAAAAAATCGGGGCGCCTGGGTGGCTCAGTTGTTAAGCGTCTGCCTTCGGCTCAGGTCATGATCCCGGGGTCCTGGGATCGAGCCCCACATCGGGCTCCCTGCTCAGCAGGAGGCCTGCTTCTCCCTCTCCCACTCCCCCGGCTGTGTTCCCTCTCTCACTGTGTCTCTCTCTGTCAAATAAATAAATAAAATCTTTAAAATTTAAAAAAAAATCACTTAACCTTCTGAGAACTTCTCAGGCCCCAATACCACCATGTGGAAGGGTCAACATTTACAGACAGCTCTCATTAACCATGTGTTGAGATTAAACTTTGCACGGCCCCCTGAGAGAACAGGTTTCAGCAAAGTAAGGCCTGCTGCCTGCTCTTATAAATAAAGTTTTATTGCCAGTCCTTTGCATATTATCCATGGCTTCTTTCCAAGATGGTAAAACCCTGCTTTCAACTCTGCTACAACAGCAGAGGTGGGTAGTTGCCAGAGACTGTATGGCCTACAAAATTAAAAATATTCTATCTACCCTTTACATAAATGTTTGCTGAGCCCTGATCTGGGAGATAGCTGACTTAAAACATTATATGCAAGACAGGAGAAAACCAAACACCGAAATGAAAGATGACATGCAGGTTGTGACTGAGAGAGAAGTTTGTTATTTAAAATGCAAATTTCAGACTCTTAAACTTTTTAGAAAAAGTACCCAGCTTTCCATTTTAAATACTTCCTGGGCGATGGATCCATATGTCCATGAACTCAAGGTCTTATGCGCAATATTATTTCAGGAGAGAACAATGAAGTGGAGATGGCTTTCTTTTATCCTCCTTCAACTTACACGGGTCTGAAAAATCTGATTCTTTTTTCCCTCTTTGAATTTCATCATTTTTCTGTAAGTGAACCAACCTTTCTTCTTTCCTCTTTTCTGTCCACAGTAATAGTTATCTTGTTGTTCATTTAAACTGGCTCTTTACATGTGTATGAATCCTATTTTATCTCTTAATATAGGGACTAAAACATAGTTCCATATAAAAACATTTTAGGTAAAAAAACAAAAACAAACAAAAAACTTTAGGTATTTTTATAAAAGTTGAACTGTGTTAGGGAAAGCAATGGGGGAATAGTGACCCTGTGACTTTGACAAAACATAACTATGTTCCATGTCTAAAAATATTCATTTAGCATTTGAAATATGAACTATTATCATATGTAATCAGCAACTAGATGTTCATATCACTGTAGTTTTTAAATGATGATACAAATATTCTGCTAAGGTGGACAAGCTCTTCTTAAAACAGATGGCCAAGTAAGTTATCCTGCTAGGCTTTGAGGACAAAAGATTTTTAAAAGCAATGAGGCAATGCTTGATTTTCTGCAAAGAAGATATATAAATAGCCAATAAGCACATGAAAAGATATGCAAATCAAAACCACAATGAGATACCACTTCATACCCACTGCGATGGCTACTATAAACCAAACCAAACCCAGAAAATAAAAAGTTTGAGGAGGACATAGAGAAAACGGAAGCCTTGTGCACTGTCGGTGGAAATGTGTGATAGGGCAGGTGCTGTGAAAAACAGTATGGCTGTCCCTTAAAAAATTAAAAACAGAATTACTATATAATCCAGCAATACACCCAAAATGCCCAAAAGAATTGAAAGCAGGGTAGGGCACCTGGGTGGCTCAGTCGGTTAAGCATCTGCCTTTGACTCAGGTCATGATCCCAGGGTCCTGGGATCAAGTCCTGCATTGGGCTCCCCGCTCAGCAGGGAGTATGCTTCTCCCTCTGCCCCTTGTGCGCACACTTGCACACTCTCTCTCTCTTTAGCAAAAATAAAATCTTTTTTTTTTTAAGATTTTATATTTTTATTGGCAGAGAGAGACAGCGAGAGAGGGAACACAAGCAAGGGGAGTGGGAGAGGGAGAAGCGGGCTTCCCGCAGAGCAGGGAGCCTGATGTGGGGCTCGATCCCAGGACCCGGGGATCATGACCTGAGCCAAAGGCAGACACTTAATGACTGAGCCACCCAGGAGCCCTGCAAAAATAAAATCTTAAAAAAAAAAAAAAAAAAGAATTGAAAGCAGGGTCTCAAAATGATACTGCTATACCCACATTCATAGCAGCATACTCACATTGGCTAAAACATGGAAGCAACCCAAGTGTCCACTAACAGTGAATGGATAAATAAAATGTGGTGTACACACACAATGGAACAGTATTCAGCCTTAAAAAGAAAGGAAAATCTGACACATGCTACATCGTGCATGAACCTTGAGGACATTATACTAAGTGAAATAAACCAGGTAAATACTGTATGATTCCCTTTATATGAGGGACCTGGAAAAGTCAAATACACAGAGACAGAAAGTAGAATGGTCATTCCCAGGGGCTGGGGAGCAGGAAGAATGGGGAGTTATTTAATGTGTATAGAGTTTCAGTTTTGCAAGATGAAGTTCTAGAGATGGATGGTGGTGATGGTTGCACAATAATATAAATGTCCTTAATACCACTGAACTGAATACTTAAAAATGGCTAAATTTATAAATATTAATGTTATATGTATTTTACCACAATAAAAAAAAGGGGGGGAGTAATGCAAGAAAGGACTTGCATCCATAATTTATAAAGAACCCTTAGAATTCAATAAGAACACAAACTACCCAATAGAATTTTTGCATAAGGTTTTAATGGAAACTTCACAGAAGAGGACATATGAATAGCCAATACACATGAAAAGATGCTCAACATCATTAGTTAAGAAAATGCAAATTAAAATCACATATCCACTGGAATGGCTTAAAATAAAGATAATACCCTAATGTACCTAGCACACTCATACAGTACTAGTGGGAAAATAAAATTATGTAATCCTTTTGGAAAAAAGTTTGACAGTTTCTTATAATAAGTTAAATATATACTTACAATGTGACCTAGAGATTCCACTCCTAGAGAGGTTTACCCAAGAGAAGTGAAAACATATGTCTGACGCACACAGATTTGTGCATGAATGCTCATAACAACTTTATTTATAATAACCCAAACCTGAGAAAAGCCTAAATGTCTATCAGCAGATGAATGAATAAACACACTATGGTATAGTCCTAAATGAAATGCACTCAGCAAGAAAAAGGACCAACTACTGATATATGCAACAACACGGATGAATCTCACAAACATTACACTAAGTAAAAAAGCCAGACAAAAGATAATCCTTTATGATTCCCTTTATATGAAACTCTAGAAAACGCAAACCTAATTTATAGTAACAAAAAGCACACTGGTGGTCAGTGAGACTGGAACAAGAAAGAATTGACTGGAAAGGGGGAATGTTTAGGAGTCTATATAATCTTGAGTGTAGCAGTGATGATACACGTGTATAAATTTGCCACAACTCATCGAACAGTAAATTTAAAATGGTGCATTTTATTTCATGTAAATTACACATCAATAATTTTTTTTTTTAGTTATTCTGTTGGGCTTTCAAATCAAAACAATTTTAAAAGCAAAGCAAAAGGCCTGTCCGTCTTCCCTCCATACCCTAGTCTTTCTAAGAAACCTCATACACAAAATCCACACGATATCCTCAACCTTCTCTTTTCCTCTCCTGAGTATCCATCATGTCGTTATTTTAGAGGACTTTCTCTTTCTTTGTCTAACACAATGAAAATTAAGCAAAGGAATACATGATAATACACACAGGACTTGTCTGATACTTAACTCTATGCATGTTAAAGAGAGACTTTAACTTCAGTCACAAGTTGCTGCTTTAAAAGATAAATGCTATTAAGAAATGAGAATAATATCGACAAACTAGAGCACTAGATTTTATGAGATCAATAAGCACATTTCCTACAGGAACTATTTATTTTGGATAGTAATTACTGTTACAACTTCTCTTTTCAAGAAAATCATGACTGGGGGGACCTGGGTGGCTCAGATGGTTGAGCGTCTGCCTTCGGCTCAGGTCATGATCCCAGAGTCCTGGGATCGAGTCCCGCATCAGGCTCCCTGCTCCTTGGGAGCCTGCTTCTCCCTCTGCTTCTCTGTCTCTCATGAATAAATAAATAAAATCTTTAAAAAAAAAAAAAAAAAGAAAATCATGCCTGGGGAAAGAGAGAATAAAAAGAAATAAGGATTTTAAATTTAGAAGATTTTATGCAAAAATTAACTGAAAAAGAGAAAATGAAATAAAACTGGTTCTTCTCAAGCCTCAACGGACATTAAGTAATTTAAAGATAACATTATTGTTCAACTTGTGAAGAAAAGGTGATATCTATGTAAAAGCCTTGTCAAACCGTAAAGTGCTACACCTTTGAAAGCTACCATCATAAATGAGCCAGATGGTCCCCTTTAATATGGTGTAGTAGTCAGGTTCTCCAGAGAAACAGGACCAATAATGAGAGGGGAGGAAGATTATATATTAAAAAAAATA